>NC_083716.1:43501250-44720000 GCF_028564815.1 Eubalaena glacialis
TAAAACACTGTAGATATTATACATATTACTAACACTAGGCATAAAAAATAAGACAATGTGATAAGCAAAATTTGTATTTATTTACAGGTCTGATGATCTATGCACTGACAACAAAGAAACAGACATATGATTGCTTTATGGTAGCCTAGTGTAATCCATACAATTGCTTCACAACAGCCTCACCCTCTACACTAATGAATAAATCATTATAAAATTTTTATGGCATACAGTATTACAGTCATATTTACAATGCAGTATTGGAAACTGTTACTTTTTTTAAAAAACCTCTTATCTGTGATGATAGGCTTATATGCATTTTCTCCAATTATGAGAGTTATACTGTATAGTACTGTAATTCTTTGAAACCAAAGTTATAAAACAGTAAGAAAACAAATACACTATTAATTTTATATTAAATATCACTCACCTTATGCCTATGTAAAGACAGACTAGTATCTATATATACTTTATGCATTCATGACACAACTTTTTCTTAATTTTTTTCAATATGTCTAGGCTACACGGTTCATCTGCAAGTTTTTTTCAAATTTTTAGAAATCTCCAAAGAGTGTTTCAATATCTTTATTGAAAAAAAATCCATGTATAAGTGGATTCACACAGTTCAAACTGTATAGTTCAAGGGTCAATTGTACAAAGAGGGTACGGTTGTGGTAGAACCATTCCAACAATGGACAAGTACACAAAGGCTTGGCTATACCAGGTGTTGCTGCAATTATAAATTCACATCTTTTCTCTGAAAACCTTGCCAACAGGTGGGTGTTAAAATACAGATTTTTTTATAATAAGTAGTTTAGTCCATATATAGAAGATTATGCAACATTTCATTGGGGTCTGGGGCTGCATCTCATAATCAAATACATTAATATTTCTATAGTGAAATATGAATATCTACATTAAGTGGGTACATAGAGTCAATATGAGCCTCACAACAGATCAGGATTGGTTTTGTCACCTGATGAACTACAAAAAAATTAATTGTTCAGGATGTCTTTAAATTTTAAAATTGTAAATAAGGGACTGCAAACCTATAATTCTTCAATTCATGCTTAATTGGTGATAATTTATAAGGGAATAAAGAGGGAATTGCAACAGATAAGTTGGAGGGTATAGCAGAGGTTAGAGATCATAAAGCTCATAGATGTTAGAGCAAAGATTTGAAAATGAATGAGATTAACACTCAGGTCCATCTTCCCTGCTAAATGACCCTGGTCATATATGAAGGACTACCTAAAAGCTGAAAGATATTTAGGGGAAACAATTCCAATCAAAGATGATGAAAACTTGAACTATGACAGAGAAGACAGGTTCAAAGAAATAAGAAGAGTTGAATATCTTAATTAGATTTTTTAAAGAGCAATTCACACTTGCCCTAAGAAAGCAGTTAGTATTTGAATGGGAAAAAATAATTGCAATATTTTAACTTAAATAAAAGGACTATATTATAAAATAAAAAGTGCATGGTCTTCCTAATTTTATATATGTGTGTATGTGTGTGTGTGTGTGTGTGTGTGTGTGTGTGTGTGGAGTGTATGCCTGTGTGTTTCTGTATACATATACATATACATGCATGCAATACTTATATAAATTCCGTGAGCTGTTTAGGGTCAGAGTTATACACTTTCCTCCCATCACCATGATTTCTTTATTTTAATTGAAATATTTAACCTTATGATTAGAGGAGCATATAGTGATAGTCAAAATACAAGTGATCTTTTAAAAAATACAAAATAAGATTAAAATCAAAAATAATGAATGACTTTAATACTTTGCTTTGAAAGCATAGTTATCTTTCATCTGTATCATCTAAATGATCAACTTTATCTGATTACCCACATATATGTCTCATATATCTGAAATGTCTCTATCAGTAAAAAAAAATTAGTCCAGATATACAGAATGAGATTGAGGACCTAAACACAGAGACTATCCTAAGGCTGCCCACACTGCATCCTGCCCATCAGTGCCCCCAGAAGATTACCCAAGTGGAAGGCCAAAATCCAGTCTGCTCTTTCTTTCATCAGGCTGTACACCTTGGCATGGGCTACGTCAGTCTGGAGTAAGCGTTCACCTCTCTAAATTGTTTTCTGCACAGTGATTGAATTTTTGTAATCATTACTGGGGTGAGGGAGATTAAGTTTTCTTCTCAGAGAAGGATCTTTTACAAATTCTCAAAGGACCCTCTGTGCCAGTACCTAGAGTTAGCCTTGTGCTAAGTCACCCTTCACCTGCTTACTGTCGTATCAGATTTAACTATATCAAGAACCACTCCTTTCTAATTTATCTTCCACCTAACTGGTTTCATGTAGTGAAACCTACATGGGCATTGCTTCTTGAGGTTCAAGAACATAAACATCTCTGGATCTGCCACGTTATAGCCTAAGTGTTGCCCTCAGGCAAGATGTACACACATTGAAGATAAGGAGTCAGGTTCTGCTCCAACAAGTCATCAGAAGAACTGCTGTGACTACGGACTTAAGCCAGAAGTTGTCAAATCCTTATAGAGAGAAGCACATTCAAACATTTACAAACTGAGTTATGTTCTGAAAATGACTAAATCTATAATTCAATTTGTACACACAGAGTGAGAAATTACAATGTAAAAACTCATTATATGGGTCATTACTGTATACATTTTCCTTTAATACAGCCTAATTTCTGGCTTGGGTTTGAAGTATATTATTTGTTATATATGCTCAGAAAAAAATGAGACCACTAGGAGTTAAACAGAAATGTTAATATGAAGAAAATTTTCATAGCACCTAAGTACATAAGAAAATATAAATTTTATTTTTCAGGGTGTTAGAAGTCACTTTAAAATTAAAATAGCATGTCTATGAGAAATAAAGACCTTAAAGGTTTTCTTGCATTTACTAAGTAAGAGTTATTTTTAATAACTGTGAAAACCTTTCAAGTGTCAGTGTTTCAAGTTATCCAGAAATCCTCTAGGGATAGATAGATAGATATACGTATATTTCATATTAAAGTGAAAACAAGTGCAGTATTAGTCAAAGCAAATCAACTTTAAAAATACACAGTTGCAAAGTTCCATGTGCATTTGTATGTACATATAAGGTCTACATTTATATGTGTGTATATACGCATATGAAGAGTATAATGAGGAAAATACAGAATAAAATGTACAAGGAGACTAATGGTACCTTAGAGAAAAGGTTTTCAAAAACTAGTAAAAATAGATTCACACCAAAAAAATAGACTTTTAATTTAAAATAATAAAAATCAGTGTATTATTTTTTGCAAATTTTAGATTACAGAAGCTTAAACTGCTTAGCACTTGGTTCGAAGTAAAGCAACTATTATTAAAGTTATCACTTAGGGAGGTGTGCAGCAGCTTCAAAGAGAAAGTCTAGAATACCACACTACTTCCCCCTTTTAGGAAGTAAGCAGCACTCAGGAATCCCTCAGAAATTGCTGTCGACCGCTATGAGGAAGATACTTAGTGGATAATTAGATAGAGCATAAAAGGAAATATAGAAAGGAGGGATTTTTTCATCCCATATAAATACAGAAATTGAAGCATGCATGTTAAGAACTTCTAGGATATCACTGACATCTTCTTTCTACTTCTGACCAATTCTCCTCCACTAAATCTAAATAAATCAGGTAAATCAGCCTGAACTAATGGTGATACCTGCTTTGCCTCCTCCTGTACCCCTCAGTATCATTGAGGAAGTGGTTCTCAGATTGCACAATGAGGGACTTCACTTCCTTGACATGCTTAGGATTTGAATTGAGCTTGTTGTGGTAGTGACAGCCTGCTGCTGTAACACACCTGTCCTTATTTCTTACAGCCACCAAAGGAGGGGCAAGTTTCTTTAGGCAGTATAGAGCGGAAAGATGGAATGTCAACGTATAGATGTTGATAAATATAGAAGTGCAGATAGATACCATGTCGTTCCAAAGAGGATTCTAGGAAGCTTACAGTGACATGGTCCAATTTGTAAATGATAAATAAAATGATAAGTGAGACACTAGAGATGTTAAAAGTGGTTATTGTAGTGGAGTATGACTATAGGCATTGTCTCTATTTAATTTTTATTCATGTTTTTCTTTCTTTTGATATATAATTTTATTGTTTTTTATGTTCTACATTTAATTCTCATTTTGGTTATTAAGAAAAGTGTTATTTTGGCCAAAAATTTAGGAAGAGGGTGGAGAAGGATGGGCAAAATTAAATGAACACCAAAGGTCTCGCATGGCATTCTAAGAGAGTGACCACAGATTTGGCTCTGAGTTTTCTAGCAATTAGCAAAAACAAGATGTAACAATTTTAGTTATGTGTATTTAATAATCAAGAAAATCACTGATCAAAAACACAAAACTTATTTTAGGCCTCAGAGGGCAAAGAAAAATATTTCTCAGTGAGGTCGTTTAAGGTTGTGTTGTAACTAACATTTTTAACAACTTCCCTTTGGTAGAAACAGTAACGTGATTTTGGAGTTTTTTCCTTCAAGAACTTCTCCACATGTAGGTATTTCAAGGATGGTGGCAATTCCCACCAATTCCCTGAGGGCATGAGCTGTTGCCACAGTGCACTTAGTATGCCTATAAAATGAAGAGGCAAAAGTCCTTAAAGAATGCTTTGTAAAAGCAAGTTTTGATATGTATTTGTGAATAAAGATCAGATATTATTGCTTTCTGACAAGGATCTGAACATAGATACTTTTCAGTAAGGCCCCATCCCAATGGTTCAGCAGTTAACCAAGACAAAGTCAAGACTGACTCATCAAGAGGTGTCCAGAGAGGACTCATGCATAGATATAAAAAACATACAAATCCAGGAAACCCATGAAGAGAGTAAATGCTTCTCTACAAATAAAGTGGTTTATTTCATGCATATAAAAATAGAAGATCAGGGATCCACACTCCAATTCATGAACACAGCCAAATCATTTCTATCTTGGATATATATTTAAAGATAATTATACTATAGGTCATTTTTGAGCTTCAAATATTCCATTACAGTATCCAATGAATATCTAAGCTTAAGAAGTTCCAGTCTTGCTGAAATTTTTAAATAAATTGAGAAAATATATACCTCTAGGAAACTTAATGAAATTCATTACTGCAAAGATATACTAATAAATAAGCTAGTTAAACACTGGAAGATATTATATAATATGTACTGACTAATGATTGTGATCTTTGGAATAGCTGAGGCAATCATGCCCAGTTTTCCATTAAAGCTGATATTTGTTAATCTATACGAAGTCGCTGATTTTTACCATTTTGACCCCTCCAAGTGGCGATATTATGTCGTTCAACTTAATAGTTCATGATAACAAAATTATTTCCTATCCTTCTGGGAGAATATCTGTCTTTATTCTTTATATCAGGAGTTAGAATCCAGACACTAAATATACCTATATGCATAGTTAAAATTGACTCTCTTATCATGGAAGTAGAGTGCACTTTGTTTATTGGCACCCTGGCATCCTTCTTTCTGTTTTCAAGAGTTTCTATTTCTGTGATCTGGGCATGCTGACAGTTACCTTATTCCAGAGGTGGAGTTTATAACCTAAGCTAAGGCAGTAAGCACTGGCCACAGTGATTGGTTGGCTCAGAGGTGGGCATGTGACAAAATGGGCTAAACAGAAGGGATTAGTGACTTTGGGGGGAATGCTACAGATATTAATTTGGAAGCATACAGAACATGGAGAATAGATAGGTTAGACTGAGATATAAGGAAAGCCTGTCTTAAAATGAAGTTATCACCAATGAAATTAAAGCTGAAAAATCACTAAGCTTAAAATCAAAGCTTGAAATTTAAGCTTAAAATTACTAAGCTCTTGGATCAATCCTTTCCTGAAGCCTAAAGATGAATTCTAGAATTTCAGATTCATAAGTCAATAAACTTACTTTGTTTATGCTAATTTGAGTTGTATTTTTTGTTACTTTCACTATAAAGAATCTTAACACATATGTGAAGGTATTCATAATTATAGACAGGGATGTGTGTATAGAAAATCATTAAAAACTTATTACACATAAATATTACACAAAATTTTTTGTAAATTAATCATAGTCTATCACTTTAAAAGCACTTATATTTAAAATCATATATAAATAAGTGTATATATTTCTTATTGTCTTCTAGAGAGTACACTCAATAATTTTTAAAGCTTTTAATACAACTAGTGGTGATGAGTGCTAGGTTTGGATTTCTGGTCTGATATGTGAATACAAATTCTGTGGGATTTTACTGATGTGATAAACAGATATAAGACAGGAGTAATTGTGGAGAAGAGGAAATATCATTGACCTTACACATTTCAAAGGTTCACGAGTCCTCAGTTACCTTGAAGAAGGAAACTCTCCTCATTCTTAATGATTCAAAATCATGCCAGCCATTAATGATATTCCAAGACAGAAGTGCCTCCACTACCAGCTTCCCTATTCTTGATATATGAACCTCAATGTACAAACAAACAGAATAATAGCTGTTTATATCTGACAGGCTTTCAGAGGGGCTGGGGTCAGAGATAAAAGCATTTGAAGTGAGAAATAGACGTAATCATTAAAGAAGGAGCACCTAATAGCATGATTCAATTTGGTCTAATCAGAAAAAAACAAATGGAGTGACAGAAGCTATTGGAGATGCACTGAATATATCTCTATGATGGCATTTATAATCTCAAGATTTTAAGGGGGAGAGTTTTATGTATGAATATATGTGAGTGGGAGAGAGGAAAAAAGGGAGCGACAGATCGAGAGAGAGAGAGAGAGAGAAGCCTTAGCGTGTTTTGCTGCTGATGAAGCAATTTAAAAAATATCACCTCATTTGGGTTTTGCAACAAACCTACATGGTGTGAAAGGCAATTATTATCATCCTCATTTTAGAAATGATGAAAGGGAGGCTGATGTCCTGTGTGGCTAAATGACTTTAGTACAGCCAAATAGCTAGTAGATGGTAGACTTGGGATTATATTTCAGATCTTCTGACGGCAAATCCTCAGAAGTTTTATACCAATTCTACATTATAATACACCACTCATAAACCACAAATAAGTATTAAGTCTAAGAAGATGCTAATATAATTTCAAATGGAAAAGCTTTGAATATTTTGTCATATCCTAGTCTAACAGGTTTCAGCTCTATTGCTTGGCTCTGATGTATCTTTGCTTACCTTCTTATTTCAAAAGACTGTTTTCCCTTTCTCTCTCAATAAATTTATCAGATTATATTGATTACTCTTGGAAATAGCTATAAGGTATAGTTTGGCTAAAATCATCTTTTGAAAATTCTTATAAAATACTTAAGAATTCCTATAGCTGACTCTGTGCGCATCTTTAAAGCTACTCTAAATCCTCTGATACCCCTTCACTTCCTACATGAAAGTTAGAAAAGCCAAATAGTTGTTTTCCCCATATCCCTTAGATCAAGGAGTGGCCATTTGATCCATTTCTGGGTCACAAAATATAAGTGGAAAAATCTGGTTGGTGCTTCTGGAAAGTTTGACTTCCCCCCAGTAAAGAGAGTTACCACATTTGGTGCATCTTTTCCCTTCTTGCTTTAACTTTGGGTACAATGACTGCAAACACAGCAGCAATCAATCTTGAAATATCCAGATAATGTTTTTTGGTCCCTGAAACCCTCAAAACTACTTAAAGCATGTTAAGTATGCTTTATGTCACAATTTAGAACAGACAGTCTAAGCAGCATCATTAGGCAGTATACACATATTCATCATACACATTTGCCTGAGGGCACATAGGTACCCCTTAATCAAAGAACAAATTTGTCTCTACCATGCTAACATCCTTCAGGGGGTTGGCATTTCTGTTGGATTAAGTATCTTGTTGATGAAGACTTACTTTTCAGGCTTATGTCATATACTCCTGCCTCCTGAATATTTGCTGCAAAAGTAACTCGCTTTCCCCACTGCCACCACCTTTCCCTTATTCACGCCCTTCCATCTAGCAACAACGCCTTCTCATTATCCTCTCTTCCGTAACACTGCCTGTTGAAGTCTGGTTACAGTCTTTCAAGCTTGTCTGAAACAATATCTCTTATACAGAGCCTGCCTTATACCTATAACCAAACCATTTTTTTCCTTTTAATCTCCTTGGAAAACGTTTTACTTCTCATGTGACATTTATATTACACACATTATTAATTTTTTGAGTGTACTAGTTCCATTCCCTGCCCTCTGCAAAATTATCACCATCACTCCCAGTAGAGCATAAAGCTCCTTGAGGGCAGGGAGAGTATGTGATTCATTTTCCTTAGCCACACAGTACCTGGCACAGATCCTGATATTGGTGTGATAGCCACGGATACCAGGGGTTGATAGAGTTGATTTCTCTATAAAAAGTGATTATCTTCATGATGTCCTTCTTTACTGCTACATACTTGTCAAAAATTATAGTCAGAAGAGAGGATGAGTTATCTCCTTGAATCTTAATATTTAGAGAGTTTTGTTTTTATAAATAAAGAAGGATCTCAAGAATAAAGATTCCCAAAAGGAACCCCTGCGTATCTTTAGCAGGGTTGGCAAACTACTGCACACAGGCCAAATCCAGCCCACTGGCTCTTTTGGTGAAGTTGCGTTGGAACACGTCCAGGCTGATTTGTTCATGTATGAGCTAAGGCCACTTTTGTACTACAAAGGCTGAGTAGTTACCCCAGAGACCATATATTATATATAAGCCCACAAAGCCACCGATATTTACTATCTGGCCCCTTACAGAAAAGTTTGCTTAAATCTTGTTATTAAAATAGTCAAAAGCAACAATAATTCAATGGTCAAATAAGTTAGAGAAATAAAATTTAACAGTTTTCATAAGGCAGACCTTCTCTGAACCTGTGATTCCTATTAAATATTACTTGTATTCCTATTATGTATTACTAATTTTCATGTCATTTCTCTGACTTCCCAAGTATTTTTGATCAATGGAATTTCTTTTAATGGACTGTATCTCAGGCCCAGTTACCTGAGGATCATCAGTTTGGCTAATGCTGCTTTAGGGAAGTGCAAGAAAAAAAAGAAAAAAACTGAATTGCAGTTTTTCCATTAAAGTATTGCCCTCATCTGATAATATTTAACTCTCTGTGAATTCACTTATTCTTCTAGTGATTTTTTCTAATATAATTAAGCCCCTTAGCAAACTTCCCTGACCCTTGATAAAAGGACCACTTAAGCTTCCTTCAGGTAAAAGTTAAAACATGCCTCGTACTATAAACAAGTAAGGCAGTAATTATCTCAGTGACATGGATAATTAAATATCGAAACAGCTGCAAATGTACTTGAGGGGAAAATCTTCGATCTCAGGTTTAAAATTATTTAATCTAATATAAATGGAGCCAGTAATACCAGGTGTAGGTACATTAATGTGATTGACTACACAATCAATAGCCCCATTAGACGTAGAAACTACTTTGTGTTTTCTTATTAGTTCTTATATTACTGCTTTCTTCAATCTCAATTCTTCCCTTAGAAAATATAGTTTGCCTCACTTATATTCCTTTAGACGTTTTTTCTTCAACTGAAGTAAAGATGTTGATGATGTAAAGAGATGCTAACTCAAAATACATTATTTTCCCAAAGGCTTAGAAATGTGCACAGTTTATTTAGTTATTCCATTCATTTAATCTAATAGTCGATACAAAAATAATTATAATTAAGTTGACACATGTATACTCCAAAGAGACTATCTAGGATTATCTCACAAAGGTAAATTCAATATATAAAGATCCACGGCCTCGGATTTATAAATCGTGCAACTCATTTACTCTAAACCAGACCAGATGCCTTCCGATTATCAAAGGAGAGACAGCAAGGTGTAGTAGACACTCTTCCGGTTTTAGAGTCAGACCCCGGTTTGAGCCTCAGTTCCTCTGTCCTTCCAACTTAAGCTTTTAAGTGAGCAAAAATCAACTGACAAGTAAAGCCTGAGTACTTAGGCACTCAGTACTAATGTACTCAGGGAACTTTATCCCACAGTTTGGCAGTGGTATTATTTGACTTCACCTATTCCTCATAAAGTTCCTTCATTGATGGTCTCTAAAATACTCTCTTTGGTCAATGTTTTGTTTCCTTGCCCTATTAGTACAACTGAGAACACTATTAATAATACCTATAAATGTAAATATTTCTTTGATACTTTAGCTGTTAAATATATTTATTTGATATGATACTTAATTGCAAAAATGATTTGAAATAGGTTCACACAATGCTTTAAGATAAAATATTAAGTAGTAAAATCAGAGCATAGGGAAGGTAACAGCTTATAAAACTTAAGTAGTTGAAATACATATTGAGGATGTTTCTGCAAAATTACTAAATTCCTTTCCAACTTGATTGTTTTCTTGGTAATTTGTTACGTAACAGTGCCAACAGTGTATCGACTACCCAAGAAGAGAAACAGATATTCTTTATACTAAGGTCAGGACACATACACACACAAAGAAAGAATTTCCCTAAAATCTCAAAAAGGCAAAGCAAAAATATACTATATTTTACTATATTTTTCAAGGATACTCTTTTTACCTCTAGTAAAATAGAGTTATAATGGCCTCATTTTTATTATTCAATATTTGAACACACTCTTACTATACAAATGGGGTAGGGAGGTGCACATCAAGCATAATTATTCTCAGGCTTCAAGGAATTTATTTTACTGAAAGGTGGTGAACTGAGAAATGTTGCATATGAGAGTGTTTGTGCTGGAAACGTTGATCCTGCTCTAAGACTATCTGTCTATCTATTTTTACTTACGCACATATGCAAACACATGAATTGGTATGTTAATAACATATGTTAAAAATAATTCTGCAATAATAAGCTATTTACACATTTTCTTTCAATAGTCAGAGAAAATTCATCGGAATTTATCTTGAACTATAAACAGCAAGAAACTTTAGGACAGGAAATTAATCTCTTTTCAATTATTATTTTCATGCTTTTATGAACTCATCAACAAAATGCAATCATGATTTTTTTTTAAATGTACATGTTCCTTTGTATGAAAAATATATTATCTGAAATACATTGTTCCACAGGAATTTAAATATGCATATATGAGGAATAAAGTTATTGTTGGAATTACAATGCCTCATGTATATTTAAATACACTTACACAGACATATCTTATGTATACAAAAAAATACCTAGAGTAGCACTTTTAAAACTTAAGTAGATATTTTAAAACATGAATTCGTAATTACTGACAAGAGAAAATTACTTCAACTGTTTATTTTCAAAATTCTATAAATCCCCCACAAAGCTGCTTTTTATGTCACATTTATAGTTATATAATAAAAATATACCATTGTAAATATATTATTTTTAATATTTTAAAATATTGAGATAGCAAATATTTATGCAGTGTCTACTATGCCACAGCATTAAGATAGATACTTTAAGTACAATGGTGGACAAAAGAGACAGGTTCTTTATCTTTCAGGAGCCTACATTCTGCTAGGAGTGAGAGGAATTCAAAACTAAGCAGGCATGTATATACACACTATTTTCTTTTATGAATTGCAGATTACAATTATGTATTTCTTCTTTAAAAGCATTTGTTTTTCTGAAACATCATGTTCCACTTTTAAGTGAGCTCCTTAAATATAAATTTCACCCATTGCTATCTCAATTTGGAAGAAATTACGTATTTCTGTGCCTATTTCCATAAGTTTCCATTTCTGGTTCTATTTCCATGGATTTAAAATATTATTAGACCACAAAATATACTTCTCCTTGCTTTCATTGAAGCTATTATTAGCCAAATTTTATCTTAATTCTTATTTTGTTACTCCAAAGTTCCAAAAGCCATTTCTTCTGCAATCAAAGCACAAGTCTCACTTCACAAATACATAAAAGAAAATTGATTTTCATCCTGAAAATGTCAAACTTCTGCCTATAATACTCAGCTATGGTTTTGTGAAACAGCAAAGTTCAAAAAGAGACATCAACCTGATGGCCCTTTGACACATGATGATGGATGCAATGTGTCTACTGCTTTACTGCCAGAATGTCCTCCAAGAGAATGAGACAATCAATGACGAATAATAAATCTAAACTGGACTGATGGTTTGCTTGTTTTAAATGTATTAAAAGAGAAAATACTGGTATTTCACTTCTTTGGGGAAAGACTTTTATAAACTCTGTGATTAACTCTTTTCTCTCTTTCTGGCTTAGATGAATCAGACCTACATATATCCGCTTAAAGAAGTTGAGCAATGCCTGGAAGTTAAACTCCATATATAGGTAATGAACTTAACATAAAATACAGATGCTATGTATTGTTTTTCTCCAAAGGAGAAAAAAAAATATTATATGAAGGACACAATTTTAAGAAAAACATAAACATTACTCACCCTTGTGTCTTGTCCCTCTGTCAACCAGTGGTTCCGGCAACTTCAACTGTTTGTAGTGAATGATGCTTCCATTTTCCTATAGAACAGAGTTATTCATCAATGCCACGTCAAAAGCAAACACTTTGTTCAGGTGCAGAACATAGAAGCAATTCATTTTCTTATAGATTATACTTATGCTTACAATGATTTAATGCAAATTCTGAAAAGCAAATCTTGCAATCATAACTGTAAGTTATGGAAGCAACATATTCTGATGGAAAACTTAACTCCCAGGATGCATACCATCATAAATGCTCCATGAATGTTCTTTACTTAGAAAACAAAATTTCACTACCACCTGCAAATTTTTATGTCATTTGACCAGAGTGTTAACAAGGAAGCACAGTATAAAGTCTCCTTCAATGATACTTTAAAAATATGGTGTTTTATAATATGTTAAATAGATTCAAGACAATTAAGGACAACTATATAGATTGAAGGTTACTTTTGAGTCTATAGCAATTTTAGCCTTCAGAATGTTATACCATACCATTATTTCCTTAGGTTCACAAATTTTGCCCCTATGCTTTATCAAAGGAGAAATGGATAATTTTATGATAATGTAATAAAAAATCCTAAGACAATTTAGGTATTGCTATTACTGCTACTAGGTTTTAATCTTCCTCAAAATTGAACACTCTGTCTTAATTACTCATAATTCTTATAGTTCTATTAGTTAGTGCTGCGTTGAGTATATACATATCAGGAAATACATACAGATACAGATGGAAATAGCTATAGTTTGTTTCAAACACCTAAACATGTTCCCTTGAAGCTCTGTAGAATATATGAGGTTGACAGATGCACTTAACTTATGAAAAACAAAAATAGTCATTTGTTTCTCAAAACTAAACTTTGCTTGTGAACTACTGAGTAAGTAGAGATAAATATACAAAAATTATATTTTAAAACAGTACTTCTAAAATGATCTACATTAAATAGCAGAAAGAGAATAACATCATGAAAAAGGAGATAATTCTTTATAAAAATTTAGAACACACAACTGAAAATTTGAAAATAGTATGTTTACATGAATATATTAAGATTTATATACAAAATAAAAAGAAATGCATAAAAGTGAATTTTTATAGCTCTTTAGGGACTAGGAAATATCTAACTTTAAGGAAAAAATAAATAGGACAGTTTTAATCATTTTTAATTAAGCAGCATATTCACTTTTTTCCACAATAAAATGTAAGCTTAACATCAATATATAAAACATATCAGTTGAATCTTTATAGTCAAATTATGGATGGGGCTTGATAAGATCTTCAAAATTTATACCACTACCTGTCAGGCCCACTCCGGCCCTTTGGTAGCATCAAGGACATTTTTTTAAAACTCTACGGTCTCATAGAACACATTTTGGAAACTCCTGACATAGATAATTTCTTCACAGACTTTAATAACAACTATAAAAAAGGATATGGTACTGTATTTGATTTAATCAACATTGACCATAATAAGAGGACAATTATTCTAGTGACTTCCTGAAAGTACATGGGCTCTGAGTATAGCTCCAAAGAAGAGAAATGGCTAGATTTTCTCTAGGGGTTCTCTACATTTCTGAATAGTGCTGAACCCTCAATTAATTCCATTCTAAATAAGCCACATTGCACTGTACTTTGGGTCTATTTGGTAATACAGTGGGGTTACTCACCATGATCTCCGAGTAATGATTACACGTTATAAAATATAAAAGAAACTGCAGAAGATTTGCAAATTAATATTTAGGGTATTTAATGCCTCAAGACTGACGGAATGAAAGATGAATGAAACAGAAGTTTGTACAATTTCAGCAATGTAAATTGTATGTAAAAAAACTTAATTTTATGTGACTGTACGTATACATTATCATTATACTTTCAAAGACCAAATAATGACTTAAATTTTTACTTTTTTTTTTTTTTTTTAACACATATCATCAATCCTAGATTTGGGAAGTTAGAAATCAGAACTTATATCCAGAGTGAAGGATTTCAAAAAACAGTTTATATGTTTACAAAAATTGAGAGGTAGGATAAAGGTGACATCTGAGGTTAATACCAACTCCTGAGGTATTTCATTTATTTTGACTATTAAATTTTTGAGAAACCTAATTTTCTAGATTGATACTTCAACAGTACCTCCTCTAGAGTGCTGTGTAGTACCAAGAGTAAACCCAAGCTTTTCTAACTGCCCCAATATTAGCTAGAATAAGTAACATAAGCAGAGATTCTATTTATTTACCCCACGCCACTCCACATAGCTCTTTGGAAATGTGTTATCTGATGAACTCAAACTAATGTTAGAATCACTAGCTACAAAAATTGTTTGCTTTATAAAATCTTATTCATGATTGACTTCTACGATGTAGTAATGCAGTGTTTAATCAATGAGATAGTTTAACCGCACTTCAGCTCTTTAACAGTGCTATTAAATGTACAACCATAGATTTATGGTGTGATCTAATTAAGCAACCACTCCACCTTGACAATACCTGAAAAGGAAGTGGTTTGAGATTTATTAAGGTAAAAGACTTCATGTTTCAAGAATGGAATTTCAGTCTCTGAAAACATCATTCACAATAGGGTGATATTTTGAATTTTGAATCCACTATAAACAGTAAAGAAGTGTAAATTGACAAAAATATGAAATTATGTCATTGTTTCATTTTTCTTACCATCACCCTAACAACTCCATCCAGCTTTAGAAAATCTCCGCATATTTTAAGCCATGATATAGTAAAGCAGAGTAATACAATGGAGGTGCCTATAGTTTAAAAAAAGGAGGGAGGGTGTCAGCTCACTTTGCTATTTGGCATTTGACAAAGTTCTTTGCTGCTATACTCTAATTTATTAATTTATAAAGTCGGTATGTTGGATCTGATGATTTCTAACATGTCATACAGATCTGTGATTCAAGACCATGCAATTTAAAATCAGAAGTGGACACTGGCTTCAACTCAAGAATTAATAGCAGTCATTTGGTAGTGGATTTTTATGTGAATGAGGACTTGATTACTGATCTGGGAAAGGATGCTGTGTTCAGGATGTGGAATGGCTGAGTAGTGGTGATCTGTGTCACAAAATTGTCACATCTGCAGTAGATTTAACCAGAAAGAAAAAGAAAATGTTAAAGAATCTCGCAGTAATAGAAAAGACCTTCTTGAATCCAAGTGATAGAAGTCATTTAAATTGGAGAACTATTTTGAATATTACATATCAAACCTTTTAGAGAAGATAACATAAATTCTTCCTGGTTGTCATGGAATGGATTTCATGACCATTTACCTGCTTAAAAATCTAGAGATTCTCAAAAAAAAATCTAAAATATTGCACTTATTTTCCTTAAAAGCCCTTAGAAAAATGTATTTTTAGTGACATAAGAAATATAAAATAGGTATTGTTAATCAGAAGAATAAATTTATATTTCAGAAAAAAATGCCAGCTTATAATAGAGAAGTTGAATGGACAAAAAAATAATACTTTTTATGAAATTCTTAAAAAAAAGAAATTCTTAGTCACTATATTTATCAAGGTCATTTTTAAACCTAAGGACATATCTAATCAAAATATTCTGATCTTTTTCCTTTCAAAATAGGAACACAAATATGTTCAAATGAAGGCATGGTTTTTAATTTTTTTTTTTATAGTTTTAACTTAGTCAAAGATAGGCATAGAATCCTAGAAACAGCTGCTAAGTGAACAGGGTTACGTTTGTGACCAAAGTGATTAGTTTATGTCTTTGCAGAAAGCTTAGTGACTATTTTGCATAACAAGATGTTCAATGAATGGCCACTTCAGAGCATTTGGATATTATAAATCATTACAATACCAATTTGAAATCTAAAAGGCCTCTGAATACTCAGCATGCTACAATAACTCCATGAAATTATTTTTGGCATGGTTCAAGAGTGTGCATCTCGTCGTTACTTTTTCCTGCTGAGAGAGCTCACACAGAACACACCATTTTTCAAATTACATTTTATAGAATATTTATGGTATCATTAGAATGTAAGAAAAAATTCAAAGGTGCAAGAAGGAGAAATCAAGTTTATGTATATTAAAACAAAGGCAGGATTTAAACATACATAATATTAAAAGACATTTTTCTTTTAGATTGCCTTTGCTTAAGAGAGCTTTTATTAGAAAGAGGCATTGTTTTTTGCAAGATGGAAACAGCTTCACAGTTCCAGAAACCTTTTAAACACAAAGATCTACAAAAAAGATTTATCTTATGCAAACTTAAGCAAAAGTCAGCTGAGACATATTGCAGAGACCAGTAGCTGCTTACTTTCACTCAGATTCCAGTTCATACTTTATCATACAAACAGCCATATAATTACATTTGACAAATGCTGGGGAAAAGTAAGAATTCCTGTAGATAATTGATTATGCTTTATAACTGGCAAAGAAAAAACAAACAAAAAAAACCCCCAAACAACAACAACAGAAAAAACACTGTCGAATTCCTAGCTACCTTTTTAATGTTTTTCTTTATCTCCAGTGGTCCAATGAATCTCTGTATTTAAATTGGCAAAGCTCTAGTAAGACCTTAGTGAACTATAATATTTTATGTTATGGGGGTAAGATGACAATATAGGCATCAAGTTTGCTTCTGTGTTAGAAAGATCATATGTTTGAGTATGTGTATGACTATGTGTAGGTAAAGTGATATCGGTGAAGGAGACTGTATATATGAATATCTTAAACAATTGTGATAACTTACATGCCATCCACTGTTTTCCAGCCTTCCTAGATTTAGCTAGTCTCATAGAAAAGCATAATTAAATTCATAGGTGAAAATTGTTAAATTAATTAAACAAGGAAGCCATTAGACTGAGACTGATATGGCTCTAATGCTGAGGCAGCTTATAAGCAAACCAAAATCTAAGCCTGCAAATGCCTCAAGGTTACAAAATCAAAACGCTAAGGATAACCAATCACAAACAGCCAATGAGGTTTTAAGCTATAGCCAATCAATAATGTCCTTACATTGCATATGTCTTTCCTCCATAAAATTCTCTCCTCAAGCTCCTGTTAGTGGAATGTTCCTAACCATTTCCAGTTTGGTGTTGCCCTATGTGAATCAATAAATGCTCAAATAAATTTTTTAAAAATTTAATATTCCTCAGTTTATTTTTTTAAAAAACTCATGACATTTTTTAATTTGTATTTTTAAAATACATAAGTAGTTGAAGGTTTTAATTAGCTTGTTTTATTTTTTCATTTTTCCTTTAACATCTTTATTGGAGCATAATTGCTTTACAGTGTTGTGTTAGTTTCTGCTGTATAACAAAGTGAATCAGCTATATGCATACGGATATCCCCATATCCCCTCCCTCTTGCGTCTCCCTCCCACCCTCCTTATCCCACCCCTCTAGGTGGTCAAAAAGCACTGAGCTGATCTCCCTGGGCTATGCAGCTGCTTCCCACTAGCTATCTGTTTTACATTTGGTAGTGTTTATATGTCAGTTTTATTCTCTCACTTCGTCCCAGCTTACCCTTCCCCCTCCCCGTGTCCTCAAGTCCATTCTCTACGTCTGTGTCTTTATTCCTGTCCTGCCCCTAGGTTCATCAGAACCATTTTTTCTTTTTTTAGATTCCTTCTTAAAATTGTCTTCTATCCATTGCTTTTATCTATTTTATAACTTTTTTATGCACTAACCATATTATATTGGTTATATTTTTTTGTAAATTCATTTTCTCAGTTCATAGCATGCCTTTGAAGGTGGCAGAATACACCACCTCAAGATATGCCACTTTTGAGCTAAAGGCACTAAGAAAAACTGCAAATATAAGAACACTCTAATCTTTCTTCTTTTTCTTAAACACAAGAGACAAAATTCCCATGTGAAAAACATTCTTGCTTTCCATAAGAATGTTACATAATAAGAATGTAACATTCTTATTATCAAAAGAGAGAAGTTGAGACCAAGAGAATTCTATACAAAACGACCTTGTTAAAATAATTCTTATCTCCTAAATTAGGAGTTTGGGATTAACATATACACACTACTATATACAAAATAGATAACAAGGGCCTACTGTATAGCATAGGGAACTCTACAAAATATTCTGTAATAACTTATATGGGAAAAGGACCTGAAAAAGAAGGGATATATGTATAACTGAATCACTTTGCTGTACACCTGAAACTAACATAACATTGTAAATCAACTATACTCTAATATAAAATAAAATAAAATTTTAAAAAAATGAAAAGCTACTGAATAACCCAGAAAAAAATAAAGTGTACAATTTGAAAAAAAATAATTCTTATCTTCCTTTAGCCTCTCCACATGGTTTAGTTACTTTTTCACACATGCCTCTCTTTGTTCAACCTACTATAAAGGCATGTAAGTTTTGCCGAGGAGAATAACCCTAAGAAGGTAGATGCAAAAATTTGCCTCCCCTACACCTTCATCTTATAGCATTTGACATAGATGTTAAATGATTATACACTGAAAATATTTGCATTCATTTTCTTCCTTCAAACTAAAAACTTATTTAGTACAGAAATCTGATGTTCACTTCTATTTATTTTTATATTAGAAAAGTTTATACCAAATTGTTTAATACATCTGAAATTGATTTTGATGTAAGGTGTTGATGGGTGCAAAAGTATGAATTATTACATTCAAAATTTTCTTCCTTCACACGTTGCACTATAATTCGCCAACTCATCATGGAAACCTTAACAACCAATTTCACAGACAAATATTTTGATCTTTGTTAGAAAAGTAGAATTGTATTCTCAAATCTTTGCTAATGGAATATTACTGTGAAACTACTCTTGACTACCATGACAATAAATCTACTTTAAAATTGATCCTTGCTTATTGTTATTTTTAGAGGGTACATTTTAGTTTGTTATTAGATATGAAAAGTGCTACCAATTTGAATTAGATATTGCCAGTCAAAATCCTTCAAATATCTAAAGCTCAGCTAAGATATAAAGAATCAGAGACACAAATCCCTGTTCTTGGAGAGTTTACCAATTGAGGAGATCAGTAGGCTCTTGCCCACATATATTTATAATTTAAGGCAGACTACGATAAATAATTAGAACACTTGACCGCTGAAGAGAATCAGGGAGGGAAATGGTCAGGAAGAAGTCATGAGATGGCTTCAAAGAACACTGAGACGTTGGACACGACTTTGGCAGATGGTAAGATTCACAAGAGCAGTAAAGAAAGAGGAAATAAGAATCAATAAACACCAAAGCCAGGAAAATTTGAGACCTATTTAATAATTCTCAAATAATGTGGTTTCACTCCAGCTGTACAGGTTGTAGAAAGTTTGGGGGACAGATCATAAAAGGCCTACCTGCAATGCCCTAAGAACCTGGATCCTATAACTTTGAGATGGAAGATTTTAAGTTGATTGCTTCCGATAAGAGATCGATCAGTATTGAACCGGGAAATTAAGTTATTAGCAGAAAAGCAAATTTATTATAAAAGGGGAGAACAGTTCAGAGGCAATTGCATTCATTCATCCATTTATTCACTTGTTCATCCATTCAGCAGTGATTTATTAAGTACCTGCTATAAACTAAGCATTGTTCTGAGTTTGCACCCACAGAAATTAATAGACTGCAATAACTTGTTAAGATTTACCTGTCATAAATGGGATGTGAAGATGTTTTTCTAATATGACAACAACAACAACAAAAGCACAAAGAAAGCATAAAATAACAGTTTGTAAATTTGGGTGCACATTTATAAAATTGGCTTCATGGGTAAAACATCTTGAAAGTAAATCAAATGCCATGCTGCAAAAAATATGTACAACTCATATTTCAGTTCCAGGGTTTACTTCCCTAAAATACCAAAAATCCCTGTGGATAAATAAGACTAATTACATCATAAACAAATGGGCAAATTATTCAAGTTTTTCTCACTCTGTCTTACAGTATTGATAAGAGGCCCCTCTCTACCCTTTCCAGGTACTTAAAAAAATTTTAATTTGTTTTCAGTAAACATTCATATGGAAATTATTCTGTTCCAGATTTATATTAGCCCACGGGGAACATTTTGTTGCTTGGATGCTAATGGAACATTATTGTGTAACTATTCTTGAGTACTTATCTAGTGGGGGGAAACATACTCTGTCAGAAAAAAAATAGAGAAAACACCATTTATAAACTTTGAAGGAAATTGGCTTTTAAGAGATTGTACTAGGGCCTAAGATAGAGATTCCGGTTGGGAACTGGGACTTACTTTAGATAATATGTCAAGGATGAGTAGTCTGGTGAAGTGATATTTAAACTGAGGCCTCAAGTATGTGAAGATGATAGACATCTAAGAGAAAGAGCAGTTCAGGCAACGAGAATAAGACAAGTTAAAACCATGCTGTAAAAAAAAATAGTCTCAAATTCTATGCTTTATGATTCACTGATTTTGGTAAGCACATTTAAATAATTGTTTGCATTTATTTTTAATACTGAAAGTTTAAAATCATTTTGAAAGAATGGTTTCAAAAATGTTTTATATCATAGTTTCTTGGCAGCTAGTCTTTGAAACAGAGAAACCTGATAAGACGAGGTTTCTAAAATGTATTTACAAAAACAAGATAGAAAACAAAAATGGTAACATACTTCAAAAAATAACATGCTTTCTATTCTAGTAATTAGTTTCTAAGTGGTATTTTATATTAATTTTGTGTATGTAAGATATTAATAGTTGACAATATTGAGTTAACCAGACTCTATCTTACGATCATTAAACAAATGGGTTTTCCACAGTAATTTACTGAGTTCCATTTAAACTGTGTGTTTAATTTGCATGCTCTTATTAAAACATACTAATTGATGATTCTTTTCTATTTATGGTGTTACTGCATTGTGGGCCTTAGTTATGCATTAGGACAAAATTGGGACCTTGAATCATAATTATATCAGACTGTGCATTTGTCTGCATATAAGTCCTGGTTAACAAGACCTTAATCATTAACCTTTTTCATATGTCAATGTTTAAGGACTATTTTAAATTTATTGACAATAATTGTCTGAGAGTACAAACATTTTTTTAAATTTCAGAAGGCTAAAATTTAAGGACCCTACATGAATCCAAATGTTATTTTGTACTATAAATGTATACAGGGCATTATAATTATTTTTATATTATATTTCCTGTAGAACCATTTAAGGACAGGTTGCATGAAAATTAGTTTAAAAATGATTTTATAATTTTTGAAGCTAAATATTCTTCTAAGTCTTTTTTCTTATGAAAGAAAATAATTTTCATTAAATAGGTATTTAAATAGTATTCTATCATTTACAAATTTTAGACATCATAATAAAATTTTTGGAATATAATATTATTACATGTGTACTATCTGCCCCTCACTGGACTTAAATTTATTATCATCTCACTTTCTTTGGAAGGATTGTCCTTCCCTCAGAATTCTTTGTTGTCTGAGGGGAGGGTCCAGAATTTTGGCCTGATCAAGTGGGTCTTATGTAACACATAACGAAATCTGGTTAAAGACAGATAATCTCTGCCATTATGAGGTTCAAATACTTTTCTAGCATGGGGACACTTATTTTATACGTAGGCTCTAAGGAAAGTTAGTAACCCTACCATTTGAGGTATTTTATTTTTACATATGTGGAAACAAAATTATACCAATATCTAGTGAATAAAAATGACTACACAAAAATTAAACCTGACTTAGAATGTAAAATTACCTATGTCTTCCTTCTCTGAATCTACCATTAAGATACACACATTCTCTTACCACCTAAACACGCACATACACACACCCTCATATACACGTATGCTTACACATGTACACAACATATAGTGCTTAATAACACAGATTCTTGAATCGGACTACCTGGAATAAATCTTGGCTCTGTCCCTGAATAGTTGTAAACTTGGGCAGGTCATTTAACCTCTCTGTCTTCACTTTCCTCATCCATAAACAGATCTGTAAAGCTGTACAACGCACATTGCTGTAGAATTAAATGAATTGGTATATGGAAATCACCTAGAACAGTGCCTCATAAATAGTAATGGCTAAGCAAATGTTAAAGGATATCATTACCACTACTATTTTAATACATAGCAGCAGAAAGTCTTGGGAGAGAAATCAGGAGATCACTGGGGTTTTACTGGGAGGAAAAGAATGATTTAACTTTCGTTAGTAGAAATGTATTGAGTTCAGTCAAGTTAGGAAATCATGCAGCAAGACTGTGTATCAGAAAGCAGACAAGACAGCGAGAAAGAGACTAAAAAGCATTTCACTTTTTGTGACTTTAAAGGCAAAGTAAGCAGGAGCACAGCTGTGAGGCACGTCCGGGAGGCCAGGAACGCCACGGGGCAGTATCTCCGGCCAGAGCGGAAGCAGCGGGACAGCGATGCTGGGACCCCCGCACGGCAAGTGGCAAGCGCTCAGCATCCACGCGGAGGAGCGGCGGGTGCACCTGCCAGGCTTCCCCACGCCGAAGAGAGAGCGGAAGACGGCAGCCCTGCAGGACGTCAAGCAACGGCGGAGGCGGTCAAGCACGGCGGAGGAGAAGCAGAAGCTCCAGGAGGAAGCCCTACCAGTAGGACCACTGGAAGATGCAGACAACTGGACCAGCCAGTGACGGCAAAGACGGAGTCCCTGCAGTGCAAACACCCGACTACACGGCCACTGCAACTACCATGGAGCTACCTGGACTTCTCGGGGGTCGGCTCCTCTGACCGTGCCACCTGAGCAAAGGGCCGGCCACGGGTCTGGGGAAGCAGCAGCATCTATGGAAAACCCAAGCTGAGCCTTACCCAGGAAGTCCTGCTATCCCAGAGGATAGCTATCCCAGAGGATATCCTCCCTCACCGCACTGCTGTGTGCGCAGACTCAGTTGCAAAAAGGTCAAGCAGGAACATCCGTGAAAGCTCAGGACGCCACCAAGAAACCCAGAGGGCCACTCGTACAGGCAGGAACCAGCTGACAGGTAAAGCCTGGCACAGCTGGGAATCAGCCCCTGCCCAGACTAGGCTGGTTGGACCTGTCCTGTCTCAGCTTAGCTGTTCCCCTAACTGCTGGCTCAGAGGTGACGATGCCACAGCCCAAGTTTGGGATGCCAGGACCTCTCTGGAAGGAGCAGGCAACTTAGAGCTGGCCTCTCCTGGGAGGAACCTTCAAAGTCAAGTTTGGGACCTCTTTCCAGGGACAGGCTTTTGGAATGGTGGGAATGGTTAGGGAGAGTGGGTCCATGCCTAACTCTCCCGCAATCGTCCCTGTGGGTAGTGTTAGATCCGGACTCGCTGACAAGAGTGGGAGAACAGTGCCACCACTGGTAGAATCTCCAAGCCCATGTGCTGCTCTGAAAATTGGGCAGCTGGGGTACGGTGGGTAAGCAGTGCTGGCCTGTACTTTTTACCGCCTGAGACTTTGGGCTTGTCCCTTCTCCTTGGTCTCTTTGGTCTCCTCAGCTGAAATTTAAGTAGTGGAAGCAGATTCAGCGTTCTGAAGAATTCCCCTTCCCCAAACTTGGGCAGCTTCCCCAGGCTTCCAGCAGATCCCAGACAGGGTCCAACATAAGAGAAGTTAATTCTTTCTCAAGAAAATGCATCTTGACCCACCTGTAAATGTGCCCCTTTCAGAGCAGACCCTTCAGGAGGCCAGCTGGTGTTTTGTAAGGATTGCCCTTTCTTCATGCTCCTTCCTGAGAGATCTTCAGATGTGGCTTCAGAGCCGATGAAAGCTAGCCTTGTTTCTTCCTTGTCCCAGCTTGTGAGCCACTCACCTCACTCACACTCCCCAGGGTTCTTCTGAGCAGGACCATTGGCAAGATCCAGGTCCACCTGTGGCAGGTCGATGAGCTACCAGTGAGGACAACCAGAGCACCCATTCTGGAGCACTGCCACTTACTGGCTCCTCTGATTCTGGGTTGTGCCCTGGTTAGGGGAGTTTTGTTGGGCCCTAGAACTAGGACTGCAAAGGGGCATAAGATGTATCCTCATGATTGGTGAAGATCATGGACTAGTGAGAGAGATGGTCAAGGTGACAGGACAGTGCTGTGATGGGAGTACAGCTGCAGATTGTACTCAACCCTGGGTAGAAATCCCGGAGGGCTCCTGGAGAAGAGGGAGCAGGGAGTTGAAGTCTGCAGGGCAGGCCTTCTCCCCGACCACCCCAGGGAGGGCCTGCCAGTAGCAGCCCCGCCCCACCATTGTGCAGGCTCAGGAAAGGTGCCTATATGCCTGGCTGTTCTCCTATGTCATTGTCAAAACTTACTGTCTGATGTATACATGTGCCACATCTTCTTTGTCCATTCATCTGTCGATGGACCCTTAGGTTGCTTCCACATCCTGTCTATTGTAAATAGAGCTGTAAGGAACATTTTGGTACATGACTCTTTTTGAATTATGGTTTTCTCAGGGTATATGCCCAGTAGTGGGATTGCTGGGTCGTATGGTAGTTCTATTTTTAGTTTTTTTAAGGAACCTCCGTACTGTTCTCCATAGTGGCTGTATCAATTTACATTCCCACCAACAGTACAAGAGGGTTCCATTTTCTCCACACCCTCTCCAGCATTTATTGTTTGTAGAGTTTTTGATGATGGCCATTCTGACCAGTGTGAGATGATATCTCATTGTAGTTTTGATTTGCATTTCTCTAATGATTAATGATGTTGAGCATTCTTTCATGTGTTTCTTGGCAATCTGTATATCTTCTCTGGAGAAATGTCTATTTAGGTCTTCTGCCCATTTTGGGATTGGGTTGTTTGTTTTTTTGATATTGAGCTGCATGAGCTGCTTGTAAATTTTGGAGTATTACTCAGCCATAAAAAGAAACAAAATTGAGTTATTTGTAGTGAGGTGGATGGACCTAGAGTCTGTCATACAGAGTGAAGTAAGTCAGAAAGAGAAAAACAAATACCGTATGCTAACACATATATAGGGAATCTAAGAAAAAAAAAATGGTCATGAAGAACCTAGGGGCAAGACGGGAATAAAGACACAGACCTACTAGAGAATGGACTTGAGGATATGGGGAGGGGGAATGGTAAGCTGTGATAAAGTGAGAGAGTGGCATGGACATATATACACTTCCAAACGTAAAACAGATAGCTAGTGGGAAGCAGCCGCATAGCACAGGGAGATCAGCTTGGTGCTTTGTGACCACCTAGAGGGGTGGGATAGGGAGGGTGGGAGGGAGATGCAAGAGGGAAGAGATATGGGAACATAGGTATATGTATAGCTGATTCACTTTGTTATAAAGCAGAAACTAACACACCATTGTAAAGCAATTATACTCCAATAAAGAAGTTAAAAAAACCAAACAAAAACAACTTACTGTCTGATGATGTCTGATGATGGCTAATGCATGTCTGAAGGCCACATCTGGGTGTGGGAATGAGAATCTCAGGGCTTGTCACTCAGAGGCCCCTTGACCTGGCTTTTCAGCTCCTTCTATCTGTTCTTCCTGCTGCCTCCACTGTCCTCCCCTGTGCTGGGGGTGGGTGACTCGCTTTACTTGGTTGCCTTCATCCTGGGCATGGGGTGGGGCCTATTCCCGAGCTCTCCATGTGCTTCTGATACTCAACCCAGGGCAGGGAGTGTGAGCCTTACCCTCGCCGGGCCCAGTGAGCACGGACAGAGCTGGGCCCCAGGGATCAGTGCACGTGGCAGCACTTGGGTTTGAATCCTAGCTCTGTCCCTCTGCCTCTGTGTTAGCTCTTTGCTGTGCTGATCTCTCTGGGTCTATTTCCCCATGTGTAAGATGAAATAAGACACCTACCTCTTAGGGCTGCCCTGAGGTTGAAATGAGACCATGTGATGAACCACTGCCCAGAGCACCTGGCCTTCCCTTGTGTGAGTGCCTTCAGTGTGTGTTTACAGCAGCTGCCTCCTGCTGACCCGGGTCTCTTCTGCCATTCCCAGTGACAGGGGGTCACTTCCAATTTACACCTACCATTTGTAATGTTTATAAGTATTAAATTTTCATCCACTCTCAAAAGAAAGCAAACTTGGTTTGCATCTAACCCAGGTGAGCAGAAACTACGTAGCCCAGAGAGAAGTGTACAGGTGCTACCTTTGATTGATCTAAATATGGGCTCCTTCGTCATACTTGCCTATTTTTATTCTCATCTGATGGCCAAATGCATTGTGCGATATAGATGTAGTATGTATTTGTATTATTATTGTAAATTGTATTATTGTCATTGTTATTATATTATACATTGCATCTTTATAATTGCTTTTAGAAAAATAACTTACCTAATGTGAAAATCTTTTCAGTTATAGAATTAGTATTAGAACCCAATTCTTCACATTCTTAATATAGCACATTTTGCATTATACCATTTATTATGAATGTTTCATTTAAGAAATATTGTCAAATGTTTTAAGGAGCAGCGATAACACTGTGATTAAGACTATACATTGATAAGAATTGTAGTAGGTATTTCCAAATCTTGATACGCATTTTAAGTTATCATCGATGAAATGAGAAATCTGAGACAAGTCACAGAAATATCCCTGAAACATGTATACCATGTAGTTTTTAAAACAAAGTGCTATGAACACCTAATAAGTTAGCTAAAGAAAACAAGTTAAACTCAAAAACTAATACTAAAACCAAACCTTTACAGTGCTCTCTTTCAGGAAAAAAAAGGTAATAATAGCAAAATCTAAATTTATATTTTTCTTTTCTAATTGGAAAAAATGTGATCTATAGTATCACATGAATGGTTAAGACATTCTTGGTATCTAGTGAAGTATATTATATCTGGGAAGACCACACATTCTGTTTGTCCTGGTCAGTCCTAGTCCCCTATTTTTCTTGCATCACTTTTGTTTAGCCTTTGTCCCAGATTTCTCATTATTTAACAAAATGCTACTATTAGTATATATATAAAAACATGTCAGGATTATTTTGATAGATCCCAACTTTGTACTGCCAGCTGCGAAAACACAAATGGGTGAAGAGCAATGTTCTCACTTTAACTATGGTTAAAAAAATAATTAATAAGCTATAAGACACATCTCTCTTTTCCTGGTCCTTTCCAGACAAGGTAACTCCAACCAATATTTCACAGACAGCACATACAGCCCTCCACTGGTATAAAGAATATAGTGGGAGAAGTCTTCAAAGATATTATCCAAGGCCCCCCACTTAGTTGACTGGGCAGTTGGGACATGGGCTCTGCCATAGTCTGTGAGATACATGAAATCGCAAGGCACAGTTGGTAGTAGGTGGGGTTAGTGGGAAAATGAGAGAATTATAGTTTTGGTAGATGTGAAATAAGCATGGGAAATACAGATGCAACGGTCCTGCCATAGAGCATATAGAGAGTAGCCTGAGGCTTCTTACTGCACAAGACTTGTCATTTATGGTTTGGTGTAAATCTACAATGAATGTTCATTTATTGATTTAGTATTTTAGTGTTTATTTAATTTTTAACCAGAAATCCTTTCTGCAGCAATGAACAGCCCAACCCCCCGAAAGTACATATGTAATGAAAAGGAACTAGATGTTCATTTCCCAAGAAAGTTGATGTCATTTGCATACAGTGTTTGTTGGCATTTACTGTATTTTATCATTGGCTGCATGCAAAGTAGAAGATAAAATTGCTAAAGAAGCAGTAGCACTAATTACAGAAGTGAATAGCTATACTAATAAGATTATGCCCTAAAACAAAGATTTAACACATGCAGCTGCATAAGATGCAATAAGGTGTATTTACATATAATTCATGAAGCATGGTATCGTATTCAGATTAAATGAGATAATGACTACACATTTTTGAGACAAATGTCTAGGTGGTACACACATTGTCTTTTTGCAGCTCCTCATTAATCAGATGTTAGAAATATTTGAGCCTTTGATGACCTACTTTGTAAAACAACTTAGGTATCCTAAAATAATACTGTATCTTTCTATAAACTAGTCATCTAAAATCTGGTTGCATTTTGTTTAAAAACTATAACCTTGGAATCCTCGACAGAATCATTCAGCAAGAACAACACTAAAAAAAAATCAACTTTTGGAGCTTCTAGTTAATTATAATTTTTAAGAATAAAGACTGTGTAAAGGAAAAGATATATAAATGTGGCCCTACAAAATTATGGGGGGGATTTAACAAGATAAAAAATGAAAAGTAAAAGAGTAATTTTATTTTGAAATTCTATAAATACTCTTTAGAATACCTTATAGAAAAAAATCTTTTGATGGAACTCCCAGTTTTTGATTGGATAAAATATTTTCTGTACCTGAATTTAAAAACTTGACAAGTGTTCTAATTTTTTCCAGCATCTAAATTTGTCAAAACATTCAAAAGACTCACATACAGACGTAATATATATTGAATTTTGTTACATAAAAATATTTTCATAAAGAAGTACTCTATAGAAAGGAAAAAAGGACAGTGCCTGTGAAATTATTTGGATTGAAATATTGACACATTTCAGTATAAAAAACTTATACTGAGCTTATCCTTCATTTAGTGGAATTTGTTTCAGGCTTACCTCGGAATTTATAGGGAAAGAATTTCTCAATTACAAATTAATAGTCTACAGAGAAGAGTCAAAGATATCAACAATTTTATATTTGTTAGTTATGAAATACAACTTAAGAGGAGATTGAAGGCTATTCTAGTAAATAAATGAAAAATTATGAAACAATGTCAAAAAAAATAATGTTCTTAGAAAAATACCATACACATGATTTTAGAGAGAGGGCTAAGGGATGGATTAAAGTACATGAAAATGCACCAAGAATAATTCTTCTGTTATGTTTTTATATTTAGATAAACAAAATAATTTCTTTTTTTGCTCCACATACGTGAATACATGTTCATTTTTTAGACAGTTTTATTGTTCAAAAATTCTAAAAGTTTATTTCATAAATCTAACACTATGATAAATAAATATGATTGCTACATATAAGTAATCATTTTTCTACTAACTTTCACTCTCAGAAGTGTGCTCGTATGGATAATATATTATGGATTCACTTTAACTTAATCAGTTGGCTGAATAGGCAGCTGATGTAACCCACGAAAAATGTATTCTGGCTCCACAGATGCCAGTACCTGTTTCCCTGAACTTACTCTGAAAAAAAATTAAAGCCACAGAAAAGACTCATACCATACATGCCCATGTATTTTCACCAAGAATTATGAATTTTTAATATTTTGCCGCATATTTTCTCTTCTTTTATATACTTTTACATATATTCCTTTTTTCCTGAAAAATTTACAATTAAGTTGCTGGTGGCACAGTACTTCACCACTAAATTAGAGTCATTAGGAGTTCTTTTATGTATGTCTCAGAACTCAGTTTGTGATAGTTAAGTTAAGCAAACCTACATTTTGGTATGGAGTCATTAAAATCATATCAGCATTAAGGTTATAAATAATAAATTATAATCACCTTCAGCATAAATTAATAGGTGGATAAATGTACTTTTCCTATATTTGATATTTACTGAGAATCTATTTTGCCACTTTCTGTATTTAACAAGTGATGAAATGATAGTCAAAGACCATACACACAGAAGACTTAAAATCTCTTGAGTTGTGACAAACAGGAGATAGAGTAATAAGCATATTTATGTCATTAAAAGCTTTGAAGAAAAATAGATCAGGGCAAGTTAATAAATAACAACTGGGGTACTGTTTCAGATATGAATATATAAGCTAGGCCATTCTTTGGAGTTATATTTGAACATAAACTTGAAAGATGTGAAAGTATCAGTCAGGTGAATATCTGGCAGTCGAATGCTACAGTCAGAAGGAACATCAAGTGCAAAGGCCTTACTGAAGTATAAGTTTTGTTTGATCAAGTAAGAATAAAAGGGTGATGTAGCTTGAAGGCAGAAAATGATGGGGAACAAAATAGGTGATGATGTCAGAGCAGCTGCCACATTGGTTGGGACCACACAAGGCTTTTTAATCATTGCCCAGAATTAGGTTTAAGGGCATGTAAACTATAGTGCTTGGGCCAGACAGCTTTACATGGCCTATTAAGCCAGTAATTTTTTTTGTTTTACATTATTAAATGTTTGTTTAACATTAACAGAATAAAGGAGAACATGTAGCAGAGACTATACATGGAGCAGGAGACCAAAAATATTTATTTTCTGGCCCTTTCCGGAGGAAAAAATGTCAACTCCAGATTGAAAGCCATTAGGATTTGAGAGCTGAAGAGTCACATACTGTGATTTACATTTTATAAAGATCACTCTGAGGGCTATGGTGAACATATTTTGCAGGTGGGTAAGAGCAGAAGATGCGATGGCACTCAACATCACTAATGATTACAGAAATGCAAATCAAAACTACAATGAGATATCACCTCACATCGGTTAGAATGGGCATCATCAGAAAATCTATAAACAGCAAATGCTGGAGAGGGTGTGGAGAAAAGGGAACCCTCTTGCACTGTTGGTGGGAATGTAAATTGATACAGCCACTATGGAGAACAGTATGGAGGTTCCTTCAAAAACTAAAAATAGAATTACCATATGACCCAGCAATCCCACTACTGGGCATATACCCTGAGAAAACCATAATTCAAAAAGACACATGCACCCCAATGTTCACTGCAACATTATTTACAATAGCCAGGTCATGGAAGCAACCTAAATGCCCATCGACAGACGAATGGATAAAGAAGATATGGTACATATATACAATGGAATATTACTCAGCCATAAAAAGGAACGAAATTGGGTCATTTGTAGAGACGTGGATGGACCTAGAGAGTGTCATACAGAGTGAAGTAAGTCAGAGAGAGAAAAACAAATATCGTATACTAACGCATATATGTGGAATCTAGAAAAATGGTACAGATGAACCAGTTTGCAAGGCAGAAATAGAGACACAGACGTAGAGAACGTATGGACACCAAGGGGGGAGAGCGGGCAGTGGGGGTGGTGGTGGGATGAACTGGGAGATTGGGATTGACATATATACACTAATATGTATAAAATAGATAACTAATAAGAACCTGCTGTATAAAAAATAAATAAAGTTCAAAAAAAAAAAAAAAAAGATGCAATGGCAGTAGTCCAGGCATCAGGTGGTGATAGGTCCAGCCAAAAATTGCCTGGATTTGGGATGTAATTTGAAGGTAACATCAGCATAGTTTGCTGATGGTTTGGTGTATGAGGAAAGGAAAATAATCAAGGATCAGTCATAAAATTATAGACTGAACTACTACGTATTGGTTTCTCTGAGGAGGGAACACCCATAATGCACACTTTTTGATACTGTTCAGGTTTACAGATGATTTTTATTCTCCCTTCAGAGTTAAACTCTTCTCATAGTTTCTGTTATTTCCTCATACTTTTCGTTAAGAAGAAAAAAGAAAGCTGCTATAGCAAGTGATTTAGAAAACATTAACTGTTATAAAAAGTTATCTTTCTTAATTTCTATTCTTTAATATATTTCCAATTTAATCATCAGTTTCTCTGACACCACATTTCAAAATAACAGCTTAAGAGTGGCAAATGTATTTTGTTGAAAACATAGAAAATAACACAATCATATTCACTTTAAATTTATTTTGTCATTTTAAAGACCCTTACTGCATCTCTACTGGAGCTAAAGAACTATTTTTGTTAATGTGCTTAAGTAGCCTATAACCATTTTCCCATTTTACACAGCTGATCTAAAATAATCATTTCCCCAGTTACATTATTCACCATGAAACAATTTACCAAAGCTTTATGGTATCTGTTTTTAACAAAGTTAAAGTCCTTTAATGCTGATATTTCCACTTTTTTAAAAAACTCAAGAGCCTTTGCTTATATACTCTTTTCTTACATTAAAAACCCTCATTTCTAACTATTTCAATACCTCTATTTCCTCTGTATTGTTACAATATAATACATTCAACCATTTGCTTCCTGAAGGACTTTTAAGTTGGACAATGTCTTAGAAAGAATTACATGGGATATATGATGAACATTTCATCATAAACAACTTAAAAAAGAAAAAATCTTAAGAGAAAAATGATTATTTATATCAAAGAAGCCTCTCATATTATTGTTCTATATAGGCATTCTCCTGTCAAGAGATTATTGTAGTGTGGATATTGATCTGATAGCACTAATAGAACAAACAGCTGGGACAACTAGTGCTTCCAACATTAATGGCCATACCGTGAGAGTGTGTAGGTAGCTTAAAGAGAATGGTCTTTTAAACATGTCTCTTATGATTAGCAAAACACTATATTGCTTACCAATAGTAAATGTATCAAAGAATTATCTACAAAAATAATTTTATTGTTCTGGAAATCTCTCCTGTTGGAGGTGAATGAATTAAATAATGGTCATGGAAGCAAAAGAGGCATATCAATCCTGTCCACTTCTTGAGAGATTACAGATTTTGACCAAATTAGCTAGTTATAAAAGGAATAATTTTACCCATTGCTTTCCAAATTTACGAGTTATTTGCTGAGATTAAGCACATCAGTCTTTTTTGTTTTTGTCTTAAAACATAATGATAGGAATTTTCATCTATTTTTGGTCTCTTGGAATCTAAACTTGGAAATTTTGTTATTTAAGATCACATACATGTAAAGATTTTTTAAAACATACTGCTTAGCAATTTGTCTGTCCAATGAAAAATCCTCTCCCTTTCTCACACCGTTTACCATTTAAATACCACAAACCATTACCACTTTTTGCTACAAGGTGATAATGAAATAGCTTCATGCATTTGTGACTAAAGAGAGGCCACTTAGCACAACTATTTTTTGGTGTGTTCTATAGGACTCTAATGATTTTATTTTTATTCTCCAGAACTTGCTTTTGCTTTATTTTGGGGAAAGTAGGAGCTCTATAGGTTAGTATATAAGAGCTTTGTTTTACATAAACCTATATTTGAATCTCAGCTTTACATCTTATTAGTTCTCATCGTAACTCAGAGCATCAGATTCTTATTTGAAAAATAAGGATTGCAATATTTCTGAGACTTCCTTTTTGTACTGAAATAATTTAAATAATGTTTATAGACTGGCAATAATGTGTTGACAAGGACATGGATCAAATGAATTCCTATGCATTGATGACTGGAATTACCACTTGGTTCAAACACTTTGAAAAATTACGGCAGCATCTACTAAAGCTAAAGATATGTCTATCCTACGATCTAACAATCCCAATCAACAGTATATAGATACACAGAGAAAGGAGTGCATACAGCCATCAAAAGAATGTTCATATCAGCTTTATTCACTGTATGCCAAACTAGAAACTATCCACATATTCACGAGTAAGAACATGGGAAACAAACTGTGGTCTATCCAAACATTAATGAAGTGAAGGAAGTTGGATCTCATAACCTTTATGTTGAGCAGAAGTAGCCAGATACAAGTCAGTACATTGTGCATAATTCCATTTCTATGAAATTCAAGAACAGAGAAAACTAATCTAAGTTGATAATAGTCAGACCGGTGTTACATACTGTAGTGGGCTACTAGCTCTGAAGTTATAAAGAAAACTTTTAGGGTCATAGACACTTCAATATCTTGATCTGAGTGGTGTTTATGGGGTTCAGGCACACAAGAGAATTTATCCAGGGGTATATACATGAAAAATGCAACAAATTGTTGAGAAAAGGAAATGATTTTATTTTATGTAAGTTATAATTCAGTAAAAAATTATGTAAAGCAGTTTCCACAGTACCTGGCATATCTAAGGGCAAGAGGTGATAGCTATAGATCAAAATAAGTGTCACCTAAAACCTTTAGAAATCAATTTCCAATTATATTCAGACAAAAGTGCGTAGCAACTAGTCAGAAGATTAACTTTAATAATTGGCCAAATGTTCTGTAAACTATATATCATATATAGATGTTTAAGATATCATCTGCACACCAATAAAATATTATATAATGTTGTAGAGATGGTAGAAAATTCCTGCATACTTAGACAAAATTCAGAAAATTTAAGAAAAAAATAATTTATCATCCATCAGTGAGACTGATAAAATGCTTGATGAAACAGTTTTGGTGCTGAAAGCATAAGATTTGATATTGGTAGATATAATAGTCATTACTATTTATAAAACAGTTGACTCAAAAAAATCAAACTAAACTGTCTCATTTTTTGACACTAATAGAAATGAAGATCAGATGCACTCTGCTGCATTTAATATAACATTTGATAAACCTGTTTTGACAGATGTCTTGTACAATATCCCTTCTCCAGCAAAGAATATACAGGGTTTTTTTTTTTATTATAATAATATAGTTTCACATTTTGAGCCAGATTTATAGTAATTAACAGGTGAACATAACAGAAATTTTAATATATTTTTGTTGTTTTGATCCAGTCTTACATTAAACATCTCAGAGTTTAGAGATTGTAATTTTCCTTCATTACGGAACATTACATCTTTATTATAGTTTAAGAGTAAATTTTTTTTTTTTGACATGTCCTGTTAGATCTTGGTAAAAGCACTTTTGCATGCTCAGTCTCACTTTTTATCCACTTTTCTGTCAGTACTTTTCCAGGTATATATACATACATTATTCACTTAAACATCACCTATCTCCCTGAGTTAATTGTCTACTTTGGTATTTCTAATGAATGTAAGGTTCCAGGTATCTTAACACATATTTTTCTTTTTACCTTTCTAGCATTCCCTTATCATTTTAGGTGACATTTACACTTGGTTATCCAGGAATGTAGTATTAGGAAACTAAATGACTGGACTAAAGGAGCACCTAGTTTGGTATCAGATCTAGATTCAAATCTCTACTCTCCCATTGACTAGGGGTATGGCTTACTTACATTATTAGATCTTTTTTAGGTTTAGTTTAATTCCTTTTAAAATGAGAATGATCATACCATTATGGGATGTTTGCAACAATAAGGATGAGATCAAGTGGCTAATTACTGTCACATAATCCCATAATAAACGGTACCTATTTTTACGCAGGTTCATTTCTTATATTTCCTTTAAACCCCAGCAAATGTACGAAAAGTGCTCTCAAACCAAACTTAAACATCTGGCTGCACCTTTCATCATAACTTTCCTGAACAATTTTCATGGGACAGATACTGTATTTTTTCTTGTTCTCAGCCTCTCACAGCATGATACTGTGTTTGAACAAGACAGCAAACCACCGCAAATCTCAAATGTTTGGGATACTGAGAAAAATAGACTTTATTTTAAATTATCGTCTTCCTTCAAAGAAATGTTTTGCTATCCAACTGTCATGTATAAAGAACTCTTAATAGGATAAAGGGACGTTTTTCTTTCCTTAATTGCAATGGCCCATGGATATTCATTTCGATATCTGAGAAAGAGATGAGAAAGAAAAGTGGAGCAAACACCTCACTTCGTTAGCTGGTTCATGCCACTCAGCATACCTAGGTTTAAATACCAATTCCTTCAGAGACAGGACTAGATTTTTGAAACTCCCCTTCTTTGTCTTTTCAATAACCAAAACCACTGGGGAGTTGTACATAGTACCTTTCATCAGCTGGCCTGTGATATGATACTATTTATAAGAGATTGACTTTTGGCAGGGGAAAAAAGAAAAGGACCTACAGTGGCCTAGAGGACAAAATATGTCCCATACTCAGGTACAAAGGAATGATTCCTCTCTGAATGGATATTAAATGTCTGGGAAGCCAACTCTGAATGTTTCACAGTAGTGTGTGCTATTTTCTGGGTCAGTTCTCTCTTTAATACCCTTCCCAACTTGGATAAAGTTTTCTTTCCAGTGTTTCTAATATTGAAATGTGGGAGTTTCAAAGATGACCCCAAAGGAATCACACTATAGTACATAATTAATCTTGATATCGAGAATTTCCTGGCCTGCATATTAAAGTATTGCTTGCTTATTTTTTCACTAGTCATTTTTCTTGGTAAAAAACAAAGAAAATCAATTCTGCATTTCATAGGTGAGAGAACCTCTCTCTCTCTCCCCCCCCCAACACGTATCTGTTATATATGTGTATGCATATATATGTATATAACGTGTTTCATGTACATATATACATATATTTTTATTGTACTCTGTGAATTAAAATACAGTTAAGAAAACAGATAAAATATGCCTGCATAGATTGATTTAATCTTCCATATTTTCAAAATAACTACCTTCCTTTGAAAACTGCAAGACTTTTTTATAAAGTAAATTTTGCTTTAGAGTATTTGGGATAAATTCTTACACATTTAGTTGCTATTTTGTGTGAAGAAAATTGCTGTCAACCTGGGCATGCTGCCCTGTGTAGAGAGTAGTATGTACATTTAACGTGTCTTACAGGACCTTCTTTCGCTCACAGTTAGGTTAGAAATTCTGACTGCCTTATATTAATATTGGAGATATTCACTTATAGTAAGCACTAATAAAAGAAGAGAATACAGACTCTAGAAAAACAATTTTTATATGAAACTATAACACAATATGCTCATTTACTTTCATTTTACTTAGATTTGAAACCACCATGTTTCACAAATACTTTTTGGAATCACTGCCAAAATTCTTATTCCTAAGTTATACTTGTTTAGAAAATCTATAGACAATTATGTTAAAATTAAAGAAGTTATGAGATATAATTCTCATTAATAGATACATTTTTACATTTTCTTAAAATAAATGTACTTTACCAAGCATTTATATAGTGAGACTTAGTGTGTTCTCCATTCAGGGAACAGTTTCACCTTTATTCATAATTTTTTTCATAGATGTAAAAAGAGAAATGTAAATGGCTTAATTTAAATCTAAATTAATAATTCAATAAATTAAATTCCCATGCACGGAGATAATGTGATTAATCTATGAAGGATGATGTTTTTCCACTTATATATGTTTCATAAATTTCTCAGGCATTAAGTACTTTAGATTTTTCTCTTGCATGCTCATGAAATAATCTTTAAAAGTTGTTTGTATACACTGAAATTTATTTTCATAGTTTTTCTTTTCAATCATTGTATATGTCCTTGAGGCTAATATAAACTTATTGAAAGTCGCATTGCAACTTAGGCAAACTGTGGGGTTTTCTAAATGATGATAATACTATAAGCCGATAATCCCAGTGTTGAAAAATTATTAACTAAATAATGTTAATTCTAGATAATATGTGCTGCATATATGATTACAGTGTGCCAGACACTGTGCTAAGATAAACACATGCACACATAGATACACATACACTCATATTTATGTATTGGTACTGTCATTCTTACCATTTTACAGATGATGAAAATGAAGTTTAGAGGAGTTAAGAATCTTACTATCATGGCCAAGGTCTTCTATTTGCAGAGCAGTGATCTTAACTATGATGTTATACTGCCTGCTATCATGATTCACCGTCCTAATTCTTTGTTCCTTAATAAATCATGACATTACAATATCCCATTGGTTTTAATAACTGATCTTTTCTCTTCATCATTCTTTTCTCATGAACCAAGAATATGCTAGGTATGGTGATAAATAACATTTATGTGACCCTTACCATGTACCAAACTATTGAAAATAATGCTATGGGGATGAACTAGTATTATCAATTTTTACGGATAAAAAAATTGAGGCGTTGACAAAATAAAACTTCCCTTAAATTGCAAAGCTAGAAAGTAATGAAACCATGATATATGAAACCAGGAAGGCTTGCTTCAAAAATCCGTGCTCTAAATCATCACTATGCTTGCTTTCAAAGCAAAGATGTATATGACAGTCCTTGCTCTCAACTAGGTTATTATTGTGATGGAGAAATAAGACACATACACATGAAACATAACTAGCAATATCAGCCAAACATGATGCATGACAAAATAATATATAGTATGAATGGGAAGTACTACTGGAATTTAGAAGTGGAAAAACTCATCTCTTTCTCTTTTTTTTTGCTTCCTCAGAGCCTCCGTTTCACCTTCTTTATACATTCACATCCAATTCAACGTAAGTTAAAAATGTTCTAGAAACTTGTGCTATATCTGAACTAACTGGGTTTCAGTTATTCACTCTGCTCTGTCTAGCAGTAATTTAATCACATGCACAAGACATAGGGTAAGAAATTTTTTCTTAGCTCATGTTATAAATACATGCCTGATGGATTTAAGCAAAACTTACACCTAATACTAGTAAGTAATTTATCACAAATGAAAATTACAAAATATAGCATTTCTGTAACAGAAAATACACTCTAGAAATATTCGTGATTTTCATAGATGATATTTGGTTTCCTATTATTTTATTATATAATAATAGGAAATGTGACTTCAAGTATTACTTCAGATGTTTCTCACTCTTCTTCATCAGCCACGCCCTCAGAAAATATGCAACTCAATTGCTGGCTCAACTGTACAGACATGAATTAGTTCTTAACTAAGAGTAACAGAGTATCATTGAGACAAAAGTAAAATCACTCTTATTTGTTTAGGTCCTTAAATTACCTATAGCCTTGTACATTAATGCCCAATCTCAAGCAAACTTCCTTCTTAGTTTTGATGACTGTACACTTTGAATCTCTTTCTGAAGTTTGATGGTGCCTTTTCTTTTTCTCTTCATTTCCCTCACCTCTGCTTGGTTTGATACTTGATTTTGATATTCAGTACTTATATGACTTCCTATGCAGGTTTATCCCATTTTCTTCATGCCAGTGCTATATCCTCCACTCTTGAGTAATCTGAGTATATAACACAGTTACCTCAAAATCAACATGTTAAAATGTAATTAATTTTTTTCTCTAAACAGACTTCCCTGAGGCTTAAACCACTCCTCTATCTTTTAATGGGTCCATAATCTGAACTTATCCCCTTATCTTGTTTTAAAAGTAAGTCCTATTTTCTCTTTCAGAATAACTCTATTTCTTTCTTCTTTGTGTTTAATGACTTCAAGTGAGTTCATATCCTCAAAAATTCTCTCCATTTTAATAGCCTCCTGGCTATAACCACAGATATGACATGTAGCAATCATAATGACACAAAGCCAGTGTATATTCAGTCTCTAAATATAAAGCTCAAGGTAAAATGTAATTAAATTGCATACTATTAAAAGTACTGAAGTAAAAGTACTGCATTAAAGATAGTCTTCTGGTGCTTCTATAAACCATATAAATTTATGGGTTGAGAAAAATAGTGTTTTTACATATAAAAAAAAACTTTTGATTTGATTAGCCAGATCTTACCAAAACACACTTTTATCAGTCTTATTGACTACGGATTTATTCGATTGTGAGTATGCTCTTATAGAGATAATAATGACAGATGGACAGGAATAGCTACTTTAAATTTTAAAAGATGATTAACAAAAAATAGTGTGTCATGGTGATCTTTGAGAAGGAAATAAGAAAATTATCATTTCTACTCAAGTAACTCTATGGTCGCTTGTCTATATTTTTATTAAGTGCAATCCTTTTTTCACCAGACCTTTTTTTAAGCAGTTACTCTAAAATTCTCACCTCTTCTTTTACTATGTAAGCCAATTACCTAAGTAAAAGGAGTAACTATTTCTCAGAGACCAGGTTAAATCAAAGTTATTCAGCTTAAATTCTTTCCATCTACCTATCTTCCTCCTTTTAAAACTTTTCTTTTCAAAAAAAAAATTAAGTATCAGCACTATCAATTTTTACCACTTTCTGATCAGGAAAGTAAGAGAAGTTTTTTCTTAAAAATTAAAAGAAAAAAATTCAAACTGCAAACCAACTTGTAATAATTGTGAAATTCTTCTGTCTCTATTCTATAAACAGCATCTGTTTCCCTAATTCACACTATCAAACACTTGCAGAAGGAAGAGAGAGAGGCCAGGAACACTAGATTCCGATTAATTTTGCTATCAATTGCTATGCAATTCTGTAAGACTCATGGTTCCTCAATAATTTTACTGCAAGTTTCAGATTGAGTTTTTATAGATGGACTTGGGCTTCAGTACAGTTGTTTACATAAGTTTCTTTTCTTTTAAATTAACAGTTTTATTTTGAGATAACTTGGATTCACAGGCAGTTATAAGGAATGATATAGAGATCCAGTGCACCCTTTACCCAGTTTCCCCAATGGTAATATCTTGTAAAACTATAGTGGAACAGCACACTAATATCACATTTGACATTGTCAAGACACAGAACATTTCTTTTGAATTTTTTAAATGTCATAATGCCAGTAAAATATATTGAGTTTTGATTCTAGGTTTCCAGATAAAATTATCATTAAAAGCTTTTTATCCATTGTTAGGGGCTGCATAATAAAAAAGATGTAGAAAGGGCAAATATTTTCCACCATCCAATTGTACAAATTGAAGGGCCTGATAAGCTAGTGTTTATTCCTAGAAATTATATTACCTTTTTGAAATATTATATTTTTCTTTGTAATTGGCATTCCAGTGAGTAATTAGAATTATAAGGCACCCTTCTTAAGAATCTAACATTTATTAGAATGTACCTATTGATTTCATAAGATACCAAACATATGTCAAATGCTTCATAATTCTCTAAAATTGATGACTATGATATGGAGATTATGATAAATTTTAGAGGAACAAATTCATTTTAGTGCACGTCTTTCTTTTAAGGCTGAATATAACAGATTGCAGTTCTTACAGCATAAAATTGCCTGGAATATATCTTATTTTAAGATAACGTCTTGTTTATCTGTCAGTTGTCACAGTGGAGATACAAGTACCATCTTTCATATATCACCTCGGATTGTTTTTAAAAACAAAGCCTTTCAAGGTAACCTAATATGTAGTACCTTCTGGAAATTATTACAACTCTCACACATTTAAAATTCTTTGGACAAGAAGTTTAAAATGGAATGTTTCTATTTGCTAAAGGACTGTCAACTCCATAGTATACTTAAAATATAATAGTTTTAGTATTTTTTATTGTGGTAAAATATAACAAGATTTACCATTTTAGCCATTTCTATATGTATAGTTCAGTGGCATTGATTACATACACATAGTCATGCAAACTTCACCACCATCCATCTTCAGATTTTTTTTCATCTTCACAAATTGAAACTCCGTATCCATTAAACAAAAACTTTCCACTACCCCTGCCCCAGCCTCTGGCAACCACTATTCTACTGACTGTCTCTATGAATTTGACTACTCTAAGTACCTTGTGTAAGTAGAATCATAGAGTATTTATCCTTTTGTGACTGACATGGAAATTTTTAGAGGTGATGGACATGTCTGTTACCTTGACTGTGGTGATGATTTCATGGATGTATATGTCCAAACTCATCAAATTGTACACATTAAACATGAGCAGCTTTGTATCTCAATTATATCTCAATAAGGCTGTTTTTAAAATATAGATATACATGTTGTACAATGGAATATTATTTAGCCTAAAAAAATTCTGACATATAACATGGATGAACCTTGATGACGTTAGGCTAAATATGATTTGTTTTACATGTAACTATTTTAGGAGCACTGTTCTAACCATTGTCAATGACAATGATTCAGTTAGCACAACTACTTGGGGAATTATCTGACATAAAAGGTTGTTATTTGAATTTAATTCATAAAAACCCTGCCTCTTTTTTGCTTGGACACTCAAATGACCCATTCCAGGTTATCAGGGAAGCTTTCATTTTAAAGTTTTTTGCCTTGTTTCCACAAATACATCTATACTCATCAGGTGATAGTATACTATGAATTTTGACACAGAAAATAGAACCATACAGGATCTATAAAAAATTATTTGGCCCTCCTAGCTATGTGACTTTATGTAATCAAGCAAAAAAAAAAAAAAAAAAAAAAAAGCTAGGTTCTTCATTTCAAAACTCTGAGTGGACCGCAAGGTTATTTACAAGGAGAAAAGTGGAAAGAAACCCTAAAACAAAGGAAAGTCAGTGACTCTGTGCCTTACCCTAGTAGGTTAAAAATAAATGTATGTGTAGATATCCAAGTGGTGCAATATCACATGGGCCAACAATGTTGATTTAACAACCAGTAAATCATGATTAATTGTTAAGTGTGTTGCAAGTGGTCTGTTATTCATCACTGTTGAAGCAGCTGATAATAACTTATCCCAACTATCCTTCAAGAAGTCACTATTCCTGTATTTAAGTGGTTCTCACAGGTAGAATACGTCCTCCAGGTCCAGAGGTTGACAAATGACCTATGGGTCGGATTGACACAGTGTATTTCATATTCATACCCACAGTAACTGATTGTTCATTAGACATGTTATCCAAGTTCAACCAGTGAACATTGCCCAAAGAAGAGATTTCAGGAAAGTATTACTCTTCCTGCTAGATAAAGCCATTTTTGCCATGTCATGTGAAGAGGACCACACTACTCTCTAAAAATGAAGTGGGTATGTATTAATTAATCAGGGTTTTCCTGAGAATCAGAACCAATAGGGTGTTGGGGGGGGGGGGTGGGAAGGAAGGAAGGATGGAAGGATGGAAGGAAAGGAGGGAGGGAGAGAGAAAGGAAGGAAGAAAGAAGGGTTTAAGGAATAGGTGGCTAACAAGTCCCAAGATCTTCAGTCAGCAAGCTGGAGACCCAGGAAAACTGATGGTTTTGATTGATCCAATCTGAGTCTGAAAGCCTGAGAACCTAAAGAGCCAATGGTGTATTTCCAGTCCAAAGGCCATCAGGCTTAAGATCAAGGAAGAGCCCACATTTCAATTTGACTCCAAAGGTAGGAAAAAAAAAAAAAAATCAAAATCCCAGCTCAAAGGCAGTCAGGCAGGAGGAATTCCTTCTTCCTCAGCCCTTTCGTTCTATTCAGGCCTTCGACTGATTGGATGAGGCTCACCACATTAGGGAGCAAAATCTGCTTTACTTTGTCTATCAATTTAAATGTTAAACTCATTTCAAAAACATCCTCAAAGAAACACCTAGACTAATGTTTGACCAAAAACCTGGGCACCCTGTGGCCTAGACAAGTTGACACATAAAATTAACCATCAGACACCGGAATTGTGCAGAACCTAAAGATGAGTAGAGAGCTCATTTAAGGATGATTTGAATCATTAATTTTAGCCATGCCTGAACCAGCCCTACTGCTGCTTTAGTCATGTGAGCCAACTTGAATTGTCTTTCTATTACTTGCAGTTGAAACAACAACAACAAAACCAAGAAAACAAAACTTCAAGTATAATAGCAGGAAATTTTGATAATGATTTATTATTTAAAAAATATTATCATCTTAAGTTACAACATTATTCTCATTTACTTTTCCTCCCAGAGACTTTCTTGCAAACTAAAGAAGAATGTGGAGTTTAAGGTATTCCAGGAACACTAATGGAGGTTTGAAATCCATGGTGTGTGTTTTGGCAGAAACACGTCATGAACTTTTGTTCTGACACAGCTATTTTCTAGTGCTGGTCCACATACTACTGATGCTCATTGATGAAATTCCACCAATACATGGAAATGTGGGAAAAATAAAGATTATCAAATGAGTTACTCACAAAGCTAAAAATATTAACTGAAAGATCTCTCCTTCCTTTTTAGATTATGATTCCCCAATTTTTCTGGTGGAAAAATGCATTTTTGCTTTTTATGCAACGATAGTTTTAATAGATAGGTTTGTTTGTGTGCTTTTCAGTGTCCCTATGTGGTATAATAAAAGGTTAGTTTTTCTGTGCTACCCCTTCAATGCATTAAGGGTTTTGTCACCCCTTCTCCCACCAAACAGAAAATTCTGACATCAACTGCTTTTAGTTTCCTTGAAAGGTTTGATGGTATCACAGGTATCACTAGAAAGTTCAACTAACAAGGTAAAGTGAGTTCCTTCCTACAGATAATACTGAGTCTACAGCTGAGCCATTTGCTGACTTGGGGATAGAGAATTTTTGAAGAGATGAAAACTACCAATGGACGCAGTTTCTGGAAGCCATTATTGCCAGGGGCTGCTGTCACTTTTGAAGTAGCTACTGGGAACTATCGATACCTGAAGTTACTCAGCGTCATCATTAACTATCTCTGGAACAGAGTGAGTGAAAAAGCAGCCACAGGGATGTACTTTCACCAGGATCTGCTGCTGGAGTAGGGGCAGCAAATAAAAAACATGCTTCTCACCCTTCCATCACCCATGGCAGATATTGCCAATTTTTAAAACACTTCTTCCTTCTGAGTACAGATATAATTTCAGAATTTATCTCAATGAGAGTCACTAAAAATCAGTTGGGAATAACAACAAAGATGAACACTCTTTTCTATTACAGGCCCAAGGCTAATAAAGAATGTGCCAGTAACTAACCTATTGCTGTTCTGCTTCACCTACACTGTTTATACGTTTCTTTGTAATGCTGGAGTTGGAACTCCATAAACCACATTTTTGCTCACTTGTTGACTCCATCTCTTGAGGAGGGAGGAGGGAGGGAGAAGGCAAGGCTGAAAGAGACAAAAGGGCACTCTCCTTGCTTGCTTTCTGTTCCTACCTATGGCCCTCTACCTAACTATGCTTACAATAGCTCCTAGTTCCTCCCAATAGCACCCATTTAACCTAATTAATATTTTTTCCCAACACTCACAAAACCAGTCTTGCAAAACCCATGTAAAATACTGGCACCAGCACACCCCGACCATCCTCCTCAAAGATCTGTCTGGATTCTAGTTCCTCAGGGCTCCTTCTAGAATCTGCAAAACATCAAGCCACTTCCCCTTTCAAAGGGATGGGTGTCAGCTCTGCAGAGCTTGTCTTCTAAGCTTCCAAATTCTATAATTCCTCCCATTTCCATTTGTGTCCTCAGCCTTAGGGTGGTAGCTGATTCCTGGATTACTGATTGTTCTTCTTACTATTCTAGCAATATTATTATTTACTGAGCTCTTCTGATGTGTAAGTATATTAATTTCATATTTATGTATTACATATATATATGTATGTGTGTGTGTATATATATATATATATATATATACACACACTTAGTCCTTACAACAATGGTAAGTCCTTACCATTTTGGAAAAAAATTTTGGAAAGAAATCTGATGTGCTAAGTGGTAAGTCCTATTATTCTAATTTTAAAGATGAGGAAAATAAAGCAACAAGAAGATATTTGGCTTGCCAGTGGTAGACTGTAAGTCATAGGGAATCAACATTAGGAATAGCAGTGGGAAATGTCAAAAAGTGAAGGCTTCCCTGCTTAGATATCTGTAGACTTTTCTGTCATCCCAGAATCAACCTTCTGGTCAAAACAACTGTTGGGTGAGATAGTTAGGGGCCATGATCTTTCCAATACCTTTCTCATTGAATAGACAGAGATACATATTTCTTCAAAGAGTAAATAGATTGGACATTTCAGTACCTTTGGAAAGAAATCTGATGTTCACCAAAGAGTATAACTTGAGATAAAGATGAGATCTATGTCTAAAATACAAAAATATTAAGGCTTCTCCTCAATTGCAGCCAACTGAGTTCTACCCAAAGCTTCTCATTTTTAAAATCCTCTGTTATTTGCTATGGCTCTAAAAATGCGTAGGTTGATAAAAATGTAATATATTTAAATATAAAAATGTATTTTTCCGTCCTTGAATCTAGGAAGAATTATTGGTAGTTTGAAAATTATTTATCCTTGATCCTTTTAACACTTACAAATGCACTGTTGTCTTCAATTAGCAATTATTTAAGAAGACTACCATTGATATTCATTCTATTTATACTTCGCCAGTATAAATTCGTATTAATCAAGAATTGCCATGGAGAGGGATCAGTTAAAGGTTTACAAGTTCCAGTTAAGAGCTCCAGAAAGTACCAATTTTTGAAAGGCTGAAGAGATCCTCACTTCAGAGAATAAACTCAGTCATAAATGTACACCTTTTCATAGACACCCAAATTTACTGCAGAGCATCACTGTGTATCTTTTAATAGTATGGTAATAGAAGTTGTTTATTGAGCCCTCAGACTGTGGTAGTTGTGTTGTGCATGAATCACCTTCTTTAATTTTTACAACTCTATGATATGTAGGTACTATGATATCCAAATTTTACATAGTAGGGAAACTAAGGTTTAGAAAAATAAAGCAATTTAACTGTTAAATGTCACAGAGCTGAAGAATAAGCAAATCAGTGAACTCAAACTTAAAACTTTCTGACTCCCACAATATTTTACTTCTCTTTGCAAATACCTATCCTTGGATTAAATCTTACCAATACTTTTTGGAATTACAACACCAACAGATTTCCTACAGAAATTAGTTTTCTGTTTTTTTTTTTTTTTAATTGGGATGTAGTTGCTTTACAATGTTGTGTTAGTTTCTGCTGTACAATGAAGTAAATCAGCTATATGTATACATATATCCCCTCCCTCTAGGACCTCCCTGCCACCCCCCCATCCCACCCATCTAAGTCACGCCAGAGCACCGAGTTGAGCTCCCTGCACTATACAGCAGGTTCCCACTAGCTAACTGTTTTACACATGGCAGTGCACATACGTCAATTCCAATTTCCCAATTCATCCCACTCCCCTCCCCTCCCATGTGTCCACACATCCATTCTCTATGTCTGTAACTCTATTCCTGCCCTGCAAATAGGTTCATCTGTACCATTTTTCTAGATTCCACATATATGCATTTATATATGATATTTGATTTTCTCTTTCTGACTTACTTCACTCTATATAACAGACTCTTGGTCCATCCACGTCTCTACAAATGACCCAATTTTGTTCCTTTTTATGACTGAGTAATATTCCATAAATGTAAGACCAGACACTATAAAACTCTTAGAGAAAAACATAGGAAGAACACTCTTTGCCATAAATCATAGCAAGCTCTTCTTTGACCCACCTCCTAGAATAATGAAAATTAAAACAAAAATAAACAAATGGGACCTAATTAAACTTAAAAGCTTTTGCACAGCAAAGAAAACCACAAACGAGACGAAAGGACAGCCCTCAGAATGGGAGAAAATATTTGCAAATGAAGCAACTGACAGGGATTAGGGGATTAAGGGATTGTATATATTTCCAAAATATACAAACAGCTCATGGAGCTCAATATCAAAAAAACAAACAACCCAATCAAAAAATGGGTGGAAGACCTAAATAGACATTTCTCCAAAGAAGACATATAGATGGCCAAGAGGCACATGAAAAGATGCTCAACATCACTAATTATTAGAGAAATGCAGATCAAAACCACAATGAGGTATCACCTCACACCAGTTAGAATGGCCATCATCAAAAAAATCTACAAACAATAAATGCTGGAGAGGGTGTGGAGAAAAGGGAACCCTCTTGCACTGTTGGTGGGAATGTATACTGATACAGCCACTATTGAGAACAGTACAGAGGTTCCTTAAAAAACTAGAAATAGAACTACCATATGACCCAGCAATCCCACTCCTGGGCATATATCTGGAGAAAACCATAATTCAAAAAGACACATCCACCCCAATGTTCACTGCAGCACTATTTACAATAGCCAGGACATGGAAGCAACCTAAATGTCCACAGACAGATGAATGGATAAAGAAGATGTGGTTTTCTTTCTGTTCTGAAAACCTCCCTTTGTCCTCTCTCTGGATAGAGTAGTTGAAAGAACAGACTCCTCAGATATTCTCAGATCTTATTTCCAAGCAAGAAAACCATTCAGAACCTATGTTAAAAAGTAGAATTTCAAGAATCAATGCAAGGCATGAAGAGATACAAAAAAAAATTTTTTTTAATCTGCCTCCAAAACTTTACTTACAGTAAAAAAAAAAAAAAAAAAAAAAAAAGTTATGATACATTCTGATTCACTCAGTGTGAAATACTATTTTTCAAAGATTATTTAATAAATTATAACAAATGACTGAGGGAACATAAACCTAGAGTACTCAGAATGCTCAATTAAAGCAGTTATAAGTCATTCTTTTGGAGGTTGACATCTTCTGGTCCCTGGAAAGCAGACATTTACAAGGAGCCAAGGCTCATAGAATCCCTACCATCCTCACCACCTGTGGGTTTTGGGTTGGTGGGCAGATAACTAATAAGATTATGTGGGTGTTTTTAAGGCGACTCCTTGGGACAACTTGAGTGGATGAACCAGAGATGAGGGTCAGCACAGCTAAAGCCTTAGGAATGGCAGGGTCAATGTAATAGAGATGTGATCAAGGCAGTGGCAGTGAGAATGGTCTGAAAGGAAAGATGGGAGAGAACTTGCAGGAGGACATGGAAGTCCTTTGTGAATAACTGGATATAAGGGATGATAGCTTGGTATTAAAGAGGATGCCGTATTTCAAGTGAGTAGAGTGCCCCCACAGATACAGATACAGAAACAGAATTTAGAAAAAAGGCAGTAAACAAAGTGTAATTGATTAGTCACTGAGTCGTAAAATATGCTTTTTCCAATAGGATATTATATTCCATTGAAATGTAGTAATTTGCACTTCCAATGATAAAACACACAGGAAAAACTTCTGAAGTGAATAATACATATGAATATTTAAGGAAAAATAAATTCACATACGGCTACTGATTTAGTGTAAGTGCTTAGCTAACAGCTCACTACTGATTACTTTTCTTCTCTTTCTTTCTACCAAATTATTGTTTTTGAATGGATGGCTTTTTAATATATTTGCAAAGGATGATAAATATTTCTAAACAGCACTAAATGAAGTTGGCTTCCTCTCAAAGACCAAATATTAACATTTTAAACTTAAAACTCTAAACCAAGAAGTCAAGAGAGCACTATGATACACTAAATGTATCATACTCAAACTGGCTTCAGAGGAACAAAGGTTACCACAAATTAACCCATAAGGAAAACCTACATAAGATATAAAGTTAGAAACAGAACTGGTTCATTTACAGAAAGAGATGCATATAATTAGGAGTGATAATCTAAATACTTAACACTGTGAAGTGATCAAAGAGAATGCATATACATGTCAGTCAGGAATGATAGTTTGAGAGCTACTCAGGGATGTCCCTCTGGTGAAGAGTTTAGTTTTCTTCTAAACTGTGGTAAAATGATTGGATTGAGGTATGTGTATATGTGTCTACACACACAAACACACAGACAGATGGACAGGTGAACTAACGAATCACTTGAGAGGATGACAGTAGTTACTTTGCCTTGATGATGCATGATGATCATGCATAATTTGTTCTAAAAACTTGCTGTGAAACAATAACTAAGTCAAATAGATATTGGCTTATGTCACTCATGGCTAAGAAGAATACCATCCAATATCCTTGATAGAAGAAACTGCTGGCAAAACTCGTGCAATACCAAAATGAAGTAACCAGGATTGTCACTGCTGGGAATAAAATAAGCAGCTTAAGGACTCTGTATACACCAGCTAAATGGAAAACTTCATAGAACTACTTGGGGAATTCCACATTTATAGTTTTCCAAAGGGGTGTGTTTTCCTTGATCAATTAAGTATTAGTTGTTCCCTGAATGTTTGGTAGAACATTCCATTAAAACAGTTTTTATGGTGTACTTTTATCTAAAGATTTCAAATCACCAATTCAGTTTTGGTAATGTTCATAAAATCTTTCGGATTTTCTGTATAACCTTGAGTTAGTTTTTAATAACTTAAATTTTATATGAATTTGTATATTTTTCAATGAATTTTTGACAAAAATGTCTTTTTATGGTATTTTAAAATATTTTAACACCTAAATATGTGTTGGATCTGTGTTATGTCCCTCTTTCCATTCCTAATATTGTTTAGTTACTCTATCTTCAGTCTCTCTTTTCTCCCTGTGACCAATTTTGGAAAAAGTTTAATATTCTTAGTCTTTGCAATATAAAAACTTTTAGCTTTGCTGAATTTCTTTATGATATATATTCTAATTTATTAGCTTCTATCTTAACTCTTACCTTCCTTTTAATTTCTTCCAGCTTATTTTGTTGATCCCTTTATATTTTTATTAACTGACAGTTCACTTGTTAATTTTCAGTATTTTTTATTTTCAATATAAATATTAAATACTAAATTGACTTATAAATACCACTTTAGGTATACTGCATGAATTTTGACATGTGACATTCTCATTACTTCAATTTTAAGTATTATCTACTTTTTACTATGAGCTCTTCTTTGACTCAAAATTTATGTAGAAGTTTATTCCCAAATCCATAAATTTTTATAAGGTATCTTGCTGTTATTGATTTCTAGCTTATAAAAAGATATTTTATAAGATATTTCTATTTTATAAAAAGATAATTTTATAAGTTATCTTGCTGTTATTAATTTCTAGCTTAATAGCATTGCATTCAAAGAACATATTCTGTATGCTATAGATTTTCTGAAATTTGTTGGAACAAGTTTTATGGCTTTATATATTGTAAATTTTTGTATAAGTGTACTTGAAAGCAAACACATGCTTTTCAATTGTTAGATTCAACTGTTAGATTTAAATAACATAGAATTCAATTGTTAGATTTAAATAACATAGAATAGATAAAGCTTGTAAATTATTTTGTTCACATCTAAATCTTATATAAACTTATTGTTTGCTTGTTTGTTTATTCTTTTTTGGTCATTTTGATCTACCAACTACTGAGAGAGGTATGACAAAAATTTCTATAATCATAGTATATTTGTCTACTTCTCTTTGCGGTTCTATCAGTTTTATATATATTGTAAATAATGTACTTAGGTCCATTCAAGTTCAGAATATATTTTCCTCCTGGTGGGATTAAAACCTTTATCAGCATACAGGACCATTTTGTCTCTAGAATTTTTTTTTCCTTCAATGTTATCTGGTATTTATATAGCAATACTATTTTTGTTTTTATTTTCATTTTTGTGGGCACATATTTTTCATTCATTTACTTTCAAACTTTATACATCCTTATGTTTCAAGGATGTTTTTACGAATAGCATAGCTGGGTTTGCTCTAAATCCAGTCCAATAATTTTTGTCTCTTAACTGACATGTTAAATGAATATATAGTAATTATGATATAGTAAGTATACATTTGTATTTATTGCTACTATTTTATTTAGTGCTTTTTAATTGTCCTGACTTTCCTGTGTTTGTTTGTTTCTCCTTTCTTGCCCTTATTGAATAGAGTTGTCTTCCTTCTTCCCTCCTTATGCTAAATTTGTTCTTCTCTGGTTTGGAAGCTGTGCATTCTTTAACCACTCTGCAGGAAGGACTCAAATATCAGACTGCCTTCACATTTCAATAGCATACCACTCTAAAAACACTTTCAGGTCTTTCACTCCTAAGTTCTGTAGTTTGTCACTGTTTTACCATGCATTGGTGTTGCTTCTGGCTACCCTCAAATAAGCTTGCATTTGATAAACCTTTTTTTAGAAGGTATCAATGATTTATTTAGTTCAATACAGAAGTTATTTTCTTGCTTCTCTGGATAACCAACACGTACACTGTGGATTCCTGTCTAGGATTTAGGCACAGTCTGGAATAATAAAATATATTAAAGCTAATTGGCCCCCAAAGGGCTCAAATCCATGATCTTAGACTCATTAGCTCTGTGCATCTACACAGGATAAATACAACAACAAATCCATTATGAAGTGGGAAAACAACATTAAGAATTTGAACATTTTAATTTGTTTACCTTGAAAATTACAGAAAAGCAGAGATACAACTTCCTGTTAGTACCAGATTATTTATCCTTAACTGAATTCAGATGATAAATTGGTGTTTACTCATGCTGGGTGTAATCACCACTAGTGGGCAGCCATACAAATGTGCAGTGGGCAGTCTCTGTATGCAAGCCCAGGAAGTGAATCTGGTAACCTTAGCGCTATCAAAACGAGGGATAATCCTTCAATCACTTACCTGGAGCATACTCTTCACCTTCCTCCTTGTTAATTTAGTTTTGTACTAACCAATTTGTACTTAATAGACATAGCATAGGTTACATGGATAAAATTCAAGACTATGTTAGGTAGAGGAGAAAATTAAATTTAGAATCACTTATTTTTTTACCTCATTAATGAAAATTGATAAATGTAGTATGTCTGCTAACCAACTGGTACTGACCAACTCTTAGCTAGGACCTCTGTGGTAAGATCATTGTCATTAGTACCTAATACTGTTAGCAATTTTCTAAACATGTTATGTATGACCATCTGTTCTAATCTTCTTCCTCAAGTTCCCTTCAGCTGTCTGTGACTGCCCAAGTAATCCTCTTTTGTGTTAATAGTTCCAGTTGTTTTTCTTTGTCTCAGAGGCATGTCTCAGGATTTCTAAAGTAATTTTCTGATGTATTATAATGCAACATGAAGCAGTACAATGTAGTGCTTGACACCAGTTTTATGGGAATAGGGAAGGCATTGAATATAGCTGTAAAGAGGACAAATTCTGGCCTTAGTTAGCCTTGGTTCCAATTCCGGATCTGCTACATATTATCTGTATTATCTATCCAGGGCAAATGACTTAGTTTCCCCCTGCTTATTTTTTCCTTATATGTAAAATAGAGTAATATCTATCACCTAGGAAGAATTAATAGGGGAATATATCTAAAAGTGCTTGGTATATAACAGGTGCTCAATAAAAGCTTCTATCGTATGACTAGTTTCCATTCTGGCCTTATGTAATTCTTTTGATATATCTGGAAATTCACATGCCCTAACACCAAACTGGGTGCAGACATAAGACTGCCATTTTTGTGCTTTCTAGAATTCACATAACGAGGCTGTTTCAGCAGGATAAATTTAGCAATATTAGTTGTAGCTAAGCTTTGCTTACATGGAGAAACAGCAAATGCCCTTTACATCTGAAGGCTCTGAGCATATATAACGTAACTCTATCCTATGCTTGCTTTTATATAAAACATTTGTATTTTGCATATATGTCCTTAGCTTCTATAATATTCCAAGTGTGAGGGAAAATTACTTACTATACATGTATTTCTCAGAAATTGCTATGGAAGACTTAGGCACATAGGAAAAACAGAGGCATAGGTAAAACTTTACACTTTGCTAAAATGTGCACTTTGCTATTGTCATAAATGTGTGTATACTTATAAAGTTTTTTTTGGAAAATTGACTTTCACATAGAGATGCACATCAAATTATCAATTATTCTGTGAAATAAAGGTTTAACAACTGAAATTAAAAGCACCAGTAGAACAGGAAAGATAAGAGATTTCTCCTAAGCAATCAGGTCATGTGTAGATTTTTCAGATCCAAATTCTCTTCTCTCTTTCTACATTCTCCTCATTTAAGAGGGTGGGTTCATCAATAGAGAAGATAAATATTCAGCCTGGCACACACTGTTAGCTAAGAAGCAAACCTGGGTGATAAATCCTTTAAATTGCTGCTGAGGCAAAGCATTTGGTCAATTTGAGGAATGTGGGAGACAATTTTCTAAAGATTACTTTTTCTCTTAACCACTGGCATCATAAAAACATATAAAGAACGCATTTTTACAAAATACTAGTCACTACTTCAAACACTGCTATTGCTTTTCTTGTACACAAATACTTAACTAATCAAATGAGGTTTTTACATTTTAAACGAGGGCTGAACAGTTATAAAAAATTAAAAAGGAATAGTCATATTTGGAAATGAGATTCACTTTCTTAACAGCCTTTTTTTAACATAAGGGTCTTTCTTTGAAGTGTGTCACAAGTGCAAAATGTACAGATTCTTAAAAATGCTTTCTTTCATGATTGATATGTAGTTTATTAAAATCCTGTAAGAAGGAGTACTGCTCCCTCTTCAGGAAGAGCCCTCCTGACACCTTCTTAGCCATTTGGTCACTTAGGACACCAAGCTTTCTCCCTTATATAGATTCTTTCTAGTCCTCACAATAACTTTTTAAACAATCAAGAATGTTTCCATTTTTCAGATGAAAGAAAGAAGACACAGAGAGATGACTGATTGTTTCTGGTCACATAGCTAGTAAGAGGGTTTTTGTTTCAAGTACCATCTTGATGAACTCCAGAGGACATTCCTACCCTCTACATTACATTTCCCCCATGGTGCAATCAGTGGATTAATTGTGCATTACATACAATAGCAGAGAGTTAACAGAGTAGTAGGAAGAAAATAAAAACATAGAGAGAATTTTGATATGAATAAGGAAAAGAAATGGAAATTGAAAGAAGAGAGAAGCTAATGGTAGTGCACACTGTTTTTTTTTGTCATTGACTCTACTTCTGGAACTGACCCTGATTTGGTTTGGAGAGCATTCCTCTCTGAATCTACGTCTAAGTAGCTTTGCGTAAGCTGGTTTCAATGGAAGCAATATGTATAGAGTTATGCCAATTGTATACTTCTTTCACTCAGACTTCACAATAGGTAGGCCAATCGAAGCAAGTTAAAATGAATTTGAAAAAATCAAGTCTTTGCTGAAATGTATATTTGCTTTTCTTGATTAATTTAGACTCTAAGGTGTAGAAAATTAGAGGGCACTGTGCTGAGCCTCTGAAAATAGAATTAACTCAAAAGAGGAGGAATCAAGACATGAATCTTTGTGACCTCATTTGACCCCTATTTTTGCCTGCATGAAAATCCTGATCTACCCTTGGGCTTTTCAATTGTGAGAATTCTCCACTTTTTGTGTAAGCCATTTTGGAACTTTCCTATGTAAATGAGAGGGAGTTGAAGTCTATATTTTGTTGATTTCCTTCATGTATATCTCAGAAATTAAGTATCATTCAGGAGAGTGAGATTCTAGCCAGCAACATTCCCTCATTATCCATCATGTGACTTTGTTTTCATAATTTCTGTGGTTGCTCCCCCATCCTGGTAGAAATATTGAAGGAGCTTAGATCAAAATCCATTTTGGGAGGAAGTCACCCCTGACTAACCCCAATGTTTTACCCATCAGATACACCCAATATTCCCCCAAAAATATTTTCTCATGATTAGCAGACTGTAAAAAAGTAACATCTCCTCTATTTCTAGTGTGGCTACCTATGCTGATTTACTCAGGCTAGTTTTAATGTACACTTATGTTTCCAGCAAAATTACAATTAGTGTCTTATTGCCCTCTCACAATGGTTCCTGGTTGTATGAGAAATCACACTATTGCTAATAGTTCTACTACAGCATTAAATCATTATAATATTAATGGTAGCAACTTTTTAGTTTACTGTTAGGTCAATGTATCTAAAGTGCACTATGCTATTGCTTTTATTTATTGCATTGCACATTGGTAGTCACAGAATATTTCATGTGGGAAATATAAGATGAATAATATTGTTTCAAAATATCAGAATCTTACATGAAAATGTAAAATTTCATATATGTTTAAATTTAAATCATATATTTTTATTTTCAAATCTGGTGAAGGTAAATAGTATAACAAATTTTTAAAAAAATATATAACAAAGATTTGAGAAAAATATATTGTTAAAATTTCTTTTAAAAGACTAATGTTAGTAACCAGATGCCTCAATTTCCATTTAACAGAATGTCTTTCATGAGTGCATAGTGAGAAAAAAAACAGGAGCGAAAGAACTAATTATTCTTCAAAATAACATTCCAAATATCTCTCAGAATGTTGGACCCAGCAATTCTGATCGATCTCTCACTCTCTCTCTCTCTCTTTCTCTATCTCTCTCTCACACATACACATGACATTCCTAGAATTTTAGATAAATAATTACAAGGAAGCTATTCTGATTCCTCAAACAACGTTCCATTTTTAAACTCTCCAATATCTTTAGAGGACTACATGCTGTGATAGACCACAGGGGTATGCCAGTTCAGTCACCTGCTACGTTATGTATCAGAAACAAAATAATGTGTTATTATTTTTTCTTTCTCTTTTCTTAGCTAATTAACACTGAAATGCTGTGCCCTGTGAAATCTCTCAGTCTCAGCATATTGATCACCCTACTGGTGATTTACAGCAATGTGGCCAAACAAGTTATGTGCAAACAACATACAGGCTCATACATTACAGAGTTATACCAACAAACTGCCCCTGATCTGCACCAAAAGAGATAACAGTATCAGAATAGATATATTTTCTTCTGTTATTTTAATGTGCAAGGCTTTCTCTTTCTTTGTTTTTAAAAACATTTTAGATTTACGGAATTTATGTTTATGGCATGAGATAGGGATCCAACTTCATCTTCATATTTTAAAAATAGCCAGAGAGACCTTCAAGATGGCAGAGGAGTAAGATGTGGAGATCACCTTCCTCCCCACAAATACATCAGAAATACATCTAAATGTGGAACAATTCCTACAGAACACCTACTGAATGCTGGCAGAAGACGCAGACTTCCCAGAAGATATATTTTTTTCCTTTTTCTCTTTTTGTGAGTGTGTATGTGTATACTTCTTTGGGTGACTTTGTCTGTATAGCTTGCTTTTACATTTGTCCTACGGCTCTGTCTGTCTGTTTTTTTTTTTTTTTTGGTATAGTTTTTAGCTCTTGTTATCATTGGTGGATTTGTTTTTTGGTTTGGTTGCTCTCTTCTTTCTTTTATTATTACTTTTTAATATTTTTATTTTTAATAATTATTTTTAATTTTTTATTTTATTAACTTCCTTTTCTTTTCTTTCTTCCTTCCTTCCTTCCATTCTTCCTTTCTTTCTCCCTTTTCTTCTGAGCCATGGGGCTGACAGGGTCTTGGTGCTCAGGCCAGGTGTCAGGCCTGTGCCTCTCAGGTGGGAGAGCCAAATACAGAACATTGGTCCACCAGAGACCTCTCGGCTCCACATAATATCAAATGGCAAAAGCTCTCCCAGAGATCTCCATCTCGACGTTGAGACACAGCTCCCTCAATGACCAGCAAGCTACAGTGCTGGATACCCTATGCCAAAAAACTACCATGACAGGAACACAAACCCCCCATTAGCAGAGAGGCTGCCTAAAATCATGATAAGGTTACAGACACCCCAAAACACACCACCAGACGTGGTCCTGCACAGCAGAAAGACAAGATCCAGCCTCATCTACCAGAACACAGGCACCAGTCCCCTCCACCAGGAAGCCTACACAACCCACTGAACCAACCTTACCGACTGGGGGCAGACACCAAAAACAACAGGAACTATGAACCTGCAGCCTGTGAAAAGGAGACCCCAAACACAGTAAGGTAAGCAAAATGAGAAGACAAAGAAACACACAGCAGATGAAGGAGCAAAGCAAAAACCCACCAGACCAAACAAATGAAGAAGAAATAGGCAGTCTACCTGAAAAAGAATTCAGAATAATGATAGAAAAAATGATCCAAAATCTTAGAAATAGAATGGAGAAAATACAAGAAACGTTTAACAAGGAACTAGAAGCACTAAAGAGCAAACAAACCATGATGAACAACACAGTAAATGAAATTATAAATTCTATAGAAGGAATCAATAGCAGAATAACTGAGGCAGAAGAACGGATAAGTGACCTGGAAGATAAAATGGTGGAAATAACTACCTCAGAGCAGAATAAATAAAGAAGAATGAAAAGAATTGAGGACAGCCTCAGAGACCTCTAGGAAAACATTAAACTCACCAGCTTTCGAACTATAGGGGTCCCAGAAGAAGAAGGGAAAAACAAAGGGACTGAGAAAATATTTGAAGACATTATAGTTGAAAACTTCCCTAATATGGGAAAGGAAATAGTTAATCAAGTCCAGGAAGCGCAGAGAGTCCCATACAGGATAAATCCAAGGAGAAACATGCCAAGAGACATATTAAACAAACTATCAAAAATTAAATACAAAGAGAAAATATGAAAAGCAGCAACAGAAAAACAACAAATTATATACAAGGGAATCCCCATAAGGTTAACAGCTGATCGTTCAACAGAAACTGTGCAAACCAGAAGGGAGTGGCAGGACATATTTAAAGTGATGAAAGAGAAAAACCTACAACCAAGATTACTCTACCCAGCAAGGATCTCGTTCAGATTCAAAAGAGAAATTAAAATTTTACAGATAAGCAAAAGCTAAGAGAATTCAGCACCACAAAACCAGCTTTACAACAAATGCTAAAGGAACTTCTCTAGGCAGGAAACACAAGAGAAGGAAAAGATCTACAATAACAAACCCAAAACAATTAAGAAAATGGTAATAGGAACATACATATCGATTTACCTTATCTGTACATGGATTAAATGCTCCAACCAAAAGAAGTACACTGGCTGAATGGATACAAAAACAAGACCCATATATATGCTGTCTACAAGAGAACCACTTCAGACCTAGGGACACATACAGACTGAAAGTGAGTGGATGGAAAAAGATATTCCACGCAAATGGAAACCAAAAGAAAGCTGGAGTAGCAATTCTCATATCAGACAAAATACACTTTAAATAAAGACTATTATAAGAGACAAAGAAGGACACTACATAATGATCAAGGGATCGATCCAAGAAGAAGATATAACAGTTGTAAATATTTATGCACCCAACATAGGAGCACCTCAATACATAAGGCAAATGCTAACAGCTATAAAAGGGGAAATCGACAGTAACACAATCATAGTAGGGGACTTTAACACCCCACTTTCACCAATGGACAGATTATCCAAAATGAAAATAAATACGGAAAGACAAGCTTTAAATGATACATTAAACAAGATGGACTTAATTGACATTTATAGGACATTCAATCCAAAAACAAGAGAATACATTTTCTTCTCAAGTGCTCATGGAACATTCTCGAGGATAGATCATAACTTGGGTCACAAATCAAAACTTGGTAAATTTAAGAAAATTGAAATCGTTATCAAGCATCTTTTCCCTCCACAATGCTATGAGACTAGATATCAATTACAGGAAAATATCTGTAAGAAATACAAACACATGGAGGCTAAAAAATACACTACTAAATAACCAAGAGATTAATGAAGAAGTCAAGGAGGAAATCAAAAAATACCTAGAAACAAATGACAATGAAAGCACGATGAACCAAAACCTATGGGATGCAGCAAAAGCAGTTCCAAGAGGGAAATTTATAACAGTACAATCCTACCTCAAAAAACAAGAAACATCTCATATAAACAAGCTAACCTTACACCTAAAGCAATTAGAGAAAGAAGGACAGAAAAACCCCAAAGTTAGCAGAAGGAAAGAAATCATAAAGATTAGATCAGAAATAAATGAAAAAAAATGAAGGAAAAAATAGCAAAGATCAATAAAACTAAAAGCTGGTTCTTTGAGAGATAAACAAAATTGATAAACCATTAGCCAGACTCGTCAAGAAAAAAAGGGAGAAGACTCAAATCAATAGAATTAGAAATTAAAAAGGAGAAGTAACAACTGACACTGCAGAAATACAAAGGATCATGAGACATTACTACAAGCAACTATATGCCAGTAAAATCGACAACCTGGAAGAAATGGACAAATTCTTAGAAAAGCACAACCTTCTGAGACTGAACCAGGAAGAAATAGAAAAAATAAACAGACCAATCACAAGCACTGAAATTGAGACTGTGATTAAAAGTCTTACAACAAACAAAAGCCCAGGACCAGATGGCTTCACAGGCGAAGTCTATCAAACATTTAGAGAAGAGCTAACACCTATCCTTCTCAAACTCTTCCAAAACATAGCAGAGGGAGGAACACTCCCAAACTCATTCTATGACGCCACCATTACCATGATACCAAAACCAGACAAAGATGTCACAAAAAAAGAAAACTACAGGCCAATATCACTGATGAACATAGATGCAAAAATCCTCAACGAAATACTAGCAAACAGAATCCAACGGCAAATTAAAAGGATCACACACCATGATCAAGTGGGGTTTATTCAAGGAATGCAAGGATTCTTCAATATATGCAAATCAATCAATGTGATAAACCATATTAAAAAATTGAAGGAGAAAAACCATATGATCATCTCAATAGATACAGAAAAAGCTTTCGACAAAATTCAACACCCATTTATGGTAAAAGCCCTCCAGAAAGTAGGCATAGAGGGAACCTACCTCAACCTAATAAAAGCCATATACGACAAACTCACAGCCAACATCATTCTCAATGGTGAAAAACTGAAAACATTTCTTCTAAGATCAGGTACAAGACAAAGTTGTCCACTCTCACCACTATTATTCAACATAGTTTTGGAAGTTTTAGCCACAGCAATCAGAGTAGAAAAAGAAATAAAAGGAATCCAAATCGGAAAAGAAGAAGTAAAGCTGTCACTGTTTGCAGATGACATGATACTATACATAGAGAATCCTAAAGATGCTAGCAGAAAACTACTAGAGCTAATCAATGAATTTGGTAAAGTAGCAGGATACAAAATTAATGCACAGAAATCTTTTGCATTCCTATACATGACTGATGAAAAATCTGAAAGAGAAGTTAAGGAAACACTCCCATTTACCACTGCAACAAAAACAATAAAATACCTAGGAATAAACCTACCTAAGGAGACAAACGACCTGTATGCAGAAAACTATAAGACACTGATGAAAGAAATTAAAGATGATACAAACAGATGGAGAGATATACCATGTTCTTGGATTGGAAGAATCAACATTGTGAAAATGACTCTACTACCCAAAGCAATCTACGGATTCAATGCAATCCCTTACAAACTACCAATGGCATTTTTCACAGAACTCGAAGCAAACATTTCACAATTTGTATGGAAACACAAAAGACCCCGAGTAGCCAAAGCAATCTTGTGAAAGAAGAAGAGAGCTGGAGGAATCAGGCTCCCAGACTTCAGACTATACTACAAAGCTACAGGAATCAAGACAATATGGTACTGGCACAAAAACAGAAATATAGATCAATGGAACAGGATAGAAAACCCAGAGAAAAACCCATGCACATATGATCACCATATTTTTTATAAAGGAGGCAAGAATATACAGTGGAGAAAAGACAGCCTCTTCAATAAGTGGTGCTGGGAAAATTGGACAGGTACATGTAAAAGTATGAAATTAGAATACTCCCTAACACCATACACAAAAATAAACTCAAAATGGATTAAAGACCTAAATGTAAGGCCAGACACTAACAAACTCTTAGAGGAAAACATAGGCAGAACACCCTATGACATAAATCACAGCAAGATCCTTTTTGACCCAGCTCCTAGAGAAATGGAAATAAAACCAAAAATAAACAAATGGGACCTAATGAAACTTAAAAGCTTTTGCATAGCAAAGGAAACCATAAACAAGACGAAAAGACAACCCTCCCAATGGGAGAAAATATTTGCAAATGAAGCAACTGACAAAGGATTAATCTCCAAAATTTACAAGCAGCTCATGCAGCTCAATTTCAAAGAACCAAACAACCCAATCCAAAAATGGGCAGAAGACCTAAATAGACATTTCTCCAAAGAAGATAAACAGATTGCCAACAAACACATGAAAGGATGCTCAACTGATCATTAGAGAAATGCAAATCAAAACTAAAATGAGGTATCACCTCACACCGGTCAGAATGGCCATCATCAAAAAATCTAGAAACAGTAAATGCTCTGGAGGGTGTGGAGAAAAGGGAACCCTCTTGTACTCTTGCTGGGAATGTAAATTGATACAGCCTCTATGGAGAACAGTATGGAGTTTCCTTAAAAATCTAAAAATTGAACTACCATACAACCCAGCAATCCCACTACTGGGCATATACCCTGAGAAAACCATAATTCAAAAAGAGTCATGTACCACAATGTTCACTGCAGCTCTATTTACAATAGCCAGGACATGGAAGCAACTTAAGTGTCCATCGACAGATGAATGGATAAAGAAGAAGTGGTACATATATACAATGCAATATTACTCAGCCATAAAAAGAAGCAAAATTGAGTTATTTCTAGTGAGGTGGATGGACCTAGAGTCTGTCATACAGAGTGAAGTAAGTCAGAAAGAGAAAAACAAATACCGTATGCTAATACATATATATGGAATCTAAAAAAAAAAAAAAAGTGGTTGTGAAGAATCTAGTGCAGGACCAAAAAAAAGACACAGAAGTTGAGAATGGACTTGAGCACACGGGGAGGGTGAAGGTTCAGCTGCGATGTAGTGAGAGAGTGGCATGGACATACATACACTACCAAATGTAAAACCGATAGCCAGTGGGAAGCAGCCGCATAGCATAGGGATATCAGCTTGCTAGGTGCTTTGTGACCACCTAGAGGGGTGGGATAGGGAGGGTGGGAGGGAGATGCAAGAGGGAGGAGATATGGGGATATATATATATGTATAGCTGATTCACTTTGTTATAAAGCAGAAACTAACACATCATTGTAAAGCAATTATACTCCAATAAAGATGTTAAATAAATAAATAAAAAATAAAAAATAAAAAATAGCCATTCACTGAATTATGTCTGTTTTTCTAAACGATATGTAAAGCTTGTATGTATGTATGTATATATACACACATACATACACACACATATATATTATGTATATATGCTGTTATATAAAACAACAATGACAAAAAGTCAAAAATATATATATTGTCATTGTTGTTCACAACTTAGGTATGTATTTTTATATCCAAATAGGTGAGCATTTTTCTTTTTTGTTTTTTTTTTCATATTCCTTACTGGGTTTTACTTTTTTACATAACATTTTGATTTATCAACTATAAAGAAATCCTCTCTGGAAATAAAATGTATTCAAATTGGAAGGGAAGAGGTAAAATTGTCATTAGGAGGATGACATGATACTCCATATAGAAAACCTAAAAGACTCCACACAAAAACTATTAAACTAATGAATGAATTCAGCAAGTTGGCAGGATATTCACTGTTAGTGTAACAGTGAAATATCAGAATGAAATATCAGAAAGGAAAAGTAAAAAACACTCCTGTTTAAAATTGTGTCAAAAAAATAAAACACCTAGGAATAAACCTAACCAAGGATGTGAAAGAACTATATACTCAAAACTATAAAACACTGATAAAGCAAACTGATTGTGATTCAAAGAAATGTAAAGATATCCAATGTGCTTAGATTGGACGAATTCATATTAATAAAATGGCCATACTATCCAAAACCAATCTACAGATTTAATGTGATCCCTATCAAATTACTCATTGTATTTTTCACAGAACTAGAACAAATAATCTTAAAATTTATATGGAACCACAAAAGACCCAGAATTGCCAAAGCAATCCTGAGAAAAAAGAACAAAGTAGGAAGAATAGCCCTCCCAGGCTTCAGACAATACTACAAAGCTACAGTAATCAAAACAGCATGGTATTAGCAAAAAAAAAAAAAAAAAACCACTCACACACACAAAGACAGACATATGGATCACTGGAACAGAACAGAGAGATCAGAAATGAACCCACATACCTATGACCAATTAATCTATGACAAAGGAGGCAAGGGTATACAATGTGAAAAGAAAGTTTCTTCCCCATGTGGTATTGGGAAAGCTGGACAGCCTCATGTAAATCAATGAAATTAGAATACTCCCTCACACAATATGCAAAAATTAACTCAAATTGTGTAAAGAACTAAATATAACACATGACACCATAAAACTCCTAGAAGAGAACATAGGGAAAACATTTTCAGACATAAATCACAGCAGTATTTTCTTAGATCAGGCTCCTGAGGCAAAATTAATAAAAGCGAAAGTAAACAAATGGGACCTAATCAAAATAAAAAGCTTTTGTATAGCAAAAGAAACCATCAACAAAACGAAAAGAACGTACTGAATGGGAGAAAATATTTGCAAGGGATGTGATTGACAAGGGGTTAATTTCGAAAATATACAAACAGTGCATACAACTCCATATCAAAACAAAACAAAACAAAAACCCAAACAAAAAGTGGACAGAAGACCTAAATAGACATTTCTCCAAAGAAGACATAGATATGGCCAAGAGACACATGAAAAAATATTCAATGTCGTTAATTATTAGAGAAATGCGAATCAAAACTACAATGAGATATCACCTCACAGTGGTCAGAATGGCCATGATCAAAAAGTCTACAAATAATAAATACTGGAGAGGGTGTGGAGAAAAGGGAACCTTCCTACACTGTTGCTAGGAATGTAAATTTGTGTAGCCACTATGGAAAACAGTATGGTGATTCCTTTAAAAACTAAAAATAGAGCTACTATATGATCCAGCAATCCCACTCCTGGGCATATATCTGAAAAAAACAAAAACACTAATCAAAAAGATACATGCATTCCAATGTTCACAGCAGTACTATTTATAATGGCCAAGATATGGAAACAACCCAAGCACCCATAGACTATTGGTTTAAGAAGATGTGGTGTGTATGTGTGTGTGAGTGTGTGTTTGTGTGGTATGTATACACACACATACACACACACACACATACACACATACAATGGAATATTACTCAGCCATAAAAAAGAATGAAATATTGCCATTTGCAGCAATGTGGGTGGGCCTAGAGAATACCACACTAACGGAAGTTAGACAATAAAGACAAATATTATGATATTATTTATATGTGGAATCTAAAAACTAATACAAATGAATCTATATACAAACCAGAAACAGTCTCACAGACATAGAAAACAAATTTATGGTTACAAAAGGGAAAAGGGAGGAGGAAGGGATAAATTAGGAGTGTGTGATTAACAGATACAAACTACTATACACAAAATAGATAAGCAACGAGGATTTACTATATAACACAGGGAACAATATTCAATATTTTGTAATAACCTAAGGTGAAAAATAATTTGAAAATAGATGAAAAATAATTTGAAAATATCTATCCATCTATATTATATATATATATATATATATATATATATATATAATCTCTCTCTTTATATATATATAAATGGAATCACTCTGCCGTATACCTAATCTAACACAATATTGTAAATCAACTATACTTCAATAAAAAATTTTAAAAAAGAAATTCTATCTGGCATGTACAAAATGTTTATAGTAGCCACTTCATTCCTAATAGCTAAAAACCACCTAAATGCACATCAACAAGAGATACATTCATATGATGTGATACTTTTCAGCAACGGAAAGAAACAAATGCCTAATACAACATGAATGGAATTTTCAAATGTTGAGTGAAAGAAACTAGACAAAGGCACAGGCAGACAGACACTTATACACACTTACACATACACACAGACACACACAAATGCACTGCATATTGCATGTCCAACAAGAGGCAAAATTACTTTATGGTGATAGAATTCAGAATGTTAAGGATGTGTTTGCCTCTAGGGTTGGGAGACACAGAAAAGAGTCATAAGCAGTGGTGTGCTGGCAAATGTTTAACTTTCAAAGTACATGTGTATGTATGTAAGTTTATCATAAATTCTGCTGACACAGAAATGTGTAGCAACATTTACACATAATGAGATCTACAATGATCTTTATTGTCCATTTTATAGAGCCAACCAAATGATTTTTTTGATATTTTCTGAACTCTTGTATCTGTTGGTAACCTATGATTGCTTTCAACCATGACTGGACAAAAAGAGTTGCATCCCTCTCTGCTAACTCTCTTTCCAATAAATTTATTGTTATTAAATCTGGTATGTGATGTACTATGAGCTACTCCACCTTCGTGTAAAATATATTCATTAAGCCAAAACTTCATCAGCTTTAGCACTAACTTCAAACTACTAAAGTCCTGTTACTGACTGTGGAGTTGAGAAGAGATGCACAGTGGCATGTTATATGGGCTTCCTCCACAGATACAGTAGACATAAATCACCTCACAAACACAGAAAACAGTAAAATATAGTAAAATAATTAGGAATCAATACATTTAGCCTATTCTCTTTAAAATACATAACTTATCTAATTATAAGATTATATAATTTAATTTTGATAACGTTAGCCCTGTTTAATAACATGCTTGCAAATCCCTGAAATAACAGTTGGTTCTGATAAGCCAGTACTAGCTGACCCCAGCACACTACTGGCATGAGGGAACTTTAGGCAGTAATGAACATTATATCTTGTTTTGGGTGGTGGTTACATTGTGTATTGCATTATCAAAACTCATTCAAGTAAACAGATATAAAAAACAAACACTGAGATTTGCATTCGAGTTGAACTGAATGTATGTTCACTGAAGGGGTGGTAGAAGAATCAGCAACTTTAAAATATCAAACGCTGGAAATGTGGCTAATGTGACTGAGGTCCTAATATTTAATTCAATAATTATTCATTAAATTATTAAATTATACATCTGGCTAGTGGCTACTATTTTGGACAATGCAGATTTATACATTTTAGGCCAGGAGACTATGGTTAAAAAGTCACAAACCCTTTGTGCACAGAGCTACAGAGTATTGATCTACAATTTAACTGCAGTAAACAGCTTTATCATCACTGCAGCTTTTTTATGCCCCTTGATACCTTGATAATAAAGATACAGTCAAGACTTTTCTTTTTGTTTTTGTCCACCTGCCTAATGCTGCAAACATTCAAATACCTATTTTATTTAGAATGCCCTGTGTTTGTGACTCCATAGAAAGAGTCAGAAACATAGTCTCTTTTGCTCTCTGCTGGAACCTGGGCTAAAAGTTGACATCAATTAATTTTGCAACTCAGTATATGAGAGGACCTCTTTTTAGTTTTATGACAACAGATTTAGCACCATCTTCGCACTAGCATAATACAATTCTTTGTCTCCTAATTTACAAGATCAAGTTATCAATAACTAGGCCCAGTCCACAAAACATCACTGCAAAGCCATATTTATGAGCACTAAAATTTACTGTGAAAATATATAGCCCGAAATCTGCTAGACATTGGTCTTTAAAAAACAGGAAGACTCTGCCAAATACAGTTGGGTTGATTTCTTAAAATGAAAATGTATTAATCCCGGTTAGAGTTTCTCCCAAAATTGAAAACTTAACACCCTTCAGTTTACCCCATGTAGCATTGGGCAAACATCCTATACAATAAAGGAAACAAGTAAGCAAACAAAATAATAAGTAACTAAGGCATTAAGGAATGGGGTGATTCTTTTACTCCTTTCTCTATCCATAACTTGGCAATGCAACTTTTTAAATCTTTCAATGAAGAAGTAATGTCTATCTTCTCTCTGAATCAGGGATGGCTTTTATTAGCAGACAGTGGCAAAATCGGTCTTGTACCACTTCTGAGCCTATACCTTTAAAGTCCTTGTGTGCTCCTGCCTGCTCTCTTAAAATGGTGTTCAGTCACCATGTAAATAAACCCAGGCTACCATGTTCCTTTTATGGGAGCAGAGAACAGCCGTTTCAGCTGAGGCTGTCCTAGACCAGCTAACCCAGCTGACCTGACAGTGGATGACAGACACATGATGAGTGAAGCAGAAGCATGCAAGGCTTCCTGAAGTATAGGCTCTCTTACTGGCGCTTAGAGCACTAGCTCACACAGCAGGAGCTCAACAAATACTGACTGAATGAATGCCATTCTCATGCTCAATCCTCCAATTAAATGTAGAATAAAACCCAAACCCCATACTGTGGTCTACGGGGCTTACATGATATGCTCCCTTCCTCTCACTTATACCTCATCTCACGCTACTTTCAGCCACTACTTCTTTACTTTTCTCCAAATGGCATGCTCATTCTCACTTCTGGACTCCTTTGCTGTCTGTTTACCCTGCCTCTTCATGTGGCTGGAAGCTTATCATGATTATATCCTCATCAGGAATATCAGAAAGGCCTTTCCAGGGATATAACAACTACAGCCGCCCCTTGGTCACTATCACATTATCTTATTTAGATATCTTCTTAACATTTATCCTTAATTGAAACAATCATTTTCTTATTTTCTTTATTTACTTAGTGTTTGTATCCCCTACTAGAATGTAAATTCATGAGAAGGTACATTTTTTTGGTAACATTCACTACATTACAACCTTCAGTAAGCACTGAGCCCAGGAGAGGGTACGTAGTAAAATAAGCATATAACAGATAAATGAACAAACAGCATCTAGTTTCCCTAACTGAAAAGTGAATAAAAAACATCCAGTGTCCTTAATTATTTCCTGGATTAATTGTTGCTACAACTTGTAATATCAAAGAATGCTTCTGTAATTAAGCTGTTAAATTTATTCCCTCCCAATCCTGTATTAACATTGTAGTAAAAAAATAGAATCAAAATCCCCTTAAGAGCAAGGTAGAACTAGAACAGATGAAGGATGTCAAGTTAGTTTTGTATGATCAGAAGTAGATGGCCAAGTGGTAACAACTTAGCAGAACTAAAAAAAAAAAAAAGAAAAAAAAGAAAAAGAAAAACCAATTTGCACTGCAAAATTCCTTAAAAGCTTCATGACTGTAGATGCCAAATACCTTTGAAGGGTTCTGTGTATGTGCGTGTTTGTGCGTGTATATGAATGACAGAGAAGGAGGAAGGGATAAAAACAGGAGGATTAATTGACTGTCAGTGTGACGTATAAGAAGAAGGTGGATCCCCAGATTTCCTCTCTGATCTCCTACTTAGGGAATTCTCACGACTAAACTAACAAGGAAAATGCAGAAAGTTTACTCTCTGCAATGCTTAAACGAAGTTTTGTGGGCTTCGAGAAAGGTGAGAATAAGAGTGAGGTGCCCTATGCACTGATTAAAAACATATGGTAAATGGTGAGAACTCTCAAGTCTCCCTCCTCATTGGCATCTAGAACGCTGAGTTAGAATTCTCTAAGACCAAAGATTAGAGTTCTTTTTGGGGAATCTGATCAACCCACAAGGAAAAAAGCAAAACTACAAATATGGACAATTGCAAGTTCCCCCAGTGAATCAATCTATGCTGATACACATCAGTTAACAAGTCTTGGACAAACACATAGAATTTCGAATCAGCTTTTAATACCTCACACTTAAATATGAACTGGCAGCCAGTAAACACCAGACAATTGAGGAAAACATCCAGCATATAAGGCCGATCAAATAAACAGAAGATTGATCTCAAAGAAAATAGTGATAAAGCCAAGACATTAAATTTTTTAAATTCTATAATTAGTTTCCTCAGATGGATATTAACAGGATAATTAGAACGAGATCCTTGAAGAAAAAGGTTATGTTCAGAGAACAAGGCAGAGCTCTTTATAAAATAACAATATTAATGATAATAATAATTAACAATGGAAATGTTAAAATCACCTAAAATTTTGGAATATAGAGCTGAAGAAGGTTTCCAGAAAGTAGAACAAAGAGATACAGATAAATAAATAAAAGAGAAAGGTTAAGACAAGGGAAGATCAGACCAGGAAGTCCACCATGCAGGTAATACAAGTGACATGAATAGGAAATGGAATGGGCAAATGGTGGGGAGGAAATTATGGGAGAGAGGCTCAAGAGGGAGGGGATATGGGGACATGTGTATGCATATGGCTGATTAGCTTTGTTGTTCAACATCAACTAACAGTATTGTGAAGCAATTATACTCCAATCAAGATCTATTTTAAAAAAATTAGAAAAGTTTCTAGTATCAAGAAACCTGAATTTTCAGATTAAAAAAGGGACTAAAAAATCAAAAATAACAAGTAAACAAAATAAAAATAATCAAATCGTGAAATTTCACAACATAGAAAAGATCCTAAAATTTCCAGAAAGGTAAAAAAAAAGGTCAGGATTCACAATGGTGTCAGACTTCACAATAAAAACACTGAAAACCAGAAGGAAATGGATAAATATTTTTAAAATTCAGGGACCACTAGATTTACATGGTGAGCCAAAGTATGAATAAAGCCAATTTGAATATACTCAGAAAATATATTACTAATATACTCTTTTTTTTAATTTTTAAAAAAATTTATTTATTTTATTTTGGCTGTGTTGGGTCTTCATTGTTGCATGTGGTCTTTCTCTAGTTGTGGCGAGCGGGGGCTACTCTTCACTGAGATGTGCGGGCTTCTCACCGCGGTGGTTTCTCTTGTTGCGGAGCACGGGCTCTAGGTGCGTGTGCTTCAGTAGTTGTGGCTCGTGGGCTCTAGGGCACAGGCTCAGTAGTTGTGGCTCATGGGCTTAGCTGCTCCGTGGCATGTGGGATCTTCCCAGACCAGAGCTCGAACCCATGTCCCCTGCATTGCAGGTGGATTCTTAACCACTGCGTCACCAGGGAAGCCCACTAATATATTCTTTTCAGAAACTATTTGAGGATCTACTCCACCAAAGTAAGTACATAAATAAATTAAGAGCACGACAAGGGATATAGGAACGAGATAATCCGACACCAGAAAGAGGCATAAAGATTCTAAGATAATGATGAAAGAGTTGCCAGGATAACTGCTTGGCAACAGGCTAACAGGGCAGTCAGCCAGAAGGATGGAAGGCACTAGAAGGAATGCCTCCTAATATGAGTTACCATTTTGAGAAATGCTTTAAGAATTTTAATAAAAATTAGAGACTTAAATCACGAAAGAACTATTAAAAACTAAGAAAATCCTAAAAGGATGCAATTTTTATTGGCAGAAGAAAACAAGGATATGGTAAGACAGGAAATGGAATCATAGTGCACTGCTTTGCTTAGTTATCGACAGTATTAATAGAATTATGATACTGTAAACACTGACAGTTAATTAGACATATAATATTGTTATATTCAGAGGATGGGAGAAAGCAATGAATGTATTTATATAGGAGAAGTGGTCAAAAAGAGCATTCTCCACCTTATTATACACGTGGACATAAAACATAGATAATTTTTATTCTACATTTCTACAGTCCCTTCTCCCCCTGACTACTTATCCTGGGGTACACTAAATATGCAGATTTATACAGTGAACATCAATCAAAGTCACAATTTATCTGAGGCAACGCATCATAAACACACGTGCAGGGACTGATGAAAATGCTGCTTAATACACTCTATTCATTCCAGTTTTTCACAGCCCATTGAAATATGCATGGCTAACGGAGGACACTGACTGAAAATATTGGGTGGGTGGAGCAGCCCAGTCAACATATCATGTGAAACATTGCACACATCATGCAATAAAATGTAAAATAAATACACCATTTATTAAGCATATCTGCCTAGGTTTCAAGCTTTATTAGCAGCCTATTCAGAAAGTCCAAATATCATGAGTTATTTCAAAAAAATTAGAAATAGTTGTATAAGAATATTATTTAGGAAGATGACATAAAATCAAAAGGAATATTTTGTACTGAGAATCAGATTAGGAGTTTATTAGGGCATCCTGGTTTTTCATTGCAAGCCCTTTTTTAAATTATAAGGACTATTTGATTTTTAAAACTATGTACATGTATAGCTTTGATTTTAAAAAATAGCTAAAACCAAACTGTTCCTCTCTTTACAATATAGCAATTTTTTGCAGTTAAGTGTTAAATATGTCGTTCTGCAGTTATCTACCTAGAAGTAAGCAAATATGTATATGTTTGTTTTAGTCTGTTATTTTAATTCCATATATTTTCATACTGGTAAACTTGAGGGAGACTGTCAAGGCAATTTACCCTAGCCATTATACTATGGAAACATAAGGTGATATCCTAAGCTCCTCTCATATTCGTTATTCTAAAATTTATGATAAGTAAAATCTTAGTGAATCGTAGTGAATTTCATTACTAGCTCTTTAATCCTCTGTGATCTAATGGCCTCATTACAAATATATTTGTCTCAGTTTCAAATTTTATAAAATAATAGTAATTATCATCTACTTCTATCACAATACCTTAATATGCTATTTCTTGTAAGTTTTAATGATTATCAAATCTGAGGAGCATTAAATTCAAATTACATTATGATGTCTTAAAAGTGGTTAAAAATGATTCATAAAAAAAGGAAAGGCCCAAAGGGCAGTTGAGCAATATCATATTTTTAGTCTGGTAGTAAGTATATCATCTCTCTTATTCTCTTTAGAGTTGAAATAATATGGTAAAATCTATAAAATGAAAAGTCCCTTCAATTTTTCTAGAAAATCCATATAATATTGAATTCTCTCCAACATATTTAAAAACACATAAGTTTATAGTATGTGACTCTGTAGAAGGCAAAAATATGCCAAAAAAATATGCCTAACAAAATTTTCCCGAACATAAAAGTAAGCGATAAGTATCTCCTAAAAGGAAATTATACAGTATTCAAAATTCCATGAAAATAGAGGCTTATAATCTGCTGTGAAGAAGTTTTAAGCAGGCTTCACAAAGTAATCTCTACCATTTAACACGTTAAGGGGATGACATATTCAAAATTAAATAAGAGAAAAATTATGCATTTACTCAGTATGTACACATTTTATATTTTCACTGCATTTGAAGTTAAGTCTCACTGTATTGACAGTACTTTCTTATTGCTATTGATATTGATGATATTGATCTTACTTAGCAATAGAAAATTAACATAGGCATTTGGAGAAAATATTTTCTTTTATGGTTTTATCAACAGTATGTACATTTATATCCAAAGTGTTAAAGTGATGAGGCAAATAGGGAAAAATAAGCCAAAATGCCAAAATTTTATTTGGCTTCAGTTTTCCTTCAAATATTATATAAACCAGCTAATCAAACACAAAGATGTCGCAGACTTATTAGAAAATGGCAGTCATATATAAATAAGCAATTTCCTTTGGAGTAATGGCCTGCAGAATAAAATAATGATTAAGAGTTCTAGCAGATCTGGGTTTGAATCCCAGTTTGACTGGTTTCTCGCTATGTGCATTTGGGAACTCTCCTTATTTCTCAGAGTTCAGTGCTATAATTTTATAATGTGGACTATATCTGAAACCTTTTGAACGCCACTGATTCTGTTAGAGAACTGCTCAATCTAGGGCTATTTCATAAAGTGTAGTAAGGGACAAATGAAGTATCTCTTGAAAAGCATATGCATAGTGCCTGTGCCTACAACATAGTAGAAATAAATAAATATCAGTACTCTAATAAAATTTATTGAATATTGTTATATTCAAATAATGTAGTAATAGAACATTAACTTTTTAATTTGTTCTAAGCTCTCTCTGCTTCAAAAGGAGTACAGATTAAAATTGTGATGTATTTGGAATTGAAATAGCAATTTTTTGTTATTTTCTAATTAACTATTAAGGTAATATCTTGTGGTTGTTGCACATTCTATATAAAATTATATTTAGCATCTGTATCTACACATATACACATATTTTTTTAAACACTAACATCTCAGTACTCAGGGTAGTTTACGATACTGTTATTCAAAGAACTGTTAGTGATTATAAAATGATTTAGCATATTTAAGTAATATATATTTTGTGAATTTAATAATACAAATAATAGATACTTAGTAAATGAAAACTGAACAAGCATCCTTTGTGAACACATGGAACAACACATATGACTTGTAAAAAAGCAAATAAATTACTACTGGATGTCTTAGTTTTTATTTTTAATAAAATATATGATTACACATTAACTCATATATTATGTTTTAAATCTATGAAAAGTTTATTGAGCACTCATACTATGTTGGACAATTCACTGAGTATAAGGAAAATACAAGGATAAAAGATCTGTCACGGAGTGCAGGGTACAGAAAGAGAATTATAAAAAACAAACCATGGACAGAGATGTGTGGAACCTACTGACTGAGAGGAGGGAATAGCTTCTGTCCAGGAGAGAGAGTGCCTCAGCGTGATGTCAGGCTTAAGCTAAATCTTTACAGATAAATAGAAATGCTGATGTAAGATTTGTTCGGAGGGAGATGTGGTAGGAGGAGGACCTGAATTTGGAAATATTATGAAAACTTAAAAGAGTGAATAGTGTATTTGGAGAATAATTCAACATATACTACAAAGAAGCAGAAACTGGGACTAGAAAGGCTGATTATGGTCAAACATTGAAAAGCTTTAAATATCCTAGTAGAAGTTTTAGAGACTGAAAAGATCATTGCCTTTTTTAAAACACTGGTGGGTTTTTAAGACCCCCAAAAGAAATATATGAAAAGAGAGAAACAGTGTAATTTACTTAAAGATTTACAAATAGTTCAATATCAGTGATACACAAACAGTAAGGAATGGATATGCGTGTGTGTATCCATATAATAGCTTCACTCCTCTAAGGAACTTGGAATTTTAGCCCTTAAGTGATAATGTATTAAATAGCATTAATTGATAGCAAGCAACAAAACTGAATCTGGAAAACTCAACCAGAAGAGAAATGTATTGAGAAGATATTGGGAAGTTCCTAAAATTGGTAAGAAACCTAAAGGATTTGGTCAGAGGAGAAGCAAACTGATATAGTTTCCAGGATCTATGTTTCAGGTACTTGCAAGAAGTCTTTAATTAGAGAACTGACACTTGAAAAAAAATGAACTTTCTTAAATCCTTAAATCTTTGTTTCATTTAGTTCATTATTTAAAGTCCCAGGAGTTGTTTTCGGTGAACAGATTAGCTAAGAAAACTAAGTTAATCCTTTGAGGAGGCACTTTTGCTTATTGTTCCTTCAAGTCTGCACAAAATGGAGGTAATTCTCTAAAACTTGATTTTAATGGGATATGGCAAAAGTGATGGGATATCACTTCTGTTATATATTACAAGAAATCTTCATAGAGAGCAAAGGCAGCTGCCATGTTGTTAGGTGCCCTATGGAAAGGCCCATAGGCAGGGAACTGAGGGTTGCCTCCAATTAACAGTGAGAAAGCAACTGAGGCACTCAAACCAACAGCCTTTCAAGGAAGTGGATCCTGACAACATCCATGTACATGAGCTTGGAAGCTGATTCTCCCTCAGTAAGTCTTCAGATTAGACCACATCCCCAAAAGACATCTTATTTGAGGCCTTCTGAAATATCTGAGGCAAAGACATCCAAGTAAGCTATGCCCAGGCACCTGACATAAATTGTGAGATAATAATTGTTTTAAATATTATGTTTCAGTATAATTTGTTATTTAGCAATAGAAAACTAAAACATAGTTATCTGAAGAAAACATTTTCATGATTTTCTTTATATAAAGAAGGATATTATCATTCTGCACATTTATAAAGAAAAAAATGACACCTGTAACCTCCCATATGATTTATATAATTGTGTTTACATAATGGAGATATACTGAACAGTTTTTGGATTGCTACAATAAACATCATTTCTCAGTAACTTAAATTTTTTTCTTTAGATGTAAAACACTATTTCAGCAATTATCAATAGTTTTGCTTTTATTTCCAGGTTAGTTTAACTATTGGAAACATTTCTGGGTGTACGTCTAGTTGCAAAGTTATTTCTACGTCCCAACAACTAGATGTTTTGTTGCTGAATTCGCTGCTTCTTAGAAATAGTAACTTATAAAAAATAGTATTTTTTGATCCATAAAACATGTAAAGAATAAGAAGCAGTAAATTCATGAGATTTTAGCCATATCATCAATATCTTTTGGTTTACATAAACATATATCATAATTATAGTGAGAAAGATAAATGTCTTTATAAAATTTACGAGTTCAGTTTCTTTGACCCAAATATTTGACTCTCTCCAACTACTGCTCCTAACCATTTAATTACCATATTTGTGCTTCGCTTACCCCCTCCCTAGATATGCAAACTACAAAAGCAGTGTTGAGAGAGAGAAAAGTGTGGATTTTTTTTTTTTTTAAGTGTGGATTTTAACAACATACTATATTCACTTCATGCCTACATCCTGCAATTCACTGGATGTAAGGAACTGGGGTGAGTACTATAAAAAGTATCAGAATTATTTCCCTGTGTTCTCATAGAAATCAATATTAAGAAAGAATTATAGTGTTTTGTTTCCCCACCGATAATAAGTAAGACAGTATATATTGTTATCCACAATGAGACCTCCCCAACAAAGACTGTGAAAAAAATGTGAATCAAAAGGATGAAATAGTGTGGGTGAAGCCGATATTAAAATCTAACTAAACACAAAAACTCAGTCTCAGTCATCCTATATTTCCTGTAGGTTAGGCTGATGCTTCTATTATGAAAGAGATGGGCAGGTGGGGATGACTTTATTAATAATTGTTTATAGGCAGTCATTACACAAACATCCCCACAAACCCACTGCCTCACACACACATCAAATTTGTTATAGGCTGAATGAAGGACCTCTTACTAAGGGTCACATATTAAATTAACCAAAGGTCAAAGGTGTCTGTAGTCTAGAACTTGCTACTGGCTGAAATCTTCTCTTTTTTGATATAAAATAGAAATTATAGCAACACTGTAGTGTTCACTGCCTTCAAATACCTAAAACTTCTTTTGAAAAACCAGACATTTCCATATTTTAGATTTAAATTTCAAAGAAAAATTAAAATATTCTTCTTTAATGAATTAATATGAGAAATTTTTAGTATAGATTTTCTGATATTTCTATTGAGATTTGTGATAAAACATTTTAAGAAAATAAAATTATACTAAAATACTTGGTTATTACAATAATATTTTTCATGTTAATTGTGAAGTCCATATTATTTCACTTTATTATTAGCATAATATGGTAATAAGAAAATAATAATTATTAGAATAAAACAATTATAATTAGCATATACTTTATGTATGTTACATACCAAAAGTTTTATATATACTATTTTTATTATCATAATAATTGTTCAAGGCATATATTATTGTTTTCTTAAAATATTGGGGTGGCCAAAAAGTTCCTTCAGTTTTAAGTAAAAATAAAACATTTTTTTATTTTCACCAAGAACTTTATTGAACAATGTATTCATTAACCGAACGAACTTTTTGGCCAATCCATCGTAGGGAAATGGAAGTCCGGTAATATTCGATAGTTTTGCCAAAATTTACACAAATATATTTAAATCCTGTAATGACATCCTTGGTATGTATAATCACAAGGTCTAGGGTTTCATGCTTCCAGAAAGGACATTAAGATCATTATAAAACAGAAATTTATGTACTAGTTAGACTCAAGTCCAAAGCTGCCTTTTATTTCCCTTTGCTTCACATTTTTTTCTAACTTCATAATAAGTTACCAGTGGTAAATGAATCCTTTGACTTGCCAACTCTAGGCAAAATGGAATTATCTTCCAAGCTACCTTTGCACTTTACAATCAATGGTTTGCCTCTTACTGACTCTTTTATTTGGTTACTTTTCCTAAAGCCCACACATCATTTACCTGTAAGATCTAATTTAAAAAAAAAAACCTAAATTAATAACATTGTATTACACTGTAAGAAGTGTTCTCTTCCCTCTTAGCAGTTTCATGGCCTTGATCACATTGGCCAGTTTTCAAGTCCCCCATGGGACCACAGTGGACAGTAAGAATCTCATTCTGTTCAGACACAAGTAACATCTTCTCTATGATTCACTATTACAGCAAACTAATTTTGTCATTAAATATTTTAGCTCTGTTATGAAATAAACATCTCATTCTGTCTCCTGACTAGAGACAAGTTTAAAATCTAAACTGTAGATTATCCTTATTTTAAATCTGCTAGCAAGCAAGGGTAACAAAAAGAAGAGAAGGTTGGGGGTCCAGCAGACCTCAGTCTCACCTTCTCTTTTTTCTTTGCTTTTCTTGGCTTGGACTTTATATTCCTTGTTTTATTTTCCTTTCCTTTGTTTCCATTTTCTTTTTCTTTTTTCTAATTTGAAAGGTTGATATAATATTCAATAGCATGCATCATTGCTATGGGGTTTAACTATGAGGATTCAAATGAAGTTTTTAGCAGATGTCCTGATACATATTAAGGGCTTAATAAATGGTAGCCATTAGTACTATTCAAATTAAATAAGCATTTTGTTGCTCTGATTATTCTGGGAAATGTCTTTTAACAATTATTCAATTCAGACAAATTGCAAGGAACGTTAGAATGATCATCTGCTGAAATATTCCCTGGAATATGGTTGAGGGTAAACTGAATAGAACAAGACACCTTTCTGATAATTCATCCACCTACACTCTTCACCACTATAATACAAGTAGCTTAATTTCTAATTGCTCAGTTAATGAGGTGAGCAACACAAAGTGAGCTTTTAGTGGGAAATACTAATTTTCAAGTATTGAGAAATTTGTGCCTTATTAAACATTAATAGAAATATCCATATTCCTAATCAAAAGAAATACCATAAAATAAATCAAATTCTTCAACAGTTAAGTTGCCACTCTACATTTAAAAGGCAACAGTAATTCCATATTTTGAAATAATACTGATGATCATTCAAAAGGTGGCTTTTTCATACTAAACGCACTTAACTTTTATATGTATAAAAAACAGGTTTTACTGAAAATGTTATCTACAAACGTACATCAACATTAAGAGCATTCTATTTATAGAATTGGTAAGCCATAGCCCATTATTATTGGTTTTAAAACATATATTGTAATTGTGATAAATACCATAAGCTACTAAGAAAATTACTTAAATAATTTAATAATTTGCACAGAAATCCGTGTAGTAAATATATAAATTATGTTCATAAGTCATACATATACATCTGGATCACATTTTTAAGTAGTATTATAAAGAATTTGGTCTAAATATAGCACATCAAATAGGCTAGTATTTTATACAGGCAATAGGATAGTAACATACAAAACTAAATTATTTTCGGAAAGTATTAAACTTGTAATGTGTATTAATTGCACACATGCAGAATATAGCATTAAAACATTTTCCTCTGATCTCTTTTTTCTTAACATTAGAAAAGTTAAAAACTATTAGACAGTAAATTCTCTACATAGGCTTGCAATGATGAATTGAAAGCAGTTGTACAAAGCAATACTTAGTGCAGCTCTTTATAAATTTTGTTCTCTAAATTTTATTTTCAAAGAACACAGGAAGTTCTAGAGTTTAAGATGATTGAGTCCTTCCATTTTACAGATATGAAAACTATTTTTGAGAGGTTAAAGGACTTGGCCAAGATCACTCCTTCTGTTAGATGAGAGGTATCAATAGATTATAATTATTGCTGTTCAGTACTACGATTTTCTTCTCAACTCAAACAGATCATTCTAAAATTTGATAGTGTATAATTCTCTATATTCAGAGATAAGACTGCCTACCTAAACATTAAACATAACTGTTGCTATTAGACATTACTAAAGGGAACCAGATTGGATAAGGAGACCAATCATGCCTTATTTATTTTCCGTAAAATGCTTATTTCAAACAATAAAAGTAGGGAAGACCTTTGCAAATTGAATGAACTCTGTATATATTTAAGGAATATTATCAATATATTGAAACTTTAACAACAATGGAACAAAATGAAAATTTATATAAAAAATTTAATATCTCATTGATTTTCAAGATGTTCAATATTAAACTGAAAATCTGAGTATCTTTTCCTAATGAAAACAAAAATGCCAAATAATTTAGCTTTATGATACCACTTGGAATACCTAAGAGTCCATAACTATTCATATCTTTCCATGATTCAAAATTAAACATAAAACCCTTAATATGTCAAATTAATAAATTATATAGAAATGATAAACTTGCCCTTTTTTCTTGAAATAAGATTTAACTCACAAAGAAGCTTTATGTTATCCATGTTACAAGTCATGATGAATTGACATTTCCTAAAGGATCATATCCAATACTGAGAAAATTAAATGCTAATTAGTTAAGAAAATGAATTTTTTGAAATAAAAGGTATAGCTTAATGTTGAAAACACTGACCTTGAATCAGCCTGTGATATTCTCTAACAGAAAATAAAAGTCTCATTTATTAAGTGAAAATTATATTTCTAGATTACTTTGAGAAGGGAAGAATTTATTTTTATTTCCATTTTATCTTATCTATTCTTTCATGCTTATCTACTTTTCTCATTAACCTGCCAATTGTTTGATAACATGCAAATTGGTGAAATTGCTTATTTAACCCCATTATAATTAAATTTTTTTTAAATACATTTTAGAATTATCATTTTACATTTATTTTATTCTGTGTTAAATTTTTTTGAACTTTCTCATACCGTTATTTTTTTCCCTTATTACCTTCTACTTTATGTCCCTCACCACAAGCACAATTTCATTCTTGCATTGTGTATCTACTTTTCTATTTCATCAGCAAGAAAATACTATTCATTAGAAATATTGAAAGTTTGCTGAGTTAGAACAAAACTGAAATAGATTTAGAACTTATCAAACATATTATCAACTTTTGCCTTGTATATGAAAGCAAAGTTGTAAAAGATAATGTGGTCCATATTCCCCCTTGGTTTATGAGACAAACAAAATTGTATTTTTAGCAAATACTATAAGGATGGCCAAATAACATATATGAAGTGTATAATAATAAAATATTAACTGCCTGTGCAAATTAACAATGAGGTGGCAGAGTGATTATATGAAGCTTTAGTCAACCTGATTATTAAAGTGTGTTATTTTCGTGCATTGCCCAACAACTGGCATTGCTTTACTTTAATATGTCATTTTATATGGGTAGGCCCAAGCAGAGCTCAAAATTATCATCTTTCTCTCTGCGCATTCCACTTTCTACTGTGTATGTGCAAAGCCTTTTGAGAATGAATCAATTCCAGCCATCAGTTTGTATGTACTATTTAAATTGGATATAAATACCTAATGTGGTAAGTTGCTACTGCTTTCCTTTGAAACCTAGATTAGTTATAGAACTTTGAGTCTACTAAATTAGAATTTTGATTTCTAAATAAAAAACACCATTTTCCATAATTAGTTCAGTATGTAAGTGTATAGTGTACGTGTTTGTTTTTCCTCTCTTCTAAATCACTTGAGAAACATTCACTTTGTATTTATTAGTTGGGTAGGCAACATCAAGAACCATATGTCAGGGTGTATTAAGTTTTAAGAATCTTAATGATAAGTAAAAAATTAGAAGAAAACTTTTAAAAGACTGCTTTAAAATTCTACTCCATCCCCCATTCCTACTAGATTTTTTTTAACGGTAGATTATTGGTAATGCCTAGAATGTAGTATCAGTTTTTCTTTTGATTCTTTCATTAGTTTATTTGGTTAAGAGCCTTCTGTTAATCTCTAAATTCCACCTTGCATGTAGACACTTTTTGTGTCTACACTAAAAGTGTAGGGAATCAGTGTCCCCTTATTTGTAAAATTTAAATACCATGAAGCTATCCAAAGTCAGATGGTGTTATTAGCTGCAGAAGTTCCCCCATGCGGAGAAAATATTTGGAGTAATTACTCATCATTTAGAAAATGTAGTCTTCTAAGAAAGATGGCCATCTCTTTCTGCTGAGTATGGGGAGAAGGAATTTTAGTAATCAGTGGATACTATAGACTCTCAAAATTTGTATGTTAAAATCCTAACCCCCAATGTGATGGTACTAAGAGGTGGGGCCTTTGGGGGGCAATTAAGTCATGAGGGTGGAGCCCTCACGAATGAGATTAGTGTCCTTGTAACAGAGAAATGATCTTGCTCTCTCTTGCTCTTCACTTTCTCCTCTCCTTCCCCCACTTTCTCTCCTCTCTCTCTCTCTTCACTGTGCAAGGATATAATGAGAAGATAGCCATCTGCAAACCAGGAAGAGAGCCTTCACCAAGAATCCAACCATACTGGCTCCCTGATCTCAGATTTCCAGCCTCCAAACTGTGAGAATAAGTGTTTTCTGTTTAAGCCACTCAGTCTATGGTCATTTGTTATAGCAGCCTGAACTAGGACAATGGGTCACAGTGGACTCTGCTAATATATACCCCAGTTGTCATATGGACTTTCTCACATACAATTTCAATTTTAAGAGCACCAAAAATTCCAAAGTTACCTTGAATTCCAAGAAGTCGCAGTTGCTGGAAAAAGGGTTCTAGCTGTAACACAAATATCACCATTTTCTAGTTGTAAAAACTCGGACCTTGGAGCAAGTCTTTAGTATGCATGATTAGAAATAGGCACAGGCCACATATGACAAGTGACTCTCACTTTTGAATATATCCATAGCAGTTATATCTATAGATGTCTAAGAAAGTGAAAAGTATACTCCCAATTCTTAGATGTTGAGGCAAGTGATTTACATCTATTATTCTTGATTAGAAACCCAGCAGTAAATTCCCTTGTGAGTTTTTTCAGTAAATCTTCCTTCTACTCAAGCCCAAAAGACATGGTAAATTCTTCCTATAGCTTCAATGTAGTTAATTCAGATCTCAGTGGGAGAAACCATAGTGTACAGGTATTACAAAAGAGAAAATAAACATACTTAAATTAACATTTCCAAAAATCATATAAATCTGGTTAGTATAAATATATCGGTCACTTATTCTATTTTTATTTATTTCTATGTAAATGATCTCTGAATAAACAAGGAAAATAAAATCTGCAACTGAAAGAACAAATCTACAACTGATTTAGCAGACTGAAAGATTGAATTGCACTTATAAGATTTCAAAAAAAATCTCCTTTTCTACATCTTTATAAATTAAAGTATTCCAACTCAAAATGGATTAAAGATCTAAATGTAAGCCTGGAAGCCACAAAACTCCTAGAGGATAACATAGGCAGGACGCTCTTAGACATAAATCCTAGCAGTATTTTTTTTTCTTTGTCTCCTAAAGCAAAGGAAATAAAAGCAAAAATAAACAAATGGGGCCTAATTAAAATTAAAAGTTTTTGCATAACAAAGGAAATCACTGACAAAAGAAAAAGACAACCTACCGAATAGGAGAAAATATTTGCAAATGATATGACCCATTAGGGGTTAATATCCAACATATATAAACAACTTACACAACTCAACATCAAAAAAAAACCAAACAACACAATTAAAAAGTGTGCAGAAGACCTATAGACATTTTTCCAAAGGTGAAATGTGGATGGCCAACAAGCATGTGGAAAGATGCTCAACATTGCTAATCACCAGGGAAATGCAAAGTAAGTCTACAATGAGGTATCACCTCACACCTCTCAGGATGGCTATCATCAAAAAGAACACAAATAACAAATGCTGGCCAGGATTTGGAGAAAAGGGAACTCTTGTGCACTATTGGTGGGAATGTAAATTGGTGCAGTCACAGTGGAAAACAGTATGGAGGTTTCTCAAAAAACTACAAAGATGACCCCACAATTCCACTCCTGGGTATATATCTGAAAAAAGCAAAAACACTAATTCAAAAAGATACATGTACCCCAATTTTCATAACAATGTTGTTTATAATTGCCAAGATATGGAAGCAACCTAAGTATCCATCAGCAGATGAATGGATAAAGAAAATATGGTATATATATATATATATATATATATATATACACACAATGGAATACTACTGAGCCATAAACAAGAATAAAATTTTGCCATTTTCAACAACATGGACAGAGTTGGAGGGTATTATCTAAGTGAAAAGTCAGACAGAGAAAGACAAATACTGTATGATATCACTTATATGTGGAATCTAAAAAACACAACAAACTAGTGAATAAAACAAAAAAGAAGCAGACTCACAGATATACAAAAAAAAAAAACTAGTGGTTACCAGTGGGGAGAGGGAAGGGGGGAGAGACAATATAGGAATAGAGGATTAAGAGGTATAAACTATTAGGTATAAAATAAGCTATAAGGATATACTGTACAACACAGGGAATAAAGCCAGTATTTCATAATAACTACAAATGGAGTATAAACTTTAAAAATTCTGAATCACTATATTGTACACCTGTAACATATAATATTGTACATCAACTATATTTCAATTTTAAAAAGTATCCACTTGACATAAGAGTTCCTTTTGCCCTTTTTGTATTGCCTAATTAAATATATCACTGAAGCACACATCATTTCCCTGGTAAACGCTCATTCTACCTCAAGAGCACATGTTTCATTGAGACAGTTGGCCAGCCTCAATCTCTCTTGCAATCTTGCCTGCGCAAAACCTTACACATAGTGCATGTCAATCAGTGATTCACCAGTAAGAAATAGGAATTTTAACAGAATCTGTTCATCATAAGCCTACTTATCTATGCAAAAAGACAGAGACATAAGTAATAATAAAACAGAGGAAAAGATAAAACTAAAATGTTTTTAACAATTCCATCTGTTTATCTTTCTTAAATATATTTAGAGCTTTTCAGAATATTCTTCTCAAAAATTAAAATAAAATACATATATATATATGGGATACCATGGTTGTCCTAGGTTGTTTATAAATAATGGAAAGCTCAAACGTCAAATCTAAGAACACTAAGGGTGTCTTGTACATAAAAAACATTTAATTAAAAATATTTTAATACAAACTATTCAATGTAAAAGGCAAATGTAAAATACTTTTACATAGCAGATGACATACATAAAATGCATAGTAAAAAATAAACCCAAACTAGTACTATTTAGGAGTAACAAGGTGAGGAAAGATATTTTCCCTTTTTCTTAGGGACATGGATTTTCTTAGTTATAGACTGACAAGAGATAGTTCCTTCAATGCCACCTGTTAGCTGTGTGAGCTTTTAGAATTTATTGAGGCAACTAATAGATAGGATTGTGCTAGGCATTATGCTATGTATTCTACACAAATATTGGATTTGATCCTATTAGCTATGCACAATTATTTTACAAATATATATGTGGGTATATACACATATTTTATTATATATTATATATATATATATATATACACACACACATGTATATTATTTTTCTTTTCTTTCAAGTTAACTGAGGCAGAGAGTAGTTAGGTATTTTTGCCCAGGTCACATAGCTATAAAAAGTCTGAACTGAGATTAGGACCCAGGACTCTCTTACTTCTAGATCCAAGTTCCTAAACTCTAAGCAACATTGTCTCTCATGTGGGCCTTGACATCTAAGATTTTGCTTTTTTAATTGAAAAGTTAGAGGAGGAGGTTCTAACAGGAAGAAATTCTTGGTTGTGGAGAATTAAAGAAGAATTTGGGGGGAAAAGTAGAGTCTAGAATTATATATATATAATAGCTCCAGACATTGAAAATATCCTTTGAAAAGAAAAAATTAGGCAAAGCTCTTGGTGAGTCTTTTAGAAAGGAACAAGATTGAAACCACTGTTATGCATAAAGTAGGAAAATATCCACATTCAGAGTATTTTAGGTCTGGTAGAATGTCATAAAGGAGATAAAATTACACATGGCAAGTATGAGGTAATAGTGAATTTACAACTTATGATAGGTTGTAGGATTTAAAAACTAATAATTAGGAGATCAAGAAAAAATATTTTCTAGGTACGGGGGAGTACGAACAACTTTTAACATATTTTTCTGGGGAAATGGAATGAAAAGCTTACAAAAGAGTCTGCTTAAACAAGATCCTTTTTCACAACAACTTATATCCGTGGTAGAAAATAAAACAACAGAGTTGATGAAAGAAAATAGGAAACATTGCATTTCCCTATAAGGGAAGTTTATTTCCCAGGACAGTCTATCAGTTAGCAGCTATGTTCATAACGAGTACAATACAGAGTATTTTCATATTCTGTTGAACTCTGCATAGCTTACCCCAGACACAAAACAAATGAACAAGAGCAGAACTCCAGGATTTTACTTAATTCAATATTGCCTAAATATTAAATGCAGGCAGGGAATTGTAAATGGCAAATGGAGACTCTGCTGAATCTACACTGTGATGAAAATATCATAGGGAAATTGTGGTCCCAATTTGCTACTTAGGAAGAAAATTTATGTGAATAACAATACCAAGCCACTTCGAAAACCTCCATACCATATTATGCTGTTAAAGAGGTTTTGTTGTTCAATTCCTTTACTTTTCCTAAGATGGTTCATGTAGAGGTAGCTCCTGACATAAGCTTTATTCGATCCCAAAATGAAAACGACACATCCACTCAGTAGACTGGTGTTTTAAAGCCATATTCTGTTCTGTGACTAGCACAATGCCAGGACCCAATAAATGTTAAAATAGTTAATTAACTGATGATAATAATCAACATTCTCGTTTTAAGAGGCTCCCTCAAACACAGGCTCTCTCTAAAGTGAGTTCTGAGTGTCTCATTTATTTCCAAATTCAAAACCGCTTTTACTCAAATTGCTGAACACTGGGTTTGAAGTACCCTCTAGAATTGATTCGTTTGTTCAGAAGAAATCATCCATACCTCACTGTCTCTCTGATTGTTAAATGTTAATGTTCCTTCTCACTCAGCCTGCCATTTTGCTCTATAAAATAATTTAAATTCAGGTTAAAAGTGTTGCTCTAAAACCTGTATAATCTTGGATATATGTGTGAACTTTAAAATACATCATATATCTTCTTTGCAAAAGATCATTAATGACAAATGTCTACAAAATGAGCATATTCTGATTACTTGTCCTTAGTTCTCTTTAGAGACGTTTGAACCACAGAATGCAATGTGTTGCAGAATACCATAGAGGCAGTCTAGCATGAAGTAGAACGCTACCTTCCCTTCCCTGGCCAAAGTGCCTGCAGTACCTCCTACTACACTTGTAAATTTCTCTTTCTTGCTTGCCATGAACTCTTTTTCTCTTAAGCTCATTTCTGAATAGATTTTTTAGATCTTTTTTTTGGTAGAGTGAATGATATACCATCCTCTTCAGCATTAAGAAAATTAAGCTCATATATTAACACTAATGGATCTCTAATAATTATAGATAGAAGAAAGAAATTACCATTCCTCACTGGAGCAATGTTTCTCAAAATGTGTTCTATACATTATTGGGAAACTGGTTCAACATATAGACTCTGCATCTCTGGGAGAGGAACAAGAAAATATGCAATTTTTCAAGTTTTCTGGGTTATTCTTTCTGCAACAGTTGAATAAAACCAATACATTTTACCAGCATCCACCTGTGTTATCTGTCGTCTCCTTATATACTTGGAAACAACTGAAATCAATTTGCTAAAATATAATCATGATCTTCCAGTAGAATTCACTGCCCTAACATTAATGTCAGAATAAGGGAACCCATTAATTTCTAATGGGAAAATTATTTTATAGGACGCGTAGAAATGTGGCTGTTTATATAAGCCAGGCAACCCTTTCAATGAAAAAGTCTAAAAGAAATACAATCACTTTAGACGGCATGACAAATCGAATTTCTGCTCTAGACAAAATGTCTTTCCTAATGATGATCTTATTTTTGGCCCTGTTATTGTTTTCTTAAATAAATGATACAAATTTTCTTTGTGTCTTCTACTCTGCAGGTTCCCCTTTCTTTGAAGTGTTGCACTCTTTGAAATCTGACCAGTTTTGGCAAGTCACTCATGCAAGAGATGAAAATCGAAGTAGTTTTGCATGAGTTTAAAGCACAAAGCTGGCCTTCAAAAAATCAATCACTCTAGAGTGTAACACGATGTGTAAAACATAAAAGTTGTTACTGCTTTAGCTCTGTTCTTTAGGAGGAGAAAATAGAAATTTAAATAAATTATCTTCACTTGTCTCCATCTAGACCGTATGCTATAATGTTTTGAAATTTAAGATCCTCAAAATAATTCAATAGTGGACCACTAATATAAATTTGGAAGAGTTATGGAAAATACAAAGCAAAATAAAGATAACTCAAAAGAAGCTAAAAAGACTCAAAGCATCTTATATTACTGTGTTATTGTATTTTTAATTACAGTTGAACTAGTCAAATCACATTTAAAGGCTATATGCATATTTCCATGTTTTGATTCTTACCCAAAGGAGAAATAGTTTCTCAACCAGATTAAATTTCAAAATATCAGGTGTTCTAGTCAGTTTGTGCACTAATATCATTCGTGAAGGCTCCACCCTCATGACCTGATAATCACCTCCTAAAGGCCCTGTCTCCTAATATCACATCAAGGGTTAGGATTTCAACATACAAATTTTGGAGGATACAAACATTTAGTCCTAGGTGATTCATAGATCGTAATTTCTTATATTTATATTTAAAAATCTATTCTGTTTTAAAAATCTTACAATGCCGGAATACTGTTCAAAGAGAAAGGAAGGCTCTAGTAATTACTTCATAAATCTGAGTGTCCAAGAAAATTGTCCGGTATCTCAGGACAAATTTCCGAAGGGATGGCACTCCGGCAATATGATCAATACTATAAGATCCAATGCCTAACCTGCTTATGGTATTTTTCTCTGGCCTTCCTTGATGTATAGCATAAAAGGAATTTGTGAAGATTAGTTCCGACTTCTCAAAAACACTCTTTGAATCAGAGAAGACAGCAAATTTCTACTGAATCCTCAGAGAACTAAACCTGAAAGAATTCTATGCTGTCAACCATGCTTAGAAGGCTGACCTTGGGCAGATATGCAGTTAAATCAGTGCTCTGCAAAATTACTGAGTTCCTGGTACCATGATAATGCCAGTATTCTACACAGAGAAGCGTCTGGAAAATCAATAAGGAAATCCAAAGTTTGCATCCATGGCACAGAAATAAGTGTTTTACCAGTATTCTATTGTTCCAGCAGGAAGTTATCCATGGTGCCTTTTTTGATTAAGAGATAAGAGTCAGGACAAATGAACATTTTAGAAGTCTCACAGTTATCAGCCTATAGATAAATATCAAAATAATTGAAACTGTATTTGCATGTAATTTCCTTTACACATCTGAATCTAGGCCTTCTTCCACAGTGCTCCCAATGATATCCAATCAGACATATGGGGATGTATTAAGTATTGCTACTCTGGGAATGAAAGACAATATGAAAATATGAGTTACCTGTGTTGGGCAACATGAGTGAGAAGGAGTCTGAATTACTGTCATTTTCTCAGCTAATTTTCTAGTACCCAACTGAAGAAGTGAGGCTCTAATTACAGAAGAATAATCTGTAACAATAAACCATTCAAATTCAAAGTAAAAGGCTCTCAGCTATAAGAATTCTTGGATTTATTACCTAAATGGAAATACAGTCCAGTTTAGGAAGCTAATGTTTCTAACCTAACTGCTTTCAGTAAGAAAAGTGAATATTATTGGATTAAAGCAGGAAAGTTGGGGAGCCACTGCACCTGCTTTGATACACATTCTCCTGTATATCAGAAGTTATGATGGTTATACAACATTTTGCAACAGTAATTTATTACAGATGAACTTACTGGACAGGCCAACAAATTTTCAAGGTTATAAAGACCTTGAAGTTCTTGGTTTTTTTTCTTTTTAGTTATGATTATTTTTCAAATTTAGACTAGTATTGTATTTTCTCTGTAAAACATTAAGCCACAAATAGGAATGTCACCAAAAAATACAAAAAATTCCCTTTGTCAAAAATTCCAGTCCTATTTTTCCCCCCAGAGTAAGTTCTTGTTGCTTGTTTGATGTTTAATCCTCTGGTGCCTTCTATATACATTGATTAACACACATGAGTGAAAGTTCAAGTACAAATACACATTAACTTATATTTTCAAACAGATTCACATGTTGTCACTAAGATAGGTATGTGTTTTACACAAATGAGATTCTGTTTTAGAGCTATTGTTCTCTTCTTTCTTTGATCAATTGACACTGCATCTTGGAGTTTGTTCTTGTCAGTTAAGGAGAGTCTATCTTATTCTTCTATATTGCTGCAATGCATTCTTTAGTATAGATTTTCAAATTTCATTTAAACACCCATATTGGTCAGCCTACAGGTTGTTCCTATTTTTATAATAGTAAAACAACTCTGATGTAGATATCCTGCATACATATACTTATGTAAGCATAAGAATATTTCTTCAAGGTGAATTCATAGAAGAAAATGGCCTAGTCAAAGAGGGCATGTTCATTTTCAATCTGAAAGACAACCAAATTTACATCTCAAAATGCTCTGCCGGTTTATACTCTAGAAACAGTATAAGAGAGTGTTAACCAGCATAATACTTACGAAGTTTTTTTTGCATTTTTGTGAAACTGATGACTGAATAAGAGCAGTATAGCTCTTTATATATTTACAGCCATTATAAATCTACTTGAAAATTTTGGGGGTATTTATAACTTTCATTATTTTCTTATTAAATGGGAATCTTGACTTTTTCTAATTGGTTACTATGGCCTTTATAAACATTCAAAGTAATTATGCACACTCATTTAATTATGTTTATATACACATATTTATCTTTGTATATTATATATAAAATAACCTAAATATATTTTATATAGGTATTATATATATATACATATTCCTACATATCTAATAACAATTTCAGTTTTTCACTTGCGTTTAAATGTTTCTTATCACAGAGTTTTATTTCTTTTTAGTATTTTAATCAAATCTGTCAGTCTTTTAAAAAAAGCTTTTGGGTTTTACGTCTGTCTTAGAAATACCTCAATTCAAACATTATAGACCAATTTGCTTATTGGTCTGAAACTTGTTTTACATTCACCTATTTAATCAAGTTGTAATGTATTTTGGGGCATGATGTGAAAAAAAAAAGGTAAGGTATATGGGATTATAAAGGGATAAATGTCTGATAGACCCGGATAGGAAGATTTATTACTGTGAAAATGTCAATTTTTTCCAAAGTGATCTCTACATTTAATGCAACCCCATTCACAATGTCAACAGTATTATTTAAGGATCCTGACAAATTGCTGCTAAAATTAATATTGATAAAGGAGGGTCTAGTAGAGCAGCTACATAATGTGGAATGAGGACAAGTCTTACCTTATGAAAAAAAAATAAATAAATCTATGTAAAGTAAGACAATGTTGTTTAGAAGTAGACAGATTGTCAAAGAATGAAGTTGGGGGACACAGACCTCCATACACATGGAACTTTATTATAATTGAGGTGGTATGATGGATCCCTAGGGAAAGGAGTGTTTATCCAATACAGTTAGGAAATTTTGTTATCTGTATGAAGAAAAAATGAAATAAAATGGACCATCTCCTTACATAATGCCAATAAACTCCAAAAGGATTCAGAACTTATATATCTAAAGTCAAATTTTAAATGCTTAGAAGAAAATATATATTAATACCATTCTGACCTTGCTGTTGGAATGTATAACTGAAATAAGAGCATACAAGCACTAAACACAAGGAAAAATACTGTCTATATTAAACTAAAATCTTTTGTTCATTATTTAATACTTTAAGGAAGGACAAGTTGAAAAAAGATATTTGAAATACATAAACCAGCAAAGAATTAATGTAAAACTCAAATCAATAAGAAAAGACATACCACTCCAAGGTTGATAAACAAGAATATGATTACTGTAATATTCAAGGACACTTGAATGGTAACAACAATAAAAACAACAAGTGCAGATGACCAATATTCCCACTGGCAGGAGACTGGAAAAATAAATGAGGTATACATTTATAATTTAGTTATACGCAACAGTGAAAGTGAATGAACTATAGTTACATGTGGTATTGTATAATTTAAAAAAATGTATTGTTGACAAGATGAAAATACCAGATAGTACCCATTTTACAAAGTTCAGAGTTGGGCAAAACCAAGCAAAATTTTGTTTCCTCAAACATATATATGTATTTTTTTGAAACACAAAAATAGTAGTTACGTTTGGCAGTGGTGAAAAAGCATACGGGGAAGTGTAAGTTACAGTTAATACTGCAGTTCTTAGCCTGGGCAGGGATTTTATGGTGTTCATTATATCATTTTAAGTTATTAAATAAAAAAGTAAAACCAAATAGAAGCAGCCCATGTATGATCAATGATAATAGTGTTCTATAAGCCAAATATTATGATTGATCTAATTCTGTTCTTTTGAAGTCCAAAAAATAATCTCCTTAGGTGGTTATTTTTCTAAAAGAAGAAAAAAAGCAATTGTCAAACAACATCTATAGACCATTCCATCTAGCAGTAATTTTCATATAAATGCAATATTCCGATTGTTGCATTATTGATGTGCCACTCACAACATTCTGACTCAGTGGTAATTCTGTGTCTAATATTTCCATGTTAAATTTAACCTGAATATATTTTATCTTTGAGGGAAATCGTGGAGATATTATTCTATAATTTTATGTATTATATACATGAATACAAGCCAATTAAGGTATTAAATAGAAATGATAGTCAATAAATCATAATTTTTCTAGTTTAATCATAATTTAAGAGAAGTATTGATTGTAAACAGAAGGAAATTCTGGTTTATATTTGTATCTATATTTAAAGCTTGAAACAAAAGATTCTGGGCATGATCTCAACAAATCCCTTTCTTCCTTTCTTAGTAATTGACCCTAAGAAACTACTGGTGCATGGATGTGTAAATAGTCTGTTATGATATCTCTAGAGTCTAACAATGAATGTAGATTCTAAAGAAGTTATTTTTCCCTCTTATTCTCAATTCAAGCATAATAATCTTTTTAAAAGATTAATCATATACTTGTAAAGAAATAAATGTAAACATCAAATATCCTAAGAAATTTAAGTTAATTCACACTAGTAATATTCAGCTACATGATGTTTATTTTTTACACCTATCAAAAATATCATTAAACTATCAATGTTACAAGTATATAGTGCTCACTAGGCAACATTTCTCTCCCATAGGTTTAAAATTATCTTATTTATTTTTATTTTATTGAGATAATTGAAGATTCACATGTAGTTGTAAGAAATAATATAGAGATATCCTGCATACCCTTTACCCAGTTTCGCCCAATGATAGAAAATTGTAAAACTTATAGTACAGCATCACAACCAGTTTATTGACATTGATAAAATCCACAGATCTTATTCAGATTTCCCCAGTTTCACTTGGAAAATTAATGGAATTAAGAATTAATTACAGGTAAATGGGGGAGGGGTGTCTATCTTCCAAGACTTGCCGAAGCAGAGGGAAGTATGCAACTAGTTTTTAAAGATTTCACCCAGAAAAGACCTGATATATTTCTGTTCATATATATTGAGAAAAGCAACAGAAAAGGTATGGGGAAGTTCTTAAGACAATGTTTTTGAATAGTAATAAGTATCATTCATAGGCAAACAGACTTTAGAAAATTATTCAAATTCCATATTTGTCCAATTTTTTCACTGTATGTTTCTGAAATTATCCACATGATATTTGTTCCAGAAAGAAAGTGTAAATACTTGGTAGCATTTCCTCTCCTGTGGTTGGTGAGACTGTTAAAGTAAGTTATCAGTGAAATCCCCAATACATTCAGATTCTGACAGATGTGTTTTGTTGGGTAAGCATATCATACCCTACCCCAAAGAAGTGCAAATAAAAAGTAATATTAGAACATCTGAACATTTTTCAGTTCAATAAATCAACACCTGCTACATCTCTTTGGCCTAAATTTACTCCTATCTTTGAAAGAGAGGGATTGGTTAAAAAAACAAAAGAAAATGAAATATCCACATACTTCTTTCTCTCTTTTAAAATATTTAATTCTTATTTACATTAATTGCCCAAAGTTATAAAATATTGGAACTAACAGTAAGACTTATATAGTTCTATAACTTTTTCATTAGAATTCTGATAAATTTTTTTCTGTAGCTAAGAGCAATTTAATAATTATAATAATAACTAATTCAGAAAAGTAGACATTAATTGGCTATCAAAAGTACCATGAAGGAGTCTAAAATATCACTGAAGTTATAGTAAAACTAAGGGCCGAGGAAGGTAAATAAGAATCTATGGCAATTGAGCATTAAAATTTGAGAGGGAAATTCTTCACTATATCCTCAGAAAGAATAAAACTCATCAAAAAAGAGGAATAATTTAAAGTATATACATATACACATATATTCAAATACACACAGACACAACTATATAAATTAGTAAACTACTTCAGGTCATTCACTAAAGAAATCTCTAAAATATATTATAAAACTAGTTAAACTGAATTTACTGAGAAATCAAGAATTCTATACAATGAAGTCAGGAGATCTAATAATATAATTTTCAATAAGTATATATAATCTCAACAGTCAGTGAAATGGGAAAGAAATTTATTAAAACTATGGATTTTTGCCAAATCATGCTTAGTTAGAATAGAAAGAGAAGGAGAGGTCTAATGATATTTTATTTAAAAAGTCAGGATTAAAGAATAACTCTTGCAGACCATGATAGCTGTTTAATTTTCAACCATCAGGAAGTTTCAATTATTTGTAGACTCACAGGCTACATCTAAAAATGGGTTATAAATAATTCAACTGAGGGGAGAGAAAGAAACAGAAGGAATCGGGAGAAAAGAGGGTATGGAAATGGGGGTGGAGAGAGAGGGACAGAGAAAGAATTTAATTAGAATTCAACCAAGTCAATTATTTAGTAAAAAGAAATTATTTTCCCCCCAAACAGGTAAACTGGGTAACACCTATCCTGTCTTGCCATTTATCTTAGCTACATATTGACTACCTAAGTCTTGGAATTTGTTCATGCCTATACTTTTCATTTGCATTGAATTACCAACTGCTACCATATCTTAGTACCTCTTAAGCAAATACAGGAATTGTTGAGATTTATTGAGACTGTAACTTTACCAGTAAAGTATGAGATAACAACGAGGCACTGTGCATTTTAAGGGGAGCACAATATGGTATTTCTTTTGACTAGGAGAGTTTGCAGCTAAATTCCAGAAACATGTAAAGCTATTCTTGTAAACTATATGGCTCATTCAGCACTGCACATAAAACTGAACCACTAAAGTATGCTGATTGATCAATAAAGTTTGTGGCTCCATTTGTAAAATGTGCAGAAATTAAACCATTTCACTATTTGGTTCAGCGAGTTAAGTACATAATGGTTCAAACAGTACCTTATGCATTTGAAGTCAAGCAAATTGCACATTGCAATCTAGTCAACCACGAAAACAGGATATTTTGGTGATTAGCTAAGAATATTAAATTTGAAATAAAATTAGTAATTTGGACAGAAAATTACACAAAATGCTAATTAGTCAGTGAATTTCTTTTATCTGTGTTCCTCTTTTAAACACTTTTAATATCCAAGAATTTATTTAATAGATGGCTTTCCTTTGAAAAGCATCATTCTTGATATTAATAGATGTGTGAAAATGCATTTATTACATTTTTAAATTTTCTAATATACGTGACAGAAATGCATGAATTCAATACATGAGAATGTTTTATTAAATCAAGCTTTAAAAATCTAGTTATTTATAGGTGGGTCCAAGACAAGTAGTTATTTCCCATACCAAGGAAAGAAAGTATGGTGCATTATAGGCTACGTTTTTCCAAGAAGGTTCAACTCTTTCAGTTGATTTTACATGGGGTAATGGTTACAAAATAAATGTCTCTCTTAAGTGAGGGTTTTGGAAGATGCTATTTCCTAGGGACTATGGTTCAGAGAGTTCAGAGCTCCAATTACAGCAGCATCTGGAAGCCTTGATCCACAGCTCCATTTGGAAACATTTGTAATAAGGGCAAGGTATCTCATCTAGTAACAAGCTGTTTGACAGTGGAATGGTAACAGATTTAAGGTAAAGAGGACTCAGTTCAATTGGACGTTTATAATCCTCTGCAACTTGGTCAACACTAGGCATAGAAGAGAAGTAGAAAACAAAATCTCTTTTCTCAAGGAACCTACAATGTTTTGGAGAAACAATCTTATGTACAGAAAATAAACAATATGAAATAATTGTAATGCCATAACATATGATATAGAAAACAGGTCCTGTGACTTTTCATAAATAGGGAATACTTGTGAAATTTGCAGGACTTGAAATATTGGTAGGATTGTGCCAAAAGAGATAAACATGACATTTCTAAATCTTAACCTTGCTACATCAAGAACACTGTGAATAAAGTTTCAAAATCAGGTTGGTTTAGAAAGAGTCCACACACCGCATGTTATTGTAATTGACTAGAGTAATTCAGCTACAGAGCTTGAAGCATCGCAATTCATCATGTCACCTGCAATATGCTGCAGAAAATTAGCAGTTAATTTTGGATATATAAAATATGCCCAGATTTTGGAGTAACTGGAGGACAGGATATCTTGGATTTAATCTGTTTGCAGTCAGAATTTGCTATAGGTTATTAGGAAGAATAGGGGTATGATAATTGCAGTATTTTAGGAAAATGAGATTTGGTTCTAAACAGGCTTTGAGGAAGATGGAGATTATGAGAGGAGATTAATGAGTTCATTAGCCAGACATGAGCTTCAGGAGAGCTAGAATCAGATGAGCATAAATAGAAATAAGATAGCTGAGTTTTAACTTAAAAGGACTATTGACAGGACTTGATGATGGCAAATAAAGGCTGTAAGAGTGTAGAGAGTATAGAGAGTCTAATATGATTCTCAGTTTGGGAATATTTAATTTTTGATATGTGTGCAGGGCAGAAAAGAAATGTTTTGAGAAATGCAGGATCAGGGTATAGGAAATGGAGGGTTATGAAACTTACTAGCGGTATCTGTAAAGAGTCAAGGCATATGGCCTTGTTAGTGTATGTGAGAGCAAGGGGTAGATGTCTGAGAACTGAAACTCAGGGTGAGTTTTACCTTTAGGGATGAATGCAGGAGTGGAATGAATGTAATTAATAAAACTGAAAGACGTTAGGCATAGAGGAAAAGAAGAGCTAGGAGGATAAGAGGTCATAAACACCAAGATAGATAATTTTCCCAAAAAAATCAGTAATTTTGAAATTTACCAAGAAATCAAGAGGAGAAGAATTGGAAAAATTAGGCCACAGGACTTGGAGAGAAAAATCATTGTTACTTTATAACTTCATTATCAGAATTTTTAAATCTTGTATTTTCCTACCCCTATAAATTTTCCTCAGTATAAATAAATACATTTTTATCTGTGTGTGTGTGTGTGAGAGAGAGAGAGAGAGAGAGAGAGAGAGAGAGAGAGAGAGGAAGAGGAAATTTAGGAGGGACGAAAAGGAAAAGGAGATAGCAAGTACATCATACCTTGGTTAGTAACATTTGTTATAAAAAGAATGTGAGAGTAGACCTAAATCAATAAGGGCCAAAGACAATTTTGTTTAATTATTGGGAAACCTGTAAATGTTTTTAAATGATAGGAAAAGGGCCATTAATAAAATTATGTAACACATATTGATTGAATACCTATTGTGTGTCCTAAATAATTATAGTTGATGAGGAGCATAGTGGTGAGCAAGACAGCCATAGGTACTGCCCTAATGAAGCTTACATTCTAGTAGAGATAATCAGTACATAACTGGGCAAATATATATAATTTCATGTAGAAATAAGAATATGAAGAAAATATATTATTGGATGAGAATGGTATTTTTGATTATATAGTCACAAAGAGTCTCTTGGAGGAAATAATATACTCATAATTTTTTTCAGCAAGTTTGGTGCATAGTGAATGAGGGCAAATATGTTATGAAATGAGGTCAAAGTGGGTAGGTAAAATCCACACTATATGGGATCATTTGGGACTTTGTAAGCAGTCTAGTCTAAATGTTACAGCAGCCATTTTTTGGTTTTACAGATGGCAATAATGCAATCTGGTTTTTAATTTTGTTTTTAAAAGCTCACCCTTGCTATTTTACAGACAACTGTTTATGGAGTAGGAATGGAAATAGAGTAAGCTATTAGAATACACTATGTGAGAGATGCTGGTGGCTTGAAATCAAGACTGTTGTATACCACCTGCATGGTGGTATGCAATGGCTCTGGTTAAACTTCTATAGTTTAGAAGAGAAAAAAAGAACAATGGCCAGATTCAGCATATGTTCAGGAAGGAGACCCCATTTGGGATTGGTAGATTAACAGGATGTGGGAACTGAAATAAACAGAAGAATCAAAGATGATTTCTAAGACCTTGGTTTGTGATAGAAATGAGTGAATGATGTAGCTATTAGCTTAGGTTGGAAAGGCTTTGTTTGGTGAGGCATGATTTGGGCAGGAAAGGGAAAGCTAGAATAACAGTACAAGTTAAGTCTGATGTAGCTATTGAATAATCAAGAAGAGATATCAACTAAGAAATTCAACATGTGAATCTGAACCTCAGGAGACCTGTCAGTATTTGAAATGTGAACATGGAGGTGATAAACATATAGAAGCTATTTAATGCATAGGACAAGTATATATATCATAGCAAGAAATTACAAATAGAAAAGAGAAAGTTCAAGGACTGCATTCTGGGGCTCAGAAGGTGAAAAGAAAGGAGACTGCAAAGGTATATCAGAAGCTAAGTAAAAAAAGTATTTCAGGGAAAGGGACTGGTCAGCCATGCTTAAATATGGTCAGGCAGTGGCGTTAAGATGATGACTGAGAAGCAATCGCTTGATTTGGCAATATCAGGGACTTATGCAACCTTAATATCATCAGGTTGTGGAAGGCTGGTTGGAGTGAATTAGGGCTACAAGGAGACTTGAAGACACTGAGACAGTAAATATACACTTTTTTTTAAAGTTGCTAGGAAGAGGAAAAGAGATGCATAAGCATTAGAGAAGGGTATAATACAATTTTAAGTGATGGTTAATAGTTTAGCTTGTTTTTAGGCCAATGCAAATAATCCAATAGACTGAAAAATGGATGGTACTGGCAAGCTAAGAAATCTTGGCAGGAGAAAAGTATTCGAATGGGACACCATGGGATCCAATGCATAAATGGAATGATGTCTGCCCTTAAAGATAGGAGCAAGGAATGTTTCTCCAGTCTATCTGAAGAGAAGCCAGAGGCTACAATAGTATAAATATTAGGGGAATTGTTTCAATGATGGTAAAATAAAGTAGTTCCAATCTGATTATTTCTGTTTTCTCACTGAGCATGAAAAGGCAATAGACAAGGAAACAAACAGGGAGGAGGAGGGGGGCTAGAAAATGTAGATAGAGATACTGGTAAGGAAAGAAGGGATTGCCTAGTGGATATAGAAATGATTTCCACATTATTTTGGTAAAGAAATAAAATGGAACAATGTTTCTTGACTAAAATAAAACAGAATTTTAACACATTAATTGGTCAGACACACAAAATTTCACTTTCCCTTTTTTAAAATCAACGTTTCTGTGGAGTTGAGTGTGTTAAACCAATTTATACAGTCTCTTAAAAAATCAGTTTTACTTGTAGCTGACTTCATTAATATTCTTCATACCCATTTGGAAGGCAAACCTCTAGGTAATATTGCAGGATGTTAAAGTCATTTAAATACAAATGACATATGCCATATTTGAATTTAACAAGTTAACTCAGGTCCATGCTACCTGTAGGGCTTTTAAAATGTTACAGAAAGGACAGATAAGCAAAATCTTTTCAAGTATTGGGCTCCAAGTCTCACAATGTAATGTGAAATGTGGAAAGACAAATGCCTCTGCTTTGATCTGTGTAGGAATTTTAGGCTGAAATCCACATTTGTACCTCATCTGCAAACTGTACGTTGTCTAATGAACAGATTCATGGTAAAATCCTTTGGGCTTGTTAGTTTCTTTCCAACTTACTAGGAATGACTCTGGGGTAAGTTGATGGCCCACAAACACTATCACTAAAGATTAAACCTTTAGATGGTTAATAAACAAGAAAAAGAACAATGAAATGTATACCTGGTTATGCTATGCCTTTTATGCAACTAATCAAAATTCCTCAGGCTTTAATTAAGCAGCATGAGGCAGCCCAATTAATTCAACATATGCCCCAATATGGCTTTGCCAAATTTGTGGTTATGACACATGAAATGCAACTGTTACAAATCAAAATGCCTTCTTTCACTCTTTCTAATAATCCTACTGTTTTAAAGCTAACCTTTCCTCATGATGATATCCTACAGAAGGGTGAAGTTGTAGACGTGAAGATAAATGGGCATAAGAAGTCTGGGCACAGTCTACATGTGTAACCGTCCTTGCACTGTTGTTTGTAGGATGTCAAAAGGCCTAACTGTCATGAAAACATTTGATGTCCCAGCTTGATAACTGCTGCTGATACTCCTAGAATCACTCTGTTACACCTATGTTTTGGTAAGATTTTCCATTGCATTTGCAGAAAGCCACTATTAAAATGTCAGCATGTTCATCAGCAACACAACACTACTCTCCAAATACACCTATTATACTCAGCTAAGCTTGGAAGAAACAAGACAGCGAGGATCAAGTCTTATCTTAAGAAATCATTATTTCTAGAATGTTCCTGAAATGGCTATTTATAATTTCAGAAGTTTTAACAAGTTTAGAAACATCTGTCCTTGAAAGAATAAATCTGAGATGGACTACAAATTTTTGTAAATTATATTTTAAAAGATAAATTCTAGGCTGTTATCCATAAAGTATGTGTGTCTTATCTTACTACTTGCTAGATTTCTGTCTTCTGCTTGGAGTCATAATTAAAGGTCAATTTTTGTTGCATTAGCAACCAAAGAAAATTTCATCTACAGAAAGCCAAAAGCAAATGCAGATTGCTTCTGTTTTCTGCATCACCTCCCCAACAAAATCAATTTCATTGCTGGGATAGATACACAGATAGAGATAGAGATTTCAGCAAGGTTTAAGGTTTTTACTAAAATCCAAACTTTAAAATTAAACAATTCCTTAAGATTGCTAATATAAAAAGAATAAATCTTCATGATTTGTTTAAGATACTAGAAAAGAATGTATTTCTACCCTGATAAACCTAAATATGAATTGCCTTATGCTATTTCCTGGTTACATAGGTCACTCCTTAAATATTTCATCCCATCCAGGCCTGATACATCAAACCAAACTAAATAAAGAAGAAAACATTCTTAAAAGCCTAATAACTTTCCACTGTAAATTCCATAAGCACATGACTATATCTTTTTTGTTATTATATTCCCAGTATGTAAGATACGAACTATCACTTACCATATTTGCTATATACGGAACAGTTCTTGAGTGAATATATGAATGAATGACTCATTTGTTTTGCATTTAATCCTCACAACAAAGTCTCAAGAATAGAATGGCAGCTTTTATAATTATATCACTCTACAAACCTACGTTCAGAAAAGTTTAAAGCCAGGACCAAAGTTATACAATTAGTAATTGACAGATGCTCAATTCCAATTTCAAGTCCAGTATTTGCATCATGCTATAGCTGCCCATGACTCCTAGGTTACTAGAATCCTAAATCCTTACATTAACTGAGAACTTACTCTGTCCCAAGAACTCCTCTAAGGACTTTCCATGTACTGATGTATTTACGTGTTATTAAAACCTATATGTTCACAGTATTCCGACACCATTTTACAAATGATCAGACGGAATCAGAGAAAACACATAAATTGCAGAAAAGTATGTAGTTTTTTCAGGATTCATGCCCAGACAACATGATATCATCTACTGTCCTTTTAAGCACTATATTATATATCTACATGTCTAGTTCATAAACCAATTCATTAAACAAGTAATCGTTGAGTCAGACAGTGGGGAATCACACTATTTACTCTCAAAAAAATCCAACAGAGGAGTTCTTTTTGGCAGGTGATGGATAATTTAATTAATTAATTAATTAATTAATTAAATATCAGCTGGATGGACAAAAAACATTTAAAGGGTATGTTTCTACTAATCTGGAAAGTTACTTTCATTAGATTCAGGATTTTAGCTTTGTACACTGTGCTAACACTAGCAAATAGATTTGTGCCTGGTTTGTTGTGTACACTCAAAGTTTTACTAATGAATTAATCTATTACTTCTAAATCTTCCAATCCAGTTTCAGAAGGTATTTGCCAGACTGCTGGCAAGTGGAAACAAGTATATTGGAAGCAAGACAGCAACACCTAGACTTTGGAATCAGAGACCTGGATTAAAATGAAGCCTCTCTCACTTTTCAGTCATGTGGACGCAGACAGGTCTCCTGTCTGTGAACTGGGAAAACCAATACTTATTAGACAAGGTAAAATGAGAATCAGATGACATAATGCAAGTAACATTCTCAAACCAATGTCTGGCACCTACTACAGATGACACCAGATGAAACCCATAGTATGCATTTTGTGAATTTGGTTATTATATCCTTTTGTACCTAGTATAAGTGTTTACCTTAATGAACAATGCTGCAATTTTAGTTAATTACATTGGGTTAATTGGCATGTTAACTGAATTAAGAGTTTAATTAGCTCTGGAATTTAAGAGTAATATATACTAGCCAAAATAAGAAGTCATCTTTTTTTCCCAGCCGTGTTTTTATAGGAATACATTTATCCTTTTAATCAACCCTCTTTTTTTAATACTACACAAAATTTATGTTAGGAAACTTCGTGGAGAGGTTCCTCACATAAGGTAGAAAGGGGTGTTGTCTGGGGTTTTCTACAATAAAATAATCTCTATTAATATCCCTTAATATCTCTATTAATACCTATTTATTCATAGAAATATTTTTCTTATTCCAGAAAGTCAAAAATGTTTGTTACAAAATGATTATGACTTCCTGCCTTCTTATTTAGGCAAATAAAATTAAAATAACATCTAAATTCAGGGAGTAGGATCGTGTTATTTAAGACAAGTTGGATGGTGAATATAGGTTTTTTGTTTGTTTTTTTTTAAGCTCAGGAGAGAGAGTTTGAGACATTTTACCACGTGGATTGACAACTATAAATAGGTTGAATTGCAAGATGCAGTTGAAATACAGCCATCCAATTGTCATGTGCTACACTTCCTTTTTAAATTTTTTTGAAGCAAACTTGAATTTTTATCCTTTTCATTTTGTTTGAAATTGATTATGGATGAACTGAATAACTATATGGCTAGCTTGTATATTGTAATGTATTTAAAACATTTTACTTTTATACTCATCTTAATGTATCAATTAAGTATCATAAAAGTAACAATAGAGAAGCAGAAGTTGTGCTATTTGTATTTATTAATACTGATTTAATTACTTACATTCTCACAAATATCCTTTGAGTTGTGTACTGTTATAATTTTTAATGCACGTTATATTTTTGAGGAGTTTTAGGTGCACAGCAAAAGTGAGCAGAAAGTATAGAGATTTCCCCTTCCCCCACACATGCCTAGCCTCTCCCATTATCAACAACCTCCCACCAGAGTGGTACATTTAATTGACCTACAATGACACATCACTATCATTCAGAGTCCATACTTTACATTATAGTTCACTCATGGTGTTGTACATTCTATGGGTTTGAAAAAACATATAATGACATATATCTACCATTATAGTATTATACGGAGTATTCTTACGGCCCTAAAAATCTTCCGTGCTCTCCCTATTCATCCCTTCCTCCTTCTTCACCCCTGACGACCACTGATCTTTTTATGGTCCCTAGAGTCCTGCCATTTCCAGAATGTCATAGAGTTGATATCATATAGTATGTAGCCTTTTCAGCTTGGTTTCTATCACTTAGTAATATGTATTTAAGGTTCCTCTGCGTCTTTTCATGGCTTGATAGCTCATTTCTTTTTAGTGTTGAGTAATATATTTCATTGTCTGAATGTACCATGGTTTATTAACCCATTCACCTACTGAAGGACATCTTGGTTGCTCCAACAGTTTTGGCAATTATTCATAAAGCTGCCATAAATATCTACATGCAGGTTTTGGGGTGGATATAGTTTTCAACAGCTTTGAGTAAATTTCACATGGTGAGAGTATGTTTAGTTTTGTAAGAAACCTCCAAAATGTCTTCCAAAGAGACTGTACCATTGTGCGTTCTCACTAGCAATGAATGAGAGTTCCTGTCTGCACATTCTCATCAGCATCTGGCGTTGTCAATGTACTTACTATTATCATTTTACTTATAAGTTTGAAGAGAGTGAATGATCTGCTGAAGTTCTAACAGATACCTTTAGAGCTTAATTCATACTCAGTAATATCCGACTCTTTGCTCTCACCAATCCTGCACATAAACTTACATACATACACACACACACACACACGTGCATCACAAAATATAATTACTAAAAAATTAAAAAACATAGATTAATATTATAATATGGATCCATTCTCCTAGTCTCCAAAATGCCCAATAAACTGATATCTTAAATGAACTATTAGGATTTTATTTACTCTTAACACATATTTATAATCACATTATTATACTTTATAGTGCTGGTGAGGATTCTTGGATCAATAAACTCTCATATACTGGGGAATATATAGCTTCTTCTCCTCTCATATACTAGGACGTGGAAATATAGCTTCAATAAGGTCTTTCTTCTATTTTTCTTAAAAAATAATTTGTACTATATAAGAAGATAAAAAATATAGCAAAGACTTGCACTTTGTGACAATTTTGAAATATATACTAGAATATTTATTGCAGCATTAATATAGAAATTCCAAGCAAAAATATTTTCAATAAATAGTACAATAAACTATAGACATTTAGAGTTATTTAAAAAATAAGTTTACCTTCCAGTGGTTACTTGGAAAATCATAACATTGATAATTTTAAAAATTCATTTTCACAGAAAATGCTCATATAACTATTCCATTTAAGTAAAAAATAATGGAGAGGAAAAGTGTTCAGATTATTACACATCAAGTTGTTAATAATTGTAACTTCTAAGGAAATGAGTCTGTATGAGGGACTACTGACGAAGAGGATGTTCCCATTTTACTGTATGTTTTCTACATTTCTTGAACATTTTACAGTGAAGATATATTTGTGTATTACTTGTGCAAAATAAACATAGAACATAAATTTAAAAACTAAACACTAACAGTAAGAGGATTTGTTCTAGCAACAAAATTTTCAATTTATAAGTCACTGAGATGGAATCTAATATGCATTTGGCATAGAATTTGCAGATTCAAACCTAGTGCTCTCTGCAAATAGACTGACTTACTACTGTAGTAAAAAATTTTCATAATGACTGGTCATTAGGATCTCATTTTTTTTCTAATGTCGGAAGAAAAGTAGAGTCAATAGTAGAAAATAAACCAAAGAAAATATTTTAAAAATAATTTCCCCAATTAGATTTTCAGGTATCTTCATGAATCAAATCATTGCTTTTTGTCATGAAGGAAAGAAAAAAGATTATCCTTTGATGGCTGAAAAAGGGTACATGCATTTAGAAGGCTGCTTTTCCTTCTAAGTGGAGGAATGTGTTGTTATAAAGAGGAAAGGATTATGAACAATGAACAAGAATAAAGAGAACAAACACTACAAAGGTGTTTTAGAATAATTTTGCCATTTTGCTGTCAGTTACTTTCACATTTAATTAAAAGGAAGACTAATGAACCACATAATTTGCATTTGATAGCTCCAGGCTCTTTCAAGCAAATATGGGGACAACTGGGAAGAAAGCGGGTCTTTTTGATTGTCAGAATCAGACGGGTTGAAACAGTGCTCATCCTGTGTATTCATCAGTATAAGCGTTCTCCTGACTTCCCCACACTCTATGGAAATATGTCTCTGTACTTTGGCTCCTGGTCTCGAACTTGAATTGTGCAGAGTTTATGCAAAGCTCAGACCTTCTTGCCTCCATGCAGCTTTCCAAAACTAATTTTTTTCTGAATCCTATGAAACATCTGTTCCACAAGAAATACAACTTTTCACTTACTAATTTTGCAAATATAAACTATTTTATATTAAAAATTTCTAAGAGAAAATATCAATAAAAACCTATTATTTCCACCAGATCTGTTTTGACAGGAGTGATATGTGAAATTGATTTTACTTTGTATAACTCATGAAGTCTTGTATGCAGTACCATTAACAGAATTACACCTAGCCCCATTATGGGGTAATGGTATCCACGAACTGTTTGAGGAAATCTGACTATGTGCTTTGTCTATAGCATTCCTTCTACAAGAGTAGCATGTAAGAATAGTACAGAAATTAATAATTATCTTGAAGCTCATGCCAGTTAGAGGACTAATTAAATGATTTTTCTGAATCTCTCAATCTGTTAGTGAAGACAAGAACAAATGGTAAAAGCAAAGCCATTCAGGGATAATTCTCTATAAATGTGGTTAAGTTGAAATGAACATCTTAAAAATTCTTATGCTGGCTTTCATGTTAACTCATTCCACACCTCTTAGGTGGAATATTTTTATTTAAGCCTTATTTTCAAATAAGAATTCAAACTAAGAATCAGAAGGCAGAATGAGGTTGGGGGGATAAGTACATTAAGAGAAAAAGAAAGTTTCACTACTTCCCCCACTCCTTTCCTTTATTTGGATGAACTTTCATCCACAGTTCCTCTACACTACAATCTGGCTAACACATTATATTTTTCAATATTTAGTTCAGTTATTATTTTCCCAACTCCTAAAACACTCCAAACATATCTTTATGATGTACTTAACAAAACTCTATTAAAATGATCTGTTGTATGTCTGTCCCCCCTACTAGACTATAGAACTGTGAACAATGAAGGCAGAAATATTGTTTATTCATCTTTAAAAGCCTAAGCAGGATATTGCACACTGCCTGATATTATTTCCAATGTTGAAAGAAAAACTGTCAAATAATGTTCAGACATTTTATATATAGCTTATGTCATATAAGTTCATTTCACTCTAGATTTAGTTACTACCCTCATTTTCCAATTATGAAAATGCTAAAATTAATAAATTTATTTTTGTTTATGCAGCTAGTAAGAGGTTGATCAAAGATTTGAATCCTGAGCTACATCATTCCAAAAAAGTGCCATTTTTATTACAACATTATGCTGCATTGCTCAAAAGGAAAAATGAATAAACAACAAGCCCCTTGGACTAGGCTGTGGTCAGGCAAAGGCCATTTATTATTAATAGTGGTCCATTTGATTTGACAAGTATCTTAATATAGGAGGTAATTAAGAAGCTATCATCAATTGAACTACAAAGATGTGAGCTTGGATGACTGGTAGAATTATGGTGATATCCACAAACTAGAAAGGTGAGGGGTGCGTGTGTGTGTGTGTATAACAGAACAAATTATTTTAAACCCACAAAGTTATTATCACTGCTGTACTCACTATGGAAATACAGGCTTCCAGTTAGAGCTTACCTTGTATCTTGTCACCCAGTTTTCATTTATAGAGAAATGTAGAGAAGTTAACTTATTTTTCTGAAGAGCAGTGTGGGTTCTCATGTATAAAGAAAGAATGAAAAGAATAATTTATATTACCCGATAAGTAAATAGCCTGTTATATTTTTAGAAAATCCACATACAGTTTGAAGCAGGGATTTGGAAGTATAGGAATATAGGTTAGTAATGAATTAGTTAACTGAAAAGATTAACATACCCATACACATGCATACATAGGTATCCATGTAAAGTTAATACACAAAGTGTGTGTGTGTACATGTGCATATCCCGACAGTCTGACTTATGTGAAGCTAATTATTTAAGAATTTTCCTCTTTTTGTCAGAAAACTTCCAAAAATATCTCTTCTACTGGGTATGTGTCTACTGAGCCATAACTTGCACTTGAGACCATCCATGACAGCTGCTAAAATCTCAACTTGCTTAACACATCTGAAAAAGGTCCTCTGCCCCCAATAATGTTGATTTAATAAACCCCTTATAGGATCCACCAATATACACCTCAGATGTTCTTGAAAAATGAAATTGGCAGAAAATCGGGGAATACTGCCTGAAGAGTGCGTTTTCTGTAATTAAAACTAGGTAGAAGGAAGACCTATTCTATATATTTTACACATCATTTAACTCAAGAGAAAATAATATATCTTCTCCCTAGCACACTTGAACTCTGATTTGTGTAAATATCCTTTTCACTGGGAACTAAGATCAACAGCAAGTGTACAATGTCCCATTCTCCTAGATACTGGTATTGTCTTGTGACTCCAAGATTTTATTTACTCACCAACCGGCTGGGAAGCTGTTCACTCCTTTCTCTTGTTTCTGTCCAGATAACCTTACTCGTCAATGAAACTAAGAGCGTGCCAGTGACAATTTTCTAAAAGTCAATCCTTTTAAAAAAACATATCGCCTTATTTTCTTCTATTTTCCATTTTTCTTACCATATTTTTACAATGTTTTTATTGAATTCTTGGTGCTTTGCGAGTTGACCCTTAATCATTCTAGTATATTCTGGGTCTTTCCATGATGTGCCTGATAATATATCTTTGTCCAATTTTTCTATTTGGTTATGGGAATTTTTCAAATTGATTGATTTATAGCACATATAATCTGGATGCTACTTTTATTGGTTTTACTTTTTGCTAATATCTTCTCTCTGCTTATGACTTACGTTTTCCTTTCATTTTAGTGTCTCTTGACAATTAGAAGTTCTTAAATTTACAACTGTTGGATTTATTAATTATACCATGTATGGTTTGTGCTCTCTTTGCCTTATTGAAGAAAACCTTCCCAATGTCTATGTTACAAATATATTAATACATTCTCCTGTAGTATCTTCTAGACGCACTATAATTTTATCTTTTCCATTAACATCTCTAATCAAAATAAAAATGATGGTTTTCTGTCCCAGCACTCTCCTTCTCCTCTGATCCATACTCAGGGTCTATTAGTCATCAATTTTTATAAGAGTTTGGGTTTGTTTCTGCACATGTCATTTTTTCACTGAACTTTTAATTTATATATACAACAATTCTACTTAGATGTAATTACTATGTTTTTATAGTAAGTCTTGAAATCTGAAATCTTTCTTGTTCTTTTTCAGATGAGTGTTTGTTACAATTAGCTCTATGAATTCCTTTAAACATTTTAAAATCAGCTTGTCAAAATCCATGGAAAGTCTATTGGGATTTAATAGACTGCAGCAATGATAGCTATATGCCACTGATCTTTGATTTTCAGCCCAAAAGTAGGTATATAAATATTTAGCTCTTAAGTGTTTTCAATGAAATTTTATAAATTTTTTCATAAATGGTATTTATTCCTAGGCACATCATAGTATTTTTGCTATGTTAAATGGTACCTGTTTATTTAAATATAAATTCTAACTGTGGCTGTAAAAAAAAAAAATGTTTTTTATGAATTTATTTTGCATCCAGTAACCTAACCAAAAACATTAATTCTAAAGACTTGTCTGAGTCATGTCTTATATTTAAGTCTCTAAGCCATTTTGAGTTTATTTTTGTGTATGATGTGAGGCTGTGTTCTAACTTCACTGATTTACATGCAGTTGTCCAGCTTTCCCAACACCACTTGCTGAACTCTAAATGGCTTAAAGACAAATATAAGACAAGACACCATAAAACTCCTAGTAGGGATCATAGGCAAAACATTCTCTGACATAAATCGTACCAATGTTTTCTTAGGTCAGTCTTCCAAGGCAACAGAAATAAAAGCAACAATAAACAAATGGAACCTAATCAAACTTATAAGATTTGGCACAGCAAAGAAAACCATAAACAAAATGAAAAAACAAACTGCAACCAACAGGGCTTAATTTCCAAAATACACGAACAGCTCATACAACTCAATAATAAAAAAATCAAACAACCCAATCAAAAAATGGAGAGAAGACCTAAATAGATATTTCTCCAGAGAAGACATCCAGATGGCCAAGAGGCACACGAAAAGCTCAACATCGCTAATTATTAGAGAAATGCAAATCAAAACTACAGTGAGGTACCACCTCACACTGGTCAGAATGGCCATCATTAAAATGTCCACAAATAACAAATACTGGAAAGGGTGTGGAGAAAAGTGAACCCTCCTACGCTGTTGGTGGGAATGTAAATTGGTGCAGCCACTGTGGAAAGCAGTGTAGAAGTTCCTTAAAAAACTAAAAATAGAGTTGCCATATGATCCAGCACCCCACTCCTTGGGCATATATCCAGATAAAACTCTAATTCAAAAAGATACATGCACCCCAATGTTCACAGCAGCTCTATTTACAATAGCCAAGACATGGAAACAACCTAAATATCCATCAACAGATGAATGGATAAAGAAGATGGTGTGTGTGTGTGTGTGTGTGTGTGTGTATACACACACACACACACACAGTGGAATACTACTCAACCATAAAAAAGAATGAAATAATGCCATTTGCAGCAACATGGGTGGACCTAGAGATTATCATATGAAGTGAAGTAAGTCAGAAAGAGAAAGACAAATACCATACAATATCACTTATATGTGGAATCTAAAATATGACACAAATAAACTTATTTATGAAACAAAAACAGACTCACAGACATAGAAAGCAAACTTACAGTTACCAAAGGGGGAAGGGGGTGGGGAGGGATAAATTAGGAGTTTGGGATTAGCAGACACAAACTACTACATATAAAATAGATAAACAACAAGGTCATACTGTATAGCACGGGGAACAATATTCAACATCCTGTAATAAACCACAATGGAAAAGAATATGAAAAAGCATATATTTTATATATATATAAAACTGAATCATTTTGCTGTACACCAGAAACTAACACAACATTGTAAATCAACTAACTTCAATAAAACAGACAAATTTGTCTGTGGATTCTTTGGTGCTTTTTGCATAACATGAAAATTATTAAAGTGTAATTTCTTGCTTTACAAAATTTACATTTTTTTCTTACAGATCCTTAAGATTCTCAAATATAGTGTGAAATAGAAGTATTCCTGATTTTTTTCTGAAGAGGAATGTTTTCAACATTTCAACTTTAAATATGGTATTTACTGAAACGATTTGTGTGTGGGGAATTCATAACATTTATGAATTTTAAAAATATTTATAGTATTTCCAGTTTGCTAATATATTTTTTAAATCATGAATGGGTGTTTAAATTAATCAAAAACATTTAAAAGTTTACTGAGTTTATCATGCTTTCTTCTCCCTTTGTTTAATGCAGTGAATTACTTCAATCAGTTTTCTAATACTACACTAACCTTGCATTCTGGGAATACAAGTACACTTTTTATACCTTCTGAATTCAATGTGTTTATATTTTGATCAGGAATTTTGCAAATAGGCCTATAATTTTCATTTCTTCCAATCTGCTTTTTGAAAATTTATCAAATTTACTTTTGCCCCATAAAATCAGTCAGGGAAAATTAATTATTTTATTATTCTCAGGATTATTTGGTATATGATTTGATTATTTCTTAATGATGTAATTTGTCTGTAAAAGTTTCTACTCCTAGTATTTACTTTTAGGGAGACTTAACTACTGTCCTTTGTTATTATAGAATACAGATTTCTTTTAATTCTGTAGTTATTAGGCAAATTGTATTTTTCTAGGAATCTATTATCCAATAGACTGATAAAATATTTTTCATAATAAACACTCACCTGGCTATAGTCTCATTTTCATTTCTATTAGAATCTGTGCCTTCTCTCTTTGGTATAATTCATATTTCTAGATGTTTCCCAAATTTTTAATCACTTGGAACAGTCTTTTGACCTCTTTAATAATCATATTTACTATAATTTTATTTCTACTTCACTAATTTCTTTTTTTATAGTTATTACTTATGCATTCATATTTTTTTCTGCTTTTCTAAGTTTTAAAATTAGACGCTTAGCTCATTAACTGTTAAATTTTGTTTTCATTTCTAGTCAAAGCTAGATAATTTTTAAGATTTTAAGATTACAAAATACCTTTTTGGTTCTATCTCAAAGCTACAAAATTTTACATTGGATATGTTTATTTTTCAGTTTTGAATATATTCAATTTTTGCCTTATGGCTTTCTGACTATGCATTATTTAGAGTTGTAACCTTAAATAATCAAAATTTTTAATCTTTTTCTTATTCTTCATTGTAACTCAATGTAGTCAGAGAGTGAAATCAGTAGGATACCAAACTTTGGATATCAGTTGAGTCCAGCCTTATAGCCAAGCAAGGGGTTGGATTTCCTAAATATCCTATGATCACTTGAAAACTTTTGGGAAAGAGATATGTAATAAAGTTTTCCACAAATTCTTCTTGTAGTTCTTTAAATTAATTGCTTGATATTTTGAGGCTATGTTAATAGTGTATTATATTCATACAAATTCAGAATTGTTATATAAATGTTATAAATCTGAATAATTTTTTGGGCAGACCTAAGTATGTGTCTTTCAACTTTTCAGGGAAAATTATTGGTATTTTAATATTGCCTCTTTCCCATTTTCTCTGTTTCCTAAAGAAACTCTCTTTGGACATAATGACTCTCTTGATCTCTCTTCCATAACTCTTACAGGGAGACATATTTCATTCCCTGTAAACTCTACCGGTCTTTGTATCTATCTGCTGTTTTTCAGCTATGTTCATTTTGCCACTGAATTTTGCATTTTTAGTTATAATTTTTGTAGTTTTAAGAATTTTTTTTAATCTGCTTTATCATTATACTGTCTTGTTCTCTAATATTAGCAAGTTTCTCATTCATGTTTATAAATATTTCATTGTTATTTTTTCATCCTGTATTTTTTGTCTACATTGCCTAATATATTAAACCTATGGGTCTTCTTCATTTTACCTATTATTTCACTCGTAGTGCTTCATTTTCAATTTTGTATGGTTTCACTATGAATCACTCAGTTTCAATAGTTTATCTAGAAAAATTTTAATCTTGGGTTAAAGATAAATTTATCCTGAGATAATTTTTTCTATTAGACAAATGAGGACATCATTATCGACTAGCATGCATGTGAAATTGTATTCATACCTGGAAGTTTTTTTCAGACCACAAGAGTATTGTGACTGGATCTGCTTGAAAGCTGCCTCTAATTCTAAATTTTCAGGGTAAAGTTATTTTTCCTCCATCAATCCCCATTGTCAAGACTTCTCTATTTCTGTAGACATAGATAAACTTTATTTTTACTCTCACAAGCCTATGGATCTTTGGTTCCCCAAATTTATTCATGTGCTTCCTGTTAGCTACCCAGATTAGGAAGGCCCTGGGCTCATTTCTTACTTCCAATAACCCTGAGGCTCCCAAAGCAGAAGTTCAAGATCTGAGGATTTGAAAGAATCCTTCAATAATACTGGCTTCAAAGTTCCCTTACTTGAGTGTTCCTGATTCCACTTTATTTGAAGGATCTGCAGAATCCTTTATTTTATGTTAGCCCATAGACTTGTATAAAAAGTATGATTATAAAATATTTTATCCAGATTTTTTTTTTTTAGTTTGGAGGGTCATTCAGAGTACCTAATTTGCCATACTGCCCCATATGTATATTTTTCTTGATAGTCTTACTTGATTTTTTGCACTTTGACTGACAGACATTGTCTTGATCTCAGGTTGACCATCAACGAGCAAGAGATCCAAAAACTCCAATATAAGTTTCTTTGCAACTCAGTGAGTCTTTATTCAGGTAGTTTATAATCTGTTAGTATAAGATACTAGCTGCATTAGAACAATTCCCTTTAAAATAGCCCTGTAACATGTTATTTATTGAAAAAAGAGGAACTCTTTCAGAATGTGGATTTCTATCTATCCACATTTTTCAGTTTGGGCAAGTTAGGCATTTTATGTACTAGGTACACCTATATTCTAGTAAATAGTCACACATCTCTTTTTTCCTGGATATTCATTCATTATGAAATATCTCACAGAAGGGAACCAAGAAATGAAAAAAGAACCTATACACTACTGTGATAATTCGACCAGCTTTGTTGGAAGCATAAAAAGCTAGCATAATGACAGACTGCTAAAAATAGCTAATGATGTTATTTTTTTCCCCCCAAGATGTGCTGCAATGTGGAGCTTGTCACAGTGTATTTCTGAGATGATTTTTTTTTTGCGCCACTCAAGAACCAAAGTAATTACCTCCTGACTCTGCTTGTGCCTATAAGCACTATCTCCATTATGCTGCTACCATTAACAGAGTAATTAGGAAGGCTATCATGGTCTCAAAGTCAGCTAAGTGATGAGACTCTATCTCATAAAAATGTTCATTAGAGGACAAATTACCATTTTTTAAATAGAGAAAACATCTTCTCAAAATATGTCTCTTCTGATCTTCTTTGCCAACATCTGAGGTTTGTTACTACTGTTATTCATTATTACAGCCATTAGGACTAGTTAAGCCTAGAAGTGATCTTGTTCTGAATATGATTTTTTCAGCATTAAATCAACATTCAAAAAATGCCTTTGTGGGATTTGTTTGAATAGAAGGGAAAGGAAACACCATAAACTACCTGTCAAGGCACTCAGTGGATATGGGTAGATCAGTTGATAGGCTGTTGAGATTGCATTTAACAAGCATAGTTATCTATTTCTGTGTAGAGTTTTGCTACTTCTTCACTGGATTGGAACAGAATACATATATTTTTGTCTTTTTTGTTGAGGAGGGGCCCATATCTCTGCATGAATATTAAAAGTATACAAACAAACCAAAAAAATTTAAAAACCTAAAGAAATCCAAGTTCTGGCTAGAAACTTTATAAAGTTATGTTTTTGCTATGTTAATTAATAATTACCCTATTCTCTATTATTTTACAGTCTTTCATATCTGATTTTAACTTACAATTTGAGTGAGCCTGATATATTCAGACAGTGATCATTTCGACCCATATCAACAATTGGATTACCTTCAATAAATAAAGAGCTGAATATCTAATAAGGTAATTAGTTTAGCCAGATCAAGGAGAATTTCTAATTTGAATGCTTCTCATTTAAAATATATATTTGCACACTTTTAAAGAATGTTTACTAATAAACTGCCAAGACAAATTAAAAGTACTATTGAATCAGAAGGCTAGGATGTTTTGACGGTTTCAATTCTCACCTGCTCTCTTTCACTTGAAAATTTCTTAGGACTCTGCAATTCCTGTCAACATGTGAAGTACTCAAAGTCTGAGCTCTCCTGATAGCATACAGAGCCTGAGGCAAGCCCACGCTCCAAAACAGGCTGCTTCAATTTTATACTCCATTTAACACTTCATTTTTATGCTCAAACTTCATTTTAGTTTGCAGCGTTAAATTTCCAGCGTCTACCTGATTTTCGCCATGGATTCTGATGAAACGGTCAGGTCACAGAAGACAGTTTGGGTAAATCTTGGCTTCACTTCCTAAGAGGGGTGAGAGCCCTTCTGTTTGTAACTGAAAAACTTGAGTTTTAAAACTAAGGACCAGAATACTACACAAAGGGAGACTTACTTCAAAAGGAGTTACAAAATATACTCTGAAAACTGTGGGAGTTTCACAGCAGATGGTCCATAGATCATTTGATTGATAGGCAATGCCAATGGGAGCTATTGGGGAAAAAAATGTACGTAGTAGATATGCATGGAAATTATATAGATATTTAAATTCAGGAAAGCGTAGCAAAGACAAGAATTGTCTACTTCTTTTGGAGAGGACTATGGGTCCTGAGAGATCAATATGGAAGTCTTGTATTAGATTTCCTTTGCAATGGATTTTTAGATCCTGGCTTAGTCTTCTCAGAATTGTTTAGATGCTTTATTATAAGGCTGATGTCATTGGCAACCTGTGCAGTCACACAGGGTCCATACTTAGAAGGGCTCTGTGCTTATTTTAATGTTCTGCTATGGCCACCTTGAAATTCTTTAGAATTTTTGATCAACAGGTCGCAAACTGTCATTTTGTATCAGGTCCCTGAAATTATGTAACAAGCCTTGCTTCTTCCCTAATATGAATGGATTTTTAAAATAAAGCAATTTGTAAAACATCATCTAGATGAGGCATCTTTTCTCCTAAGTTGTGGGTTGACAAACTTAAGAAGGAAATAAGGACAGAGCCTATGAGTAACCATGCCATGAATCTCAAAGGCCATTGAGGTTATCAAAACAAAATGATATGCAGGTAATTTTTAAATTTAAAACCACAGTTTTGGTTTTCTACAATAAACCCACCATTTAGTTAGAGATAGATGACATTATCTGTTAGGTGCTTTTGAGGTTTCGCCTTCTAAATATTAAGCACAATAAACATAAACCAGCATACTGTAGTTCCCTCAGAAAATAAGCAAGACAACTTCCTGCTGGGCATTTATTTTCTCCAAGCAAAGAAAACAAATGGAATCTCTTTGCTATAAAAGTCAAGCAAAGGAGGGGAGGGGCAAGATGGCGGAAGAGTAAGACGCGGAGATCACCTTCCTTCCCACAGATACATGAGAAATACATCTACACGTGGAACTGCTCCTACAGAACACCCACTGAACGCTGGCAGAAGACGTCAGACCTCCCAAAAGCTTTATTTTATTTTATTTTATCCTCTTTTTCTTTCTTTCCATTTTTTCTCCCTTTTATTCTGAGCCGTGTGGATGAAAGGCTCTTGGTGCTCCAGCCAGGCATCAGGGCTGTGCCTCTGAGGTGGGAGAGCCAACTTAAGGACACTGGTCCACAAGAGACCTCCCAGCTCCACGTAATACCAAACGGTGAAAATCTCTCAGAGATCTCCATCTCAACATCAAGACCCAGCTTCACTCAACGACCAGCAAGCTACAGTGCTGGACACCCTATGCCAAACAACTAGCAAGACAGGAACACAGCCCCATCCATTAGCAGAGAGGCTGCCTAAAATCATAATAAGGCCACAGACACCCCAAAACACACCACCAGACGTGGACGTGCCCACCAGAAAGACAAGATCCAGCCTCATCCACCAGAACACAGGCACCAGTCCCCTCCACCAGGAAGCCTACACAACCCACGGAACCAACCTTAGCCACTGGGGACAGATACCAAAAACAACGGGAACTATGAACCTGCAGCCTGTGAAAAGGAGACCCCAAACACAGTAAGATAAGCAAAATGAGAAGACAGAAAAACACACAGCAGATGAAGGAGCAGGGTCAAAACACACCAGACCTAACAAATGAAGAGGAAATAGGCAGTCTACCTGAAAAAGAATTCAGAATAATGATAGTAAGGATGATCCAAAATCTTGGAAATAGAATAGACAAAATGCAAGAAACATTTAACAAGGACGTAGAAGAACTAAAGAGGAACCAAGCAACGATGAAAAGCACAATAAATGAAATTAAAAATACTCTAGATGGGATCAATAGCAGAATAACTGAGGCAGAAGAACGGATAAGTGACCTGGAAGATAAAATGGTGGAAATAACTACTGCAGAGCGGAATAAAGAAAAAAGAATGAAAAGAACTGAGGACAGTCTCAGAGACCTCTGGGACAACATTAAACGCACCAACATTCGAATTATAGGGGTCCCAGAAGAAGAAGAGAAAAAGAAAGGGACTGAGAAAATATTTGAAGAGATTATAGTTGAAAACTTCCCTAATATGGGAAAGGAAATAGTTAATCAAGTCCTGGAAGCACAGAGAGTCCCATACAGGATAAATCCAAGGAGAAACACACCAAGACACATATTAATCAAACTATCAAAAATTAAATATAAAGAAAACATATTAAAAGCAGCAAGGGAAAAACAACAAATAACACACAAGGGCATCCCCATAAGGTTAACAGCTGATCTTTCAGCAGAAACTCTGCAAGCCAGAAGGGAGTGGCAGGATATACTTAAAGTGATGAAGGAGAAAAACCTACAACCAAGATTACTCTACCCAGCAAGGATCTCATTCAGATTTGATGGAGAAATTAAAACCTTTACAGACAAGCAAAAGCTGAGAGAGTTCAGCACCACCAAACCAGCTTTACAACAAATGCTAAAGGAACTTCTCTAGGCAAGAAACACAAGAGAAGGAAAACACCTACAATAACAAACCCAAAACATTTAAGAAAATGGGAATAGGAACATACATATCGATAATTACCTTAAATGTAAATGGATTAAATGCTCCCACCAAAAGACACAGACTGGCTGAATGGATACAAAAACAAGACCCATATATATGCTGTACACAAGAGACCCACTTCAGACCTAGAGACACATACAGACTGAAAGTGAGGGGATGGAAAAAGATATTCCATGCAAATGGAAATCAAAAGAAAGCTGGAGTAGCAATTCTCATATCAGACAAAATAGACTTTACAATAAAGACTATTACAAGAGACAAAGAAGGACACTATATAATGATCAAGGGATCGATCCAAGAGGAAGGTATAACAATTGTAAATATTTATGCACCCAACATAGGAGCACCTCAATACATAAGGCAAATACTAACAGCCATAAAAGGGGAAATCGACAGTAACACAATCATAGTAGGGGACTTTAACACCCCACTTTCACCAATGGACAGATCATCCAAAATGAAGATAAATAAGGAAACACAAGCTTTAAATGATACATTAAACAAGATGGACTTAATTGATATTTATAGGACATTCCACCCAAAAACAACAGAATACACATTTTTCTCAAGTGCTCATGGAACATTCTCCAGGATAGATCATATCTTGGGTCACAAATCAAGCCTTGGTAAATTTAAAAAAATTGAAATCGTATCAAGTATCTTTTCCGACCACAACGCTATGAGACTAGATATCAATTACAGGAAAAGATCTGTAAAAAATACAAACACATGGAGGCTACACAATACACTACTTAATAACGAAGTGATCACTGAAGAAATCAAAGGGGAAATCAAAAAATACCTAGAAACAAATGACAATGGAGACACGACGATCCAAAACCTATGGGATGCAGCAAAAGCAGTTCTAAGAGGGAAGTTTATAGCAATACAAGCCTACATCAAGAAACAGGAAACATCTCGAATAAACAACCTAACCTTGCACCTAAAGCAATTAGAGAAAGAAGAACAAAAAACCCCCAAAGCTAGCAGAAGGAAAGAAATCATAAAGATCAGATCAGAAATAAATGAAAAAGAAATGAAGGAGACAATAGCAAAAATCAATGAAACTAAAAGCTGGTTCTTTGAGAAGATAAACAAAATTGATAAACCATTAGCCAGACTCATCAAGAGAAAAAGGGAGAAGACTCAAATTAATAGAATTAGAAATGAAAAAGGAGAAGTAACCACTGACACTGCAGAAATACAAATGATCATGAGAGATTACTACAAGCAACTCTATGCAAATAAAATGGACAACCTGGAAGAAATGGACAGATTCTTAGAAATGCACAACCTGCCAAGACTGAACCAGGAAGAAATAGAAAATATGAACAGACCAATCACAAGCACTGAAATTGAAACTGTGATTAAAAATCTTCCAACACACAAAAGCCCAGGACCAGATGGCTTCACAGGCGAATTCTATCAAACATTTAGAGAAGAGCTAACACCTATCCTTCTCAAACTCTTCCAAAATATTGCAGAGGGAGGAACACTCCCCAACTCATTCTACGAGGCCACCATCACCCTGATACCAAAACCAGACAAAGATGTCACAAAGAAAGAAAACTACAGGCCAATATCACTGATGAACATAGATGCAAAAATCCTCAACAAAATACTAGCAAACAGAATCCAACAGCACATTAAAAGGATTATACACCATGATGAAGTGGGGTTTATTCCAGGAATGCAAGGATTCTTCAATATACGCAAATCAATCAACGTGATACATCATATTAACAAATTGAAGGAGAAAAACCATATGATCATCTCAATAGATGCAGAGAAAGCTTTCGACAAAATTCAACACCCATTTATGATAAAAGCCCTGCAGAAAGTAGGCATAGAGGGAACTTTCCTCAACATAATAAAGGCCATATATGACAAACCCACAGCCAACATTGTCCTCAATGGTGAAAAACTGAAACCATTTCCACTAAGATCAGGAACAAGACAAGGTTGCCCACTCTCACCACTATTATTCAACATAGTTTTGGAAGTGTTAGCCACAGCAATCAGAGACGAAAAAGAAATAAAAGGAATCCAAATCGGAAAAGAAGAAGTAAAGCTGTCACTGTTTGCAGATGACATGATACTATACATAGAGAATCCAAAAGATGCTACCAGAAAACTACTAGAGCTAATCAATGAATTTGGTAAAGTAGCAGGATACAAAATTAATGCACAGAAATCTCTTGCATTCCTATATACTAATGATGAAAAATCTGAAAGTGAAATTAAGAAAACACTCCCGTTTACCATTGCAACAAAAAGAATAAAATACCTAGGAATAAACCTACCTAAGGAGACAAAAGACCTGTATGCAGAAAATTATAGGACACTGATGAAAGAAATTAAAGATGATACAAATAGATGGAGAGATATACCATGTTCTTGGATTGGAAGAATCAACATTGTGAAAATGACTCTGCTACCCAAAGCAATCTACAGATTCAATGCAATCCCTATCAAACTACCACTGGCATTTTTCACAGAACTAGAACAAAAAATTTCACAATTTGTATGGAAACACAAAAGACCCCGAATAGCCAAAGCAATCTTGAGAGAGAAAAATGGAGCTGGAGGAATCAGGCTCCCTGACTTCAGACTGTATTACAAAGCTACAGTAATCAAGACAGTTTGGTACTGGCACAAAAACAGAAACATAGATCAATGGAACAGGATAGAAAGCCCAGAGATAAGCCCACGCACATATGGTCACCTTATCTTTGATAAAGGAGGCAAGCATATACAGTGGAGAAAAGACAGCCTCTTCAATAAGTGGTCCCGGGAAAACTGGACAGGTACATGTAAAAGTATGAAATTAGAACACTCCCTGACACCATACATAAAAATAAATTCAAAATGGATTAAAGACCTAAGTGTAAGGCCAGACACTATCAAACTCTTAGAGGAAAACATAGGCAGAACACTCTATGACATAAATCACAGCAAGATCCTTTTTGACCCAGCTCCTAGAGAAATGGAAATAAAAACACAAATAAACAAATGGGACCTAATGAAACTGAAAAGCTTTTGCACAGCAAAGGAAACCATAAACAAGACCAAAAGACAACCCTCAGAATGGGAGAAAATATTTGCAAATGAAGCAACTGACAAAGGATTAATCCCCAAGATTTACAAGCAGCTCATGCAGCTCAATAACAAAAAAACGAACAACCCAATCTAAAAATGGGCAGAAGACCTAAACAGACATTTCTCCAAAGAAGATATACAGATTGCCAACAGACACATGAAAGAATGCTCAACATCATTAATCATTAGAGAAATGCAAATCAATACTACCATGAGGTATCATCTCACACCAGTCAGAATGGCCATCATCAAAAAATCTAGAAACAATAAATGCTGGAGAGGGTGTGGAGGAAAGGCAACACTCTTGCACTGTTGGTGGGAAGGAAAATTGATACAGCCACTATGGAGAACAGTATGGAGGTTCCTTAAAAAACTAAAAATAGAACTACCATACGACCCAGCAATCCCACTACTGGGCATATACCCTGAGAAAACCATAATTCAGAAAGAGTCATGTACCAAAATATTCATTGCAGCTCTGTTTACAATAGCCAGGACATGGAAGCAACCTAGGTGTCCATCATCGGATGAATGGATAAAGAAGATGTGGCAAATATATACAATGGAATATTACTCAGCCATAAAAAGAAATGAAATGGAGGTATTTGTAATGAGGTGGATGGAGTTAGAGTCTGTCATACAGAGTGAAGTAAGTCAGAAAGAGAAAAAGAAATACAGTATGCTAACACATATATATGGAATCTAAGGGAAAAAAAAAAAAAAAAAAAGGTCGTGAAGAACCTAGTGGCAAGATGGGAATAAAGACACAGACCTACTAGAGAATAGACTTGAGGATATGGGGAGGGGGAGGGGTGAGATGTGACAGGGTGAGAGAGTGTCATGGACATATATACACTACCAAATGTAAAATAGATAGCTAGTGGGAAGCAGCCGCATAGCACAGGGAGATCAGCTCGGTGCTTTGTGACCACTTAGAGGGGTGGGATAGGGAGGGTGGGAGGGAGGGAGATGCAAGAGGGAAGAGATATGGGAACATAGGTATATGTATAACTGATTGACTTTGTTATAAAGCAGAAACTAACACACCATTGTAAAGCAATTATACTTCAATAAAGATGTTTAAAAAAAAAAAAAAAGTCAAGCAAAGTGAATAGAACTAATAAAAGTAGCCCATTTGACAATGTTGAGATTTCATGATGTGGGTAGTTCCAGTCAATCCCCTGTACGTATCATCATCTCTCATTTGTATTGATAAACACAGAGGCTAGGATGTGTGCAAAAAAGATAGGATATTGTTGATTCTTCATGAGCCACATTGGTTGAATATATTAAACAGGGAGATGTTGATTATTCTCCCTCACAGTAATAAAGATGTCCTACTTTTAATTAAATATGATTCCTATGTAGATAGAGTCTAGTAAGCCACATTCACCTGGAAGAACTAAAACTAAGATTTATTTTATCATTCCCTGGTTAAATTCACATTTATAAGTTGTCCTCTTCATGACCCCCTCAGGGTTCTGCTTCAATTCAATATTAAACCATGTACCATCAAATATTAATGAGAAAAGTCAGATCCATTTATATGTTATGCTGAAATGTAGCCAATTCTTCCATAATGATAATACAATTACAGAACTAATTTTGAAGTGCATAATGGATTTTTAAAAGTTAACTTATCCATAATAGGCTGCAGCCAGCTGTTAAGTAAGATACCAGAAGGGGGGAAAGCCCTAATACTGTAGCATATTAACAATTTAGCATAAGAATACTGGACGTGTATATTCTTATGGTACTAATAAATACATAGTAAATATTAATTATTTTCTCCAACATTTTTGTTTTTTCCAACATCTCCAACATAGTCTCCTTTTTTATCCTAACTAAGAAGTGTTTCATAAATTCAGAGGCTATATTTAGTGAGGGGCACGAAAGTATGGAATAACAGCAACAGAAGGGAAGAATTTAACATACCACTTCTCTCTCTGTCCAAGTCATCCACTTAACTCCACTCTATTCACCATCCCCATAATTACAGCATAACGATGTTTCCTAAGCTCTTTAATGACCTCCATACTACTAAATTTAATGTTTTTTTTTTCCATCTTACCACTCCTTAGCTTTTAATTTCTGACAACGTTTTTTTCCTCCCCGAAACTCTTACCTTCTCAGATACTACAGTCTCTTTTTTCGCTTCCTGTGTCTCTGACCATCACTATTCATTTTCCTCAGCAAGTTCATCCTATGCTTTTTATTAAGTAAAAGATTACTCCTGGTCTTTCTTTAACTTGTTCACAGGAAACCTCAGCCATGCCCAAAACTTCAATCATCATTGCTATGACAATGACTCACACATGTATATCTCCACCACTCAGCGTCTCGGTGGATCAAATACACTGATTAAACGGGTTCCTTGAAACGTAGAAATTTTCAAAGACAGTGAAAACATATGTGAAACAAGACTCATAATCAATGCTCCACTCCCTGTTTCTCACAGACAACAAAACAGAAAAAAAGAAAAATCCTGTTCCAGAATTTTCTCTTTCAACCAATGCCATAACTATGTATTCAATTAAACACATTTGAAATCTTAGATTCATTTCTAAACTTTTCTCCCTTGTACTTCCCATTTCTAAAACTGTACCAGTAAGGTTTTGCATCCTAAATATTTATAAAAATTATTCACTTTTCCCCATCTCAGAAATAAACACCTTAGTCCAGATAGTCAGCATTTCTTACACGGAATAATGAAATAGCTTTATAAAAATTATGCCTATATTGACTTTTACTGACCATGTTCTCTAGTCTTCAGGAAGAGCAATAATTTAAAAGTTCAAACTCAATACTTTAATTCCCCTATTTAAACTCTCAGTAGCTACCCCATACTCCTATCATCAAGACCAAGATCCTTAACATGACTACCCATGAGGTCCTGTACCTTATTTCCTGATCTTCAGCCATGCTGTCTGTTTTCAGAGCCATTTAAATACCAGACTCTTTCTACACTCTGAAGCTTTGCACATGCTCTTTCTCCTATCTGCCATATATGTCCTATTTCCCCATCTGTTTTTCACCTAGTTAACTCCCTCTTAATCTCCAGATCTCAGCTCAAAATCCACTCCTTCATTAAAGACTTTCCTTCCTCATTTCCTATACTCCAGACTACATCAAGCCCAGCTATTCTACACTGTTGTTACACTGCATCCTCAAGATTGCAGAGTTGTTCATTGTTGGACTTTTGCATTGATTTTTAATGATTTTGTAATATTTGCCTACCTATTTTAGTGGAGCAGGCTCCCAGAGAGTAAATTCAGCTATAATCTGCTTATGAAGACTTTATTCAACAGCTGAATAAATCAAAACTTATTTGCAAGAGTAAACTAATTAACTGATAAATTTAAAGGCAATTTACCCAAACTGTTGATAAACATTTCAATAAGGTAAATCAAGAGTTTAGGTAGTTTCAACAGTAGATCAGGCTTCTTTCCTTCCTGTTTTTCTTCTTCCTTTTTCTTCCTTCCCTCCTTCATTCCTGCCTGCCTGTTTTTTGTTTTTTCCAGTCACAATTGAGTACTTAGCATGGAGCTTTGTGCATCTTAGATTCTCAATAAAATTTGTTGAATGAGTTAATGAATCAGAATATTCAAAACATACAAATCAAAACCAAGCCTTATATAAGAAATGACTTTGAATACCATAATGTTTCAAAATTAAACTAAATCTTGATTTCAATGCCACTTCCATGGAGTTCTCTTCTGAAACCCAGAGAGATAGCAGCAGATGCGCTGGTCATCAGAAAAGTCCACGCAACTCTCACACTATAGAGAATGTCCTCTATGGTTTTCTAATCAAAACACTTGGTTCTTTTATGAGTCATGTGTACTTTTTGTACTTTTAGAGAGCTGCTCAGGGCACTATCGAGGTTAAAGGGCTTAAGAGAGATTGCTTTCAACCATTCCTAGGGGGCAGTTAACAAAGGCAGCTACCCCAGTAACACAGGATGGACTGCAGACTGACAGTGCACTCAATATCCCTTTGCTCTCCACTACACTGAGAGTAAATTCTCAACAGGAAATAAAGACATATTTCACAATAAAAAGCCATTCCCCAGTTTTCTCAAAGGGATTTTAAAAATCAGGGAGTTTATCACTCAGAATCTGTGCAGTTTTCCTCAAAAGAGTGAGTTACAGTCATACAGGTAGAGTTTATGCAGAAACTCTAACATAAGACGATTCTATAACTCTGACCCCTGCACTTGTCTCCCACTCTTTTTTTTTTTTTTTCTATTTCTCATTGGTAATACAGATAATTGACTTCAGCCAGTCAACCAATCTGCTTTTATCATGACAAAAATTTTAAGGCATCTCTCCTGTACTATCCCAGCATTTTAATCCCCAACTTGTCTTTAGATTTTGGGCTTCAATACTTCTATTTTTTCATCCCACATGTAACTTGACTTTTATTTGCCCAGGAAAGCAATACAGACAATTATCATGGGGCAGTTATAACAGCATCAAAATGAATGCCAAAAGTCTCAGTTCATTTCTTTAGAGACACTATTTGGTTTGTGTAATGCTAATTTTTGGCTGCTTCTAAATATTCATTGGAAATCCGAGTTTAGATAAAGAGAAGAAATGGTCAACAGATGGTATAAACAGCAGGAAGATCCTAGATTTGGAGAAAAAAATGAGGAAAATATGATCCCCTCAAATTCTAATACAGAGTAAATTAAATGTTAACTAGAGTTCAATAGCTTTCTTAATCTCTCCAAATATATTGAGCTTCCAATATATATTTTCTACAATTCTCTTGTATTCTAAATATAAATTTACAGTGGGCTATATGTTCTCTGCAGACATGCAATAGGTTAAAAAAATAAATTCTCTCATCACCAGAGATAAAATACAGTTAATCCTTTGGTATACATTTAAACAGTACATAAAATATGTTATTATGACTGTACAATACAAATTGTCTTTTAGCATACATTTTTATTTAAGAAGACACCATGGGCATATTATTTCACAACATTATCTTCAAGGCATAATGGCATCTAACTTAAAATGTACCTTTTAAGGTTAATTCCCCCTTTTAGATCCATAGAATGTTCAGGTTCTTTCTTTTTTCCCTTATTATATAGACTCCTTGGATTAAATCTTTATTTTTATTCAATATTATTTCCTTTGGATAAATTCCTATAGCAAACATGCCTGGGTAAAGGGAGGTAGAACACAGAGCATGTAAGTATTCAATAAATATTTGTTGAGTGAATAATTTCGAATAAACAAATAAATGATTGTGAGAGCTGTTAGCTCCTTGGATATCATCCCCTCTCTAAAGAATTAAAAGGTACGAAGAAGCACACAGTGGGAACATTCCAGAATGGCAGGCTGCAGTGTGGCAGGCTCTCCGTGTATTTTTTTTCATACAACATATGAAATACCTAGATATGCCAAGCAGCCTCTCTTATTAAAACTGCTTTAGTGACGTATACACTGGTATTTAACTCAAAGTTGAGTACAGGTACACTTGGGAGGAAAGATGTTCTTCCTTTTTTTCCATACATCATGCAAAGATTTAAGCAATAACAGCTGTGAGGATAAATTCTGAAATGTTATAAAAAGGAAACTTTAATTTTAAGATTTACATGGCAATGACTAAATAATAAACTCTCATATAACATCTACTGGTGCATCTCTTTTTTCCATTAAAAATATCCAAACCATAAAGATCTACATTTTGAAACTTCACTGGTGGGCTAACATTGTGCTACAGTTATTTCCCTCATAGAAAATTGTTGCATTAAAACAATATTCTGCAATAATTACAGTTTCCAAAACAGCACACTCTCTAGCTTGTTTTAACTAATCACTAAGTCATGCAAATTTTATTGTCAGCCCTCCTACTAAAATACTTGAATATGAGAACCTTTGAAAATTATCTGTTATTAATATATATAACTATATATAAAGTTTCTTTGTAATGCAGAATATAACTTTATAATGGAAAACTACATCAGATGTGGTTATGTCTGTAGCAGTGGTCTAGGAGTTTCTTTGCCTAGATAATGTTTTCATTCATTCAACAAATATTAATTGAATACCACCTAAGTGGGCACGGCTCTATGCACTAGGAATGCAACAATGAACAAAACAGATAAAATCACAAACTTGTTGTTCACAAAGTTCTCTGTTAAAACTGGGCCTAGGGGTCTGGGCAAGATGGCGGAAGAGTAAGACGCGGAGATCACCTTCCTTCCCACAGATACAGTAGAAATACATCTACACGTGGAACTGCTCCTACAGAACACCCACTGAACGCTGGCAGAAGACGTCAGACCTCCCAAAAGGCAAGAAACTCCCCACGTACTTGGGTAGGGCAAAAGAAAAAAGAAATAACAGAGACAAAAGAATAGCAACGGGACCTGCACCAGTGGGAGGGAGCCGTGAAGGAGGAAAGGTTTCCACACACTAGGAAGCCCCTTCGCGGGTGGAGACTGTGGGTGGCAGAGGGGGGAAGCTTCGGAGCCACGGAGGAGAGTGCAGCCACAGGGGTGCAGAGGGCAAAGCGGAGAGATTCCCGCACAGAGGATCGGCGCCGAGCAGCACTCACCAGACCGAGAGGCTTGTCTGCTCACCCGCCGGGGCGGGCGGGGGCTGGGAGCTGAGGCTCGGGCTTCGGTCGGATCCCAGGGAGAGGACTGGGGTTGGCGGCGTGAACACAACCTGAAGGGGTTAGTGCGCCACAGCTAGCCGGGAGGGAGTCCGGGAAAAAGTCTGCAGCAGCCGAAGAGGCAAGAGACTTTTTCTTGCCTTTTTGTTTCGTGGTACGCGAGGAGAGGGGATTCAAAGCGCCGCCTAAACGAGCTCCAGAGACGGGCGTGAGCCTCGGCTATCAGCGCGGACCCCAGAGGCGGGCATGAGACGCTAAGGCTGCTGCTGCCACCACCAAGAAGCCTGTGGGCGAGCACAGGTCACTCTCCACACCGCCCCTCCCGGGAGCCGGTGCAGCCCGCCACGGCCAGGCTCCCGTGATCCGGGGACAGCTTCCCTGGGAAAACGCACGGCGCGCCTCAGGCTGCTGCAACGTCACGCCGGCCTCTGCCGCCGCAGGCTCGCCCCGCATCTGTATCCCTCCCTCCCCCCCGCCTGAGTGAGCCAGAGCCCCCGAAGCAGCTGCTCCTTTAACCCCGTCCTGTGTGAGCGAAGAACAGACGCCCTCAGGCGACCTACATGCAGAGGCGGGTCCAAATCCAAAGCTGAACCCTGGGAGCTGTGCAAACAAAGAAGAGAAAGGGAAATCTCTCCCAGCAGCCTCAGAAGCAGCGGATTAAAGCTCCACAAACAACTTGATGTACCTGCATCTGTTGAATACCTGAATAGACAACGAATCATCCCAAATTCAGGAGGTGGACTTTGGGAACAGGATATATTAATTTTTTCCCCTTTTCCTTTTTCTGTGAGTGTATATGTGTATGCTTCTGGGTGAGATGTTGTCTGTATAGCTTTGCTTTCACCATTTGTCCTAAGGTTCGGTCTGTCTGTTTTTGTTTTTTTTTTTTACTTAAAAAATTCTTTTTCTTAATAAATTTTTTCTTAATAATTTTTTCCTTATTTTTTATTTTAAAAAATTTAAAAAATTTTTTTTCTTAATAAGTTTTTTATTTTAAAAAAATTAAAAATTTTTTTCTTCATAAATTTTTTCTTAATTTTTTCTTATTCTTTATTATAAAAAATTAATAAATTTATCTTTAAAAATTAAAAAAAAATTTTTTCTTAATAAATTTTTTCTTAATAATTCTTTTTCTTATTTTTTATTATAATAGCTTTATTTTATTTTATTTTATTTTATCCTCTTTCTATTTTTTCTCCCTTTTATTCTGAGCCATGTGGATGAAAGGCTCTTGGTGCTCCAGCCAGGCATCAGGGCTGTGCCTCTGAGGTGGGAGAGCCAACTTCAGGACACTGATCCACAGGAGACCTCCCAGCTCCACGTAATACCAAACGGTGAAAATCTCTAGAGATCTCCATCTCAACATCAAGACCCAGCTTCACTCAACGACCAGCAAGCTACAGTGCTGGACACCCTATGCCAAACAACTAGCAAGACAGGAACACAGCCCCATCCATTAGCAGAGAGGCTGCCTAAAATCATAATAAGGCCACAGACACCCCAAAACACACCACCAGACGTGGACGTGCCCACCAGAAAGACAAGATCCAGCCTCATCCACCAGAACACAGGCACCAGTCCCCTCCACCAGGAAGCCTACACAACCCACGGAACCAACCTTAGCCACTGGGGACAGATACCAAAAACAACGGGAACTACGAACCTGCAGCCTGTGAAAAGGAGACCCCAAACACAGTAAGATAAGCAAAATGAGAAGACAGAAAAACACACAGCAGATGAAGGAGCAGGGTCAAAACACACCAGACCTAACAAATGAAGAGGAAATAGGCAGTCTACCTGAAAAAGAATTCAGAATAATGATAGTAAAGATGATCCAAAATCCTGGAAATAGAATAGACAAAATGCAAGAAACATTTAACAAGGATGTAGAAGAACTAAAGAGGAACCAAGCAACGATGAAAAGCACAATAAATGAAATTAAAAATACTCTAGATGGGATCAATAGCAGAATAACTGAGGCAGAAGAACGGATAAGTGACCTGGAAGATAAAATGGTGGAAATAACTACTGCAGAGCAGAATAAAGAAAAAAGAATGAAAAGAACTGAGGACAGTCTCAGAGACCTCTGGGACAACATTAAACGCACCAACATTCGAATTATAGGGGTCCCAGAAGAAGAAGAGAAAAAGAAAGGGACTGAGAAAATATTTGAAGAGATTATAGTTGAAAACTTCCCTAATATGGGAAAGGAAATAGTTAATCAAGTCCTGGAAGCACAGAGAGTCCCATACAGGATAAATCCAAGGAGAAACACACCAAGACACATATTAATCAAACTATCAAAAATTAAATATAAAGAAAACATATTAAAGCTGCAAGGGAAAAACAACAAATAACACACAAGGGAATCCCCATAAGGTTAACAGCTGATCTTTCAGCAGAAACTCTGCAAGCCAGAAGGGAGTGGCAGGATATACTTAAAGTGATGAAGGAGAAAAACCTACAACCAAGATTACTCTACCCAGCAAGGATCTCATTCAGATTTGATGGAGAAATTAAAACCTTTACAGACAAGCAAAAGCTGAGAGAGTTCAGCACCACCAAACCAGCTTTACAACAAATGCTAAAGGAACTTCTCTAGGCAAGAAACACAAGAGAAGGAAAACACCTACAATAACAAACCCAAAACATTTAAGAAAATGGGAATAGGAACATACATATCGATAATTACCTTAAATGTAAATGGATTAAATGCTCCCACCAAAAGACACAGACTGGCTGAATGGATACAAAAACAAGACCCATATATATGCTGTACACAAGAGACCCACTTCAGACCTAGAGACACATACAGACTGAAAGTGAGGGGATGGAAAAAGATATTCCATGCAAATGGAAATCAAAAGAAAGCTGGAGTAGCAATTCTCATATCAGACAAAATAGACTTTAAAATAAAGACTATTACAAGAGACAAAGAAGGACACTATATAATGATCAAGGGATCGATCCAAGAAGAAGGTATAACAATTGTAAATATTTATGCACCCAACATAGGAGAACCTCAATACATAAGGCAAACACTAACAGCCATAAAAGGGGAAATCGACAGTAACACAATCATAGTAGGGAACTTTAACACCCCACTTTCACCAATGGACAGATCATCCAAAATGAAAATAAATAAGGAAACACAAGCTTTAAATGATACATTAAACAAGATGGACTTAATTGATATTTATAGGACATTCCACCCAAAAACAAGAGAATACACATTTTTCTCAAGTGCTCATGGAACATTCTCCAGGATAGATCATATCTTGGGTCACAAATCAAGCCTTGGTAAATTTAAGAAAATTGAAATCGTATCAAGTATCTTTCCTGACCACAACGCTATGAGACTAGATATCAATTACAGGAAAAGATCTGTAAAAAATACAAACACATGGAGGCTACACAATACACTACTTAATAACGAAGTGATCACTGAAGAAATCAAAGGGGAAATCAAAAAATACCTAGAAACAAATGACAATGGAGACACGATGACCCAAAACCTATGGGATGCAGCAAAAGCAGTTCTAAGAGGGAAGTTTATAGCGATACAAGCCTACATCAAGAAACAGGAAACATCTCGAATAAACAACCTAACCTTGCACCTAAAGCAATTAGCGAAAGAAGAACAAAAAAACCCCAAAGCTAGCAGAAGGAAAGAAATCATAAAGATCAGATCAGAAATAAATGAAAAAGAAATGAAGGAAACAATAGCAAAGATCAATAAAACTAAAAGCTGGTTCTTTGAGAAGATAAACAAAATTGATAAACCATTATCCAGACTCATTAAGAGGAAAAGGGAGAAGACTCAAATCAATAGAATTAGAAATGAAAAAGGAGAAGTAACAAGTGACACTGCAGAAATACAAAGGATCATGAGAGATTACTACAAGCAACTCTATGCCAGTAAAATCGACAACCTGGAAGAAATGGACAAATTCTTAGAAATGTACAACCTGCCGAGACTGAACCAGGAAGAAATAGAAAATATGAACAGACCAATCACAAGCACTGAAATTGAAACTGTGATTAAAAATCTTCCAACACACAAAAGCCCAGACAGCTTCACAGGCGAAGTCTATCAAACATTTAGAGAAGCGCTAACACCTATCCTTCTCAAACTCTTCCAAAATATTGCAGAGGGAGGAACACTCCCCAACTCATTCTACGAGGCCACCATCACCCTGATACCAAAACCAGACAAAGATGTCACAAAGAAAGAAAACTACAGGCCAATATCACTGATGAACATAGATGCAAAAATCCTCAACAAAATACTAGCAAACAGAATCCAACAGCACATTAAAAGGATCATACACCATGATCAAGTGGGGTTTATTCCAGGAATGCAAGGATTCTTCAATATATGCAAATCAATCAACGTGATACATCATATTAACAAATTGAAGGAGAAAAACCATACAATCATCTCAATAGATGCAGAGAAAGCTTTCGACAAAATTCAACACCCATTTATGATAAAAGCCCTGCAGAAAGTAGGCATAGAGGGAACTTTCCTCAACATAATAAAGGCCATATATGACAAACCCACAGCCAACATTGTCCTCAATGGTGAAAAACTGAAACCATTTCCACTAAGATCAGGAACAAGACAAGGTTGCCCACTCTCACCACTATTATTCAACATAGTTTTGGAAGTGTTAGCCACAGCAATCAGAGACGAAAAAGAAATAAAAGGAATCCAAATCGGAAAAGAAGAAGTAAAGCTGTCACTGTTTGCAGATGACATGATACTATACATAGAGAATCCTAAAGATGCTACCAGAAAACTACTAGAGCTAATCAATGAATTTGGTAAAGTAGCAGGATACAAAATTAATGTACAGAAGTCTCTTGCATTCCTATACACTAATGATGAAAAATCTGAAAGTGAAATTAAGAAAACACTCCCGTTTACCATTGCAACAAAAAGAACAAAATATCTAGGAATAAACCTACCTAAGGAGACAAAAGACCTGTATGCAGAAAATTATAAGACACTGAGGAAAGAAATTAAAGATGATACAAATAGATGGAGAGATATACCATGTTCTTGGATTGGAAGAATCAACATTGTGAAAATGACTCTACTACCCAAAGCAATCTACAGATTCAATGCAATCCATGTCAAACTACCACTGGCATTTTTCACAGAACTGGAACAAAAAATTTCACAATTTGTATGGAAACACAAAAGACCCCGAATAGCCAAAGCAATCTTGAGAGAGAAAAATGGAGCTGGAGGAATCAGGCTCCCTGACTTCAGACTATATTACAAAGCTACAGTAATCAAGACAGTTTGGTACTGGCACAAAAACAGAAACATAGATCAATGGAACAGGATAGAAAGCCGAGAGATAAACCCACGCACATATGGTCACCTTATCTTTGATAAAGGAGGAAAGCATATACAGTGGAGAAAAGACAGCCTCTTCAATAAGTGGTCCTGGGAAAACTGGACAGGTACATGAAAAGTATGAAATTAGAACACTCCCTAACACCATACACAAAAATAAACTCAAAATGGATTAAAGACCTAAATGTAAGGCCAGACACTATCAAACTCTTAGAGGAAAACATAGGCAGAACACTCTATGACATAAATCACAGCAAGATCCTTTTTGACCCAGCTCCTAGAGAAATGGAAATAAAAACACAAATAAACAAATGGGACCTAATGAAACTTAAAAGCTTTTGCACAGCAAAGGAAACCATAAACAAGACCAAAAGACAACCCTCAGAATGGGAGAAAATATTTGCAAATGAAGCAACTGACAAAGGATTAATCTCCAAGATTTACTAGCAGCTCATACAGCTCAATAACAAAAAAACAAACAACCGAATCCAAAAATGGGTAGAAGACCTAAATAGACATTTCTCCAAAGAAGATATACAGATTGCCAACAAACACATGAAAGAATGCTCAACATCATTAATCATTAGAGAAATGCAAATCAATACTACCATGAGGTATCATCTCACACCAGTTAGAATGGGCATCATCAGAAAATCTACAAACAACAAATGCTGGAGAGGGTGTGGAGAAAAGGGAACCCTCTTGCACTGTTGGTGGGAATGTAAATTGATACAGCCACTATGGAGAACAGTATGGAGGTTCCTTAAAAAACTAAAACTAGAACTACCATACGACCCAGCAATCCCACTATTGGGCATATACCCTGAGAAAACCATAATTCAAAAAGAGTCATGTACCACAATGTTCATTGCAGCTCTATTTACAATAGCCAGGACATGGAAGCAACCTGTGTCCATCATCGGATGAATGGATAAAGAAGATTTGGCACATATATACAATGGAATATTACTCAGCCATAAAAAGAAACGAAACGGAGGTATTTGTAGTGAGGTGGATGGAGTTAGAGTCTGTCATACAGAGTGAAGTAAGTCAGAAAGAGAAAAACAAATACAGTATGCTAACACATATATATGGAATCTAAGGGGAAAAAAAAAAAGGCCATGAAGAACCTAGTGGCAAGATGGGAATAAAGACACAGACCTACTAGAGAATGGACTTGGGGATATGGGGAGGGGGAAGGGTAAGATGTGACAGGGTGAGAGAGTGGCATGGACATATATATACTACTAAATGTAAAATAGATAGCTAGTGGGAAGCAGTTGCATAGCACAGGGAGATCAGCTCGGTGCTTTGTGACCACCTAGAGGGGTAGGATAGGGAGGGTGGGAGGGAGGGAGACGCAAGAGGGAAGAGATATGGGAACATATGTATATGTATAACTGATTCACTTTGTTATAAAGCAGAAACTAACACACCATTGTAAAGCAATTATACTCCAATAAAGATGTTAAAAAAAAAAAAAAACTGGGCCTACACTGATACCAAAATGAGCTTCTAATTCGTCCCCATTGAATTGAATTTATCCAGTTGCAAACTGCCTATATTTTGCATAATCATTTTTTATATTGAGATGTCAGACTTATACCATTTCCAATGCTCATGATGAAGGATATTTCCCATTGCACCCTTACACTTTTCTGAAGTTTTATTACATGTTTCTTTCCATTCATTTGTATGACCAAGTACTGCTTTAATGGACTTGCTATTTTAGGATCCATTTGTTAAACCTTCAATTTTAAAGTCTCAAATCAGTCCCATGTTTTAAAACTAGCACATCATTACTCCCCTATTTTTGCCTAGAAAGGGTATTTTATAATTTTATATTTAGAACTCAAAAGTCTTCTGTAATACAGATGAATGGTACTAACATATAAGAGCTATTGATTAAAATATCTTAACATTCACAACAGGAAAAATGAACAGCAATTTGGAGTTGTCACAGAATGAAATATAAAAGGGGATCTTGTACTGAGAATGGGGTTCTACTCAAAAGTCTGTTCCAAGTTTAAGATTTGATGAAGCTGTGATCAATCTGCTTAAAAGTCAACCAATTTAAAATGCACATGCAAATTTTATAATAGGATTGAGTTATACCCACCTCTATAACACTTTCTCCTATTATGCCTAATAAACATTAAATTTTTGATTAATGAATGAATAAACCTATAACTAATTGAAATAATCCTATAGTGGTTGGTAACCTAGCCGATATTAGTTATCATGTAATGACTCAAAATCAGTGTAGCCTCTAACCATTACCAGAAAGAAAGGAGGTCATTTTGGCAAATAGGTGGACTACAGGGACTCCTTCAGTTGGCTTCAGAATAAGCTAAGGCAGAGATCATGAACATGGAACACCAAGCAAGAAGCTGCTCTGTGACTAGGTCAAAAGGCAAGCATGGTCCGACTATATGACTCAGCTTAGTTACTCTGGGCTTGTGTATTTTGTTCTTTGTTTTTTTTCTTTCCTTTTTTTTTTTTTTTTTGAGGGGTGAGTTGGTCAGGGGAAAACAGAAGGGAAAATTTATTATAAAAAGTGATTAACTTTAGGATATGCAAGAGAAATACTGAAATGTGAACTCAGACACTGTAAGTTTTGCCTTCCAATCCCCTCATGTTTCAGCCACACCAAGTTATCAATCTTTAAATGATACTCATTAAAAACAGTCTAGCATCCTGTTCAGAAGCATGGAAACTAGAATAAGACTGAGTTCACTCAGCTATGTCATTTACTAATTGAGGTATTGAGGCAAGAAACTTAATTGTGCTACAATATTCCCATCTGTAAAGTTGGGGTGATAGCAGTACATATCTCACAGGGTTGTACTGAAGCTTAAATTAATTTATATTTACCAAGCTCTTAGACTAGTGCCTGGCATATAATAGGTCCAATATATGCACTTCAATTTATTATTGGATGGATGAATAAATACATATACAAATAACATGTTTTTCTCTGTTTAGAAATATTCTTCTGTTTCTCACATTGTAAAGTGCTAGTGATAATATCTCTTCTGATTTTATATCTCAGTGTGCTGAGTATCTGGCATATACAGACTTATTTGAAAAAAAGAAAGCCAAAAACAATGCTTGAAAGCATAAATTTGCCTAAAGCCAAGAGCAAATGTCCACGTTCAAAATGAATAATAGCATAGAAAGTAAGCCTTTTGGTTTTGACCACACTTCTCAGCTAAGCAAGGTAAATCAAAGAAAACCCACATCTAAGCCCATCAGAATAAAACCAAAGAACTCAAAAAGAAAAAGCATAAAGGCAACCAAATGCAAGAGACAGGTGACCTAAAAAGAGGTAACCATTACTCCAGGGCTTCTCACCCTGACATCTTATGGGCCTCTAAAATTCTGTGCATGTTACATGAGTCAAAAAATTTCTTAAAATTCTATACAAACTATATTAATCTATTTACCCCCCCAAAGTATCTATCAATAAATTAACAGATATATACATAAATTTTAGACAAGCTACATATGCATATGTACACACACTCCAAATGTCAGTTGATAGGTGAATGTACAAAGAAAACGTGCGGGGTGTGTACCTGTGTGTGTGTATACATACACACCCACACACACATGAAATGTTCCTCAACTATAAAAGAGAAGGAAATCTTGTCATTTTGACAACAGGAATGAAACTGCAGGATATTATGCTAAGTGAAATAAGCCAGACAAAGACAAATACTATGTGCTCTCACGCACATATGGAGTCTAAAAAACACCAACTCAAAGAAGCAGAACTTAAAATGGTGGTTGCCAGGGACTGAAGGGTGGGGGAAATAGGGAGATGTTGGTCAAAAGGTACAAACTTTCATTTAGAAGATGAATGAGCTCTGGGGATTAATGTACGACATGACATGGTGACTATAGTTAATGCTATATTGTATACTCGGAATTTGCTAATAGAGTAAATCTTAAGTGTTCACACCACACACACAAGAAAATGGTGACTATGTGAGGTAATTGATCTGTCAATTAGCTCGACTGTGGTAATCATTCCACAGTGTATGTGTGTAACAAATCACCATGTTGTACACCTTAAATATGTACAAATTTTATTTGCCATTTATACCTCAATAAAGCTGGGGGGGGAGCAAAAAGAAAGTGAAAATTCTGGGTTAGAAGTGAAGCTGAATCAGGGAAAATAATTCACCTTTATGGAAAACACTTTCTGTTCATGAATCAGTAATACCTTCCTTATATAATTGTGACATGTTTTTGCTCTATGTTCTGTTCATTATGTCCTGCTCATATCAATCTGTTACCAAATTTCTGTGATCATGATTTGAAATGCGTCTGTAGTTCCACAATAAGCCTCTGAATATACTGAAGTCAGTTATGTAAGTACTTGAACTCAGGGATAGCTAACTTTAAGATATGATGTGTATTCTGGACCATGGTTGATGACCCTTGCACTAGTCAAGATGTTTGAAATTTTTCTGAAATAAAAAATAGCTTAGAGCTTTAAGTGGCAGACAGAACACATCAAGATGATTTTTTTTCTGTATTACATAGGATGTTTTTCTGGTCTTGCTAAAAGGTAAAATGGCACTTTTCCTAAACTGTTTTTATTAAAATATTAGTGTCAAATGTTTCACCTCTTTTTAAATAATGCTTTCTCTAAAAGATTTTTTTAAATATCAGCTACTGTTTTAAGGGCTGAAGACATTATAAGACCCTTCTCTCTAGTAACGTTCATTAGATAAACATGAGAATGATTTTTTGTCAACACCTATCATAAGAAAAAATTTCTAATTTCCAACATACCAGTCCTTTATACATATACAAAAATCTAGTCTTAATTATACTTTATCCTTTTATTTCTACTCTTGCTTCCCTTCAATCTCTAAAACTATTTTAAATTTAAAAATACATCAAAAGTAAAGCTGGTTTAATACTACAATTTCAGCATTAACCTTCACATAGCACAGCAAGGATTCCTCCTTTTTCATGCTTTCAGCATTGTACACTTCTGTGAACCCAGGAACACAAAGTCAGACCCAGGCCAAGGATTTCTTTCAATGTTAAAAGAAGCCAGAAATATAATTAATAAGAATTATTTATAAAATAAAGCAAAGTAAGGTATCCAAAAACATAGTGTTACAAAATGCCCAATGTTCTCACATCCTTTATAGAAAGGGGAGAAAGAAAGGATCAGGTAATGAAAATTGCTTTACCTAAGCATGATCTTAGATGTACACATTCTCTCTAGCATTGTGGGACTACGAGTAAAATTCATGTAACTCTTTTGTTTTATATTTCCACATGATATTAGATGCATTTACACATTGATTTACAGACTGCTTTTTGTAAATATGGACCTGCTTTTTATTTTTAAAAATTTACATGTAGTAAAATTCACTCTTATTTGTATACTTCCATGAGTTTGACACATAGTCATGTAACTATCATCTCAATGAAGATACAGAATAATTTCACCACTCCCACAAAATCACCTTATGCTGTTCCCTTTAACTCTTTGAATTCTAAAATCAAATCTTCACTTGATTTACAATGTTGTGTTAGCTTCTGGTATACAGCAAAGTGATTCAGGTTTTATATACACACACACACACACATATATATATACACACATATTCTTTTTTATATTCTTTTCCATTATGGTTTATTAGAGGGTACTGAGTATAGTTCCCTGTGCTATACAATAGGACTTTGTTGTTTATCTATCTTACATAGAGTAGTTTGATTCTGCTAATCCCAAACTCCCAATTTATCCCTCCCCCACCCTTTTTCCCCTTTGGTAACCATAAGTTTTCTGTATCTGTGAATCTGTTTCTGTTTATATTTCATATTTGTATGTGATGAATGTACTTTTTTAAAAGATTTATAGAAATAATCCATTTATATTTTTCAACAAATATTAAGTAATTATTACATATCAGGTATTATATCAGGCATTTGACACATGAGTAAACCAAAAAGATCTTTGCCTTGTAGTGTTTATATATTTCAATGGGGGTGGGGTAGGGGATTGAGTAGTAAACAATAAGCATAATAAATAAGAACATATTATATTATGTTAGGAAAAAATGCCCTTATAGAAACAAAAATGGAAAGAGAGAGATTGCATGCGATGAACTGCAGATGGATGATTGCAAATTTAAATAGAGTGATCATTAAGCAACTCACTCCATGGTTATGAAGATTGTTCAAAATTCAAAACCCTTATGTAACACATAATCTGAAATTTTCATCTATTTTAGTGAATTTACATAAAAATGTGTTAACTTTAATGTCCTAATTGAGTTTATAGAACCATATCTTTGATTCTAGTTTTCTCTATATTGCATTGCTTTTATTACTAATTAAGTTCATCTCTTCCATAGATTTGAAAATTATACAGGCAGGAAATGCCTTAATATAAATTTGTGTAACTAAAGCTTTTTTTTTAAATTTGGGAATATGTTGAATAGCAATTTAAACATGTGAAATTATCATCCCAACACCCAATTAACATGGCTTTAAATGATGTAGAAAGTTATTAACCTATGTGCATGAGTGATGCCAACACACCAAGCTAGAAAAATGAATACTAAGGCAGATGCCCAAATGAAACCAAAACTAGTCAATCTGAGCTCCAATATTCTTGATGTACAATCACCAGGTCCCATGAAACAAACAAAACAGACAATCTGAAATAGGAAATCATAAAGAGCACAACATATCACAAACACACACACACACATAAGTGTACACTCCGTAGGTCTTTTGTTATGTGGAAAAATTAAAGAGATTTGGGACTCAGGGACACAAAGTATAGACAAAAATGAAATTGAGTAAGGGTATAGGGTATGACTAAAAAAAGAACAAACATAAATGTATAAATTAAATAATTGGACAAATAAAATTATGCGATTACCTAACTTCCACCGGAAACTCCCCATCCACTGGCAACCATAGATATTAAATCTCCAAGCAAGAGACTGAAGGATTCTCTCCTGGGGAGCCTGACTGGTCTAGGAGTAAAGACCTCCAAAATACTAACATTTAGGGTTTCCCAAGAAAGTGAACAAATTTGCTCTTGATTGCTCTAAAACCCATCTGCCCCAAGCACTGCTCATCCACACAGAACTTCCCAACAGATTTTAATGTCTTAGTCTTAAATGTGAAATGATGGCCAGGAATCACCAGAATTGAGGAAGAATCCAAAACGCATGCATAAAGGAAAGGAGGAAATAGGACAAAGTAGATTTAAGCCCTCTCTGTTATGCACTAAAGATTTTAAAAAATGTTTTACTTTATTCCCAGAAACTTAGCATCAAACGTAATACATAGTACTTGGTCAGTAAATTTTTGTGGGAGGTTATAATAAATTTGAGTGCACACATTAAATACATATGCGTGTATGTGTGTTTGTGTGTCTCTCTATATTCACATATTTATAAATATCCATCTATGTTTTAAATACTGGTATATAAAATATAGTATACTAGTATAGAAATCTATCTTTGTATTATGCATTTTATATAATAATTTAAATTAGAACAAAAATGCATTTTGAGAAAAATGTACATATATGCTCAATAAGAAGTAATAGCTAATAATTATTAAGGTTCACAAAATGCTGGATACAGTTCTATATTCTTCATATAAATTAAATCACACAATCATTAGAGCAAATCATTTTCAAACTAACATAGACAGAGGTTAAGTGATTTATCCACATACAGAGAATAGGAAATAATAGAGCCAGTATTTAAACCCAGGATTTCTATTTCTAACAAAGCACAAAAAATTTTAAAGGCAAAATAATAAGAAAACTATTCTGAGAACCCCTTGGGTTCATTTTTGAAGATTATAAATTTAGGGTCATTTAATCACACGTTCCTGTAATCTCCAGGTGCAAGAATACTTCTTAACCAACATCTTGATCCTAAAGGTTCTCCTTCGGTAAACTCTAGAGTAGCTAGTTTCACACATTCGAGGCATATAGGTGAAAAGATCTGAATTAGAGACAACTGAACTCTGAAAACGTAAAAGATAAACAATTCAATCTGGGTAACAATTAATGGGAGGGGAGAAAATAGCATTCAAGCACTGCATTGTAGGATACCAATTAGATAGTGTTGATTTTTATTTGAAATGCAGGTCCAATGTCCTGAGCAGCTTCTATAAGCTTCTCATAAATGTTAGACTAAATGCCACGTGTCTAGAAGGACCTCCTCCAAAATCTCCTTGTGATAAAAATGAGATAGCCATTTATGAGATAGTATGCTCGGTTAAGAGCTGATTTTTAAAGCATTATTACTTCACTGTACATCTGATCTAAAATCTGGCTTTAATTTAATTGATTTACATGAATAATCTATGTCCAGTCCTGCATTGGTCCCTTGTTATGATTTACTCCTGACTCTATAAAAGATAGCTCCTCCTTCCTGATGAGCTGAGACCTATGGTAAAACTCTCACCCCAGGTAGTAATAGAAACAAGATGTAAACCGTAAATCCCCAAAGTGATCATTAAAAATGACAGTTTAAAGCACAGAAAAGTCTCTGTGTTATGGCTCTCTTAATTAAAGGTGTTACTTATCAACCCATAGATAAGTGATGCTATGAAACTACTCCCCTCGCAGATTAAAGAAAACTCAGGTCCTATTTTATGACCCTACTTCCATAAATTACATGAGTCAGAAAATGATGTCCTTAATGCACAGCAAAATGTTGAACTGCCTAGCAAGACAGTGAATAAACACGTAACTAGGGAAGGATCTGAAATCAGAGGGCTCACTCCTGTTGCCAAGCTTTGGCAAAATCTTTATCTGGCTATAAGTTGGTCTTTAATTAGTAGATTCATACTCCTTACAGTTTAATGTCTTTAAGATTCCCTTACTATTCTCGGTGAAAAGTTTCCAGCCATGAGGGTTGACCTCCACCCTCATGCTAATACTCAGAATTGTGCTGAATTCAATCAGGAGATAATAATCATGTACCTGGGCTACTCAGCACTGATGCAACTCTTCAATTATGATTGAACCAGTTGGCACCTGGTGAGGAAGTTTTAGAGTTCTTCACAAGGCAGAATTCTCTCCAAGAAACCCATTAGTTACACTGGGTATATAATAAGTAGTTAGGCTCACACTGAATGATTAAGGAGGAAATGAATACAGCATGTCACTTGAGAAATATAGAAGTACATAATTACATTCCTGCTCTATCAATCTCATATTAATAAATACAATAGCATATATTGCTAGCAAGTTTGATTAGACAACTATACAAGTCTTACACTACTTTTTTTACTGAAGTATGATTGACATACAGTGTTAGTTATATTAGTTTCAAGTGTATACATTAAACATACTTCTTTATAGTCTCTTTCTATAGAGACCTGAGATTATATTTTTACCACTTCCAATTGGAAGCCAGAGTTTAATCTCCATTAGCCTCTTAAATATTTACTGTTGTCCACAGAAATTGCAACCCAAATTTAACCTACTTTCAACACTGACATTTTCTTTTGAGGTCACTGCTAAAGAGAAGGTACTTCTTTTCAGCAGATACTAACACCATCTAAACTGCCTTCAAGATAATTTTAGCCTTCACCAGCAGTGACATGTTGACATGCATGTCAAGCAAAGATACATTATGCAAGATGCACTCACCAAAGAGATACAGCCTGTAAGCACAGTAGAAATCCTAGACACGGGAGAAGAAAGATTCTGAAAATCCTGCATCATGTTTTCTGTCAGGCAATATACCTCTCTGAGTATCCTATTGACAGGGTTACTTATACAAGCACATCTCCATAAACAAAAATTACATACATTCAAAAAATAGAAATTTAAATCAGGACTTGCATGTTTTTATCTAACATGGATTTCCTTAGGTTTTTTAAAAAATTGAACTCAAGTATTGTATTTAAACTTGATTCAATTTAGAAAAAATACTGTTTATAGGAAGTTGAGGCGTTTTCATATCACATACCATGTTACAATCACAGTAGTGATTTGTGCCAACCTGATTTTTTCCATGTGTTAAGGTATATTTTTAAATTAACTTTTTGAGATAATTGTAGCTTTACATGTTGTTTTAAAAAAATATGGAAAGGTCTTGTGTGCCTTTTGCCTAGTTACTAGCAATGCTAACATCTTGGCAAATTATAGAACAATATCACAACTAGGATACTGACATTAATACAGTCAAGATTCAGAATATTTCCAACAGCACTAAGATCTCTCATGTTGCCCTTTTATAGTCACACCCACTTCCCTCCCACCCCTACACTTTCCTTCACTCTTGGCCACCATTAATCTGTTTTCCATTTTACAATTTTGTCATTTCAAGACTGTTCTATCAATGGCATCATACCATGTGTTGCCTTTGGGGTTTGCTTTCTTACTCTCAGTATTATCCTCTGGAGATGGATCCAGGTTGTTGCATACACCAATAGTTCATTCCTTTTCATTGCTGAGTAAGTAGTATTCCATGGTATGAATGTACTATCACTTGTGTAACCATTCACTCATTAAAGGGGATCTAGATGGTTTCCAGTTTTGGGCTATTATATATAAAGGTGATGTGAAGATTTGTGAACAGGTTTTTATGTCAACATAAATTTTCATTTCTCTGGGATAAATTCCAAAAGTACAATTGTGAATATTATAGTTGCATGCTTAGCTTTGTGAGAAACAATGGAAATGTTTTCCAGAGTGGCGTAGAATTTTATATTCCCACCAGCAATGTATGAGTTATCCAGTTTCTCTATTTCCTCACCAATAGTTGGTGTTATAACTTAATTATATTAGCCATCCTAATAGGTGTGCAGTGATACCTTATTATGGTTTTAATTTGCATTTATTTAATGGCTAACATTGTTGAAAATCTTTCACATGTCTGTCAATGTCTTTGGTAAAATATCTATTCCTGCCTTTTGTCCATGTTCTACTAGATTTGTTTTTACTGTTGTGTGTTGAACATTCTTTTTATACTCTCAATACTAGCCCTTTTTTAGGTATGTAGTTTGCAAGTACTTTCTCCCAGTCTATAGCTTCTCTTTTATTCTCTTAACAGGATCTTTTGCAGAGCAAAAATTTTCATTTTGAGAAGTCCAATTATTAATTTTCCTTTAATAGACCATACATTTTGATGTCAAGTCTAAGAAATCTTTGCCTCACTCTAGAGCGGGAAGAATTTTCCTCAGTTTTGTTCTAAAAGTTTTATGACTTTGTCTTTTACATTTTACTCCATGATCCAGTTTAACTTTTTTTATAAGGTGTGAGACTTAAGTTGAGACTAATCTTTTTGAGTGTATGGATGTTCAATTGCTCCAGCGTGATTTGTTGAAAAGTCTACCTCACTATACTTAATTTCTTTTGCACCTCTGTCAAACAGCAGTAGGGAGTTATCCTTGTAGGGCTATTTCCGAGTTCTCTATACAGTTCCATTGATCTTTACGTCTGTCCCTCTGCCAAAACTACACTGACTTGACTACTGTAGCTGTGTAATTATCCTTGAAGTCAGGTTAACAGCTTTCTCCCCTTTATTCTTCTCAAAAATTTTTTTTCAAAATTGTTTAGCTCCTCCAGTTCCATTGCCTTCCTATATAAATTTTAGAAAATTATCTAAAATTTTATGGAATTTCATTGAACCTGTATATCAATTTTTAATAGGAATTTTGTTAATCTATATATCAATTTTGACATGATAACTATTCTAATTTTCCAAACCATGAACAGAATTCATCTCTCCATTGATGTAGGTTTTCTTTCATTTCTTTCATCAATACCTTGCAGTTTTACTGTACAAGTCCTGTACATGTTTCATTAGTTTTAAGTATTTTATTTTATTTCGAGATTATAAATAGTAATGTAATTTTGGTTTGATATTCATGCATTTATTTTTAATATACAGAAACAAAATTGATTTATGTGTGTTTATGTTGTATTCTGTGATGTTGATGAACTCACTTATTAGTTCTAGGGGGTTCTTTTTCTGTAGATTCCTCAGGATTTTTTATATACACAATCATGTCATCTGTTTGTAGGAAGAGTTTTATTTCTTCCTTTCTGATATTTAGGTCTTTTACTTTCTTTTCTTGACATTTTTCACTTCCATCAGAGTTGAATAAAAATGGTGAAAACAGACATCCTTGTCTTGTTCATAAACTTAGGAGAAAAGTATTCAGTCTTTGAACATTAATTAAGGTGTTAGCTGTAGTGTTTTTTTAGATGCTCCTTGTCAAGTTGACTAAGTTCCCTCTTGTATTAGTCAAGGTTCTCCAGAGGAGATAGATAGATAGATAGATAGATATTGAGAGATATCTATTTTAAGAAATTGACTCATGCCATTGTGGAGGCTGGCAAGTTTAAAATCTGCAGGGTAGCCAGGGAAAAGCTGAAGGAGTTGATAGCCCAAAGGCAGACTGCAGGCAGAATTCTCTCTCCTTCAAGGTAGTCAATCTTTTATCTCTTTAGGTCTTTAACAGATTGGATGAGGCACACCCACATTATGGAAGGTAATCTACTTTACTCAAAGTCCACTGATTTAAATGTTAATCTCATCTAAAAATACCTTCACAGCAACATCCAGACCAGTATTTGAATGAATATCTGGTAATCATGACCTAGCCAAGGTAACCATCAGAAGTCCATCACTTCTGAACATGGCATTCATACACATCTCATTAAACCAACTGATCTCTAAATAAAGATGATAATAAAGTCATACTTTCACCAAAAATGATGCAGATATCCTGTATGTAGCCAAAAATGTACACACCCTTTCCCCAGAAGAGGATTTAAAGTCCTTAGGTGATGTTTACTCTTGAGATCCTGTAACTTAAATGTTATGATGTAAAGTTAACAATACTTAGATATTATGATATAAAGTCAATTCATCTTAAATTATATGATAAATGTACAAGACAGTGAAGAAAAAGATATTTGCTATACATACACACACATACTTATAACAAAATAAGGAAGAAATACTCATGACCATTACACTCCCCCCGCATCTGTAACTGGTCATGTGGTCATAGCTGGTATTTATAACTACCCCCTTCTATGAATTTTCCATATTCCCTGTGCCCTCAAGCAAACACCTCAGGTGGTCATGGTTCTTTCCATGGTGGAGAGATCCAAACCTTCATTCCTGAAGGGTCTGGGCTATCAGTAGTGCTATCTGGATTAGTTTGTTTTAGTTGTCCATTAACTTTAATCACAGGAAATGGTGGCACTAAGACACACCCTAAGAGATCCTCTGTATTTCAGACATACTCTTTCTTATATCTGTCCACTGTGGAATAGCAGTCTATTTTTCTCATGGTAGGATGAATCACCACAGGGGCATGGTAATTCCCTTCTTTGTCTGTTGATTCAAGCAACGAATGTTTGCCTGTTGAGTCCAAAGTGGCCATGTGGTAGTTTTAACTTCCTGTTCAATACGTCTACCAGTTACGGAGTTATGCAAATGCTCTATTTCATATTGGGCGAATTTTGATAGTTGGTGTTTTTTGAGAAATTGGTCAATTTTGTCTAAGTTGTCTAAGTTATCGTAGAAAGTTGTTTGTAGTATTCCCTTATTATCCTTCTGATGTCTGTAGAGTCTTCAGTGATATCTCTGAATTGTGTCCATCTGTTTTTTTGTCAGTCTGCCTAGAGGTTTGTCAATTTTACTGATCTTTTCAAAGAACCAGCACCTTGTTGCATTGATTTTTTTTCTCAATGGATTTCTTTTTGTTCTCCATTTCATTGATTTCTGATCCTATCTTTATTATTTCCTCCCTTTCTTACTTCGGGTGTATTTTGCCCTTCATTTTCTATGTTCTTGAAGAAGGAGCTTTCATTATTAGAGAATTTTCCTCTTTTCTGGTATACGCATTTAATGAGATAAATTTTCCTCTCAGAATTGCTTTATCCATGTCTCACCAATGTTGGTATGTTTGATGTATCTTGTTGGAGAGTGTGGCATTTGGCCTTTGCTGGCCTGAGTGGGTGGGACCACATTTTTTTTTTTTTCCTGTGGTGTTTGGCTGCAACAGAGCAATTAGTGTCTAAGAGTTGTCTGCTTTTCTAGGCTGCCTCTGTCTTAGTATTCTGGCTAGAGAGAGCAGACTTTTGGGGAGTTTTTTTTTTCCCCCTCTTATCTGAACCCATTAGGTGTTTCCAGTTCGTCATTTTCTCCAGCCTATAATTTAGGACACATAAGGCAAAAAGAAAACACAGGGAAATCATCACAGTGTCATTCTTCAGGTTCCAAGGTCCCTAGCCAATCTGTTTTCTTTTCTCCATCTCTTAGAACCTTCTCATGTGGGTCTACAAATCATTATTTTAAATTGTATAGGTTTGCTTTTGGGGGGATGCAAACTCAGAGATAACCAGAAAAATCAATTGCAGGCTAAAATTGTTCCTAAATTTTAAAATAAATATTACTTTATTATATCTCATGTGGGATTATTGCAAATTAATTTACTAAATATAGAATAATGGATGTGATTTTTTGTCACTGGTCATGTTCATATCTGGTATGTTGTAGGAGGAGAATATGGACATAGCTGATAAATTATATTCTCCTTAAGGTGTCACAGCACTTTAAAATTGACAAAATATATTTATAAGCATTGTCAAAGTTTATCCTTATAAAAATTCTGTTAGTTTTATTTCAATCCTTATTTTGCAAAGGTGAAAATTGATGTTTCTGTTGATATAGTGCCTTTCCCAGTGTTGGACAGCAAGGGAAAGAATTTGAAATCAGGTTAGTTCATTCCCATTGAATGGTTTTGCATCGTCTATTTGTACCAGACACGATAATATGTCCTGAGGAAACAAATAAATCACATGCAGTCCTTCCACTTTCCCTTCATTGTGTTTCATTCCCTATAACGGCAAGGGTAGCTCTTGCCATGAAGGACTATAATGCCAGGAGACCCCAGCTGCCTGCCTGGGAGCACGGTATGCCATACTGCCCCTCTCAGCCTCTGCTCTAGCAGATGTTCCTGCCTGGCAGGAATATATCAATATTAGTTCGTGGTAAGTGATTCTAAAACATTTCATCATCTCTGCCTCTGGGTGACATCCCCTTCCAATTCATATGCTTTGTTTGAGGCAAAGGTTGCAATTTAAATTAAACTATGAAGCCAGGCAGACTTAGTTCAACTGATGGGTCATGAGCTAGTCATCTAGCCACGAGTCTGGGCTCATTCTTCCACTTCCGGCAATTCCTAACACAATCACTTTTATGCAGTTGCACTCATTGAATGAGCAAAGGGACAGCTCAGAGTGGCCATTTGAGAGATTGGCCAATTTAACAATTAGTTACCTCTTTGTTCCAGATGGAATAGTGAAGCAGTGGCCTGTTATAGCTGCCGTTTTCACAGGCAGCTTTACTTATTTCTGAAATACTGTGGGCTCAAACCCTCTGGTTTTATGAGTCTTCAAAACAACCTGTATATGAGATATTATGAACACTGTCTACGTGAGGGAAATAGTTCAATGTCTGTGTCACACTGTATAATACAACTTGATATTACTTTTCTGTATTCATCAAGTAAGATGTAAGAACCTTCCAATATATAAATACAAAGAATTGTTACATATTGCCAAGCAGGTTAGTACATGGGGCTACAGCATGTATCTGTAATTAACCCTATTTTATAGGTGAACACTAAAGCCATGTCACTTAAAATAATGAAAACTAGCTCAAACAACTGAGTAGCTGAGTGCAGGTAAGAACTCCAATCTTTTACTAACTAGTTCAGAATCCTTATGCCATTATAAACATAAAGTATATACATAATTACATATAATATATAATATATATAAGCCAGGTTAGCTTAATATATAATATGTATATATATATATATAAAATAGAATGCATATAGACTTGAATGCAATACTTTTTTATTTTGGTCTGGAAGATTTGTGGAAGAAGGTTTGGAGTCAGTCAAAACCAGATTGGAAGGAAAGTATATGAGATTAGATGAAAAGTATCAAATCTGGATGGCTTAATCCATTACTATTGAGCTTGTTCAACTGAAAGTTTAGATAAAGATCAATAACTCAAGTTTTATTTTTTCTTGTATGCCAATTTCCTGTAATAGAAATATAAGTTTTGTACCAACCAAAATATTTTACCACCCTACTGGGTTTTGAGGTAAAATAATTTTTCCCACTATACAGTTCCTATGAGTACCTAACTTTTAAACTTTATTCTGAATCTAAAACTTCTAGGTAACAAGGGGATGTGCTTGGTAAGGACACACACAAATCATGGCATATTCCCTCTTGAAGAGTATATCCCTCAGGAAATATGTTTTGAATATGAAGGCAGTGGCAGTAAAAACTATGATAATAGGGCATTCTCTGGATGCCAGAGTTTTGGGTATTCTACAAATTCTAAGTGTCAAGAAAGCCTGGCAGTGAGTAAGGAAATAAGTAAGTAAGGGTAAGAGAAGTTGCCATTTAATTTAATAGAGACATCATAGATTTAATAAAATCTCAAGATACTCAGTATTGGAACTCTTGTAGAAGATGATTGTACTGATGGCCTAATTAATCTGACAGAATTAAAAAAGAAATAAGCAGTGAGAATCTCTCATGGCCCTTGATTTTGATATGAGTGTCCTTATAACAAGTGACCCTCCTGCACAAGACAGGAGTCAGGAATGGAAAGACCAAATTAAATAGTGCTTAAGATGGGTGTACCAAAGGAGAAAGGGGGAGGAAAGGAGGAATAAATTGAGGATTTGGGATTGATGGATACATACTACTATATATAAATTAGAAAAACAATAAGGACCTACTCTATAGCATAGGGAGCTATATTCAATATCTTGTAATAACCTATAATGGAAAAGAATCTGAAAAAGAATATATCTATGTATAACTGAATTACTTTGCTGTACACCTGAAATATTGTAAATCAACTATACTTCAATTTAAAAAGAAGGATGGGTATACTGCAGTAAGCATCAAATTCCCTTCTCTTAAGATGATACCCTGAAACCATTTCCACTCCTCTGTCTTCTGGATTGGAAATGGTCAGGGGAATAACAGCTGTTGGACAGAGAACACCAGGAAGAGTCACTGAACTTTATATCTACTGTGAATTCCACTATTCTAAGTGAGAAAGTGCCTTACCTATAAAATATGATATCTGGGGTGGGGGGTGGGGGGGTGTATTTCCTAGTCTGGAGATCAGAACATCAAACTGAGGCCAGGAAAAGAATTGTTTTAAAAAATACGTATGGAAGCAACCTAAATGTCCATCAACAGAGGAATGGATAAAGAAGATGTGGTACATGTATACAGTGGAATATTATTCAGCCATAAAAAGGAATGAAATTGGGTCATTTGTACAGACATGGATGGACCTAGAGACTGTCATACAGAGTGAAGTAAGTCAAAGAGAAAAATAAATATATTAACACATATATGTGAAATCTGAAAAAAATTGGTATAGGCAATCTTATTTACAAAGCAGAAATAGAGACACAGAGGTAGAGAACAAACATATGGACACCAAGAGGGAAAGGGGGGGTTAATTGGGAGATTGGGATTGACATATATACACTATTGATACTATGTATAAAATAGATAACTAATGAGAACCTACTGTATAGCACAGGGAACTCTACTCAATATTTTATAATGACCTATATGGGAAAAGAATCTAAAAAAGAGTGGATATATGTATATGTATAACTGATTTACTTTGCTATACACCTGAAACTAACACAACATTATAAATCAACTATACTCCAATAAATTTTTTTTAAAAAATCTGCCATAGGGGAAAAATAAATAAAAATTAAAATTTAAAAAAAAAAAACAGAAGACTGAGCTGTAATTCTAATTTTCTATTAAACAGTAATCCTCCATTTCAGAGTTTTAGCAAAGCAAAGCTACACTGCTAAAGACTCCTATGTATATATCGGATTATAAGACAAAGTTAAGTAAAATATGAAAATATCAGTTCCAGCTATTTTGAACTTATGGTCATGCTTTATTTGGAAGTCACTTTATGTGAAAAGCAATACATTTACTCTTTTTTATCCCAACTTGAATGTGAGTCACAAAGCAATACTGATGGGACCATAAACAATAGCCTAGAACAAAATCTGCTTAGCTTGAAGAAAGAAGCTAAAAGAGCCAATATATTTTAATGTCATAAGAGTACTACAACTCAGGCATACTTCAACTTTCTGTGTAAAATCCAGTAGTCATAATTTCACATCTCTTAAAATGGCTGCTTTTAGCTATTTCTTTGCAAATCTCAATTTTAATGTGTTTAAGCTACATAATAGTTTCTGTCCATGACGATAAAGTTAAAAGACATGTCATTTGACGCAGTGCTTGTACTAAACTCCCTATATTTCAGGAACCAGAAAAAAACAATCACTGAACAATGAAAAAGTCATACAGAGTAAAGTAAGTCAGAAAGAGAAAAACAAATACCGTATGCTAACACATATATATGGAATCTAAAAAAAAAAAATAGTCATGAAGAACCTAGGGGCAGGATGGGAATAAAAATGCAGACCTACTAGAGAATGGACTTGAGGACATGGGGGGGGGGAAGGGTAAGATGGGACAAAGTGAGAGAGTGGCATGGACATATATACACTACCAAATGTAAAACCGATAGCTAGTGGGAAGCAGCCGCATAGCACAGGGAGATCAGCTCGCTAGGTGCTTTGTGACCACCTAGAGGGGTGGGATAGGGAGGGTGGGAGGGAGGGAGACACAAGAAGGAAGGGATATGGGGATATATGTATATGTATAGCTGATTCACTTTGTTGTAAAGCAGAAACTAACACACCATTGTAAAGCAATTATACTCCAATAAAGGTGTTAAAAAAAAAAAAAAAGACAAAGAATTGATCCTGGAACCTGGGTATCTGAGAGGAGAAGCAGGGGAGAGTGAGCCACAAAAAAAAAAAAAAAAAAATGATAAAGATATAACAAATGACTCAGGGACAATTACAATAGAAGAAAACTCAAAGTATTCTATTTAACATGTAGTAGAAAGTCTATGAAGTACAAAATTCAGACTATGACAAGTTTCCCAGCAAGCCTCTGTTCCTTTTTCCTTCCACTCCATTTTCTTCATAGTAAAGTGATCTTGTGAAAGATGTACATTGGGCCATGTCTCACTTTAGTTTCAAATCCTATAATTGCTTCCCTTACATGAGATAATCCTAACCCATTCCCTTGGCTAGAAAGGCCCCATTGATCTTTGCATTGCCTGCCTCTTCAGCCCACTTGTGACTCTCTTGCTGTTTCTCCTTGTCTATCATTCACTCCATTTCCTATGTCCTTTGCTACCTCAAATATTTGCTCACATTTCTTTCCATGCTTGAAATGTGTTTTCTTACTACCCCATCCCTGCCGTGGGTACATCAATTTTCCCTCTCAGGGCTTAGCTTAAATACCTTCTAAGAGACCTTAGCCCCCTATAAAATACACCTCTCCTTTTACTTTAAAATCCCTTTTTATTATCACATTAACAATCTGTAGTTATTTCAATTATGTACTTCTTGTAAGTCAGCCTCCTTCCTCAGCATGTGAACACCTCAAAAGCAGGAAACATATCTATCTTGTTCACTGTTATGTCCCCAGCATGTGTCTGACACATAACAGGTTCTGATAACTTTTTGTAATTGTTCCATTAGTTTAGGAGTATTTTTGAATAAAGATTATACACATAGTGAATGTGAAATGTAATGAATTTGATCACCTAGAAAAAAACTATTGAATCATTTTTTCTTCTTATAAAATGTCATTGTTAATTTTAACCTATTTGTAATCCAACCCAGGTTAGCTTGATATCTAAGAATTTTGACTGAACTGGTTAAATTACCAATAAAGAAAATAGGTGTTTTTGTCATACAAAGAAAGGAATCAAAAACATACATGCACAGCCATATACACACAGACAGTTTATTACACCTGTTCCTCACAGCATGTACTGGAAAGTTGGAAATTAATCAGTAAATCTGAAGTGGGTAGACCATTAGTTTACATAATTCCACTTAAATAGAGCCAGAGCTTTGTGATCTGTGCAATTCAAATGCAATATAATGTAAAAGTATCACTTCATGGTGTGTTATATAAGTTGCCTTCCAGAGAAGGTGGCTTTAGGAGATCATTAGCACATTTTTGAATAAAAATCAGTTCTGTTAGGTTTCACAATATGTTCCTTAGTAGCATAAAATTCATTAATCCATGTTGAAGTCTATTTCGCTTTTAAAATTTCCTGATGGGACAGCTTCTCGATTTTTTTTCCATCTGAAGAATGGAAGAGTGTCAAAATAAGTTATTCAGTCTGAATCCATCAGCTTGAAAATAAGGGATGCCCTTAATGCAGGGAGTTCTATAGATGTGCATTCAGAGTTCTTATATAGTGGTAACTACAAAACCCTGAGTATCTTCAGTACAGTAATTATATTTATTTTTCTATCCTTCCTGTCTATCACAGGACTTGACATTTATTAGTACTCCATAATGTTTACTGCATTCATTTAACCAAATGCATTGGTCAGAATCTATCCAGCATTTTTGAAAATGTATGAAAAGGATCATAATCTCACTTTATTAGAATGTTCATGAAATAGAACTTCCTGGAAATATTGGGAAATTGAGTAGATTTTGAAGATTAATTATTAGGTAGCCTGATAAATTATAGGGTCTCAAAGAAAGGCTCAGTAGGAGTGTGCTCTGGATCATCATCTGGGATCCTCTCTTCTTCTATGTAGCAAAAGGATGCCACAGAGCATGACTCAAATCTAGGCTCCAGCTCAAACCAGGACTAACTCACTGTGAGCCCCTGAAATGAGAAACTAGGGGACTAGATGACTGCCAATATTGTTCTGACAGCAAAAAAAGGTATGATTCTAAAATGCTCACACTTGTGTGTGAGAAGTCTGTTTTAATATTTATGCACTCAATATATTAGGTGACATTTGATGATATACCAATAAATCATTCTACTCTACTAAAGCAGGTCTCTGCACAAACACAAAGTGCTCCTGATCTTACACGCTGTGAATCAAGGGAGCAACACGCTATTAAAAGAGGTTGTAATATGGGGATGGTGAATTTCATCTGCTGTGAGTCACTATTATGGTAAACTTTTGTATTAATTGTGTTTTCACGTTGCTCCAGGGCAAGCTGCTGAAAGGAGATTACTGTAAATAAGCCTGTAATATAAAAACCCATTTGTGCCATATCAAAGAAAAAAAAATCAAAGGAAGCTATTAACTTTGCTTTGCCAGCTAGCTGTTTAATTCATGCATCCTAGTGTTTTTCTGTTGTAGTTAAAGGTAAGAAATGCCACATGAATCCAGTGTAAAAGGGTACCAGTTATAAAAATAAGCAAAAATATTTAATTAAAAAAGAAGTAAATATTTTGCATTGCCTAAGACATGAGAAAACCTTAAGAAATGTGAGAGGCAGAGATCTATCTGTAATTGTATAGATAATGAGACAATTTCTCAGGGTGTAGATGGCAACTAACATGATGGTATGCACTTATAACAGGTGTAGCCTACTGTGGGTCTCAGTTTTTTAAGAAGGCAAGAATGTGAGTTTCCCATGATGCTTTTAGTCTGATTCTCTATCACGGATTTTGACTGTTCTAATAAATGTAGAGTGGAAATATTTTAAAGTTTTATTATGGGCCCCTATGCTGTATCTAATACAGAACGATAGTCCAACATCTAGGAACTAGATTTCTTAAATTCATTATCACTATTTTTGGCATAAAAATAATAGCAGAATAATAGAAAGATAGAAGTATATCTGGGTCCACAAAAAAGCAAGGACAATTAAAAACTATTCATACAAATAATAAAATAATTCAACAGATGTTTACTGAATACTGGCTAGTGGCAGGGGCTGCATCAGAGAACAAAAGAGATAAAAGTCCTGCCTTCATAGAACTTAATCTCAAACCATTAAAAATCATTAATTTTGAATACCATGAAAAAAGCCCTTCTTCCACTACAGAGGTTCCTTTAGCTCTGGGTTGAGAGGCTTGATAAGTGGGAAATTAACAAAAAGAATAGGGTTATTCTTGGGCTTCCCTGGTGGCGCCGTGGTTGAGAATCTGCCTGCCAATGCAGGGGACACGGGTTCGAGCCCTGGTCTGGGAGGATCCCGCATGCCGCGGAGCAACTAGGCCCGTGAGCCGCAACTACTGAGCCTGCGCCTCTGGAGCCTGTGCTCCGCAACAGGAGAGGCCGCGATGGTGAGAGGCCCGCGCACGGCGATGAAGAGTGGCCCCCGCTTGCCGCAACTGGAGAAAGCCCTCACACAGAAACGAAGACCCAACACAGCCAAAAATTAATTAATTAATTAAAAAAAAAAAAATCCCCTCGCCTCAAACCCTAAGTATACCTGTACTTGATCAAATGGCCAAACAGCTCAAGTTTGTGCTGGAGTCCCCTGGCATGATTAGTACAGCAAGGCAAAAGAAGAGCTTCAAAAGTGTCTTAATTAAAAAAGAAAATCCTTCTAAATCAATAGGTATACTTGGTTCTGTAATACATCAAAGGTAAAAAGTCCAGGTGTTTGAAAATTTAATGACATAAAAATGCTCAAAATAGAATATTAAATTTAAAAAAAAAAAAAAAGAATAGGGTTATTCTTAGTCTTTTTTTAGAAATCCAAAATTTTAATTCAACCTCTGCTTAGAGAACTATTTAAAAATGAAACTGTGGAGACCTGACATCTTAATAGATGATTTTGTCTAAAGGTTTCCCCTTGGGGGTGACAGAATAGATGTTTAAAACACAGAACAGTGAAAATACAAGCTTCTAGTTTTTCAGAGATTTGAAGTTGACCTCATTGCTCTCCAGCATGTACAGCAATTAGTCTTTGAATTAATAGGTAGATAGAAACTTCCAAGTGGTTTTGACTAAGTTACAAATGGATTTCTCTTCAAATATTTCTTTAGGTTATTTACTATATGTTGATTTATTACACTGTACATTCTGCTATAAAATGTTATATGTGAGACTATTATGTTAATATAGCAAAGTTATATGGGCTCATTTACACTGGCTAATTAAATTTAAGGGGCTTGGATAAAATTATGGACCAATTATGTTGAAAAATAAGTCATATAATTGAATTTGAGTAAAATAAAATACACATACCCATAAAAATGCACCACTTGTTTTCTATATACAAAGAAATGGCTTTCAACGTGGGAGGTAGACAGTGTAGGGGAACAGGGAAAGGGGAGATCAGAATCACTAGTGGAAATTTTTTTACAATACACCCAAACTGTTGGTAATTACATTTACCCTTGCCTAAATATTCAGTTTCCAGCCACAGGTATTAAACACTCTGTGTCATGTATAGTGCTTAGTAAATAGTACATAATCATCTCATATTATCCTTACATCATTTTCATAAATTAGGAATATCATCTTCCAGTTTGAGTAGAAGAAGTTGAGGTTTACTGAATTTAAATTATTGAATTAATGATGTACAACCAGTTCATGGCAGATATAGATGTAAATTCAGGTTTATTCTGTCTCCAAATCCAATTCTGTGTTCTTAACCACCTGGCTGTATATAGAAATCGATATTTTGATATTGTAATAGACAGCATGTTCCATCCATGCTCACCCCAGGAATCTCCTCTTTCTGAAATGTTATATATTACAGTTTCCTTTCCTTTTATACATTTTTCTCTAATATAGACCTAATTCAGCATTCATTGTGGGACAGAGGATATCAAACTGTTGGGGAAGAAGAAAATAACAATTGGCAAGAGAATATAATTGATATAAAGACAGAATTCTCCTAAAACTCTGGCCCTCACCATGATGGGAGAAAATTCCAGGTAACTAATTTTTGGGTTAATGGAGTATATAGTTTTTCTTCCTTTCTTTCATTCCCTGGCTTTGCCATTATGACTTCGGTCATTTTATATATTCCAGTGTTCCCAAAGGAAGGAGAAAATCCCAAATAGCTATAATTTTTTAAAATTTCACTTTGGTATAGACAGTCACTACCAATAGATTAAAAACTCAATGTTACATTTATTAAAAATTGATCAGTTTTTTTAAAAAGCACAGCAAATATAACCTAACTGTCCCCTCATGGAGTCTTCTTATCATTAACAGCTCAGTTATGTTTTTCCACACTCAAGTTTACTGAGTTTCTATAATGTGTCTCTTGAAAATTATTTACAGAAAATTTGGAAGAGAAGTTCTATATTAAAATGATACTTTTTAGTATTTTGCACAATGATGACATTCAGAGTAAAATTATTGTGCTGCTAAATATTGTTTTTTCAATGACTTAAAGTAATTGGATAAAATATCAAGAATCAAGAAACTTCCACTATGAACACCTGGTGATTCATAAAATTGATGCACCTATATATTTTGTTCATTTAAAACCACATCAGATATAATATGCCTTCTATTTAAAGACCAGAAAGAAACAGTAGTCTAACTTTAGACTAATAATACACCTGTTAGAATGTACAGGTGCATCATTATTTGTCAAACACATATTATTTTTCCTATAATAGTAGATAATAATGTATGATAATATATGATTATACCTGAATTTCTAAAGAAAGCCTAGCCAGAACTAGGAATTGCCATTTTCTTAGATTATATTATAAAACTATTCTATGTATGTAGAATTTCAGGAGTTTTGTAAAATTTTTACAAATACACATGTACAAAATGAAATAATCAGGAAAAAAGTAAAATTTATTAGATATGTAAAAGCTATTAAATATTAATTCATGTGCTATTAAAACTATTTTATTTAAAATAAAAAATATTTTCAAAACCTTATTAAAAAATATTTTCAAACCTGTAAGTGACAGGCCAAAGTTACATATATGAGTAGTAGTCTAGCCTGTGCTCTATTTCTAGTCTCCTTCCTCTCAGATTAGTCCTCCCATCCCCTAGCCACAATTATTGATACATTAAGTTGCTTCTGTGGCTTGGTATTATTTTCTATTCTGCCCCCATCACAGTCTCTGCATTTACGTATTTGCTAAGAAGCTATGCTTGTGATTATATTGATTTGTGCCAAGGTAAAAAGTCTACATTTGCACATTCAGTACTTCTCAGTAGTAATGAACTCTGCAGTATTTCTACAGAAATACCAAATGATTCTAATGAACAGGAGTCACACAAAAGTTTGATCTAAAAATGTTCTCTGTAAATAGTATATACTCCACAGAGTTTTCCACTCTCCATATATTTAAAATTTAAAAAGTGGAGCAGATACACAAATGAACATGTGGCTATAAATTAATAACATTGGCTCAGGTGATTAGCAAAACCTTAAAACTAAATACCAACTAGAGAATCTATTCTCAGACCCACTGGAATTACTTGTTGGAGTGAACTTAATCTTGACATGATTAAGAAAGAGACTGATAACCTTAACATATTATTTTCAATCTAGAAATTACACACAAATGATTTTCAGAACACTGTAAAAGGCACAATTCTTAACATTTATAAATAAAACCTCTAGAATTACCAAATTCCAGTTCCTAACATTTTCTTTAATTTTTATTTATTTATGGCTGTGTTGGGTCTTCGTTTCTGTGCGAGGGCTTTCTCTAGTTGTGGCAAGCGGGGGCCACTCTTCATCGCGGTGCGCGGGCCTCTCACTATCGCGGCCTCTCTTGTTGCGGAGCGCAGGCTCCAGACGCACAGGCTCAGTAATTGTGGCTCACGGGCCCAGCCACTCCGCGGCATGTGGGATCTTCCCAGACCAGGGCTCCAACCCGTGTCCCCTGCATTGGCAGGCAGACTCTCAACCACTGCGCCACCAGGGAAGCCCCCTTAACATTTTCTGAGAAAGCATGTTGAATTTTAAATCAGTTGCAGATTATTAAGAACATTCATCAAAATTCTTACTGCTTCCTATTAACCCTTTAAAAAGTCTATCATGTATGAACTTTCTACAACCTTTACAGAGTCTACTTGTAGTTTGAGTCTATATTTGTTTGGGGATCTATATAAATGGAGGCAGATTACATGAAGGGACTAAAAGTATGCTTTGAAATCAGATACAGATGATTATAACCTCCTTTTCTAATTCTTGGCACTGTTCTTTGAGCAAATTACTTCTTTCTAAGGCTCAGTTTCCTTTTCTCTAATATAGGGACAATAATATGTTCTTCGTAATGTTATTTTTAAATTGAAAATGAGAACACATATGCATTAAATTTCCTAGCATAGTACCTGCAATATAGTTAATAGTCAATAAATTAGTGGCTAATATTGTTCTGATTATTATTCATATAATTATAGTTTTCACACTGAGCTTGTCCCCAAGCACTGGACTCAAACTTATAAATCCTATTAGCTTCTAAGTCTCTGTTTCTAAACATAATTGATCCTCTTTACCTATATAAACCAGCTCTTCCTCAAAACCAGCCTAGTTTTGCTCATGGCACTAATACCTACTCACAACCATAGTTATCAAGAACTTAACTGGCTCCACTGCCTGCTAGTTGGGAACCTGGGCAGATGGGAGGGATGAAGGGAACTGAGCCTTAATTTCATCATCTGTAAAGTAGGAACATTTTTAAGGTTTGCCTCATAAAGGTATGATTAAATACATTAATATACATAAAGCACTTAACCTTACCAGCCACAAAGCAATGATTCAAAAATCTTAATTATTGTCATATTATTACATTACTATTGTCTTTTTAAAATGTTCTTTTCTCCTCTTCCCCATTTAACTCTCCAAGAAATGTTCTCCCTCAGGCTATTCTGTTCTACATACTCAGTCCTATATCTATAACCAAATCCCATGGCAATACATATTCGAAAAGATTATTTTGGTGTTAGATAGTCTAATTTTCAAGTAAGTCTTTGGAATAGAAATTTGTCACATTAACTTTACATTTTAGTTCAGCTAATTTTTCCCTTTAACCACAGATGTATTTCCGGTATCAAAGAAACTGAGAGTCTTACAGGGTCTTATAGGCATTTTTTCCCCTATAGTAGCAGTTTTCTTTCTTATCTCTATTAAAACCTTACTCTTCTAATTATTTTAACAGATCCAGGATATAAAGGATCCAATAGTGTTTGTTTCTCTGCTCTCCTTAAGATTATTCCTTATCAATGGGACTTTAATCAATAATGCATTTTTTAAAGGTTTTGAATAACTGTAGCTTGAAGCTCTTCAAAATTTAAAACTGGAGTGCTCCAACATGAAAAGCTGAGCAAGCTGTTTGGACAGACCTCTCTTTTAGTACAATCACCCAGAAAAGGTTGTTAAAACATAGCAATAAGAAGTATTTTTGTATGCAATGCCCAGATTAAAAGGGAAAAAAAGAAGAGCAGAAAATTCTCAAGTGATGAAAGTGAAAAGGGTAATCAAAGAAAGATGAGAAGGGGTAGAGAAACCTTTATACTTGGGTGAAGGCACACGGAGCTGATTTCCAGAATCCATGAAAAAACTGGAGACATATTTCCTGAATTATAAAAAGCAAGGTCACTAGAATTAGGCTTGAGACTTCTAAAAACTACTCTTTCTATTAAAATAAGAGGGGGTGGGGATCTGACAAACAAAAGCCCAGGACCAGATGGCTTCTCAGGCGAATTCTATCAAACATTTAGAGAAGCTAACACCTATCCTTCTCAAACTCTTCCAAAATATAGCAGAGGGAGGAACACTCCCAAACCCATTCTACGAGGCCACCAACCCCGAAACCAAAACCAGATAAAGATGTCACAAAGAAAGAAAACTACAGGCCAATATCACTGATAAACAGAGATGCAAAAATCCTCAACACAATACTAGCAAACAGAATCCAACAACACGTTAAAAGGATCATACACTATGATCAAGTGGGGTTTATCCCAGGAATGCAAGGATTCTTCAATATATGCAAATCAATCAAAGTGATAAACCATATTAACAAACTGAAGGAGAAAAACCATATGATCATCTCAATAGACACAGAAGAAGCTTTTGACAAAATTCAACACCTGTTTATGATAAAAACCCTCCAGAAAGTAGGCATAGAGGGAACTTACCTCAACATAATAAAGGCCATATATGACAAACCCACAGCCAACATCATTCTCAATGGTGAAAAACTGAAACCATTTTCTCTAAGATCAGGAATAAGACAAGGTTGTCCACTCTCACCACTATTATTCAACATAGTTTTGGGAGTTTTAGCCACAGCAATCAGAGAAGAAAAAGAAATAAAAGGAATCCAAATCAGAAAAGAAATAAAGCTGTCGCTGTTTGCAGTTGACATAATACTATACATAGAGAATCCTAAAGATGCTACTAGAAAAATACTAGAGCTAATTAATGAATTTGGTAAAGTAGCAGGATACAAAATTAATGCTCAGGAATCTCTTGCATTCCTATACACTAATGATGAAAAATCTGAAAGAGAAATTAAGGAAACACTCCCATTTACCAATGCAACAAAAAGAATAAAATACCTAAGGAGACAAAAGACCTATATGCAGAAAACTATAAGACATTGATGAAAGAAATTAAAGATTATACAAACAGATGGAGAGATATACCATGTTCTTGGATTGGAAGACTCAACATTGTGAAAGTGATTATACTACCCAAAGCAATCTACAGATTCAGTGCAATCCCCATCAAACTACCAATGGCATTTTTCACAGAACTAGAACAAAAAATTTCACAATTTGTATGGAAACACAAATACCCTGAATAGCCAAAGCAATCTTGAGAAAGAAAAACGGACCTGGAGGAATCAAGCTCCTGGACTTCAGACTACACTACAAAGCTACAGTAATAAGACAGTATGGTACTGGCAGAAAAACAGAAATATAGATAAATGGAACAGGATAGAAAGCCCAGAGATAAACCCACACACATATGTTCACCTTGATTTTGATAAAGGAGGCAAAAATATACAATGGAAAATAGATAGCCTCTTCAATAAGTGGTGCAGGGAAAACTGGACAGCTACATGTAAAAGAATGAAATTAGAACACTCCCTAACACCATACACAAAAATAAACTCAAAATGGATTAAAGACCTAAATGTAAGGCCAGACGCTATAAATCTCTTAGAGGAAAACATAGGCAGAACACTTTATGACATAAATCACAGCAAGATCCTTTTTGACCCACCTTCTAGAGAAATGGAACTAAAAACAAAAATAAACAAATGGGACCGAATGCAACTTAAAATCTTTTGCACAGCAAAGGAAACCATAAACAAGACAACCCTCAGAATGGGAGAAAATATTTGCAAATGAAGCAACTGACAAAGGATTAATCTCCAAAATTTACAAGCAGCTCATGCAGCTCAATATCAAAAAAACAAACAACCCAATCCAAAAATGGTCAGAAGACCTAAATAGACATTTCTCCAAAGCTATACAGATTGCCAAAAAACACATGAAAGGATGCCCAACATCACTAATCATTAGAGAAATGCAAATGAAAGCTACAATAAGGAATCACCTCACACCAGTCAGAATGGCCATCATCAAAAAATCTCCAAACAATAAATGCTGGAGAGGGTGTGGAGAAAAGGGAACCCTCTTGCACTGTTGGTGGAAATGTAAATTGATACAGCCACTATGGAGAACAGTATGAAGGTTCCTTAAAAAACTAAAAATAGAACTACCATATGACCCAGCAATCCCACTACTGGGCATATACCCTGAGAAAACCATAGTTCAAAAAGAGTCATGTATTACATGCAGCTCTATTTACAATAGCCAGGACATGGAAGCAACATAAGTGTCCATCAACAGATGAATGGATAAAGAAGATGTGGTACATATATACAATGGAATATTACTCAGCCATAAAAAGGAACGAAATTGGGTTATTTGTAGTGAGGTGGATGGACCTAGAGACTGTCATACAGTGTGAAGTAAGTCAGAAAGAGAAAAATAAATATCGTATGTTAACATATATGGAATCTAAAAAAAAAAAAAAAAGGTTCTGAAGAACCTAGGGGCAGGACAGGAATAAAGATGCAGACATAGAGAATGGACTTGAGGACACGGGGAGGGTAAAGGGTAAGCTGGGATGAAGTGAGAGAGTAGTATGGACATATATGCACTACCAAATGAAAAATAGCTAGCTAGTGGGAAGCAGCCACATAGCACAGGGAGATCAGCTCGGTGCTTTGTGACCACATAGAGGGGTGGGATAGGGAGGGTGGGAGGGAGGGAGAGGCAAGAGGGAAGAGATATGGGGATATATGTATATGTATAGCTGATTCACTTTGTTATAAAGCAGAAACTTACACACCATTGTAAAGAAATTATACTCCAATAAAGATGTTTAAAAAAAAAAGTAAGTTCACTAGAATTAGGCTTGAGACTGCTAAAAACTACTCTTTCTGTTAAAGTAAGAGGGGGTGGGGATCTGACTCACTAGCTATGGGCAATGTAGGAACTAATTGTCATCTATATGAAGTCTTCGGTGAAGAATCAGAAGCACTGACCTGTAGCATGTACACATATAGGGTAGTAACAAGATTTTCAAATTGAGAACATAAAATAACAATTGGACAAGGACAACTGAATTCCCTTGGCACTGGTAAAGCAAAATAAAAACCCCTCTGTTGGACATTTTTATAATGTAGTCATTCACCTAGTGCAGGAAAAATTTGCCCCTTGAAGAAACGCAGGTTCATAGTGGAAACCCATATAGGGGAATATCAGTGAGCCCAAACTGCAAAAGAAATAACATCCTAGTAACTCGACACAGTAAAATAATCTGAAAGAGACAACAAATTAAATATTTTAAAATAAGAAATAAAAAAGGCATAGAAGAGTCAATGAAAATATAGTTCATTTTGGAAACAGAAAAAATAAGATTTTTTAAAAAAAGAATGCTTAGAAATCTGGAAACAGTGATAAAAATTGAAATCTCAATGGATAAGCCAAAGAACAGATTAGACAAAACCAAAGAGAAGAAAATTACCTGGGAGGTAGAAATGAGGAAATCACCCAGAATTCAATGCAGAAAAATATAGGAAATATGAAAAAAGAGGCACAGCAAAAGAAATAAAAAGGCAAAAGTAGAAGACCTAAGTAAAAAAATACAAAAATTAAAAAAAACATAGAATGAGGAGAGGAAATATTTGAAAGTATAATATCTGATAAAGTTGCTTAAGTCAATACGTGAGTTTCCAGACTCAAGACACTGAGTCCTGGTGAAGAGACATAAAAGCAAAATCTGCAACTAGATGCATTTTGGTGAAAGTACAGAATAACAAGTATAAAGAAAACTTAGAGCTGCCTTCCTCAAACTGATCCCATGTTAGAGGAGCAAAAGAGTTCTGCTGAGAAACTATAATTGTATTCTGACAATCATGTAGGTCTCCGGGTGAATTTCTCATATCCAGTATTGTCTGAACATTTTTAAAAAGAGAATCTAAGTTCTAGTGGTTAGGAGTCATTATGTCCGTGTGCACCTTGCAAAAAGAATCACAGTTCCTCTCTTCAGTGGTACAATTTCAATCCTTGTGAAGCATTTCTATAAGTGGAGTTCTAATAAAAATAAGCAGTTCAGGCTAAACAATCTCTAAGGACCCAAGGACCAAAGACACAATAGTGAGACGCAGAACAAAAAACATAAAAACTCAGACCTCAAGAGACATCAAATACTAGAATTATGAAACATATAATTTAGAAAATAATGTTTGATATTATATGTATATACACACACATATATATGTGTGTATATATATGTAAAATTGCAATAACATAAACAGAAAGTAAGAGATTACAAAGGAATTCCATTTGAAAATTAAATGAACTTCTAGAAATAAAAAGTAATAAATTTAAATTCAATACATGTTTTCAATTCAATAGAGATTTTAACTAAAGAAATAGTTAACTGGAGAATGAATCTGGAGATATCGTTCAGAATGCAACTGAAAGAAACAAAATGTACAAAATATGCCAGACAGATTTAAAGGCATTGACAGTAAAATGAGAAAACTTACCATGTTTCTCACAGAGATCGAGAGAGACATACTATACAATTTAGGAAAGAAATTTTAAGAAAGAATGGCAAAATAAGCCTTTGGCTGGACTCATTAAGGAAAAGAAAAAAAAAAGAACAAAATTTATATCATGATTTAAAGTGAGCATATCACTACACAGATAACAGGTATTAAATATAATAACTTATGAGGACATTTTTCCAATGAATTTGGAATTTTAAATGAAATACAAATTCCTAGAAATATAATCTCAAATTGACGAACAAAAATACTTGAGTAGTTGTTTAACTACTGAAAAATTGACTAAGTAATTAGAAATCTTCTCCCCTCAAAGTAATTTATGCTTTCAGCATACTTTAAAAGGGAATACTCCCAGTTTTATTAGGCCAGTATAACTTTGATACCAAAAGTTAGCAGAAATCAGGTTATACGCAGGCCCGTTTTTCTCATGAATATAGATGCAAAAATTATAAACAAAATGTATCAAACCAGTTCCACTGAGATAGACATATATGCATAATATATCTCAACCAAGGTGGATGTATTCAGGAGTGCAAGTCTGATTTAGTACTTTAATATCAATTGACATTTTCACCATAATGACAAAAATGGAAATTATTCATATGACCATTTAGAAAAAAGACTTGATACAATTCATTATCCGTCACTAATTGAATTTTTTAAATCTTACAAACTAGATTTAGGAGGGAAGAGTTTTAATCTTACACAGGTATTTATAAAATTACCAGCATACATGGGAAAATATTGAACATTTTCCCTTTTGCATTTGGGAATGAGAAAAATCCCTGTTATCATTACTTTTAGTCAACATTGATTGGGGATCCTACTTTGTACAGGAAAGAAGGAAGATAATTTAGGAACGTAAGACTGGTGGAAAAAGAAAATTATTGGTTGTATGTAGTCTGTTGGTACATACAGAAAACCCAAAATAATCTATTGAAAGTAAATTTAGAAAGTTTGTTGTAGCAATATACAAAAATTAATTGTGGTCCTATATATCAGGGCAACAGTTATAAACAAAACTATTAAAAGATATTGTTTACTATAGTGTAATATACGTCAAGTGTGTGGGAACAGTTCTAACAAGAGATGATCATTGTCCACGACCCAGTTTTCCATTTAGAAAATTAAGAATCCTTGGGCTTCCCTGGTGGCGCAGCGGTTGAGAATCTGCCTGCTAATTCAGGGGACACGGGTTCGAGCCCTGGTCTGGGAAGATCCCACATGCCGCGGAGCAACTAGGCCCGTGAGCCACAACTACTGAGCCTGCGCGTCTGGAGCCTGTGCTCCGCAACAAGAGAAGCCGCGATGGTGAGAGGCCCGCGCACCGCGATGAAGAGTGGCCCCCACTTGCCACAACTAGAGAAAGCCCTCTCACAGAAACGAAGACCCAACACAGCCAAAAATAAATTAATTAATTAATTAAAAAAAAAAAAAAAAGAAAATTAAGAATCCTTATGGAAGGAAACTAAAGACCTAACTAAATGCAAAGATCTATCATGCTCATGGATTTGGAACATGCAGTATTATAGTGATGTCATATATAATGATATATAGATTCAATAAAATCTCAATAATATTTCCAACACAATAATTTGTGGAAATAGACAAACTAATACTACAGTTTACATGAAAATCCAATGGGATGAGAAAAGTCAAGAAACTCTTTAAAAAGAAAAATAATGTAGAATGATTTGCTTTATCAAATATGTAGGTATTATGCACAATATATAATAATTAAATGCTAATAATACTTATATAAATGCTAATAACACTTATATAAATTTATATAAATAATACTTCTATAAACTATATAGAAATATATAATTGAAAAGATAGAACAGAATAGAAGTCTCAGAATCAGAGCCACATCACAAAAAGGCATTTGATATAGGGACAGTTTGTCCTACAGACAAATGAAGAAATTACAATTGTGAAAAATTGTGTTAGGGCAATTGCATATCCAAATGGCAAAAATTGAAATGACCCCTATCTAAAACTATGCACATAATTCCGGATAGATTTGAGATCTGAATGTGAAGTACAAAGCAACAAAGCTTTTAGAAGTTATACTAAGATAATGTATTTTTGACCTTAGGGCAGGAAAAGAATTTTTAAATGGTTAAAACAAAAATACTAACCATAAAGTATTCTGTTAAATGTAAGAATCAATCCTATTCTTTTAAAGACACCATTAAGAGTTAAAAAGCAAGCCACAAAGTTCAGGAAGATCTGTAACACATGTAACTGGCAAATATCTTGTTTCAAGAAAATAAAACTCTTAAAGTCAGTAAGAAAAATAGAAAATATGCAAGACAACTGAAAAAGCACAAGACAGTTATAATATCTGAATGTTCAATAACTATATGAAAAATTCTCTAACTTATTAACCAACAAATTTAACTTTTAACCTGTTATTAACTTAATAACAAGGTACTAACTTAATAACCAACAAAATAAAAACCATTATTAAATGTCACTATACACACACACTAGAAGATCTAAAATTGTTGTTTTAGTACAAAGTGTGACAGTTACATGGAGCAACTGTAAGTTTCATTTGCTGCCTATGGGTGTTTTAAATTATTACAACCACTTCAGAAAACAGTCAGTCATTACCCAGGAAAGTTGGATATACTCATTGTCTATGACTCAGTAATTTTACTCCAAAGTATATATGTCCAACATGGTGTGTTCATGGACACCAAGAAAAATACACAAGAATGGTCATGACAGTATAATTCATAATAACCACAAACTGAAACAACCCAACTGATCACTGAAAGTAGAATGGATATAATTGAAAGATATATAGCAATACAAATTTTTTAAAAAACTAGAATTATTCACAACAAGGGTAACTGTCACAAATATGTGGTCTTTAAAGAAAAATCAGACACAAAAGAATATTTTCTATATGTTTACATTTATGGAAAGTTAAAAACAAACAAAAAGGCAAAAATAAACCATACTCTATAGGATTGCATATTTAGCTTGTAAATGGAAAAACAACTGATTTCCATGGAAATCAGGAAAGTAGTTTGTTTTATGGGAAAAAAAGGGAGTACTGAGAGGCAAACATTAAGATGGTTCCTAGTGTGTCGAACATCACGTTGTTACAGGGGTGCTCTCTCACCGAAAAATCACTAAATTGTAAATATTGAACTTGTGCACTTTTTATATGCATGGTGTATGTTAAAAAGTGAAAAAGGATAGAAATGAAATGTACTATTTTACTAATGTAGCTATTACTTCATGTAGCAAGCAATGTTATCTTAATTTTAAGTTAAACTTAATTGTATCCACTGGATTAAAGCAGGCTTTTGAGCATCAACTTTCTTCACTTCAAGATTTTCTACTCCATAATAAATTTTAGGGATTGCTAAAATACTAAGGTGGCAAATAAGGTGGCAACTGCAATTTTACTTGACACTTTGTGTCAAGATTGAAACAAAGCAATGATTGGTAAATATTTCCTAAGAGGAAGCTTTACCACGTTTATTAAATTTCTGTCAAATTTGTTTTATGCTCAGACATCACCGTGATATTGGATTGCATAGAGCATGTCTAAATCTCACAGATCAACTGTTTTTCTTTGGAGTTATTCAAGATAATAGCTAAGAATAGTTTACATTGAAGGACTACTAAAGAAAATCTCAGAGAGAGAAGAAATGGGCAATAAATACACGGGTTAAATTAGAGGAGGAGACAGAGTTAACGGAGAGCTTTGCCATTCTTCATGGTCTTGGTAAAAGACTAGTGTTTACAGGACACGACTGCAACATAAGCTGGTGGGAGTAGGCCTGTAAGAAGCTGGGATCAAAGCCTCTTTAAAAAAAAAATCGTGTTCCACAGCATTGCAGAGAAACAGCTGTCATGCTGTATACAAAGGAGCTCTGCCTATTGAGATGATGATAATCAGGGATCTCCAAAAACCGCCTGAACTGAGGCAACCATGAGATCTGTGTGTATAAAACTACATCTATCTATATATGCATATATACACAACTATACATAAACTATATATACATAGTATAAAACTATATATTATTCCCATATATATACAGAAAATATTTTTAAAATTTAGCTAAATATGTAATTATTTTAAGAAATAATCTGTGGAATTATTTTCTGATACACTAATATGGATAACATGCTTATTCATCCAACAAACATCGACCAAGCATTTACCATGAATAAGTCCTTTCACTAGGTTCTGTACATGTAAAGTTAAATAATACATGCTCCATGGACACAAGAATCACTGAGCAGAGGAGAGACATGCAAAACAATTATGGCAGAGAATAGTTCTTAAAATGTGGTATAGGGACCTCTGAGGTCCCCAAGACGTTTCATGGGATCCAAGAGTTCAACTCTACTCCATTTAATCCTAGTACATTCTTTGTCCTTTTCACTTTCATTTTTCTCATGCATACCATGAGGTTTTCTAGAGGCTACACGCCTAGTGATGACATTGTTGCTCTGATGTCTAATGGAATGTGTATTTGTGTATTCTCGTGTTTAAAAATTTTCAGCTTTAGTTTCTAAATAGGGTGATATCAATAGATACAATCCACCTAAACAAAGGCTCTTTGGGATCCTCAATAATTTCATGAGTGTAAAGGGGTCTTGCAACCAAGAAAGTCTGAGAACCACTTGTACACATAGAGCATTAATTCTATGAAAAAATGACATGGTGTTTGAAGAAATAAGGAACAATTACTGAGAAAAATTCAGGCTGTTAAGGGATCAAACTGAGAGACTACTACATTAGACTTGGGTTATCCCTGAAAATGTACTCTGTTTTATTTAACCTTATCATCTCCCAATGACAGAGAAGCCTACAGAGAATGTAAAGGTCTCAAAAGAAGAGACGGATTTATAAACAATAATGGGATACCACCATAATGTAATTCTCTTAAATACAAAATTAAATGGAAAATATGGAATACTCATAAAGAGTTTTAGTTACAACAAGGCCACCCAAGAATTATACTTTTTTCTATACAAAAGGTAGATACATACATGGTTATCTTAAAATATCTTCCCAAGACCTATTATTGTGGCAAATATGTTTTATTATGGCAACATGGACTCTGATGTGGGCACTTCATAATGCAATTACCATATTATAAAGTGTTGTTTCACTGATTCACATTGCTTTTCTTTTTTTATTGCAGATGAGATACATCAAATGTCCTAAAATATAATTTAAAACTCTTGATAAACAACATCAAGTTTTCCTAGAAACTTATATATACTATTGCAGTGATTAAGCATCTGTTAATAGCAGTGTTCAAAATATTTAATTTCATATGTTTAGTACCTAGTTATTTGAGGCTTTCATACATGATTCTAGGTTTTCCAGATCTCTAAAGAGCTAAAAATAAGCTTTATTTACTTGAGAAACAATTATTTGTCTGCCCCACATTTGACAACATTATAAAAGGTAGCACTGATAAAACCTACACGTACACATAGAGCCAATTTAACAAATGAAAAGAACATTGTTGACAAAAAGATTACCATCATTAGGCATTATATTTATAAGGTATTTTAGATTCAGTGGCAGTGGTGATTGATTTTTTTCCTTTTCCTAAAGAATTAAATGTTTTTTTTAATTGCCTTCTATGGTTTTACATGCATTTCCGCTAAAGAGTATAAATGTATAGGGTTGTCAAGTCCTAATACATTATTTGTCAATTATAGCTGTTATTTTAAACACAAATTAAGCAATTCCATGTATTTTACATGACAGGGTTACAGTTGTTCACTGAGGATAATCACACAGGCCCTTTATAAAAAACTGTCCATGTGTGACTCATCATCATATTATTACAGTGTTCATGTCAAAGGAACACCAGAAAAGCTTAGCGTTCTGTTTCTAATGCCAAAAGATTCTATATTATGAATGAAAATAAGTGAGGTGGATTGATTTTTCTACATATAAAATGGGAGTGAATATTCTTAGCTTTAGTCTCACTCAAGTGTTAATTTTGAACTCTCAAAAATGCTATGTGGACTCATGAAATTTTGAAGGATGAAGCATTTCCACTGTCCTGTCCAATGTCAAGTGTAATTATTCTTGACATTATGTCCATCATACTTAGTATTTCTTAAGAAATCCTCTTTTCTAGAGGAAAATGATGCTTAAAAACAATGTCCTTTCTTTTTCATCTCTTAATTTTTCCCACAAATATTTTTAAAACTTCCCTTCCCAGGAACAACAGATAATTGGTGTCACTATCTGAATAATGTGTATTCTACTAAAATATAGGTTACACAGTAGTCTAATTTTGGCATTTCCTACTGATATTTTTAAGAACCATTAGTACCCCTGTAGGTGACATGCACCATACATGAGACTATTTCATCAACCATAATTTGTATATGTACTTTAGATCTACTTTTATCCTCTCCTAACCATTATTAGTATATCTAATGTTTCAGAAGTTACTGTAATTTTTACTTTGGGAATGATAAATAGAATTTATTCAGGGAAGGGAAGTGATATGTATCCATTCCAAGAAGTTAAATACTTTCTACTGAGAATCTCTTGAAAACCTGAAGCAAGGAGCTCTGAGAATCCTTCTGAGAATTTACACAAAGTGGTTAGAGGAGAGAGTCCACAGATGTACACAAGGATCCGCTTTGATATAAAACACAGTCATGCAGCTTTCACTGAGGAAACTACCTAGGTAGGTCTCTAGAAAGAAACTGAGGCTATACGTATAGCTACCACTCCTATGCTACTCACATAAGACCTGAAAGCATGGCCTCTTTCAAGAACAAGGTAACCTTATAATAAACATCTTGAAACTCTTGATTTGAAAGATTGTAAAAACAATACTGACAGGAAATGGGATTTAAGAGATGGCAAAACACATCCAATACAGTCAATTGCACTTAACAGAGTATAATTTACACATTCAATATCACAGCATTCTATGACAATGGAAGAGGAATGCAAGAAGAAGAAAGTGATGATGACATAGAAAATAAACAATCATGAGCATTCACAACATGGGAGGTTTCCATCAAAACTGGCTGCCATTCACAGTCACTAAAAGTAAACTTAACTTTCAAAAAGCTGTCCTGCAAGAATAAATAGAATCAAGTAACATGATACTTCTTTCTCCACATGATTGTCAACTATTTTTGAAGAAAAATAGGTTTTATAGATTATTTATGAGACTTGATTCTTTTACTCTCACTAACATTAGACAATAAGGATAGCAAAAAGTGGTGGAGATATATATCTTTTATTTAAAAATTAAATATGACACTTTTGCTGTTCATTAAATAATGTTTCCTAGGCCTCACATATTATGGCAGATAATGGGCAGTTGATACTATTTAAGATTAAAGCCAAAAGCCAGATATCAAAGGAAATTACCTGATTCAAGTGGGAAGAGGAAGAGGCCCCTCCATTGGCCAAAGATGGAGCAATTTGTGCATCAATAATAACAACAGCAATAGATTAAACTAATTGAAGTCCATGACTTCAAACTGACACTAAAAACATATCTTAATGTTCATATATGGAGGATACTAGGAAATCAAATCATTAATACATGGAGGATACTAGGAAACCAAATCATTAATCACAAAAAGAGTAAATATAGGGAAAGAATAAAATATATCTTGTTTGTCTATGTAAAATGCATCGAGATAACTGAGGAGGGAAATTCATTTCTTGAAAAATGTATTCTCACTAATTAATAAAGAAATAAGATAGTTACACTCACACACCAATGGTCAACTAATCTATGACAAAGGAGGCAAGGATATACAATGAAGAAAAGACAGTCTCTTCAATAAGTGGTGCTGGGAAAACTGGACAGCTACAGGTAAAAGAATGAAATTAGAACACTTCCTAACACCATACACTAAAATAAACTCAAAATGGATTAAAGACCTAAATGTAAGACTGGACACTATAAAACTCTTAGAGGAAAACATAGGAAGAACACTCTTTGACAGAAATCACAGCAAGGTCTTTTTTGATCCACCTCCTAGAGTAATGGAAATAAAAACAAAAATAAACAAATGGGACCTAATGAAACTTAAAAGCTTTTGCACAGCAAAGGAAACTACAAGACAAAGAGACAACCCTCAGAATGGGAGAAAATATTTGCAAATGAATCAACAGACAAAGGATTAATCTCCAAAATATATAAACAGCTCATGCAACTCAACATTAAAAAACAAACAACCCAATCCAAAAATGGGCAAAATGGGCAGAAGACCTAAATAGACATTTCTCCAAAGAAGACATACAGATGGCCAAGAAGCACATGAAAACCAGCTCAACATCACTAATTATTAGAGAAATGCAAATCAAAACTACAATGAGGTATCACCTCACACCAGTTAGAATGGGCATCATCAGAAAATCTACAAACAACACATGCTGGAGAGGGTGTGGAGAAAAGGGAACCCTCTTGCACTGTTGGTGGGAATGTAAATTGATACAGCCACTATGGAAAACAGTATGGAAGTTCCTTAAAAAGCTAAAAATAGAATTACCATACGACCCAGCAATCCCATTACTGGGCATATACCCAGAGAAAGCCATAATTCAAAAAGACACATGCACCCCAATGTTCATTGCAGCACTATTTACAATATCCAGGACATGGAAGCAACCTAAATGCCCATCGACAGAGGAATGGATAAAGAAGATGTGGTACATATATACAATGGAATATTACTCAGCCATAAAAAGGAACGAAATTGGGTCATTTGTAGAGACGTGGATGGATCTAGAGATTGTCATACAGAGTGAAGTAAGTTAGAAAGAGAAAAAAAATATCGTATATTAACGCATATATGTGGAACCTAGAAAAATGGTATAGATGAAACAGTTTTCAGGGAATAAATAGAGACAGAGATGTAGAGAACAAATGTATGGACACCAAGGGGGGAAAGTGGTGGGGGGATGGTGGTGGTGGGATGAATTGGGAGATTTTGATTGACATATATACACTAATATGTATAAACAGATAACTAATAAGAACCTGCTGTATAAAAAATAAATAAAATTCAAAACAAAGAAATAAGTTAGAATATCACCAATTTTATCTATAATAAAATAAAAGAGCTAAAAAATATAATGTAAAAATGTGGAACTTCATAATGTATTAGAACACGCTAATAGCAACTGTACGCAGTGATAATTTTAACATCCCAATGAGCGGCCACCCAGAATTTAAGTGACTCCGAATGCAAGTAACCTATACCACAGAAGAAAGATTCCTGCAAACAAACAAAAATCCAATAACTCTGAATCAGAATAATATTTTACTAATTTAGATGAAATACAGGGGTGTGGAGGTATAATCAGCAAAACTCAAAATGCAGGAAAGGACAAGTAACTCAGTTGTTTTTTTTTTGTCCAACAAATAAATTTCCAGAAAAAAGGAGGGCATCATTATATGGCAGGGAAAGACAACCAAGTAAAACGTGTGGACTACTTTTAAACAAACACGCCAACCAATGAAAATCAAAAGACACTGAGGGAAATTGAGCACTGGTTAGTTTGTTTGATACTTCATGCTATTAAGAAAGGCTTCAGAGGTTCTATCGCAGAAGCACGGATACTGCTTTGAGCTATTTATTCCTCTTAAGTGTTCAGAGAACTGTCCCTATTTGTTAATTAACACTTTTAAAGATAGAAAGCCATGTATTTTAAAAAAACATAATATTTTTAATGTGATGTAAGCATGGTTATTCTTTAAAGTGTTCTTATCTTTTAGCTATTTACAGAAGATATGATGTCTGGAATATGCTTGAAAATAGCATAGTTGGGTAGATAACAATAAAACAAGATTTGCCATGAGGTGATAATTGTTAAATTGTTGAGGTGGAGGACAGGTACATGGGGGTTCCTTATACTACTCTATTTGTGTGTATGTAAAGTAATTTTCACCATAAAAATTTCAAGAAACAAAACTAAAGGAAACCATAAAAGGTAACTTAATGGCATTTTTTTCTAGCTTTTTTTTTTTTTTTTTTTGCTGAATCATTCCTAAATGTAAAGGAATGTAAACCTTGGGAATCCTATGTGTGGAGCAGGGAGACGATAAACAGTCGGTGTAAACTGGAAAATTTTACCATCCCCTATTTATTCTAAAATAAATCATGAAAATTTTTATGTTCCTTTCATTTTTCATCCTTTAAAAATAATGATTTTATTCCCCCCCAGTTGGCATTTATATCTGTGGCTCATACGGCATGCTAACCTGAAGCCCCTGGCTGTACACATATTTAGTGTGTACACATTAGTAGCTGAATTGACAGATGTGTGACTTTGAAAACTGCATTCAGTTTACTGTTTCCTTGATGTGCAAAATTAGGGTTAACTTCATGCTTACTCTACCTGTATTATATTTCATTGGTTCCATTTTGCAAGGAGTTTTGATTCTCAACCTGAGATTCTGAATGTCTAGTTTTCCCAAAATATTGGAAAAATCAGACACTCAAATACCAAAAAGAACCTAAATTATTTATTTTGCAATAATTTCAATTTGGTACGAGGTATATTTAAAACAGGTTCTACGGAGACGATAATATCTTTGGTGCTAAAATTGTAGAGGTAACTTATGCACAATATCCTGAACACTTTAAAATTAAATATTATTAGATTACACATCATATATTATCAGTGTATCATAATATTATCCACATTTTTATGAATTGTTTTTAATAAAAACCTTAAATAGCTGATTGAAAAAAGTTAATTTCTATTTAGGCCATCTAAACCTTCAAAGGTAATGAATTTCAATCCATTACTAGGTCTCAGAGTTAGTTGCTCTTGCTAAGGATCTTTAGCCCTTTTTCACCATTTGCTTTGATTCCCAAGAAGAGGGACAAAATCCAAAAGTACTACTCACTCTATTTCTTTTCCTTTCAACTTATATATATTGTAATCAATGACCTCCCATTGGATCTGCCTCCTGGTGAGGTCTGGGATCTGGTACTGCTGTCTTACTAAAAACTGGAGAAATAGAGAGAGAGGGAAATTGTGTGAAGTGCGTGAGAGTGCCAGAGAGTGAAAGGGCACGAGTGACTTTAAAGTAAACAGAAAACTGTTAGTTAAGTATTCACTGATTAGGAGATTAGCAAGGGATGGAAAGGGAAGAAAATTATATGGTGCCTTAAAAATCTTTAAAAGATTTTCTCTTTCCTGGGTGATTCACTGGTGGCTATTAGAGGTTGGCGTTGCATAGTGATAATTAATAGTAATTTGCTTGTGGTAATCAAGCAATTTAAAAAAGATATTTCTATATAAATCAAGAGCAAAGCATTAATAGCTGTTCTGAAAGACTGGTGAGGTCAAACAGGAAATACACAGTTTATTATTATAGTTATCCAGTCCAATTAACAAAGGCACTTATGAAGTATCAATATATTTTTTTCTCTAAATCTAAAAAAACCTTAGAAAATGGTTATGCTCCGAATTCAGCCTCTCTCATGTGATAAAGGGTGTTGTTCCTACTACTTCATAGTGGGCTCATCTTTGTTGATTTGTGCGCCAAAATTTTAGAAGTACTTTTATAATTTACAGAACAGGGTTTCTCAAACTCAGCACTATTGATATTTTGGCCCACATTACTCTTCGCTGTGAGGAACTGGTCTGTGTCTTGGTAGGATATTTAGCAGCATCACTGAACTCCACCTACTAGATGCTAGTGGCAACCTCCCACCCCCCCACCTCACTCCCACCAGTTATAACAGCTAAAAAATCTCTCCACATATTGCCAGATATCCCTTATCCCTTGGGGGGAATTACTTCCAGTTTAGAATTTCAAAAAATATCAGAAGTTTTAAGACAGAATGTGTTATTATAGACCAAATAAGGAACACAGAGAGTCTCAAAGATGAAAAATAAAATTAGAATTTCAGAGGATAAAATGAAAAATAAAATGGTCATAAGAGTGGAGTGGATTGGGGGGAAGAAAATTATGGCTCCACTAGAACCAGATGGCAAATATGAATCTTTTCACAGAGAAAATTATTTAGACATGAAGAGGTGTCTGCGACCCCACAGAACTGTGGTGAGCTCAGAGGAATCAAACCCAGGGTCATGAACACAAAACTGCTTTTCTGGTCTCAAACTTCATAGTAGGCCTGCTGTGTTCTCCCTTCTTGCTGCTTGTAAAGCCCAGTTTGATAAAACTAGGGTGGTCCTTTCACCCACACCAGACGGATCAGTGACTTTCACATTTTCTCTGTCTTCCTTCCTCCCTCCCTCCCCTCCTTCCTTGCTTCCCTCCCTCTCCCACATAGGTAGAAAAGAAAAAAAAGTCCCTCTCCTGTGGTTGAACCTGTAGGATATAAAATTAACAAGTGGAAGTGGTAGGCACTCATCTCTCTCATTGTCTGGAAAAAGGCATTTTCCAGTGAAAGAGAATAAAGCCCACAAGAACATAAAAGAAACCAATATGGAATTTAGAGAGGCAGAGCCCGTATATCATTAAAGTCTTGGCACCAGTTGATTCAGAGGTCAAGCTATAAGCCTACTCATCCTGAGATTTTGGTCTTTAGTAGTCTATGATCCAATTATTCCATTTTACCCACTCTAATTCAATATACAATGATTCCAATAAAGAAGAGATGAAACACAGCACTTCCGAAGACATATAACAAACATCATACAATGTTCTTTTTCAAGAGCAGATGCTATATCTTATTAAAGCAGAAAACAAAAGTTCCCTACAATAGAATCTGGTACTTATGCAAGGAGAAAGGAGTGAGTTTTGATACTTAGTGACTTGTTATTTAGCAATACAAAAACATTACTATGGAAATAATGACATCTTGAGCACAGAACCAAAGAATACTAGAGTACTTATGGTCCATTCCTTCCTTCTTCCAATTTATAACATGGGAAACAATGGTATAAGAGGATTGGGTATTCAATACTGCAATATAGAATGACTGGTCTTCAGCAAGAGATACATTTATATGTCTTGTATTAGTCTTTCTAATTTGACAGAGCATACTTTAAATAGGGTGAAATACATATCAAAAGGTATTTATTAATAGTTTGACATCTGCCCAGGTGTAGGTTTCTAGTAATATGTTAGAAGCCTCTGTCGTAGGATTTGATTTTTTTTTTTACCATTTATCAGTGACTTTAATAAACAGACATGTAGAGAGTGCATTAATTCATATTTTCTAGAACATGAAGTTGAAGAGATAACGATGACAGTAAAAATACCCAAAGAAGCTAGAGGAAAGAATGTTAACGAGGATTTCGCATTTCCTGCATTTGGGCCAAGGAGCCAGACACAGAAATGTTGGATGGTGAATTCTAGTTCTATACACTGGAACATGTATAAACAAGATTCAAGGGTTTACTTGACTTGAAACAATGTATTTCATCAGCATAATGGGAACACCAAAATGTTAATGCAATTTTTAGTTGTATTAATCAATGAATAAACAAAGGTGGTGAAAGTTCCTTCTATGCTGCATTAATCAGATCACATCAAGAGTTTTATAAATAGTTCCAGATCACAATGAAAAATAGCATTTATGAGGCAGAACTCATCTAGAACACTATAAACAAGATCACAAACTGTTCTGAAGCCATTTTATATAAAGGATGGTTGATAGTCGGGACCAGAAAGTAGAAATTTGGGACTTATCATCTTCTAGTTTATAAAGTGATTTGTCCATTTGTATTGATTTTACCTAGAGATATATGGAAGAAACTTTAGTATATAAAATAGAGTATAAAGAGAAACAAGTAATGAGTATAATATAATTGCTTTTCCCTTGCAGTTTGGCTATGGAGGGAGTTCTTTCTACCTGTGAAACCTTACCTAGAAACATAAATAAGAAAACAGAGTTTTTTGTAAAAGAGAAAGAAAAAAATTGCCGCTATCCACCCAATTCAATAGAATATTGTAAAAGCAACTCGTAGCTTGAATTATAGAGTATTTTTTCTTCCATTCAGTATTAAATGAACATTGAAATAGTAAAAAATATATGCAGTATATATATACACACACATGTATTATAATATACATTTTATATTATATATATTTATGTATACTACATAATATATATTTACCAGTATGTATGTGTGTGTGTATGTATACTAACATAATACAGAGTATGCCTATTTTTATGTACTTTATTTTATATATAGTATTTTTTTTTTACATTTAATGCATAAGACTATACAACCCTGTTTAATGGGGCAATATCAGTTTATACACATAGTACTGTTGTAATTGTTTTACATAACCTACACTCTTAAAATTATCCCGGTTTAGATGATAAAGTATACGGTTACTTATGATGGGAAGTTAATTATCTCATATTAGTCTCTTCTCACTTAGCATTTGTTATGTTCCAGGGTATATGCCATGATTATATGAAACTTCATATATCTGTATGCTACTAATGTCTTACAGAATAATTTGTAATAAAAATCATCGTGAAAATCAACAATATAATACATCTATATACAATAAACCTCATATCAGTTATTTTTCTTCCCAAGAAACAAGAATGTTATTTAATCAATAAATAGTTAAACAAATCAGAATATCAAGAATCTTACTCCTCCCCAAGTAGGAAAATAAAAGTGGGGAGATTTTTATATTTTATGGATAACATGAAATGTGATGATGAATCCATGGAATTTTGTTATGTTTCAGGCAGATGTTAACAAACACCTGTATTTCTCAGGATTAAAAAAAATTAAAGGATTTTTCTGTGCCTAATAATTAGGGGCTGATTTGGTAAGTTCAGTGAATCAATCATTTCAAATACAAGACTGCAGTTTATCAAATCACCTCAGTATTCCAAAATTTATGCAATTTGTGATCTCATTTTCTTCTTTGTTTTGTTCTCCTCTACTGCAGAGCCTTATTGCCCTTATATTCATCTTTAATTCCTTTTATTACACCAAAGCTTTTAGTAGTAAATTTGATTAGCCAAATAATGGAGATTTATTGCTTTAATAATACACACTGAGATATCACACCCTTGGTACAAAATCAAGTTCTTATATTTTTAAGGGTCTTCCATGTTTAAAGGCTACTATAATTCTCTACTGCTCCTATGATCTATAGTATCTATCTATCTAATGTATGTGTTTACCCTATAAAAAATAATTTTTTAAAAACAAGTTTTTAAAAACCCACTATGAAAAAATTGGCTGCACCTACAATATTTATGAAAGTACGTCACTGTTACACTGTGACAAATTAGAATGATGTGAAATGGAGAATTTAATGAGAATGTGTTTGTCAAACTAATAAGAAAAGTATTTATTGAATATTTGCCATTTTAATAAATAACTATTGTAAGTGCTTTACCTGTATCAAGTTGTATAATTTTCACAACCATCTTATGAGATTGGTACTATTATTATTCACATTTTATAAGTGAGTGAACTGTTTTGTATTGACTAAAGTATGTATCATAATTTAGATCTGAATAGGATTAGAAGGTTAGTAACATTGATATTAACATCAACCGGGTCAGAAAATAAATACATCAAGGAAGTCCAACTTGCCCCTTTACTTGAATATAGATCTGGTTAATAGGAAAGGTAAAATGTTTTATATGCATCAATTTCATTTATGTTTTTTTTCAGTGGCTTGTTTCAACTACATTCTTTTGTTTTGTGAATGTCCTGCAAGACTATATCCATCTTTTCACATTTGTTTAGGGTATTTATAATATTAATAAAATGGGTAAATAACTACTTAAATTATCTTACTAAAGTGTACAGTATATAAGAGAACATAAAAATAAAGTGTTATAAAGCGTTTCGTTTTAAAAATAGTTTGTCTTTTATCTGTTTTTTTCCCCAAATTCTAGGAATCGGAGAAATTGTTTGACCATAGAATCTACCAAAAAAATACGTCGCTATGACGAAGCCCACAGACTCCATAAGTCAGACTCACTTGCATAATAATATTAATTTGTGTGTGTTTTAAACAGATAGCCAGGCTTTGCGATTTCTTTCTACAGTGAGTTTGGCAGGACTGAAAGCAGAAGCAGCCGCTCTCCTTGTCTTGCAATTTGATGTGCCCAGTAGAGAGATTATCCCAGTGTCCAACACCTTCTTCTTCACAGGACATGAAAAGAGACTCTGAGAAGAAATAAGCTAAGGAGAACAAATTTCTGAAGATCAGAAAGAGGAAAGGTAGCTTTCTGTCCTAGAAGCGACAGGAACTTGGGTTCTGTCTCCTCCCCAGGGAAGTGATAGGAACTCAGAGCTTACAAAGACCTGTGAGCTGCTTCTAGGAAGGAAGGCTGAGCTCTTACAGAATGCTGGCTTTCTCACTCAAATTTCGTACACTCCAAATGCAGAATGGGAAAACCAAATACACAGAAGTGTAAAGGACCATGCAGGATGGAACTGCTTTTCAACAGCAAACTCTAAGCAGGCAAAGCTGAGTAAGAGTGAAGGAGAAAAATAAATAACTAAATTTGAGTTTATGGCCAGCTTGGAAGGAGAAATTCTTGAAGGCAAAATCAAGGTAATTTACTAAAATTAAGAAGTAAAAGATGTCTTTAGCTGAGTCAGACTGAAATGAATGTCCTCCACAATTGTGAGAAAGATGTATCTACAAGTTTTACTCTAAAGTTAATTGGGTGTCAACTACAAACCGGCACTTGCCATCTACCTCTACAAGGATTAAAACATGTGCAGCTGCAGTTGCTGACTTTCAACACTCCCTGAAAGGAGCTCAGGGTGGAGAGCGGAAATGAGGCACTCTGTGCTCTGGGGAAAAAAACCGGCAGAAGGGGTCTTCAGATAGTTAGATATTTTTCAGGAGCCGATTTTATGAGCTCAATTCTTGTACCTCCTCATATCTAGACAAGCACTAAATTCCTTCATGGTGATGACTGCTCCTCGTGACTAGCAAAAACCTTCTGCAAAAATTATGTGCTTGATTGCATGTACTCCATCTTCAACAAAATCACATATATACTGACCTTCCTCCCTACGCCTTTGGAGCAGTTTCTCAGCGCTATCTGAAATTCTATGTCCTGGACTATAGTCCTCATTTTGCCCCAAATAAAACTTAACTCACAATTCTCACATTGTGCTTTTTTTATTTTAGGTCGACAGGGGATAGAAATTGGAATTAAAATGGCAACATCTTTAGTGAATAGCCTTTCTCTCCTTGTGTTTTACTCCTTTTGTTTCATTCTCCTCCCTTCACCAAGTATCTTTTGCCCTTTTCTTAAGGCTTCCTTTCTCTATTGATCCATTATCCCTTCCCATGTCACTTCTTGCTCTTTTTTAGAAAATGACCTTCGTATTTTTGTTCCCAAGTATAACTGGCATGATTCCTGCAGTTTTCAGTTCAAATTGCTGAAAAATAGGTTTTGCCTGATTCAGCTCATCTTCTTCAGAAAAATCACGTGCCTAAGGTTTTTGGTCACTAAACAGTATGTGAATTGTCTGGTATTGCAGCATATGCCTAACCCTCATCAATTTGCATTGGCAGAAGATAGAAGTAGAGGATTTACATGGTTCAAATATTCATTCATTCACTCAAGCAAGCAAGCAAGCAAACAATTGTTGAACATGTATAAAGAGCCATGCATGTTCTAAGCACAGTCAATAAAACAGTTAGCAAAACGGATAAAATTTCTTGTGCTCACAAAGCTTATATGGGAAACAATATATAACCATATTTAATAAGTCAAATATATTGAATGTTATATGGTATGGGTTACAGAGAAAAATGAAGCACAAACAGGTAATAAAGAAGAGGTATCCCAGTTTTACATAGGGTGGACAAGGAGACATTTATTGGAAAGGTAACATGAGTAAACACTGGAAGGAAGTGAGCAAATAAGCCATAAAGATATCAGGTGGAAAAGCTCTCCAAGAAGAGGGAATATTAAGTATATGAGGGCTCGATGAAGTATGCTTGAAAATGTTCAAGGAATAGCAAGACCATTGTGTCTGGAATGTAATGATCCTGAGAGAGATCATAGAAGATAAGGATTCTGTAGATCACTGTGATTATTTTGGCTTTTAATCAGAGTGATGTGGCTAGACATTGGAGGGTTTTGATCTAAGAAGTGACACAATTTTATTTTTGTTTTTACAGGTTACCACTCTAGATACTGTTGTGTTGTGTATAAAATGTAGCAGTTTGGGGGGAAAGCAGAGCGATGAATTAGGAGTTTTTTGAATAATTTAAGTGAGGACCAGAGCAATGAGAAAAGGTGAAACATATTTTTTCACATAGAATTGATGAGATTTTCTGGTGGGTGGTACATGATGTGTGGAAGAAAAAGTAGTCAAGGATTCCCTCAAGGGGGTTTTTGATCCATGTATTAGGTAGGAGATAGTAGCTAAAAACTGAGGTGGAAAGACTTGAGAAAAGCAGCTTTAAAGAAAAAAGTCACTAGAAGCTCACTTTTGGTCAGATTTTGCTTGAGATACCCAAGCAGGGATGTCTTATAGGCAATTGGATGTAGACTTCAAGTCATAGTTCTGTGCAGAAAAAATAAATTACTGTGATAAATACTGTATAGATTGGGTTTCAAATTATGTGACTGAAAGAGATTATCAAGAAAATGCATATACAGTAAAGAAAAACTGTCCAAGAACTACACTCTGGAGCTTTCTGAGCAGAGAGGATAGGATGGTGAAGTTCCACTTAGGAAGTAATGAGGGCATGGTAATGTCACATGGGTGACATCAGGCATGACATTAGAGAAGTATTCTATTGACCTTTTTTCTATCTTTTAAGGATTTTGCATAAATACTTTCTGGATCACCATTTACCTCAAGAAAATAATCTGGGAATAGAGTTTATTAAGAATTCATCTAATATATCTGTCCAGTGTCTTATTCAGCTAATTTGTAATGTTTCATTATCTTTTTACCCAAATGACTCATCTCCAGCCATCATTCACTGACTCATTAATATCTACTGAAATTTCACCTACCAGTTCTCATTCTTCCTTTCTATTCTCCCTGAAAAGTTATTGACAAGTCACCTCTCTGAGTCTATTGTATCTTTCATCCCCACTATACTCATCATTACTAAAGCATCCTTTCTAATTAACCCCAATTATTTTATAATCAGGACTTGCTGATTTGCCCTTATCTTCATGACTAGTAATCCATTCAAAGTAACTACATTTCCTTTCATCATCCTTCTTTTATCACTGTCCTTTCTCCTTTTTCATTCTCAAGAAATGAGAAAGCAGTCATGATTTCCTGTGACACTTCCCCCCTTCTCAGCTCCCTTCTATTTCTTCCCTTCTATTAGCAGATTCCTCCACACTCTCTTCTCGTATCTTCATGTCTGTTGATTTTCACACCTGTACTTGGCAGTCACTTGTATAAACAGCTGAAGAAACTGTTCACCTGCAGGTTATGTGTTGCACCATGCTCCTTTTATTCTATTCCAATCTCTATCCTCTCTCAAAACAGAAAATGTTCCCAATAGTAGCTGCATTTGCTACAACTCTTTCAGGCTGTAACTTCCATTAGCTCACAACGGTGTATAAGTCTTGACTTTTATACATGAATTGCCTAAATGTTATTTTAATTTATTTCTGAAATATTTGAACCATTTTGAAAGGTAAATAAGAAATCTTATGAAACAGACTGAAAATGCATATCCTAAATCTCTTTGTCATAGACAAATTTGAATTTGTTTGCTTTTAGATAATGCTTTGATTCCATCTAATTACTTAATATTTCCAACATAGACTAGAGAGACTATCATAAATATTTCCTGAATATTTTTCCAGGAAGCAGAGCATATTATATTCTAGAATACAGAGATAAACATTTGTGATAATAGCTTTAATAATATACCAAACAAGCTTAATATACGACTTCTTTCACATAAAGAGATTTTTTTTTGCATCTGCTCAGCTAAATATTGAACTATAAATGGAAATTTCAAAGCAGTATTTTCCAGGTTGTGTTTTTGAGACAATAGCTTTGCAAAATACCCTTGCAGCAAATGTGAGCAGATAACATGGTCAAATAAGCTTGGGAAACACATTTTCTTTTTTTTGGAAAATCAAATTGTCCATTGCACATCAGCAATATAAGGACTCTGAAGGGTTCTGCTTAAAGAAACCTAGTTAACATGGTTTACTCCATGTTCCAAGCCTATGTGACTACAGAATGTAATTTTAAAAAAAAAATCATTACTTATCAGCATCCTCTAGGACCTGCAGAACCATCTCCACCACTTACTAGTTAAAGTAAGGTAGCAAATAGCTATCTAAACTGTGCTTTACTCATATGAATTTTGTGAATTTTGAAGTATGATAGCACAATGCCTGGCACATACTATGTATTCAATATAGTTTAGTTATTATTATCATTAACAAATTCTCTGTTTAAGGTAAAAATGCCTGTTAGAATCTATAAAACTAAGAAGTTACCTAAATGATAAAAAGCCTCAGTTCTGATTTTAATTCTTATCTATTAAAAAATATATTCACTTATTATATACTTTATTTATAACAGTACATAGTCTATTAACTGGCCAATTAATTTTTAACAAATAAACAGTGTAAATGTAAATTACATCATATTCATTATTACACTTGAGAATTTAGCTTTGAATTCAGACATTCAGATTTAACTGTTTTTCACTAAAAAGTGGCAAGCGTGAGTATACAAAGTCACATTTTAAATCCCAATTTCTTTAGTAAATATGTTTTAATAAATCATAATAATATAACTTTAAAATTAAAATCCTTGCCTACATGCATCAGGATGATCCATCCATGCCCTCAAGAAACTTATAAATGTGTTGGGGGGGTCCAACATATAGCTAGATTATCGTTGAACTTCAGATGTGCAAGTATGATCTCCCACAGGAGAAAGTACATGAAAAAGGATGTTACAATAAGTCTAGATTATTTAGGTGAATAAGAAGAGAAAGACATTTCAGACATAGGAAACATCATGTGCAAAGCTACTGAGGCATGAAACTGAACAGAAAGTCTGTTCGGGGAACCAAGTTTAATTTCATATTACTGACATAGAGAGTGTCCTCGTACCTGCCTCATTTTCAGTGCCTAAGTTGACATTTGTGGGCAGCCGCCAGATGATGAAGTTACGTGGGTCTTCTTAAAGATCACACTACGTTGCCGGTGTGAGAGGACCATTAAAGGATTTGAGTGGGGTTCAGGCATGCGAATGAAGTTGTCTTTAAGATCTAGCAATCTACCTTTTGTGCCATGGTCAAGAGACAGGAAGACAAGTTAAAAGCTAATACTGCAATAGTTTACATTAAGGTTGTGTATGTAGGTTCAGAGGAGATAGAATGAATTATAAGTACATAAATGAGATAAAATATGTAGGATTTAATTGTTGCTTGGGTATAAGAGGTTACAACAATGTAAGATTCTTAAACAAGATTCCAGGTTTCCAGCTTACTCATTTTGATGGTAGTTTTAACTTAGATGGTAGTTTTGTTTACTGGAAGTGAGGTGAGAGTTGGCCAAAATGGAAGGGACATAACTAAATTCAGCGATGGATCCTTGGCAAATCGTTCTGTGCATGGGTGCTGGAGCTTGAATGGAAATTATTGCTGGAAAATCAGGAGTGTATATTGAAATCTGTATCAATGAAAGTGAATAAAATTACCCACAGAGGTGGAAAAAAAAATTAAAGGGAAGAGGGTCAAGGACAGAAACTTATAGAAAAACAGCCTTTAAGGCTCAGATAATTTGAAAAGGGATCAAGAGAAAAACCAGAAAAGGATAATGGAACAGAATCAATATAGAGATGATTTTGCACATATTATCTCATTTGTATTTACCAACAAACAATGGTAACAAATAAGGCAGGTGATTCTGTCCTTATTTTTGAGAAAAATCAGCCTCAGAGGGGTTAAATTATTTAAAGTTATCTGTTGAAGGCAACATAGGTAAGGACTTAAACACAATATAATTCTTTTTCACAGTGCCAGCAATATAATTTCTTCCTATTTCTTTTATTAAACAATCTCTCCTCTATTCTATGCCACAATATTAAAATGTGATAATGTTATATTGCTAGATAAATTTACTTTTGATAAAGTCAGTTAATCTTTTCAGGAAAATTTCATTTGCTGCCCATGGCATAATTAAATCAGACCAAAAGCCAGCATATTCATCTGTGGTGCCCAGTGGTAGATTGCTGTTTAAACACTGGAAGTATATCTGAGTGTTTGGGGATGCCACATATCACTTCAAGGCTCCCAAAGTGCCATCCATCATCATGCTCTATAAAATGAAAAGTGAACCATTTTACTGGAAGAAAAACTATATAACACCACTTCAAAGCCCTAAGCCAGAGTTGAACTATGGCAATTCCTACACACTCTTGTCAGTTCTGCACTCTATAAATCAGACTTATTTCAGGAACCATCAAGCTATAATTTACACTATCTTTAAAACTTGTAGGTGGAAAATCAAATTTTTTTCTAATTCTTATTTTATTTGCAATAGTGAATTGTGTATGACCGTCCTGTTTTCTTGTTTCATGATGCTCTTTTTTATGTTGAAGATACTGATATTTCCTATAATAGCTTAGTTTGCCTTTATAAGGTATTTTATTTTCTTACAATTTCCTTATATAGCCTGGTGAAAAAACATCCAAACTTTAGAGTAGATGTTTGTTTGTTTGTTTTCAAATTATACATAAATACACGTCAAAATAATTGTATTTTTGTTACATTGTCTTTTGCTGTATTAACAAAAATAGCTTATAATGCTGTTTGTTCTGTCTATTGTGGATGATATTAATGGGCATTAGAGGGCTTACTGTGATTAACTCATGAATAAATGCTCATAAGTAAGCAGGTACTATGAAATAAGACCTAAGACTATTTCAAAAAGAAGTCTTACAGAAAAGAACTGTGAGGCCAGATTAACAAACCTTGGCTAAAATAACAACCTGCTCTTGTTTCACACTTAATGCTACACTACAGCTCATTTGTCATTTCTAACCCACACAAGTGAAACAAATACTTATGTGAAAGAGGTAAATAATAGCCCCAATCAAAGAGCTTAACAGTTGTGGACATGAAAACGTATCAAAGACAAATGAGCAGATGTGGTGGCTTCAAATAGAGAAATGTTATACTTCTATGCGTAAAGTTACAATGAAGAATAAACTCATTTTACCACTAAGTTGTGTCTGAATCATTCTCTTATAGCAAGGGGGTCTGCTGAGGTCAGGAATACAGGAGGAAGGACTCTAGCCCTGTAGTTGTTTTTGTTGTTCTTCCTAGGACAAACTTTTCTTTCCACCTGTCTAACAGACTCCAGTTTTTTTTTTTTAACTTTGGGTTTGTTTGTTTGTTTATTTATTTATTTATTTATTTATTTATTTATTTATTTATTTATTTATTTATTTATTTATTTATTTATTTATTTATTTATTTATTTATTTATTTATTTATTTATTTATTTATTTATTTATTTATTTATTTATTTATTTATTTATTTATTTATTTATTTATTTATTTATTTATTTATTTATTTATTTATTTATTTATTTATTTATGGCTGTGTTGGGTCTTCCTTTCTGTGCGAGGGCTTTCTCCAGTTGCGGCAAGTGGGGGCCACTCTTCATCGTGCTGCGCGGGCCTCTCACTATCGTGGCCTCTCCTGTTGCGGAGCACAGGCTCCAGACGCGCAGGCTCAGTAATTGTGGCTCACGGGCCTAGTTGCTCCGCGGCATGTGGGATCTTCCCAGACCCGGGCTCGAACCCGTGTCCCCTGCATTGGCAGTCAGATTCTCAACCACTGCGCCACCAGGGAAGCCCCTGACTCCCGTTTTAATGTGAGGTTTATGTGGATCCAGAAAAGATCCCACCCCTTACTCTAAAGTTAAAACAGGTCGATAGATTTTAACCACACACATCCCACTCAATGATTCAATGTTGGGCATGTGATCAAGATGAAAGGATTGAATCCCAGGACCTTTACAGTGAATGCAAAAAGAAGAAAAAAGGAACATATACTTTGGAATCATGTGGTATGCATTAAACCAAGCCCAGTTATCCCCATCTTTGGACTTTTGAATTCTGGAATCAGTAAATTCATATTAAAATACAAGTCAATACAAGTAGTACAATTTTAAGTCAATACAAGTAGTACATTATCTTTCTTGCAAACAGGAGCATATTAACTGACGTAGGTCTACCCTGGCTAATTATGGTTCCTCTGAGCTGAAGATGCATGTGATAGAGAACAAACTGAAGGAGAAGTTGGTAAATTAGAGAGATACACTGAACAGGCAATTAGAATCTAAGAGGAGGATGAAGAGAGTATAGTGGAATTTTTTTAGGTTAGCTGAAAGAGCTTTATGTAAGAAAATGCAAAGCTATGTAATATGCTTACTTAGAAGGCCAAGGACTAACAAACTGTTAGTTTTTACTTCAAACAGCAATAATTATTAACCTTAGCCAGTTCAGTTATTGCCATTAGTCTCCTGAAACATAAAAATTAATAAATAAAAAGTACTTATTGATGGCTTATGCAATCAAATTATACACATATTAACACATAAACAACATATATTGCATTATATGTTATTCTCTTTTTTAGGACAAAATTAGTGGCTTAGTCCCACATATGTACTTCAACAATAGGATGTAGTACATTTCTAGTTCATGTAAATCCATTGTCTTTGGATGTTAAAGATATGGTTGCATAGTTATCAATAATAGCTTCATTGAAAATTATCGTACACCAAATACACTTAACCTGTATCTGATTATTTGATTGGTAAATCTGTATATAGTGTCCCTCAGTATCCACAGGGGATTGGTTCCAGGACCCCCAAAGATGCTCAAAACAGTCAGCTCTCCATGTCCGCAAGTTCTACATCTGTGGATGGGGAGGGCCAATCAAACGTGAAATTGAATGGAGAAAGTCTTTAACTGTAAATCCTTTGCATAAATCCATCCAAATCTTTGCCAATACTAGCAAAAACTGTTTAGTAGATGTTTTAAAAATTTGAAAATCAAAATTCTCGTATTTCTTTTTATTTTCATTTTATTCTCAGTAGTTAAAAAAAGAATTTTCACTTATAAGCTTATATGTTCCAATATCACATAATTGAACTACAAGGCTAAGTCAAATGAGGTTTTTGGAGGCAAAATTGAAAGTTTTAATAACGTAATAACACCAGGGCAGTCATTTCAAATGATATAAAAATTTCAGTGGGACAATTTTGAAAATGTTAATTGCACAATAAATATTTTGGTCAATATGCTATGTAATAGGCCTAGTTATTCTATTCGCCTGCCTCTGTTATTGTCCCATGCTGTCCTTTCCAATACGATAGAAACATGGCTATTCAAATTTAATTAAAGAAAATAAATGCAACTTCTTAGTTTTACTAGCCACATTTTAGATGCTTAATAGACTCATTTTTTTCTAGTGACTATTGTATTAGACAGGACAAATATAGAATATTTCCACAATTATAGAAAGATATATTGAGAGTGCTATTCCAGTTATTTGTGCTTGAAAAGCACTTAGTTCTCTATTCTTTTCATTTCCCATTCATTCTTTCATTCATTCAAGAAAAAAAATTGAGACCCTATTCTTTCTGGAACATAGGGTTTGGTAATGAACCAAACACACTTCTGCATTCATATAGTTTAAATCTAATGGATGAGAAAATAAACACACAATGTTTTATAGTGACAAGTGCTTTGAAGAAACTAAAACAGGTGATAATAAGTGACTCAGAAAGGTATATTAGACAAGCTGGGCAGTGAAGTATGAGATGATTATCTTGAGTGGAAATCTGAATGAAGGGATGGGGAAAACTAAGAATATTTAGACAGAATATTTCATGTGGAGAGAATAACCACAAAGGTGCTGAGGCAGGTTATTCCTTAATGTGGGTCAAGGAATAGCAATAAGCCCATAGAGTAAGTGATATCATTTACTTTTTAACAGTATCACTTTGACTGCTGTGTGGAGAATAGAACATGGTGAGTATAGGCAGCAATGGACAGGGGAGCTCGAGAGCTGACCAGGCAGGAGTCTAGGAGGGAGATGGTAGTGACCTGGATCAATACAGTAGCAATGGAAGGCAACAGAAATACTGGATTTGTTACGATTGATATACTTTTTCTGTATTGATTGTATCTCCTATGTGTCTACTCTAGTTTTGAACCACCAAGACAGTATCTGGAGACATATTATGCTAGATTATTGTTTCTGTTGAGCTATAAGGCCCCAGTATTCCCGAACCTGACTAACAGCCAGTACTAGTAGACCTTGCCAACTCTCTAAGGCACTGGGTTATTTAAAAGCAATTTCAAAACCTATGTTCACAGCTTACAGTCATTAACAGTTTCAAGAAAAGTATTCCATGATAGTATCCTTCTAGCCACATTGATATAAGTCTCTTCACACCCTTTATCTTAATGAACATTTTTCTTTTGCTAATTACAGAATGACTGCCTCCTGGTGCTCTTATGTTTCAGATAATGGTTACCTCAGATGCGTCAATACATATTATACATTCTACTCTTCAGTTTTCTTCTAATTTCCTCTTTTCATAATGCATCACATATTGTTTTGTAACAATGAATTCAATGAGAAATCAAACAATAAAAAAGATACAGTGAAATGTTTCATTAACAGAAAATTTGAGTAAATATGCAGACTTAAATTAAATGCTCAAGGGATCTTAATTCTTTGTTAGTAATACTGGAAGATGACCAAACTCAATTAGCTGGATTTCATCAATTGGCTGTTTACCAATTATTTAAAAATAAATCATAAAATTCATGATTTCATCTGTTTTTAAGTTGTGTGCACTGTATGGTATTTATTTTTTCTTACTTTTCTATCATGTATCAGACAAACGTTAAGTCTACCAAGATAGTGGCTTTTCTTGCTGAATTTCCTCTTAATGGTCTTTCTGTACTCCTCCAAACTGTTCCTTCATTTTTAGCTCCTATTTTTAATTTATATTCATCTTCCTTTATGTGTGACTCTTATATGCATCCTTTTCAATGACAAATTTTATTTGAGATGGGCTCCAGAGGGAAAAAAAAAAAAAAAGTGGCCTATTACCTCATAATTCTCAACAGTATTCAGTACTAAACTGATGCCTTTTATCTATGGATTCTATTCCTACTAACCTTGTAAGCGGGACGTAAACTATATTTTATACAATGCCCATTACATTGTTGTTGCTCAAGTAATCCGGAACATAAGACAACAATAAATAAGCCTTCTCCAGGGGTTCAACATTATCCTCTTTCTTCTTCATTCTGTTAAAATTTTTTCTGTAAAATCTCCCTTTGTCTCAAATTCAAACCCAGCCACTTCAAGTCTTTATGTCACCACTTACTTTCTCCATTTAACACCAGATGTTTATCTTTATGTCTGAGAAACTTTTATATCCTCTTGCTTTCTGTAGGTTCTTTTCACACTGACCATCCTATCTGGCATACACTGCTCCAAATCTGTGCTACTTAGGTTTGTCTTTTAAGGAATAAACGTTCTCACTTTCAAAGAACATTGATGTTGCTCTCCTGAGTAGTTTAAACTTCCCCTATGAAGTCTCCACCATTCAAATAGCTTTACATGTTCCTGAATGCTGAATCTCATTGCTCTCTCTTCAAAATGGTCCATTATTTTATAAATATTGTCCTAATTACAAGCAAAATAATAGTTATAAATTTTGGAGAGGCCCCTATGTGCCAGACATGGTGCTAATAAGTATTTTACATATATTAATTCTGCTCATTTACCCAAAAAATCTTTGGTTCCTCTCTTTACTGTTAGGAGGAAAGAGATGCTGAAAAATTTAATTGCTGAAGTTTAGAGAGCTACAAAGTAGCTGAACTAGGATTTGATCCTAACTAGTAGATGGTACTGGAAAAAGGAGGTTTGCATTATTCAGTAATAAAGATCCTGGCTCTAAACCAGACTTTTGAGCCTTCAGAACAATATAACCAAAATTGATACTTTTACATTACAGGCAGGTGTGAAAGAGTAGGTCGGTATATCAGGTATCTACCTCTTTGGCAACTTTAGATCTTCTGGGCCTCACCTGTCTCTTGTTCCAGTTGTTATGACACCCAGTCCTGCACAGGCACTAATCACGTTCATGTGCCACCTGACTGAGTCTTGTTTCATAACCTTGTCCCTCTTCCCATACATGGCACTTCCTACAACAAGGGCTTCTCCACTGATGACAAATCATCAAACACCACAAAACCCTCCTTGGTGCCCAGATATGTAGAAAAGCAAGTTACTGCCCTGTGGGTTGAATGTTTGTCCAAAGGGATATGAAATCAGTGGTTAAAATCTTCCCCTTTTCCCTTATAAGAAGAATATTCTAAGATGGTTATTTGACTTGTTTTCCTGTAGGACTATCCTGAAAAACTGAGGTATTGCTTGTATTCTACATTTGCCAGCTCAGTAATGCCTCCTTAAACTTGATCTCTATATTCCCTTGCCTAACACCCCTTTCTCCCTCACTCCAGCTGCCTGGGTGCACACTTCCCAGTATAACTTTTGAGCTAAGCTCTGCTTTCTGGGGCCATCAAGAAACAGTTGAAGCCACAGAGTGATAGTTTATCACAGAGTAGAGTAAAACAGTGGGAAACACAATGGTAGTTATATTTTGCAGCAAGCTAGAGGTTACATCCAGGGCTTGACCTCACTATTTTTATTTACATAGTAATCATTTTCCAGTAAGTTTGGATAATTTTAACCAGGCTTCCACCTCTGATTCCTAAAAACAACCATTTTATAAATACTGAATGAGGACCAAGAGTCAAGGGTCCAGTCTGTGCCACACACAGAGCTCAGTGGAATGGAAAATGGAATGGGTCACAGTCTCTGAATCAAGGCAGCTCAGAGTGGGATAGAGAAATGGACACATGTGTGAATAAACACTGTGGCATGATACATGCAAATGTAGTGGTCGCTGATGACCTCATGATTTCTCAGATCAGTATTTTCCCTATATTCATCTTCTACAATTCTACCAGTTGGACTTCAATGGGATAATTTTCTTCTTTACATAAACCATAGAACAGTTCTTGGAAATATATATTAATGATATAAATATCTGAGCTATATCCCTGACTCACTGATTTAGAATTGTCAGGGAAATTGGGACCTTTCAAAGCACTGGTTCCAAATCCTTGTTGTGCTTCAGAACCACCTAGGGAATTTTTGTTGCTGTTGATGTCATTTTAGTATTTAAATTAACATGAAATAAAACTTTTTTTGTGAAATACACAATTCTATACATTTTAACATATACATAGATTTGTGAATTCAACAACAAAATTAAGATACAGAACAATTTCATCACCCCAAACAATCTTTCATGCTTACCCTCTGTAATCACAACTTCCTCCTATCCTTAAACTCTGGCAGTCACTGGTCTCTTCTCTGTCACAATAGACGTAACATTTTGACAATGTAACATAAATAGAATCATACAGTAGTTAACTTTTTGAGACTGCCTTATTTCACTTAGCATACTGCCTTTGAGATTTATCCAATATGTTGTGTTTATCAACATTTCATTTTGTTTTTAAATAGTATTCTATTATATGGATGTATTGCACACTGTTTATCCATTCAATTGCTACAGGACATTTGGGTTGTGTTCAGTTTTGGTGATTCTGACTAGAGCTGTTAGAAACATTCGCGTATAGGTTTTTGTGTGAACGTGTGTTCATTACTCTAGGTAAGGCCAATACTTGGGATTGACTTACTGGATCATATGTAAAGTGTGTGTTTAATTTTATAAGAAAATGACCGTGTTTTCCAGAGTCCCAACAGCAATATACAGTGTTCCTGTTGCTATACATCCTGAACAGCATTAGGTATTGTTAGATTTTTTTAAAAAGGCATTTTTCTAAGTATGTATAGTGGTATCACAACATGGTTTTAATGAATTTTCTAATGGCTAATGATACTGAACATCTTTTCATGGGATTGTTTATCATGCTTATATTCTCTTCGATTCAGAGTCTGAAGTCTTTTTGCCTATTCCTTAAAAGTTGCATTTTTACTTTATTATTGTTTGTTTCCTACTATTGAATGCTGGGAGTTCTTTATACATTCTGTTCTTTGTTAGATATATGATTTGTAAATATTTTCCCCCAGCTTGTACTTAGTTTTTCATTTCCCTTAACAGTGTCATTTACAGAGCAAATTTTTTAGCTTTTTTTTTTTTTAAGTTTTATGACCAGAAGGCATTTAAGCTATTCAGATTCTAACCTCTATTCTCATTTCCCACTTTGACTTATTAAATCACAATTTCTAGATGTGATGCCCAGGAATCTTTATTTTAAAAAATAAAACTCTTCATGTAATTCTCAACCTGTTTTAACATGCTCTGTTCTAGAGTAAGGTGAGCAAACAGTGAGCCAAGGGATTTTTGTAATAGTCCCTATGTAATCAACCACAACAGATACAGCAATAAACTGTCTGCTGATAACTGAAATAGTTACCATCACTCTTCATCTGTCTTAAACCAATTACATGTTAGTTACATTGTTTCAACTATACTCCTAATACTGACACAACAAATTCAGTGTTCAACCGTCTGAATTCATTACCACCTTCCAAACCGCTGCTCCCTCTGCATCCCTTATTCTTGTTAATTTCTTACAATTCATATCAAGAGGAAAAGGAAGAAAAAAACAAGAGGTTTGAGGGGTAGAGAGAGGGAGAGAGAGAAAGAGAGGGAGAGAGAGAAAGAGAGGGAGAGAGAGAAAGAGAGGGAGAGAGGGAAAGAGAGGGAGAGAGGGAAAGGAAAAGGATTGAGAGAGGGAAGGAAGGAAGAAAAGGAAAAATGGGGAAAGAGGAATAATAAAGGAAAATGTAGTTTATGATCCTCTTTGATCCTTTCATATGTTTGTACTTCATACAATTGTTATAACATGGCACTGAGAGGGTGAAATCTGGAGTACAATAGACACGAAAAACATGGTCTGGTCAGTTTTTTTGCTAATTTAACCAGCCTGAATCAGAAGGATAATAAAGTACTAAGTGTTCTGTTTACAATAGAAGGATAAACTGAGCAAAGGGGACATAAATTTCGTTTATTCATGTATTCCGTCATTAAAAAAAATCAGTTCTGTGAAATTGCATTTTATAATAATAGCTAATGTCATTCATACGTTATTTGATTTAGCTTTTACAATTACCCTTTAACGTACTCGGTGTTACTATATTCAGTTTCAAGACAGGTGAACTGAGATACAGACAAGTAACTTCCCAAGATCACCTCATTAGTACTAGAACACTGAGAATTGAAGTCAGTGCTCTCTTTACATCCAAGGCAGTGTATTTAACCATTCACTTATTTTTTTTTTTGCCTTTGTTATATATTTGTTTTGTATTTAGGGTAAACATATACTTCTGTTCTTAATACTCTGCAACTTTAAGGAAGACTCCACAGGTAATTTAAAATAAGGAAACAGTGTTCTCTAACAACAACATGTAAAAATTCAGAAAAAAAGTTGTGAAGAAAAAAACAAACACTTGAACATTTTACACGTCAACAGGAATGGACAGTAAATAGACTAAACTTAGGGACACATCGAAATTTAAAATTATGTTGATCAGAAATGCAACTGGATGATCACAGAATAACAGAAAAAAATGAGTGTCTTATATAACTTTCCTATCACCACATGGAATGACTAATAAACACTAAAGAAAATAGGAAAAATTCAGAGGAAAACCTCTAACTGTAAACTAAAGAATACATATATATGGCTATTTTCAAAATAGATTTCTCAATTCTGAAGAAAATTATTTTATTTGCAAGATACTTAATCTGCAGCACAGTGACTGAAAAAAAATCATTGCTATGTTTGGCACTGTGCCAGACAGTAATCTCACTAAATCCCTGCATTATCATTATTTAACGGTATCAAATGAAAATACTTTTAATTTATATGAGTACTTTCTTATATAAGATTCTAAGAAAAGGTGTCTAAATACCTTGAAAGATGTCTTAAAATGTGAATTTTCACATGCAAATAAAAAGGGACTTTATGTTGACCATTCAGACAAAAATGTGTTTTGCTTCCTAAATCCTTGAATTTCTCCATTACTGAGTTAAATAGGATTAATTCAACAGATGAAGAGGAAATGAGTACTGTAATAGTTTGTATGTTTATTTTTTGGTGGGGGAGATGGGCTGAGATTTGTAAAAAGGCATTAGAATCAACAGGTGAAGAAATAATTATATTGGATAAACTTGTCTATTAAGATGTAAATCACTAAATCAATAAATACTCTAAAATATCTACTAAAGTCTTGTTTTAGAAATGACAGAAAATATTTGCAGATAATGAACTAACGAAGGATTAGTCTAGGTAGGTACAAAGAAATAAGACAAGAATGAGGCAGACACTTAATTTTCTGTGTCATAGAGTAAAAGCATGAACAAATAATGAAATTGCCTCATCTGAGAGCCACTTAAATTCTTGATCCAAAAAAGATAGCAGTACAAGTAGGTGCACAAATGTGTAAGAACAAAGAATGCCTAGGAAATGTAACCAGAAAGTGGTGTAAACAAATCAAAAGTATAATACTTTAAAAAATAAAACTATTTTGGAAAAGTTCAAAATTGTATGAATAAACCTGTTTTCTTAATTTTATCTAGCAAATGTAAAAATATAACAAATGTATTTAGCAATATTTTTTACATTAATGCATTCAAAAATCAAATTCTAGAATAAAACCCAGATTTGCCAAACGTTTATAACATAATTACTATTTTTCCTTTGTTTTTAGTATACAACAAAGAATGCATCATTATTAAGTCTCCAAGGTAGAAACTTCCAATAGAATGCAGTTAAAAGTGGACTCTGAGGGTCAGTTTTGACTCTACCATCTGTTAGTATGCAAACTGGTTACTTAATTTCTCATTTTACTCAAGTTAAAAAAAAAAACTGAGGGGTAACAGTACCTACTTTTTAGGGGAAGGATTTAATGAGATAATATCTATAAATCCTTTATAATTGTCTGGCACATAGTTCTAATAAGTAGTAGTATTATTCATTGATCCTCTTTACACACTTATGTCAGATGGAGCAATCATGCATTGATATGTAGCTCATGCTGGGCTGTAAGGATTGTGAACAAACATACTTTGATGGTATTTGTCTGAGTTTCATTAACCCTAAGTAAAAAAGTGCTTCAACTCACCAAAACTCCAGCTTCTATGTCTCTCTGCCCCACACATCCCAGTGTTTACCCAAAGATAAATATAATGAATATTATGATAACCATTTAGAAGCCAATAATTATTGTTTGTAAAGCCCACAGAGACAGGAAGCATTTGGTGCCAAGACAATTGCCCTTGTTGAGTGGATTTCCATTTTGGGAGATTGAGCAGAACATTAGCACTTAGCAGACCAAACAAGAATAAGTAATATTTTCACTCTTTCAAGTGGAGGTGAAGGCTTCTCAAATCCAGTATTGGCTTTGTTAATAATCGTTGTTATTGGTCCCGCAGACTGTAAATGAAGCAAGCAAGGAATATATCTGAAGTCCTAATTTTTTTTTTCACTCCTGAAAGAGCACTTTGAAGATATTGTGAAAGTGCAATTAAGACAAAAAATTTTGCATGTCAGGCAGTATGCTGATTTGCCATTAGCAGGCTTAGGAAAAATGTTGGGTATGCAAGGATAATCAGACAAAAAAGATATATAAGTTAATTCAGCTGAGAATATAAATGACCTTCAGACATTCTTCTCCTGCAAATAATCTGCCAGTCCACTTCATTTTATTCTTCCTCTGGATGGTGCTTCTCATTCTTCCTTGGTATCAGATGGTACATTATGCAAAAGACTTAGTTATACTTAATTCTGTCCTACTACATTGAATTTTGAGAGCATATGTAACATCTCCTTCTGAAAGTAGTTTTGATAATAATACTAACAGCTACCACCTAAGTTGAAAGAAACCTATTCACCATATTTAACCATTATCTTGACTAATCATAGTAAAATTTAAATGCAGTAGAGGAAGTCATGGCTCACAGAAGTTGCATTCTAGTAGAAATGTAGTAGTTCCCATGATTTTGGATTTAAATCTGAATTGCTGTTTTGATTGAAAAATTACTCATACCTAAACTGCATACCCGTCTATGTACAGATTATGCTAACCAGCACAGTTCTGAGAGAAGAGAACTCCTACATAATATTTTAAAGAGTTACCCTAGTTCAAAGTCTGTTTAATAGGGCTTATTCCCACTGGTAGGTGAGTTTTGAAAGGTAAATTCTTCCTCCTAACCTCAGTAAAACTTGTGAATCAAGGAATGCTTAAACTGAAATTTTATATCAGTAGTAACTGCTAAGAATTACTGTCTTTAGAAGAGACAAGTAATATGACTGATAAGGGGTTAATATCTAAAAAATATAAATAACTCATACAACTCAGCATCAAGAAAAACCAATGAAGAAATGGGAAGAAGATTTGAATAGACATTTTCTCAAAGAAGATATACAGACGGCCAACAGGTACATGAAAAGATGCTCAACATTGCTAATGAGAGAAATGCAAATCAAAACCACAATAACACTTCACACCTTTCAGAATAGCTATCATCAAAAGTCTACAAATAACAAACATTGTTGAAGGTGTGGAGAAAAGGGAACATTAGTACATTGTTGGTGGGAATGTAAATTGGCACAATCATTGTGGAAAACAGTATGGAGGTTCTGCAAAAAAATGAAAATAGAACTACCAGAACACCTAGCAATTCCACTCCTGTGTATATCGCCAAAGAAAATGAAAATACTAATTTGAAAAGAAACACGCACCTCAATGTCCATAGCAGCATTACTTACAATAGTCAAGATATGAAAGCAACCTAAGTGTCCACCAACAGATGAATGGATAAAGAAGATGTGGTATGTATATACAATGGAATTATACTCAGCCATAAAAAATAATTAAATTCTGCCATTTGCAACAACGTGGATGGACCTAGAGGGTATTATGGCTAGTGAAGTAAGTCAGACAGGGAAAGACAAATACAGTATGTTAACACTTATATGTGGAATCTAGAAAATTAAACAAATGAATAAATATAACAAAACAGAAAGAGACTCACAGATATAGAGAACAAACTAGTGGTTACCAGTGGGGAAAACGAAAGAAGAGGGGCAAGATAGGGGTAGGGAATCAAGAGACACAAACTGCTATGTATAAAACAAACAATAAGGGTATGTTGTACAACACAGGGAAATAAAGGCATTATTTTGTAATAACTTTAAATGGAGTATAATCTATAAAAATACTGAATCACTATGTTGTATGCCTGAAACTAATATTGTAAATCGACTATACTTCAATATATAAAGAGAGAAATGGCAATGTCTCAGTAACGAAAACATTTTTAAAAAATCTTAGAGCCATTGCAATTTTATTTGCACTGATGCATACTACTCTGTTTTAATAGTTTCTGATATTCTTAGTACAACAAAACAAAATCTGAGCCAGTAATAAATAAATACAAGCACTAGAGCAAGCGACATTCAAATAAGTGGCACAAATAGAATTTTTAAACCCATTATATGAACTTCATTAGTCAATAAACTTTATGAATAATACCCACACCCTGTGTCAATGGGCAAGTCATTTACTTTTTGTAAGGATTCACCTTACTGTGAAATCAGGAAACCAAACATTTCTTTTATAGATCAAAAAAGAGAGTACCTGGTTAAAAAAATTGAAAGTTATTTTTATCTATAAATAACTAGTAATAAACAAATTTAAAAATCCACTTATAAATAGCATAAAACACATACTATTTAGGAATAAATTCAACAAAAAATATGTAAGACTTCCACACTAAAACCCACTAAATATTGTGAAAGAAATTAAAGAACTAAATAACGAGAGAAATACACCAAGTTCATAGATTGGAAAAATTAATATTAAGATGGCAATTCTACCCAAAATGGTTTAAAGATTTAATGTAATCCCAATCACAATTTGAATGGGATTTTTTCAAAGAAATTGACATGTTAATTCTAAAATTTATATGAAAATGAAAAAGACCTAAAATAGACAAAACAGTATTTTAAACAACCAAAAAAAAAAGTTGTAGGACATATATGGCTAATTGTTTTTGTGATAACAGTACTCAGGAGTTTTTTCAATAAATGGTGTTGCAAATGTATGGGTTGGGCTGCAGGGGAAAAACTGACTTAACATGTCTCAGGGGTGAACATAAAACCTAAATGTTTTGAGATTCTAAAAGATAATATAGGAGAATTTCTTCATGACCTAGGATTAGGCGTACAATTCTGAAAAGTGACACACAAAGAACTAAACATAAAAGGAAAAAAAAGACAAGTTTGACTTTTAGGGTGAACAACCATCCCTAGGACTAGCCTGGTTTAACACTGAAATTACTATGTTCCAGGAAACCTCTTAGTCCTGTGGAAACCCAGAAAGTTACACACCCACATCTGCCCAGCAGACAACATGAAAAATTGGAAAATAAAATCAGAAGATGCCTTATATACAGAATAGTAAACAAATTTCAGAAATCAATAATAAGCACAGAAACAACTCAATTAAAAATGGGCAATATACTTGGAAAGACATTTTAGAAATAGATATACATATGTCCTTTAGGAAAGTGAATAGGTGCTCAATGGCCTTGGTCATCAGGGAAATGAGACACCCTTGTACACATAAGAATGACTGAGCTTTATAGTATTAATACTAAATTTGGGAGGAGGATGTGAAGTAACAAGTAGTTTTGAAATTGTTGATGGGAATATAAAATGCTACAACCACTTTGGAAAACTGTTAATCAGTTTCTTATAAAATTAAACCTGCTCTGTGACAAAGCAATTCTACTCCCAGATATGTAACCAAAAAAAAAAAAAAAAAAAGGAAGAAAACTTAGCTGCCCCTCCAAAACCTTTCCAAGAATCAAGAAATTTTATTTATAATAGACAAACAAAAATAATGTAAATGTCCATCAGTAGGAGAACAAGAAAACAAATCACAGTATGTTCATATAATAAAATACTCTTCAGCAGTAAGAATTACTGATACACACAAAAGCGTGGGGAATTTCAAAAACTCCATGGTGAATGAAAGAAGTCAGAAACAAAGAATATAAATTTTAATGTTCCCTTTATGTGAATTTCAATAAAAGTCTGATTTATGGTGACAGAGATCGGAACAGAGGTTATTGAATGCTGGAGGGAGGGATGATCAGAAAGAGATAGGAGACAACTTTCTGAGATGATGAAAATGCTATATATCTTGATTCCTGGCAGTAACATGGGTGTATAAGTTAATATAAATGTATTAATTGCAAAATTAAAATCTGTGCATTTCGCAGTATTTTAGTTTTACTTAATAAGAAATATTACACGTATTATTTTATTCACTTAAAAATCCAATTGACCTTTGTAGTACTTAGGATTGATCTTAAAAATAATTATTCTAGTTAGACCATAACTCTAACAATAATTAGAATAAATAAGCATGATATTACTGAACATATACTATTAAAGAACATAAATGTTTCCTACCTAAAGTTATATGTACTTCAAGTTGAAGAAAGAGTAAGTGGAAATCAAAATACATTCTTTAGTCTTAGTATTTCTGTGGCATATTTTTGTAACAGTGTTAGTTTGTGGGTCTGTGTTTATCTTTGTTTATTTACCAGAAAATAATTAAACTTGCAAAAAACTGCAGGAACCCAATTTGACATTCCAAAAAGCATCTTGTTATCTATTAACTTTTATAACATTGGTGGTTAATTTGTGCTAGAGTTAAGTAAATATTTTCATTAATAATGAGCATTTCTTCCAAAGCTCTTTTCTAATGAGTTGAAAGCATCTGATTCTCCCTTCAAAATATCTTTCAAGCAGAAGTTTCACTGTAGAAAATTAAAGAAAAATTTGAATAAAATTCTACCAGTACATAATGCTAGAAAGATAAACTTGCTTGTGATAATCTATAAGCAACATCCCAAATTTTATATTTTCATATGTGATTATTTATTAAATGTAAATATAACCAATAAATTCAATTATATTTTAATATTTTTACAATTAAAATATAATATGCAAACACATAGAAAGCATAATGACTCAATATCATGACAAACTGTCTCAGTTTAATTCTCTTACATTATTCAAATAAATCCCACAAACAGTAAAATTCTAACACAAATGTCTAAAATAATGGAATCAATTCACATCTCTGCTTTCTTCATCAATATCTATTTGACTTTTGTACATTTAAACTTCAGTGACTTTCAGTGGATTCTATAGTCTGAAGCATATTAAACTTTGAATTTTAGCACTTCTTACTTTTAAATGTAGAGTACACATTTCGATGGAATGATTCAATAAGCTGAATGTCATTTTCTTGATTTGTGTATTTGTCTGAAAATAATTACATGGCCTCATATCTGTTTTCCTCTAAACAGATTGTAGCTTCCTAATATCAGTCAGCATACTGACCTCTATTTTTATAATAGTTGATGCAAAGACAACACCATTTTTGAGGCAGGGTAAATCTATGTATACAGTTATTCTTGTTTCCTATTATTTAGCCATCAATTACACAAGATTATGCAACCATGATGTGAATAAAGTGTAATTCCAAAGCTTGTAACTCAGATTTCCATTACAATAAAAATTACTGAGGCTGAGAACAGAAAGAGAAAAGACTGGAAAAGAGTGAACAGAGCCTAAAAGACCTGCGGAACACCATCAATAAGACCAACATATGCATTGTGGGAGTGTCCAAAGGAAAAGAGGAAAAAGGAACATGAATATTTGAAGATATCACTAAAAAATTCCCAAGTTTGATGAAATACATGAATATAAATATCCAAGAAGCTCAATCAACTCTAAGTAAGATGAACTCAGAGACCCACTCTGAGACACATTATGCTTAAAGTTTCAAAAGCCAAGGAAAAAGACAGAATCTTGAAAGCAACAAGACAGACGTGATCACATAGAAATGACCCTCAACAGTATTAGCATAGATTTCTCATCAGAAAGTTTGGAGGCCAGAAGGCACTGGGCAAGTATATTCAAAGCGCTAAACAAAAACAAAGACAAAAAACTGTCAACAAAGAATCTATTTCTAGCAAAACTGTCCTCCAAAAGTGAGGGAGAATTAAGACATTGCCAGATAAACAAAAGCTTAGGGAAGAATTGTCCAGTAAGAATTACCCAAGGGAGTCCTGAAGGTTGAAATAAAAGGCCATTAGACAGTAACTCAAAGCCATATGAAAAAGAAAGATTTCTGTAAAAGTGAATACTTTGGAAAATATAAAAGCTGGTATTATTGTAACAGTTCCTAACTCTACTTTTTGTTCTCTACATGATTTAAGAGACTAACACATTTAAAAATAGTATTAGTCTAAAATCTAATATTATTGATTTGTAACTCCAAACTGTGTTTTCTACATAGTTTCAGAGTCTAAAAAGAATTCTTCATCCCTGTTTGAGGGCATTAAGTGTATAAAACGTAGTTTTGTGATATCATCACTAAAAGGGAGTAGTGATGGACCTGTAAAGGAACAAAGCTTTATATGTTGTTGAAGTTAAGCTGGTATAAATTCAAATGTTATAACTATAGGATGTTGAATGTAATCTCCATTGTAACCATAAAAAATAGATCTATAGGATTTACAAAAAAGGAAATTAGGAATTTAAATATTTCACTACAAAAATCAAACACAAAAAAAGGCAGTAATTCAGGAAATAAGGGTCAAAAAACTATAAAACACATAGAATACAAAGAGCAAAATGACAGGAGTGGCTCTTTATCAGTAATTGCGTTAAATGTAAATATATTTAACTCTTGGATCAAAATACAGAGACTGGCAGATGGGAGAAAAATGATACAACTATATGCTGTCTGCAAAGCACTCAGATTAGGTCTAGACACAAACAGGTCAAAAGTGAAAGTATATGCAGAAATACAAAGGATCATGAGAGATTACCACAAGCAACTATATGCCAATAAAATGGACAACCTGGAAGAAATGGACAAATTCTTAGAAATGCACAACCTGCCGAGACTGAACCAGGAAGAAATAGAAAATATGAACAGACCAATCACAAGCACTGAAATTGAAACTGTGATTAAAACTCTTCCAACAAACAAAAGCCCAGGACCAGATGGCTTCATAGGCGAATTCTATCAAACATTTAGAGAAGAGCTAACACCTATCCTTCTCAAACTCTTCCAAAATATTGCAGAGGGAGGAACACTCCCCAACTCATTCTACAAGGTCACCATCACCCCGATACCAAAACCAGACAAAGAGGTCACAAAGAAAGAAAACTACAGGCCAATATCACTGATGAACATACATGCAAAAATCCTCAACAAAATACTAGCAAACAGAATCCAACAGCACATTAAAAGGATCATACACCATGATCAAGTGGGGTTTATCCCAGGAATGCAAGGATTCTTCAATATACGCAAATCAATCAATGTGATACATCATATTAACAAATTGAAGGAGAAAAACCATATGATCATCTCAATAGATGCAGAGGAAGTTTCAACAAAATTCAACACCGATTTATGATACAAACCCTCCAGAAAGTAGGCTTAGAGGGAACTAACCTCAACATAACAAAGCCCATATATGACAAACCCACAGCCAACATCCTCCTCAATGGTGAAAAACTGAAACCAAAAAAACAAAAAACAAAACAAAAAAAAAACCCCAAAAAACTGAAACCATTTCCACTAAGATCAGGAACAAGACAAGGTTGCCCACTCTTACCACTATTATTCAACATAGTTTTGGAAGTTTTAGCCACAGCAATCAGAGAAGAAAAAGAAATAAAAGGAATCCAAATCAGAAAAGAAGAAGTAAAGCTGTCACTGTTTGCAGATGACATGATACTATACATAGAGAATCGTAAGATGCTACCAGAAAACTACTAGAGCTAATCAATGAATTTGGTAAAGTTGCAGGATACAAAATTAATGCACAGAAATCTCTTCCATTCCTATACACTAATGATGAAAAATCTGAAAGTGAAATTAAGAAAACACTCCCATTTACCATTGCAACAAAAAGAACAAAATATCTAGGAATAAACCTACCTAAGGAGACAAAAGACCTGTATGCAGAAAATTATAAGACACTGATGAAAGAAATTAAAGATGATACAAATAGATGGAAATATATACCATGTTCTTGGATTGGAAGAATCAACACTGTGATAATGACTATACTACCCAAAGCAATCTACAGATTCAATGCAATCCCTATCAAACTACCACTGGCATTTTTCACTGAACTAGAACAAAAAATTTCACAATTAGTATGGAAACACAAAAGACCCCGAATAGCCAAAGCAATCTTGAGAAAGAAAAACGCAGCTGGAGGTACCAGGTTCTCTGACTTCAGACTATACTACAAAGCTACAGGAATCAAGACAGTACGGTACTGGCACAAAAACAGAAATATAGATCAATGGAACAGGATAGAAAGCCCAGAGATAAACCCATGCACATATGGTCACCTTATCTTTGATAAAGGAGGCAAGCATATACAGTGGAGAAAATACAGCCTCTTCAATAAGTGGTACAGGGAAAACTGGACAGCTACATGTATGAGAATGAAATTAGAACACTCCCTAACACCATACACAAAAATAAACTCAAAATGGATTAAAGACCTAAATGTAAGGCCAGACACTATAAAACTCTTAGAGGAAAACATAGGCAGAACACTCTATGACATAAATCACAGCAAGATCCTTTTTGACCCACCTCCTAGACAAATGGAAATAAAAAAATAAACAAAGGGGACCTAATGAAACTTCAAAGCTTTTGCACAGCAAAGGAAACCATAAACAAGATGAAAAGACAACCCTCAGAATGGGAGAAAAAATTTGTAAATGAAGCAACTGACAAAGGATTAATCTCCAAAATATACAAGCAGCTCATGCAGCTCAATATCAAATAACAAAAAACCCAATCCAAAAATGGGCAGAAGACCTAAATAGACATTTCTCCAAAGAAGATCTACAGATTGCCAACAAACACATGAATGAATGCTCAACATCACTAATCATTAGAGAAATGCAAATCAAAACTACAATGAGGTATCACCTCCCACCAGTCAGAATGGCCATCATCAAACAATCTACAAACCATAAATGCTGGAGAGGGTGTGGAGAAAAGGGAACCCTCTTGCACTGTTGGTGGGAATGTAAATAGATAGAGCCACTATGGGGAACAGTATGGAGGTTCCTTAAAAAACTAAAAATAGAACTATCATACAACCCAGCAATCCCACTACTGGGCATATACCTTTAGAAAACCATAGTTCAAAAAGAGTCATGTACCACAATATTCACTACAGCTCTATTTACAATAGCCAGGACATGGAAGCAACCTAAGTGTCCATCAACAGATGAATGGATAAGAAGATGTGGCACATATATACAATGGAATATTACTCAGCCAGCAAAAGAAACGAAATTGAGTTATTTGTAGTGAGGTAGATGGACCTAGAGTCTGTCATACAGAGTGAAGTTAGTCAGAAAGAGAAAAACAAATACCATATGCTAACACATATATATGGAATCTCAAAAAAAAAAAAAATGGTCATGAAGAACCTAGGGGCAAGACAGGAATAAAGACACAGACCTACTAGAAAATCAACTTGAGGATACGGGGAGGGGCAAGGGTAAGCTAGGACAAAGTGAGAGAGTGGCATGGACATATATACACTACCAAATGTAAAATAGATAGCTAGTAGGAAGCAGCCGCATAGCACAGGGAGATCAGCTCTGTGCTTTGTGACCACCTAGAGGGGTGGGATAGGGAGGGTGGGAGGGAGGGAGACGCAAGAGGGAAGAGATATGGGGATATATGTATATGTACAACTGATTCACTTTGTTATAAAGCAGAAACTAACACACCACTGTAAAGCAATTATACTCCAATAAAGATGTTAAAAAAAAAAAAAAAGTGAAAGTAGAGAGGTATTCCACACCAATAGTAACAAAAAGAGAACAGAGGTAGGTATACTAATATCAGTCAAAATATACTTTAAAAAGGTTATAGAAGACAAAGAAGGAAATTACCTATTAATAAGAGGTCTAATAAAGCAAGCAGAACAATTATAAACATTTAGTAACCTAATAACAGACCATCAAAATATATGAAGCAAAAATTGACAGAATTGAAGAGTGAAATAGACAGTTCTACAATAACAGTTGGAGACTTTAATACCCCCCTTTCAATAATGGGTAGAACAACCAGATAAAAGAGAAATAAGGAAATAAAGGATTTGAATAATGCAGTAAACAAATTAAATCTAACAGACTTATACAGAACACTCTACACCAAAACAAAATACAAATTTCTAAAGTGCACATGGGACGTTTTCCAGGTTAGATCATATGTTAGGCCAAAATTGTCACAATTGAGTAAAAAGATAGAAATAATTCAAAATATCAGGAAAATTACAACATGAATGAACCTTGAGGACATTATGCTAAATGAAATAAGCTAGTCACAAAAAGAAAAAACACTTTATGGTTCCACTTACATGAGGTACTTAGAGCAATCAAAATCACAGAAACAGAAAGTACAGTGGTGGCTGCCAGGGCTTGGGGGAAGGGGAGAATGGGAGTTATTGTTTAATAGGTATAGAGTTGCAGTTTTACAAGATGAAAAGAGTTCTGGAGATGGACAATGCTAGCATGATAATAGTAGTATATTATGAATATATTTGTACCACTGAACTGTATGCTTAAAAATGGTTAAGATGGCATCTTTTGTGCTTATGTATTTTACCACAATAAAATTTTTTGAAAAAAATCCAATTATCACAATGTAATTTTGAAAATAATTGGAGTTGGCTTTCATCCTTGGTTTAACTATTATGTGGACTCCATTTTAAATTGGAAAAATGTTATTTTTCCATTTAATGCATGGTGACTTTTCAGTAGTTAAGGTGGCTCAATGAGAGTGATACAGATTCTAATTTTCTATTCTTCTCTATAAAACCCATGTCTAATGAGCTTCATAAACCCTTGTGAGAGTTGCTTCAGTATAGGGGTTAAGAGTGTGGTCACTATAATGTACAAAATCTTAATATGAACCCCATTTCCAGTACTTACTGAGTAATGTTAAGCAAGTTAGTTAACTTTTCAGGTTGTTCAGTTACCTCAAATTTAAAATGAGGAGAAATCAGCACAATGCGTGGGACAGACAGAGCTCCTCAAATGTATTCATAATAATAGTGAGAATTTTCTTAGGTTTTATCACTTCTAACTCTTTCCACATGCATGATGATAGAACTCAAAAAATGATTTTTGTATGAATTTGAGAAAAAAGGGTGGTTTGTTCATTTTATCAAGAGTTGATTAAAGAAGGTAATGCCTATTAAACTCTGAAAAGATGACACAAACTTCAGATGTTCTTCCCTCCCCTCCCTGTCTATGCCTTTGATTGATGAATGCCTGTTTCAATGTCCTCCCAACAGATTCCAACACTATTTCCACAATCTTATACACTGGTTTTTTTTCCCCTCACACCTCACTCTGCTATACATACTGTATATATAGACATATACACATATATACGTATATAGTAAAAAGTAGTATCTAATATAAATATTTCATATATAATAATATAAAATTTATAAATATAGTCATATATAAAACATTTGTATATATAATACATAAAATATTTATGTATAATAAAAATGTTTTTAATATATAAGAGTAACTTCATGACCCATGACCTCAGGATGGAAAAATATTTCTTAAAACACAAAAAGGGCTAACTAACAAAGAGGAAGATTGAGTAATTGCATTTCACTATAGTTAAGATACCATCAAGACAGCGAAAAGATAAGCCACAGAATGGGAGAAGATACTTGAAACATCCAGAAAATATATGCAATAACAAAAACAGAAAGATAGATGACTCAATAGAAAAAGAGGAATTTGAACCAGCACTTTATAAAAGGATATTCAAATGGCTAATAAACATATGTAATGGTCCTCAATTTGATTAATCATCATAGCAATGCAAATTAAAACTATAATAGGTTATCTCTATGTGCTCACCTCAAAGGCTCAAACACAGAAGCAGGAATATTTGATGACTAGATCTCTCACCATGGAGTACAGATTGGTACAGTCGCTCTCGGTAACATTTTGGCAGTTTACTAATACAGTAGTTCCCCCTTATACGCGAGAGATGTGTTCCAAGACCCTCTGTGGATGCTGCAGCTGTTGATAGTACCAAACCCTATATATACTATGTTTTTTCCTATACATACCTATGATAAGGTTTAATTTATAATTAGGCACAATAAGAGATTAACAACAATAATATAGAACAATTATAACAATATACTGTAATGAAAGTTATAGGAACGTTGTCTCTCTCCTTAATCAACCTCAACTCTGTCAGAAATGTGGCAGCAACTTCTTCATTGGTAGACACAGCCTCCTCAGTAATTTTTATATTTTTCAATTCAAACCTATTCCTGAATCTGTGTAACCATCTCTGACTGTCAGTAAATGGCTTGGTGTCACTCATTTCAGGGGACCCTTTGCTGGAGTCCTTGAACAGGCTCAGTGTTTTATGGCACAACAGGTTGCCATCAACTTGGAACACGTTTTCTGTTCATGTCTTCCACACATAATTTTAATGCCTTTTTCACCTTAACTAAGTACTTATCATGCACTGTGGCAGTAACTTTGCAGTTTGAGTTGCGACAGCAAAATAGCATGAATTTCTTTTTCCTCCTTGACAATTTCACAGATAGAAAATTTGTTCTTACTGTAAATCTTAGCAACCTCAGCATATGATTTTTTTTTTCCTCTCCTTATTAAGTCAAGCACTTTCACCTTTTCACTTAAAGGAGGCATTTTATGGCTTCTCTTTGTCATATCTGAATTGCCAGCATCATTACCCTCTCACTTTGGGGCCATAATTAAGCAAGGTAAGGATTACTTGCACACAAGCACTGTGATCCTGCAACAGTCAATCTGATAACGAAGAAGTCTACTAAGTGACTAATGGGTGGGTAGCGAGTGTATACGGCCTGGATAAGCTGGACAATGGGATGATTCATGTCCCTAGAGGGATGGAGCAGGATAAGATGAGATTCTATCGCACTACACGGAACAGTTAGCAATTTAAAACTTATGAGTTGTTTATTTCTGCAATTTTCCATTTAATATTTCCGGACTGTCGTTGACCATGAGTAAAACCACAGAAAGTGAAACCCTGGATAAGAGAGAACTATTGCACCAAACATAGAACATACAGGTTCCCTATGATCCCACAATTCCATTCCTAGTATGTACCATACACAAATGCATAGATACGTTCATGAAAAGACATGCATAACGATGTTCTCTCCAAAATTCTCTCAAACTAGAAACAACCCAAATGAGTATGCATAGTAAATGGATGAATATGTTGGGGAACTCATAGATGATAACTCTACATAGTGATAAAATGAATGAACTACAATTAAAACAAAAATCACGAATGAATTCCAAAACCATGTTGAGCAAAATAAGCCATTCACAAAATAGAACACATTGTATGATTCCATTAATATAAATTTCAAAAGTAGACACAGTTATTCTAAAGTGTTAGAAGTCAGAAGAGTAGTTACCCTTGGTGTGGTAAAATGAACTGAGACTAGATATGGCCTGAGGGTGCTCTTGGGTAATTTTCTGTTTCTTTTATCTGCTGCTGGTTACAGATATTTACTCTATAAAATTTAATTGGAGTGTACCTTTATTAATTCTGTTTTTTTTAACTTAAACAAAAAGTATAGTCAAACATTCAGTTAGCCATGATTCTGCTCTAGTTTCATACAAATTCATAATCTATAATATTCACATTCTAAGTAGAATGTTCAGAAATTTGCTAAGCCTTTTCTAACACCATTTTTCATTATGCACAATCTTACAGTTTACTGTGCTATAATTTAACAAAAAAATTCCTAGTAACTTAAGAGAAAGGGATATTTGATAGTTGCCAATCACAGAAAAGAGTTTCAAATATATGAGCAATAATGTCTCTGTAAATGAAATAAGAGGTAAAACATGAAATATGTATACTTTATCAATATAATATTATTTGAACTATCGAATGTAAAGGGTATTTTTAATTTTTTTTCTTTTAACTATCAAGCCTTAGAACTGGACCAACGGGATTAGGAAGAAGTGATACTTTATCACAAATGTACAGTGTTACATTGAATACATGCATCTTTTTATTATTCTTGAAATGAATACATAAGACCATGTAATATAATTCTCTTTTAAAGTGGGAATGATCTTCATAATTCATATATTATATTCACCACACATTTTCTAGTCTGTCTCTGAAAGCAAATCTCTTCTCTTGGCTGAGAAATTATGTTGGGAATATTTAAACAGCAGCACAGCAAGAGCCATGTGCCTGATTTAACTCTGCACACCTTAATAGAAATTAGATGGTCATACTGGTTATGGCTATTGACGATACAGTATTATCCATTTTTCCTCTGGGCATAATTCCTATTATTACAGAGAAGTAGACTTGACATAATAAAAGAGAATAAACTATATTGCCTCTAAGATTCTAACCTATAAAAATTAGTACTTCTCATTAAAATAATTTATTTTCAGAAATCTAAATCTCTGTAGGCCTAAGAAATTCCTCAGATTACAGTTTCATTTAGTGGAATTTTTTTCTTTCATGTATACATTCACTGAAGAAATATTTATCAAGCACCCACAATGTGCCAGGTACGATACTAGGTTCTGTGAATACAAAATGGATAGGACACTATACCTCGATAAAAGAGTGGAAAATCATACCAGCAAGGGAGAATTAGTTTGGTCTCTTCTGTGCATGATCTAGGTAAGCCTGAATGGAGAAAAGGGTGTTTGAGCTGATTCAAACGTTTTTCTATCCAGTTCCCCCCAAGGGGGATATCTTGCATAAATATAGCACAATATCACAACCAGAAAATTGACAGATATAATCCACTGACCTTACTCAAAATTAATCAGTTTGCGTATATGTGTGTGTTTGTGTATTTAGGTCTATGCAATTTTCCCACGCCTGTAGATTCATGTAGTCACTACAACAGTCAAGATACAGAAGAATTTCATCACAGGGACCCCTCACAATACCCTTTTATAGGCACAATTATTTCCCTGCTCCAACTTCCCCTCTTCCTAATACCTGGAACCACTGTTTGCTATCTGTTCCTAAACCGTTCTCTTTAATTTTGTCATTATCAAAAAGACAACCTACTGAATGAGAGAAAATATTTGCAAATGATATGACCCATAAGGGGTTAATATCCAAAATATATGAACAGCTCATACAACTCAACATCAAAAAAAAAAGAAAAACTCAATTAAAAAATGGGCAGAAGACCTGAATAGATATTTTTCCAAAGAAGACATACAGATGACCAGCAAGCACATAAAAAGATGCTCAACATCATTAATCATCAGAAAAATGCAAATTAAAACAATAATGAGATATCACTGCACACCTGTCATAAGGGATATCATCAAAAGACAACAAATAACAAATGTTGGTGAGCATTTGTTACTTGGGAGCAAAGAGAACCCTTGTGTACATTGTTGGTGGAAAGGTAAATTGGTGCAGCCACTGTGGAAAAGAATATGGAGATTCCTCAAAAAACTAAAACTACCATATGATCCAGCAATTCCACTCTTGGGCAAATATGGGAAGAAAACAAAAATGTTAATTTGAAAAGATACATGCACCTCAAAGTTCATAGCAGCATTATTTACAATAGTCAAGATATGAAAGTAACTTAAGTGTCCATCAACAGGTGAATGGATAAAGAGGTGATATATATATATATATGTGTATATATATATATACACACACACACACATACATCATGTAGACACATATACATACATATATCTATATCTATATCTATCCATATACGGATTACTACTGCTCAGTCACAAAAAAGAATGAAATTTTGCCACTTGTAACAACATGGATGGACTTGGAGGTTTTGATGCTTAGTGATATGTCACATAGAGAAAGATAAATACTGTATGTTATCACTTATATATGGGAATATGAAAAATAAAACAAATGAATGTGCATTACAAAACAGAAACAGACTCACAGATATAGAGAACAAACTAGTGTTTACCAGGGGGGAGAGGGAAGGGGAGAGAGGCAAGATAGGGGTAGGGTCTTAAGAGGTACAAACTACTATGTATAAAATGAATAAGCTATAAGGATATATTGTACAGCACAGGGAATATAGCAAATACTGTATAATAACTTTAAATGGTTTATAATATATAAAATTTTGAATCACTACGTCGTACACCTGAAACTAATATATCATTGCAAATCAACTATAACTCAAAAGAAATCTTTGCCATTCTGATATACATACATTGTTCTTGACAGATAAAGATTAAATCTACTTAATATATTTGATTGTGTATGTTAGTTATGACTTATAATTGGATATTCTAGATAATAATCGTTATTTGATATAGTGCAAAATACCTTAGAAATCATATCATGAAGCAATAAATAAGAGAGTATAAAACATTCCTGCTCTCTTTTTTGTTGAATGGACAGCAATTTTGTCAATAATGCTACAAAATCACAATGGAAAGGAATACATTTTAAGAGTTCAAATCACATCATTTTAAGTTTTTAAAAAATTAACTTCCCTAGCACTGTCATAACATACGTATGTACGTGCGTCCACATAAGCCAGAAAACACACAGCCCCTCAAGTAGGTATATTTGCGAACTAAAAATTACCACATTTAAGAAGCTATGTTCTGGATTTCCTTAGAAGCCACTTTTAATGACTCTGGAAGCCTAAGAACCTCTGAAACCCTGGGTGATCATAAAATATGTTTACATTTAGTACTGATTGCTTTACCTGCAGAAATCTCTTAGAAGCACTCAGAAATGTCTATGTCTGATAGAGCATACAGTCTGAATTCTAAAAGGTATTTTCCATTATTTATAATTTGTGAAATGGATAGCTAATAATATCTATAATCTTGGTAGTTCTGAGAATAATACTATAGTCTACACAGTATGACTTAATGAGTATTGGCTGAAAGCCCTGTAAGTAAGTATAATGTGCCCTTTCCATTGTTATGAATAACTCCCAAGAAAATGTCACTGTTTCACATTTGAATCAGCTATAGTTCTCACTGAAGGCTTTACTGAAACCATGTCAATGTATTATTTATACGTAGGCAACTACAGGTTTCTTAAGGAGGATGTGTGTTGAGATCATTAAGTGAGAAAGCAGACAGATGTTTTTATCCTGGTAATTTATAAAAGTACCATTTATTACTTATGATACTGCTTGGATAGGTCCAAATCTCATCTTTGAGAGGAAAGAAACACAGCAGGAACATTAGAAACATGCCTGTGGTTAGAAGACCAATCCCTTTTTTTATTCCCAGTGTCATTTTCTATTCATATATCTCATAGTGCCAGATCTTTTTGTATCCACAATGTTGTTAGATGAGAGTTATTGATGTAACCTTATCAACTAATGCAAGTATAGAATATTGACACAGAGGCTTCTTGCTGCTTGGAATACTCCCCAGTAGGAAATCCAGCATTTCAACCAACACACAAAATTGTTCATTATTCTAGGTAAACAGTTCTCTACTCACTTGTAAGGGTAATTTCACCTTTATCAAGCACCTGATCCTCTACACTAACTGATTCAAATGAAACTAAAAGATGCCCTGAATCTCTGTCTGTTAGAGTCACATAACAAATGGAAATCAACAGAGTATATATTGAATACAGTGGACAAGACTAGATGATATTAATAAGTACAATGGGGATAAAAGTACACTTGATGATGCTGGTGAAAAGAGCATTTCTCCAAGAGTGACAATGGTACAGATTAAATAGTGTTCCACTTTGCACTATACCAAATAACCTAAAATAGACCAGATGGTACATAAACTAGAAGTACAAAATATGCCAGAAATATGCTATAATTTATAGCATTTCAAAAAGATTAATTCCAAAACTTTTAGTTTTGATTCCTACAAATTTAAAAGCGAGTAGGCACTTTTTACTAAAACTTCTTCCATAGCAGTTGGAAATGATATTATCTAATCTCTCACTTTACTGATTCAACAGCTACACCTCATTATCTAGGGTGACATATGTTTGTTCATCCAATTGTGTCCAATTTTGAGAGAAGGAATATCAATAATTACATAAAGACAAGAGGTATAAACAGGGACTGTCCCTGGACTGGGACATACGATTATCCCAATGAACCAGGTTTACCTTTGGATAACAAGCAAGATGGTCAAGCACTGGCAGCAGCTTGAAAAATATCAGGGACCATCCATCAATGTATATGAGCTAAATTAGTATGACCAGAGAAAATAATTTAAACAGATTCTAAATGTTTAACAGTTTGTAAAGATTTGATACTGACTTGTAAGGAAAGTCTGCAAATAACCAAAGAAATCTCAGAAATCAAGACTTTTCCTTAAATCTCATGAAAATGAAGCTTCCCATAGTTCTTTTAAAATAAACAAGGAGGACACAGAGACCTCACATAATCACTAAATTACAAAGAACAGATGTGAACCATCTTCAGGTAAATGTGCGTGCCAGCAAAGAGAAAATACTATAAAACAGCATGCACAGAACCAGCCAGATTGGCTTTTCAATGACTCATACATGTGTGATTACTAAAGACAGCAACAAAAATAAAACTGTTCACTTGACTAGGGCTAATACACTTTAGTTACTCTAAATTAGCTGCTAATTATGCCATTTTCTTTCTTGACAGCCAAATATAATGAGCTTTTTCCAAATTTATAAGAACAGAGACAACTACTGATTTGTTTATGTCAGGTCGTTATTGATTTTGGGAGTAATTGTTCCTCTGGATAAACGTATTCTTTCTTAAATTATAAAATTTCTATTCAGAATCATTTCTGAAGTTCAGATTCACAAGTAATGTTATATTTAGTTACCTTTACAAATCTCTTATGTTAGTATTCATTTTATATTTTGAAATAAAGCAGGGATTTTACATCTAAAGTATGTCAGAAATACAACTTTAAGCTAGAGTTGCTGACCAGGCCAACTCTGTTTTCCCTCATTATCTTCCATATCCACCCCTACATCAGTTCACACTATCCCTGTCATACAATGCAACTGACTTCACTCTTAAGTATCCTATTACGTCTCATCATGCCAAATTTGAAAAATGGGTCGATCTCTAATTATGTTATCACTTCTTGAAAGTAAAAACAGGTACTGACCAACGGCATGTAGCTAAAATTTGAGGGTGCATCTACATTTGGGTGTGTGTCAACAGAGAGAAGCTAGTAGTTCAATTATTTGGCTGGGGGTGGGAGGAGAGGCTAATTACTTCAGGAGTATCTACCTTTTATGGCATCATGGTTTTAACACTGATTTAAATTTCACATCATAATAGGGCCAAATGTGACTCTGAAAGTAATTTGGAGGAATAATAATTTTTAAAGATAGGATAGTAATAGGTAAAGGCACAGATTGAAAGGATGGGGAATTAAACTCAACCTAAAATGAATTATAGGTTGACTCAGGGAGAAAACTATAGATCAATGGTTCACAAAATGTGGTCCTAAGACCAGTACTTACCAGCATTACTTGAGAATTTGTTAGAATTAAATTCTTGGACATCACCCTAGACCTACTGAATGAGAAATTCTGGAGGAGAGACACTGCAATTGCTTTTAAAAACCTGCCAGGTGATTCTGATGCATGCTAAAATGTTTAAGAACCACTGTTATACAGTTTCCACTCCAAATACATGGAGAAAAAAGTTTTTACTAAGTCAGATGGAGAAAGATAAATACTGAATGATTTCACTTATATGTGGAATATAAAAGCCAAACAAACCAAAAACATAAGAAATTAACAAACAAAACCAAAAGAAAACAAATTTGTAGATACAGAGAACAGAGTAGGGGTTACCAGCAGGGAAAGGGCATGGGGGAGGGCAAAGTGGGTAAAGGGGATCAGTTGTATGGTGACAGATGGAAACTAAATTTTTGATGGTAAGGTCACTGTAGGGTATGCAGAAGTAGAAATATAATGTTGTATACATGAAATGCACATAATGTTATAAACCACTGTTATCTCAATAAAAATACATTTTTTAAAAGTTTTAAAAATAATTTCACTTACTGAGTTTTTAAAATATTTTCTTAAGAGGATATGTAGGTAAAGGTGGCCCAAAAAGAAATTTGTATCTGCATAAAAATTTAAGAAATTCTAAAGTAACATCCCTAAATAGAAAGTTGCATCATTTAGCTTCAAAGACTTCAGGCAAGCTGGCAGGAGGAATAGTAATTTAGTCCCTTGGGAAAATGATGATAATTAAACCAATCCTTGAAAATTATTGAAATTAAATAAACTCACAATAATTGAGTGCTTAATATAATCATACCATCCATGCTCCCATTTGATCCTTATAATAAAGGTGAGAAATATATAGGCCCATATTCATAATCTTTTACATTTATAGAGAAATGCATGGATTTATGCTGGATTACACAGCTATTAAATGACAGAGCTTGCAAACCACACATTTCTCATTTTGATTCAAATGTTCTACCTCTCCCTGCTACCCTGACTCCAACCCTAATGGCAGGCACCAACTCAAGAATTTGAGCTTCTGAATATGTGAAATTGGGGAAATGATGTCTTCAACATTTTGTAGAAAGTGTTAAATTTTAAAAACTATTCAAGTAAAAATGTCCTTACCACAACAAAACAAAACAACAACAACAACCACAAAAACCAGAGAGGCACAAGGAATCATTTGGAGGTGATGAATGTGTCTATTACCCTGATTATAGTGACGGTTTCACAGGTGTATTTGTAAGTCAAAACTCAAATTGTATACACTGAATATGTGCAAATTTTCTGTATATCAATTATACCTCAATACAGTGTTTTTAAAAACTGCTTTATGATCACTTAAGAACCAAACAACCAGTGGATACCCTCAGGTAATTAAAATTCAGTTAGGTAAGCAATACTCAGACTCAAACATATATGTGAAGTGACTATGAGGGATACTAGTTAAAACTGTACATATTAAAAAGAATAAATGCTATGTGAATTCAGAGCAAGGATAGGGCTTTCAAATGTTTCATTCAAATTTCAAACTCCTCACATTGGTGACAAAGTCAAACTTAAGCCAAAATGATGACATGTCATTACACTTGTGCTCCCAGCAAACAAATATCCAGGACCAGATGTCTTCACAGGTGAATTCTACCAAACATTTAGAAAAAGAGTTAACACATATCCTTCTCAAACTATTCCAAAAAACTGAAGAGGAAGAAATGCTTCTAAATGTTTTTCATTCTACAAAGCCAGTTTCATCCTGATACCAAAATCAGACAGTCACCACACGCAAAATAATTACAGGCCAATATCCCTGATGAACATAGTGCAAAAATCCTCAACAAAATATTATGAACCATTTTCAACAATATATAAAAAGAATCATATACCATGATCAAGTGGGATCTATTCCAAGGATGCAAGGTAGTTCTATATCTGCAAAATCAATGTGATACACCACATTAACAAATGAAAGATAAATATCACACAATCATCTCAATAGATGTATAAAAAACTTTTAACAAAATTCAAAATCCATTTATGATAAAAACCCTCCAAAAGTAGGTTCAAAGGGAGCATACCTAATATGATAAAGGTCATATATGACAAGTCCACAGCTAACATACTCAAAGGTGAAAAGCTGAACGCATTTTCTCTAAGATCAGGAACAAGACAAGGATGTTCATTCTCATCACTTTTATTCACCATAGTATTGGAAGTCCTAGCTACAGCAACTAGGCAAGAAAAAGAAATAAGAGGCATCCAAATTGGAAAAAAAGAAGGAAAACTGTCACTGTTTGCAAATGACATGATACTATATATAGAAAACTCTAAAGACGCCACTGGAAAACTGTATGAACTCATAAAGGAATTCAGTAAAGTCATTTTGTATATACTTTTGCAGGATACAAAATTATACAAAAATCTGTTGTGATTCTATACACTAACAATAATCTATCAGAATGACAAATTAGGAAAGCAATCCCATGTACAATTGCATCACAAAAGAATAAAATATCTAGGAATGAATTTAACCAAGGAGGTAAAAGACCTGTACTCTGAAAATTATAAGATATAATGATATAATGAAAGAAATTTAAGACAACACAAATGTAAAGATATCCTGTGCTCATGGACTAGAAGTATTAATATTGTTAAAATGTCCATACTACCCAAAGTAATCTATAGATTCAATGTAATCCTTATCAAAATACCAATAGAATTTTTCACAAAACTAGAACAAAGCATCTTAAAATTTGTATGGAACCACAAAAGCCCCCAAATTACCAAAACAATCTTGAAAAAGAAGAATAAAGCTAGAGATATCATGCTCCCTGATTTCAAACTATACTACAAAGCTAGAGTAATGAGAACAGTATGGTACTGGCACAAAAACAGACATGAAGATCAATAGAACAGAACAGTGAGCTCAGAAATAAACCCATGTTTACATGTTCAATTAATCTATGACAAAGTAAGCAAGACTATACATTGGGAAAAAGACAGCCTCTTCAATAAATGGTGTTAGAAAACTGGACAGTTACATGCAAAAAATGAAACGACCACTTTCTTATACCATATACAAAAAATTTCAAAATGGATTAAAGACTTAAATATAACAACAAACTATAAAACTCCTAGAAGAAAACATTGGCAGTAAACTCTTTTACATTGGTCTTAGTAATATTTTTTGGATCTGTCTTCTCAGGCAAGGACAACAAAAGCTAAAATAAACCAATAAGACTATAGCAAATGAAAAAGCTTTTGCACAACAAAGAAAAACATCAAGAAAATGAAACAGCATCCTACTGAATGGGAGAAGATATTTGGAAATGATATGTCCAGTAGCCGTTAATATCCAAAACATGTAAACAGCTCATACAACTCAATAGCAAAAGAACAATCTAATTAAAAAAAAATGGGCAGGGGACCTGAACAGACATTTTTCCAAAGAAAACATACTGATGACCAACAGGTATGTGAAAAGATTATCAACATAACTTAATCATCAACTTAACTTAATTAACTTAATTACAACTTATTAACTTAATTATCAACATAATCTTTAGAGAAATGCAAATCAAAACCACAATGAGATATTACCTCACACCTGTCAGAATGACTATCATCAAGAAGACAACAAACAACAAGTGTTGGTGAGGATGTGAAGCAAAGGGAACTCTCGTGCACTGTTGGTAGAAATGTAAATTGGTACAGCTACTATGGAAGTTCTTCAAAAAACTAAAAGTAGAACTCCCCTCCAATTCACCAATTCCACTTCTGATTATTTAGCTGAAGGAATCAAAAACACTAATTTGTAAAGATATATGTGCACCGCTTTGTTCAGTGCAGCATTATTTATAATAGCCAAGGTATGAAAGCAACCTAAGTATCAATTCACATATGAATGGATAAAGAAGAAGTGGTATATACATACAATAGAATATTACTCAGCCATCAATCAGAATGATACCTTGCCATTTGTGACACCATTGATGGACCTAGAGGGTATTTTACTATGTGAAATAAGTCAGACGGAGAAAGAAAAATATTATATGATTTAACTTACATTGGAATTTAAAAAACAAACTAAATGAATTTAAAAAAACAAAACAGAAACAGACTCCTAAATACAGAGAACAAACTGGTGTTTGCCAGAGGGGAAAGAATGAGGGGTAAAGAGTTGAGTGAAATAGGTGAAGGGGATTAAGAGGTACAAAATTCCAGTTACAAAATAAGTTACAGGTCTGTATTATGCAGTATAAGGTCAACAATACTGTAATAACTTTGTATGGTGACAGATGGCTACTAGACTTATTGTGGTGATCATTTCATAATGTATTTAAATGTTGAACCACTATGCTATACACCTGAAAGTAATATAATATTGTACATCAACTATACTTCAATAATAAAAAAGAATTGCTTGTAATTGTGATTGTAAATGAATAAACCGACTTTTCAATTAGAAAAGTAAAATTTACTAGAGCAAAGATATACAGTAAATATAGTCTCATTACCTTTCTACTTGCTATCTATATATATACATATATATATATATAGAGAGAGAGAGAGAGAGAGAGAGAGAGAATTAGATGATAGATAGATCACTACAGCTATGTTGTCTAGTGAAATGCTCTTGTTTAATGAGCACAATTCCTCAAGTAGGAATTTCATTACTGTCTCCTACTGGCACTGGACAAACTCCAAGACTTAAGTCAGACCAAAGTCAGGATTTATATCGACCTTCCAACGTTAATGGGTCTAAAGTTCTCTCAGGCATGGTGCCTATGAAATTGAGTTTCTGAACATTTAATTTAAATTAAAATTTAATTTAAATTAAAATTTAATTTAAATTAAATTTAGTAAGCAAGCAATTTTTGAGTACATTCCATATGCAAAGCATGATGTCAGGCATTGCCAGAAATACAGAGATAAAAATTCTCTGAGTTAGGTCTTAAAAAATACCAAAAATGCATTGTTAAAATATCAAAGCCATATTAATACAAAACACTAGTAATATTTTTTCTATAATATTTATTATTGTTTTTCTATAATATTTATTAATTGCAATATAACAAAAGATCGTTTATTTTAAAGACAATCTAGTATAGCTATAGGAAATGTCATTAGTTACCCAATCTTCATTCGACTTTATGTAATTTTTGTGGCCTCCTTTTTGATATTTCTTGACTCATTTTCCTTTCACAGTATTTGGGTGACACCAGAATGATCTATCTAAACTTTCAACAAATACTTATTCACTACTGAAGTCAGAAAGGTATGAAAGATTCCATTTGTTCATTAATTGATCCATTCCTTCCACAATGTTTTACTAAGGAAATATGAGAGGGCATTATGCTACACATCAGGATGCAAGGGTGAATAAGACAGAGTCTTGTCTTTATAGATCTTATTAGAGTATGGAAATATAAACAATCTGCCACATTAAAATATGATAAATGCTATTCAAAATTTTATGGCATTTATGGAAATCTTTTAGCCCAGGATTCTGTGTTTTATGGGGGCTTAGCAATAAAAATTGCACCTACCTTGAGACCCAAGGAGAAATTAGCCAAGCAAAGAAGATGTATAAAAAATGGTCCAGGAATGGGCCATTACTAGAATGTTGGGTAGGGTGACTCTTCTTGGTATGCACCCGTAGTCCCTGACTACTTAAATTCAAAACTACCTTTAATTATGTTAATGATTAAAATATAAAAACAAAGAAAGAAATCTTCCCCTCACATTTCCAAATGTTCTCTAGAGGGAATGAACTACACCATAGGAACCAGCAACAGCAAATGCTCAAAGATGTGTGAACACGACTTACTGGGGAAACAAAAAAGAATCTGTACACAATTTGTGTGCCCTCAGTAATCATCAAAATCTTAAAAAATGCTACAATGTTATATTACTCTACTGTTATTGTAGTAGCCTTCTTGTCTTCAAAGTATTTTAAAAAATCTCAGATAGCTTTCCTCCACTACAGAACACTTCATACACATTCACTTCATTTACATTCACTCCTGGCAGTTAATAAACACAAAAAGCATGCAATTCTCCATTCAAGAGCTTTGAAATATTATGCACATATGAGGGAAAATGCTTTAGAGAACAATTTGTCTACATGGTATTAGTTTTGATATACAGTATTTATTAACAACATTTATAAAGGCTAATGTAAGTTAAGTTGAAACAACCTGAGAGAGGGCTGTAACTCTACAAGGAGATGTTTTGTGAATCTGCAAAATGGGAGGTTCTCTAGGAACTTACCAATGTTTCAGCAAGAACCAGAGACACAGAGACAGCAGCACCTACCAGGCAAGTGTGTCAAGACCTCAACAAGTGTTTTGAGAATTCAGAAGAGGAAAAACATTACTTTGTGCTTTCAGAAAAGAAAGCGCCATGCCTGAGGTGTGGTGGGCTGGACCTTTAATGATTTGTGTAGACAGACAGAAAGATCATTCCACACAAGCGCAATGCCTTTCACAGTAGTAAGAATACCATGATTTCTTTGACCACAATGAGGCTAAATAGTTAGCTGGAACAGGTTCCTTATATAGGGGGGACATGTATCAACTAAGGAGTTCTGTGCTAGAAAGAGGAGGTGATGACTCCTTTTGTAAAAACATATGTATAAAAGTAGCAGTATGGACTGAAAATGATAGCATGTACTGTTTTTAATTGTAGTTAAGTAAAAGAAAGCTGAGTGTTATCACATCCGCAACTCATTAACATACAGGTAACATCATGCAAAAACCAAATGCTCAAGAAAATAAGAATTCAAAAGTAGAGAATCATATGTGGTAACCATGTTGATGAGAGTTCAGAGAGGATTTTATATGTATAGCATGGAATGGTTGCGGTGATGACAAATAAGATAGCTTCCCATGATATACTCAAAAGTGGCAAACTTAATAAAAGGAACCCCAGTTTCAAATCAATATGGCTTTTATCTCAAACTTATAATTAAATAAATATAGAGTACTTGTTTGTATATGCAAGAATAAAAAGATTCTAATCAGTCACTACTATAAAAACAAAAATAAATGAAGTGACTCCAATATTTTAATTTCAAACATCAAGTTATTTTTGAGATGCCTGCAGAATGGCATTGTCACTGATTAAATGGAGTGAGGCTGGTACATGGCACCTAACTGGCATTCCATATGTATGTGTAAGTTTAATTAACAAAAACAAAGTGATAACTAATCTGACCAACAATATAAAAATATCGTAGAAGGGAAACTCTATAAAGTATAGTTTTACTAAATCATTTACTATGATGAACCATGTTAAATTTTATAGGAAATATCAACTTCAATTACTAGGAAACTACTTTTCATCTTTTCATCCATAACTTGTTAGACAATTTTTTTTTTCAAATCATCACCACGTATACGTTGTGATGGTTATATAGATGTCATTTGAGGCAGACAAATGATTTCTTTTGTTATTGACTTTGGTGTCAATGCCATTTCTGAGTTTGCCATGAGAAGTAAGAACTAATGTTTTTGATTTTCCTCTGCCAAAAGCATTGACTATGTGGCTGCTTTTTCAGTGAGCATGCTTGAAAGGTGCCAAATCTTATTAAGAATAAAAAATAGATGGAATGGAGGTAATATTTAAACAGATTTTAAAGTGACATATTCCATGATCACATTTAGTCAAAATCAGTGACACCTGTTATACAGGATATTCTTATAATGAGTTGTGACTTCTTAGCAATAGTTAGGTAACTCACATTGAGCCTTTACTTTCAATCATTGTTTACAGCAGCCCTGGTTTACCTCAAGCTTGTCTGAAATTTTAAATCCCATGATAAAGTTTTTTGTCTGCATCGTTACAACTTAAACATGGGAAACTGCTGTCAAAACTTCTAACATCTTTCTTCTGTTGCAAACTTTAAATGCAAAGGGGAGAGTATCTTCTCTATGTCTCCTTTCTGAGAATCCAAATCAAAGCTATCGTACTTCCTTCCCCAAATTGCCTGTATTTTATAGTTTAGAGTACCTGCCCTCGTTTTCCCTTCACAGCCAGAATAAAAAAGACAAACCTCTTTGTTAGCCCCTCCAATCTCTTGTGATGCTAGCTTGCTTAATCAGCATGGTGATTTTTTTCTTCCCACCTAATTAACACATTTGGCTTTAGAATTCCCTCTTGGAAATCACAGAAAAATTAGTGGAATAGAAATTTAACAAACATCAGTAAAATAGGATTAGAAACCATTTTTTTCTTTTACTACAGCCCTCTACACTGAGACTTAGAAAAATAGGTAACTTTCAAAATTTACATGGAAATAAATATAATAGTTTTTAAAAGAGAAGCTTACAGTCATTTATCTGAAAGGGGCTATAAAAAGTCAATATAACATTTCAGGTCCATATGTATTCAAACTGAGATCATGGCTTTTGCATGTACTTATATTCCTTCAATGGTTATTAAAACTGACAAATAACAACAGTATATATTAGATGATAGGTATTTCCCAGTACTTGAAATTTCATCTTTTCTGCCCGTTACCTGGATGTTTAGCTCAAGATTAAATCTGATATTGCACAGAATTCTGCGGACAATCAAATTATCATGTAAAAAAATGACCTTTTATTCTCTAATTTTTTATAGGTCAATCAAGTTTTTAATTAATTTAGAGTTATAGCTATGCTATCCCACAAGATTTGCATTACTTTAAGCCATGATACAATGAGAAAATTAGACCTCAAAAGAATTCTTGCCCTTGGCTTCTCAGATTTCATCTTAAAGAGGCAGTTTATGGAAGATGATTCTTTTTTGCTTTTATTTAAGCTTATTCTCTTTGTCCTTGGCTTTTAAAGAAATGTATTCTTTCTACAAGGGGCAGAAGCGTTATGTATGCTTTTTGACTTATAGTATCTGAATCATGTTCTGTTTTTGATGGCCAGAGATTCTCCCAATTTTAGCTTTGATCACTCAGAGAAGAAGGTGTGTAATATTCCTGCATGACCTTTTAGTAATTAATATTTTGACTTTATTTTATTTTGATGTTTTTTCAACTAAACTTTTCTACAGGCTCATGATTACAAATTAAGTCAAGACGTAAAGATTTTACTCTTGTTCTTAGGGAGGCGGTAACTTCATTAATGAATTCTTCAAATAAAATTTGAAATAACACTGAAAAATATAGGTCCTGTTTAAAAATGGGTTAAATATTTCAAATATGTTAATAATCAAAAATAGTGGCTTCAGATTAGTAAGCAGGACAAAATGCAATATTAATGTTTTATTTGATAGAATATAAATAGTAGAATCTTCAAAGCAATGAAGTTAAGTATTTGGTTCTTGTCCTAAAATTATTTGCCTATTTATTAAAAACAAAGCTAAGTATATAGTCATATTTTAAAAGAACAAATTTTCTCAATGGTAAGCAAGGTACTTAAGTGCTTAAATTTAAATGGTGAGGAGGCACCACTGGTAAGAACATTTGGTTCATATGTGAGCAATTGTGTCAGAGCTTTAAAGCGTTTCTTGGCTATTAACCTCATAGTAACTTTTCCTTCTTTTCAAAAAAATAGATTGGAAGTACTATCACCAATTGTACCCCAGGCTTGGGATGTTACATTCCCAAAGCAAATTTTATTTGTTATAACAAAGAGAGGGAAGCTTTTACTATTCTACAACCATTTTATCTTGCTGTACATCATAAAGATGTTATTTTCTACATCGTATTGCCTCTATATAAGAATAGAGGAGAACTAATGATATCTTTCAAATTCTACCTTATTAAGATAAATTATTCATTAATCTGTCATCTAGAAAAGATAAGAGGTGTCCCTGATGTTTATCTTTAAAACAAGGATCATTTTGGTTTGCATAAAGTTTTCTATGCAAAATAGCTTACTATTGCTATATGTTTCAAGTTTTCCATAAAAACAATTGTATAGAGCTAGGCATTCCTTATGTTTACTTTAGATCTTTACATTGAGCTCTCCTTGGTCAGTACAACTTGGTGTATCTTGTACTATTTTTTAGTACTATCAACCAATATGATTTTCATTTTACACATACTCTGAGCTACTAATATATAACCTACTATGCTACGTAGCTATTATTGTAGCTATGGGCAGAGGTTTCCAAGATGAAGTAAACATAAAACCTGTCTTTAAAACTAGCTTATAGGATGTACTTGGATTTGAAACACATAAGTAACCATCACAGAAGGGAGAAAGATTAGTCATAATACACAGATAAATTGCCCTGGGAATTCAAAAGACAAAGATCATTGTTGGGAATTACTCATTTGAAACATAACTTCACATAGCAAAAGTGTTAAAGGGACATGCTTAACTCTCAATGGATTTATTTTTCCCTATTTTTGATAAAGGCTCAAAGGCTGAAATACAAATATCAAAAAGGGAACTGATTTATAACAATGAAGTCTAGCACACATGTAACTTTTACATATACTTTATGTAGCTTATAATTTTAAAATCAAAAGTCCTCCAAACCTAATCATGTCTTCACTAGTGAAATGTTTACGTATTTTTTATTTGCCGTCTTTTAAGATTTTGTTAACAGACACTGACATTATGATAAAATTACTGACTTATGAAGTATATTTATACATTCTACTTCTTATGTTAAAGTTTTACTTAGGGAAAGCCAATAATATTAATGATCATGATAATTAAAAGCTAAATCAGAATATCTTAAAAATCAACACAATAAAAATTACAAATATTTAGAAAAGGATCCAAAGAAAATCTGTAACCATTTGTTTTCAGAACAAATAAACCTATGAATTAATCAACTGAACCATTTTGGACAACATTTTAAATGAATAAATGAATGTGCCAATGAAAGAATAACAGTCCATAAACTTGACCAAATGAGGCATGACCACAAAGTAAATTTTCAACTTATGTTAATCTATCCTATCTCTATCTATTGTCCATCTATCATCTACTTATCTGTGCCTTCGGGCTGGGGTCATAATTTCCTATGAAGAGAATCAAAAGCCTAGCACAGTATTTACGGTGGACTTTGTGATCCACTCTTGCAGGCTGTCTCCCTGGTATGACTTATAATGTTGCCGTTAAGATTCTCTTCTTGTTAAACACAATACTGTGCATTATGAGACTTCCATAGTTGTATTAGGGATGACTTTTTTCCTAACTTCATCCTTCTTAGATGGATTGGTTTTGGTCTCTTCTACAGAACCCTTGATGTGACCCTTACTGTTTTCTAAAACCTGTTTCTTATATTCAGTGTCCTTTTCCTGTTACTTGATTTTTGTTTCTGGATGAAGTATGCATTAAATACAATATATTGAATGTTATAAAAATGTGCCCTCTCACCTACATTTCTCTCGCTTTCTTAAGCCTTTCAGGATATTTCTTCCAATAACAGATGAATAATCTTGTTCATAAAACTGCATCATTTTTGGTCTTTGCCTGGTAACATGACCACTGAACTATGGAGGCTGTACTTGTCTCCCTAGTGAATTATTCACTGCTCAGAGCAGCTGGAAGTATTAAGCACAAGAGAATCATAAGTCTCCCCACCTTTGTCTCTCTTTCTCTATTTTCCTCTCTTCCTTTGTCAGTCTCTCCCTGCCTCTCTCCTCAATCTGCATGAAAATGCGCACAGAAAAAAAAATTAATTGCTTATCTGTCCTATATTGCACTCATAAAAAATTTTAACTTATTTTTTCATTGTCCTAACCAGTTGTTTTCACATTCTGGAAAGAGAGTGACTTCGATCTGTTTTTTAAAAACAAAATTTTAATGAACATCAGCGTACCAGGTACATGTATCGTATATGAGAAGAAGGGACAATGTCTATTAATGTGTTTTTTGTTTTTAAGTGTTTTTTTTTTATTGTGGTAAAAGTCACATAATATAAATCATTCTATTTTAATCATATTTAACTGTACAGTTCAGTTTATCAGGAAAACAAATCTTCATTTGCTGATTGGACTTTTGTTGGTCTCTTCAGATCAAGAACCTACCTTTTCTCTATAAATTCAACTGTGAAGAATCATTTGCTTGGTACCTTACTGTCTAAGCCCTTTGGTAATCACAAATGCTTTCTTCAATGTGATTATTCTCCTCATGTCCCCTTGTCAATGTACTAACAATCCAGAGGTCTAGAACCAAGTGTAAGAAAATAATTATTTAAAAAGTAAAAAAGAAAAGGTGAATAAAAAGGTGAATATATGTGTGAAAAAGCATGAAGAAACGTACTGATTCAATTTGGTAAATAGGTGGGCATTTATTTCATATTTTGTAAACTCTTGTTAAATAATAACTTTTTTAGTACATAGACATTTGTGAAGTACAGTATACAATTCATTTAATCCTTTCAAAAATACTACTCGACATATGAGCAGACTGAGACAGAGAGAAGTAATTTACCCAAGGCTGTACAGCTAAGTATTAGAGCTAATATTCAAATTGAGGCAGTCTGGCTCCAGAATCTACACCCTTCAATACTTTATCTACCTGTACATAGCTCTTTACTGTTTAAAATCAGGGTGTGTGGCTCTGGTTTACTGAAAAGCCAGTCCACACGTGTAAAGGGCTTCAATGTACATTAGCACTACCTTGAGTTTAGTATAGAAAAAAAATGGGAACATGACAGTAGAAAACATAGCCCTAACTTTGTCTCCTTTGGCCCTAACTTTGTCTCCTTTGGCCCTAACTTTGTCTCCTTTGGCTGCTGAACATCAGATTTCCCAAATTGTTTCTACCAGAGAAGTCAGTCATTCTAGAAGTGCTAAGGGCTTTAGACAACAAAGAGAAATAAAGCAATAATTATATAAGAATAAAGCACTCTAAATGTAGGCCAAGGAACGAATGAAAGCCAATAACTTACTGTCAAAAGAGAAGGATTTAAAAAAAGTGAGACAGGCCAGTACAAACTTTTAGAGAAAAATGACTATGATCAGAGCTTATCCTTACATGAGAAAAATAAATGCAGGTCCATTACCCTAAATTTATAAACTTCTCATGAAATGACAGGTATGGTATGGAGGCAGGAAGAATTATAGAGAAAGTAATTGGCACTACAGGTATCCAAAGAACATTCAGTGCCAATAATAGATAAAAATAACACTAAAAAGCCTTAGGGGGAAAATTAAGAAATATGTAAACAAATTGGTTTTAGGATACAGTTTGAAGACTTTAAGAATTATCTGATACTATAAACCAGATGATTAATGATAAAAGAAGTACTTATGATAGAGTATTTTCTGTGGGTCTCTCCAGTTTCTGTACATCGTGTGAGCAAAGGCAGTGACAGCTATTGTTCTGGACTTCTTTTCAAGAATGGTGGTATTGCAAACAGCTTTGGAGAGGAGACGGCACTGCCCTTGGGGTGAAAAGCCAAAAAAAAAAAAAAAAGGGCAAAAAATGAAGCTTCTCTTCTCCTTCAGCCACTTGCCAGCAACTAGCTCAGCACCATGATATGCCTTGTTTTTTCTACTGTTTCGAACTCCCCTACCGTGGTAGGCAGAATAATGGTTCCCAAAGATGCCCACATCCTAATCCCTGGAACCGGCAAATGTGTTATGTTACATGAAGAAAGAGAATTAAGGGCTGCTAATCAGCTGACCTTAAAATAGGGAGATTGTCCTTGTGGGCCCATTGTAATTGCAGGAGCCATAAAAAGTATAAGAGGGGGTCAGAGAAGAGGTCAGAGTATTGCAATGTGAGAAGGACTTAACTCACCATTGCTGGCTTTGAAGATGAAGGAACGAATGACAAATTAAGGAATGGGAAAAGGCAGGGATACGGATTCTTGGCTAGTCTCTCCAGAAAGGTACACAGCCCAGCTGACATCTTGATTTTAGCCCAATGGGACTCACATTGGATTCTTTCCCATAAATCTATTAAGTTGCTAAGTTTCTGGAAATTTGTAGAAAACTAATACACCTACCTAAATTCAGTCTTAGTGGCCATGAATCTCTTTGAAGAAGCTTCATCTTAGCACTGTTAATAACATTCATTATGGAATGACAGTTCCATGGCACAATGACTTAGGTTTGTTTCAGAGGAAAAGATGAGCTCCTTTGCAGCTGTTCATACTTTGTCTTTGGGCTCTGAAGTAGCTGATTAAATCTTCATTCTCTCAATGATGTTTACAGACACATTCATTTTGACACCCATCTCTGGTTGGCCTGAACTACTTCTTATCCTTTGTAAACACACCTGATTGGCTGAAGGGAACTAGAGCCCATGCTATTCCCTCTGAAGGTCTAGAAAATTTACCTCTTATATCTGGAGAAACCAGTTATTTGTGTTGATAGAAAACTATAGAGCGAATATGCATAAATTATCATACAAAAGCATATACAAAAATATGTCACTAGGTTTTAACCACATGAAATAATAGCAAATGTAATACTTAGAATATACCTATTATGCAAAAAAGCATATTACAGTACAGAGTCTTTCACATAATTTGCACAATTCAATAAATTGCATACCTAAAATTATCTTAATAGTATCAAATAATAATTCAAATAATAATCCACTGACTTGTTCATATTCCCTGCAACTAAGTGCATCTGGAAGGGAATTCCAGGCCAGTCTCAGACTATTTGCGTTATTTACCAACTAGGAAATACCTGAGAATCCTTCCAGAATATTCTTTGTGAGTTGCAGGAAGATTTAGAGGAGATCTGAAACTTTTTCCAGGTAAATCCCCCAAATTAAAACTTGGATACATAAGATTCCATACTACCAGTGTGTAATTTGATAAATTAATGTTTGTGTTTCACTTTTCTTGAATTATTATTTTTTTTAATTAAATTTCAAAGGAAGTTTATGAATTATTCAACATGGGACTATCTCAAACAAAAACACTCCTAATTTGTGTTTGATAAGAAGAAATGAAATCTTAAATACCAACATTCTGATGGAGAAATGAAACATCATAAACACTAATGAAATTGACTTGACTCATTTTTTTTAGTAGTATGTAAAAAGAAAAACTCTTCCCCTCTTTTCTTTCCTTGATCCTTTCTTTTCTGTCTGTTTAACCAAGCTGTGTAAGAAACTATTATTCTGATCTTTAAGAGTAAAACTATTTGTGATATTATGTTAAAAGATAAATGGAATTAAGATTTAGAACAGAGCAGAGCTGGAAATTCCCTATTCAGTTGGTAATTCAGTATACCAACTGTGGATCAAAGACATTTGTAAAGGATACACATTCACAGACTTAATAAACAACTATCTTAAATCTAGAGTAAAAATAATCTTTATTGTAGGAAATTTGCAACACTTGCTATTATGATAAAGTTCAAGTGAGTCAAAGAATTTCATGATAGGAAAAATTCTATACATTTAAGTAAAGCAAATATATGTGTTTAGTCAATTCAATGTCATATATGTAAAATACAGATACTTGAGGAAGGTTGTATGTTATAATCTTGAGATAATCATTTTTTTTTTTATAGCATTACACTTTCTTATACCCAAAGGGCCTTATTTTTTAAAGATAATTATTTTCCACTCAATTATTTAAAGTTCCATATTTACAACTATGTAATGATTTAAATTCAAAATGATTTCTTGAATTACGGTGTCTACCAGTTATTCCCCATTATGTCTATAACTTTAAGCCTTAAAAATCCTTCAGATTAATTTTATTGACAGCTCTTAACAAATATCTTATTTCCACTTTGTCAGAGAATTAAGGTGTTGATATCGTAATTATATTATAAATCCAGAATAACTGAAATGATATATTTAACCATTTAATAGAACAAGGAGAGTTGATGGAAAAGAAAATGTTCCTATCTTCTTGCCAAAGAACTAGATCCTATACTTTAGAGGGAAAGAGTCTTCAGTCTCTATGCTAATTCAATCTACAGGCACAGAAAATGGAACTATGGGTGCTCTATTTTATCTGTCTTTAAGAGAGTTTGAACTGATTAACTGGAGCTGAGATGGCCACTTATTCACAAATCCAGTCTATTTCTAATTCTTGCCCAAATCAGTTCTCAGAAAGATGATTTTTTTTTTATTATCTTAGCACCCATACATATGACAAAGGTATTTTGGCTTGTGAAGAATGAATATAGCTTCCGTTCTGGTAAGACTTTTAAAAAGATGAAATTCAGCATCATCCTTACAGGAAATAATTCCTAATATTCTCTGTCCTATTTGAAGAACAGTCGCAAATCATTTTAAAGTCATTGCTCCCAGTGGTGAATTCTTGCACTGTCCTAGGCTTTTCACCTTACAGGATTTGAGAAATCAATCAGGTAATTCAATTCAGAATAAAAATGTGAGCACCTTGAACTTGGGAAGGAGCAAAGGACACTATTGCACATTGATATTTAATACTTGGTAGCAGTGTGCCTGGTGGTTAAAAAAAAGGGGGGAGAGAGAGAGATGGAGATTGGGATTTATATATAGACAGTACATAAGCAACTCTAAACATGCTCAGTCCTTTAATCTTAGTGCAATAATAGTTTTAGTAAACTGCTAGAAGTACTAGAAATGAGTGTCCACATAACGTACTGAGAAAGGTTAAAAAGTAGGAAGGAAAGATCATTTATCATAGATGCATACAAACTTGGCTTTAATTGCCCATTCTTAAAGCCTTCTAACTTTAATCTCACCACCTGAAAAATGAGGCTAATAACGTTTACTTTACAGGGTTCTTGTGAAGATTTTATGAAGTCACAGATTATGAGTGTCAACCTATAGAGGTTGATGTTATGGGAAAAGAACCAATGGATTGTAAGTCAGAACACCCAGATTCCAATTTTAGTTCAGCGACATACTAGCAGCATGACTTGTATATGTGATGTAAATTCTCTGAATGTCATCAATTCTATCTGAAAAATGCAGATAATTATATCTGTTCTACCTTCCCCATAGCTCTATTTTCTTTTCTTTTTTTTTAACATCTTTATTGGAGTATAATTGCTTTACAATGGTGTGTTAGTTTCTGCTTTATAACAAAGTGAATCAGCTATACATATACATACATCTCCATATCTCCTCCCTCTTGCGTCTCCCTCCACCCTCCCTATCCCACCCCTCTAGGTGGTCATAAAGCACCGAGCAGATCTCCCTGTGCTATGCGGCTGCTTCCCACTAGCTATCTATTTTACATTCGGTAGTGTATATATGTCCATGCCACTCTCTCACTTCATCCCAGCTTACCCTTCCCCTCCTCGTGTCCTCAAGTCCATTCTCTACATCTGCGTCTTTATTCCTGTCCTGCCCCTGGGTTCTTCATATCAAGTGAGATAAATATTTATAAATTGGAAAAAAGAAAAAACTATCTTTACTACAATATTAATCATGGACAAAAGAAGTTACCTGATGACTCCAGGCTCTGCTGCCAGCTAACTGAAACTCTATGAGGGACCCCAAATGACAAGCACCTAGTTCAGCCCATCAGTCCTGAATATCATAAAAGATAATGTATTTTTTAAGCCATTAAGATTTTTAAGTTTGTGGAAGTTTATTATGTAGAAATAGAAAACCAGAATATACATGGCTCCAATTGCAAAAAAGAGAATTTTGGAAATTTCTTATCTAGGTTAACAACTTTATGGCCACTTAGAACAGATTCTGTCTCTTTTTACAAATACACATCCCTATATACATATCTAAATTAACACACACATCTACACTTAAACACACATAAAAATATTGTTTGCAGATTGCCCAATAAAATATGGATGTAAAGTGAAAAGCAGATTGCAAAATGGAGGATAAAGTATTCTAAAAATGACAGCAAATACAAATTTGATTTACTATCAAACCTGACTGTGAACCTTCCAGAAAGCATGAATCAAAAAGGAAAAATAAAATACTATATATTTCCCATAACTGAAATGGAACACACTGACTACTCAAGATATGTATCATTTTCCAAGAAATGAAGGGAAATTCTGTTTTAATGTTGCATTTTATACACACCACTAAAGAATATCAAAAAGAAGATTCTCTGACCCTAATAACTACTCACAATTAGATTTTACATCAAATCCAGAAGTCATAAAAGAAAATAACATTAAATGTAATTCATAGGTAAAATTTAAAAATAGAAAAATTTGACTTTTTTTTCCAAAACATATGAAAAGAGGTAGTTTCCTTAATATTAGAAGGGTTCTTTTTTTTTTTTTTAACAACTTTATTGGTGTATAATTGATTTACAATGGTGTGTTAGTTTCTGCTGTGTAACAAAGTGAATCAGCTATATGTATACATATATTCCCATATCTCCTCTCTCTTGCGTCTGCCTCCCACCCTCCCCATCCCACCCCTCTAGGTGGACAGAAAGCACCGAGCTGATCTCACTGTGCTATGCGGCTGCTTCCCACTATCTATTTTATATTTGGTAGTGCAACCTAAGTGTCCATCGATAGATGAATGGATAAAGAAGATGTGGCACATATATACAATAGAATATTACTCAGCCATAAAAATAGAAGGGTTCTTATAAATTAGAAAATGATATAAACAGTTTATAGAAAAATAAATGAAATGGCTTTGAACAATATGAAAATATGCCCAATCTACTAGCTAGTAAAGAAAGCAAATTAAAATTTAAAATGACAGTGTTTTCAAATCTCTAGCAAAGATAAAATAGATTTGATGACATACCACGTGGTGGAAGATGTAAACATATCTTTAATATCATTGCTGACGTGAGTCTCCATGGCTCACTGGAGAGCTATTTTGCAGTAACTCTCTATCATTTTCACCTCTAGGGCTCCAACCTACATAAATGTTTGCACACATTTGCAAATAGTTTTATATAAAGATGGTCATTAAATAACTAATTAATAAAACACTTTAAAATTGGTAGTCTCTTAATAATAATTGGTAAAATGCTGGCTTAGACAAACACTGAAATTCTATGCAGCGTTTAATAATATACAAGTATACACTCAAATATGGAGAGAAGGCTAATATTTCTTAAGTGCATATATCAAAGTACAAAACAGTGACCTTTTAATTTTCTCATTTGTATAAAAAAGGAACATGTTGAGGGTTGCATATGTACATACATGTGTAGGCACAGGCATGTGCATGGGCTATTTTTGCTAGGATTCATAAGAAACTATTAACAAAAATATTCCTGGAAAACACAATAGGGAAATAAAAATTGGAAGCTGATTCATTTTTTTAAATTTCTTATTTAAAAAAATTTATTTTTTGGCCACCCTGCGCAGCACGTGGGATCTTACCCCGAGACCAGGGATCAAACCTGTGCCCCCTACTGTGGAAGTGTGGTGTCTTAACCACTGGACCGCCAGGGAAGTCTCGCTGATTCACTTTTATATAACTAGTTTTTCATTATTTAAATTTATTCTTACCATGTGCCATTATTTTCTCACTAAAAGTAGCGGGGTTGGGGGAAGCAAAATGATTTCTCAATGGCCTACCAATGACTTGCAAGAAACTAACTAATGTGATCCAAGAGTATTACATTTTAGTCGCTGAAGTCTATGTGGTTGACAGCTGTAGTTTTAAACTACATTCCAGGGAGCCCTAGAATTCCCCAGAATTCCCCAGAAATACCTGGTGTCACTGTGGAGACTGATGGGGAGACATAGTGGTCCAAATTATGCTGGATACCCCTCACCCTCACCAGCTGTGTCCAAATCATTCTTTTATTTACTTTATACATTGAGGCTACACAAAATACTTTGTTTGAATGGAAAAATCGTACTGTTAGAAAAGCTTGAAAATTCCTGATATATAGGAATCCATTAATAACACATCCGCTAGCTGTCAACTGTGATACATGAGACAGCTGGAGAGTTCGATTTTAACATACAACATTCCATAATAGTTGAAAGACCTTTTGTGTTATGTGGCAATTGCATATGTAAGTAAAGTCGCCCAAACCTTTCTTACTGGAATGTATTCAGACTATGGGACAATATCTATGAAAAACATTGGCAATTTACGAGCCAAATTTCCAAACTGAAAAAACAAAAACAACCTAATGTTTTCTATTTAATGCTGTAAGTTTTCTTGGGTTTTATACAACAGGAGTAATTAAACATTAGCTTTCAGAACTTTGTCACATTTATTGAAGAACCAATTGTCAGCATGTATAACTTCATAGAACACAACCTGATATTTTCTTTAATAAGGAGGGGTTTCAGATTTCAAGTTTTGGCTTAGTTTCTAATGGCTGTGCTTAGATTATTAAATTCCTTTTCTACCTGCAACTAAATATGTCTTCTATCTTACTTCAGTTCTGGCTATTATTTAAAATGCATTTGGCTCTGATATTTTATGGCAGAATGAACAATCTGCTTATATGTGTCAGAGACTGTGTCTTCTTTCCATCATCAGAAAAAGAGTGCAGTGTGCAGTAGAGAGCATTACTGACACTTGGGCAGGAGTTTTTTCTCCTGATGCTCTTATTAGATACAACTTAAACATGTCTCTCCTGCCAGGCATAATTCCTATAAATTGTGACTGCTTCCCCATATGTTTAATCTCTATTTTTATCTAGGTTTCTCTACTGGATTTTCCACTGGATTCCACCCAGATCTCTAATAACTCATAGGAAACGACCCTTTTCAAATGACTCATCTTCATTTCTGTACTTAATTTTCATCAATGTTACTCTCTCTGATCCCTTCCACTTTACCACCCCCCATCATGGCATTTCCTTGGACATTCCCATCTCTAAGCTAACTGTTGACTTCCTTTGTTCTATGCTCCACTGAGATCCCAGATAGGACTTGACCCTTCATCTACATAGGATTTTCAAACAAAATTAAAGAGATTTTGAGGCTCTGTCAAGTTTAACAATAGGAAATGTTTTAAATCCAGAAAGCTATTCTATATGGACAATCACAGAGGCTCTATTAGAAAGTGAATAGATATGAATAAGGAACTTAACGTTGGTTATCCAAAGCCCATACCCACAGAAACCAACTTTCACTGAAAAACAAAAACAAAGAAATGGGAAGGAGTTCTCTCCACCATAAACTATGGCACACCAGAGTTTTACTGTAATATCGACCTGTTCCTAAACTTAACCAATATATTGGGTAGAGCAATGACAAATAGTTTGTAGGAATGTATTAAACTTTAATGTCTCCCCCCATCACTGGAAACTGAGCCACTGGAAATTTGTAAGCCATACTGGTTTAGAGGATTTTTTTGGAAAATAAAAAAAAAAAATCACCAGAAATAATCAGTTCCCTTTCTGAATGATCATTGTGAGAGATCACTTAACTGGATTATGAAAGAAGGCAACTTAAGAATGATTTCATTCCTTTCCTATGATTGTTTTAATATAATTGTATATGTACATCCAAACAATATAGTGAAGAATGGAACGAAGGCAAAAAGAACTTCCGATGATGAATCAATCTTTTTCAGAGTCAAAAGCTGACGTTTCAGTTTCCCTGCGGGAGAGTTTAGAGAAAGTGAATGGGGTGAGGAGACTCAGACATGTCAGCATGCTGTCTGAGAAGAGGAAAGGTGAAGTGAAGAGCTGTCAATTGAGATGGGAAAAGAGAGGGGATGTAGAAAATATTCTGGCAAACCAATTGTGCTCTTACTACTTTAGACAAGCCAGAAAACTTAGTATTTTTTCCTCTTAAGAGATAGCTCATCCTCAGAATCCAGTGGTTTTACTTAATTCTCAACGACCTTTGTTACAGTCAGTTTTACCATCTAATCTTTGCAGTTGCTAATTTGCAACAATGTCACTCCTCTGAGGCAAAAAAAAAAAAAAAAAAAAAGGTTAATGAAATAAAATCCAGATGGAATGATAAGGAAGACAGTTATAAGTGAAGTTAACAATACAAGTGCATGATGTCCTTACACAAAGTCTACAAAATCCATACATATCTCTTATTAAACCAGATTTTCTCAATGTCTCTGCAACCCTAGAGGGACAATCTTGTCACTTATTTTTCTTATCTTCCTGAGAGGAAGATCAAGACACCTACAAAAGCCTCTTGAATATTGAACTGTAATTTTCAGCCACTCCCATTCATATCATCAAGCTAACATATGAAATATTAAAATTCTATTTTGAAGTCTAGGGAGAAAACTTAAAACCCAAAAAATATTGTCTTTCTGGAAAATTTAACAAATAAACATCCAATAAATCTTTGAAACTATCTTGCAAAATGCTAAATAAATTATAAATTCTGATTTAGAAGCCAAATTTAAAATATTAAATTATTTTAATAAAACTTTACTTTTAGAATATTTTTAGATTCACAGAAAAACTGAGGACAGATTACAGGGAGTTTTCATATACCCTGCACCCAGTTTCCCCTATTGTTAATATCCTACATTATTATGGTACATTTTTCACAATTAATGAGCCAATATTGACATACTATTTTCGACATCACTTTGTTCAAATTTTCTTAGTTGATACTTAATGTCCTTCTTCTCTTTTACCATTTCAGCATGCCACCCAGAACATCTTATTGTTGATGTTGACCTTGATCACTGGCTGAGGTAGTGTTTTTCAGGTTTAGCGACTGTACCTTTATTACCCACTCCCCTTTCCACAGAGAGCTCTTTGGAAGGAAGTATACAGCCCACACTTAAGGAGTGGGGAATTACTTCCCGTCCTGAGGATTGAGTATCTAAATATATTATTTGTAATTCTTCTAGTAATGTTTGTCTCTTCTCTGCCAATTAGTTACTCAATCATTTATTTATATCAGCATGGGCTCAAAGGTATCTATTTTATACTCTGTGTTATAATCCAATATTACTTTATTTTGTTGCTGAAATTGTTCTATCTTTGGCCATCAGGGGTTCTTTCAGGTAGTTCTAGAGTCCCTTTAACCTAACTGCATGACTGTGGGTTTTGTTTGTTTTTAGAACTTCCTTACTTTCTGACCAAATAAGATGTTCCAGGCCCATCTTGTATGTTCCTTGCCCGAGTTTTAGAACTGGCCAATTCTCCAAGGGAACCTATTGCTCTTATTGGAGAATGGTATGAGAAACCAAGATCTGGCCACCAGATGTGTTCACTGCTACTAGAGTTTTGTTGTTTCTAGGCCCTCTTAGCTGACTGAACAAATTAATATATATGCATACCAATGTATATACATATATTTGTAAGTATTTCTATATGTATCTGTCTCTATATCAAGCTAAACATGAGTTAATACAAACATCATTCTAGACTTCTCTCTGTATCTGAAACCTCCTACTCCAGCGATGAGAAACTTGGCTCCCTTAAACTATCATCCATTGTCTAATTTTTATAAATATGATATTTTGTAAGTTACTCTGAAAATCTATTTCCTAGGTAGAGATACATATAGTTACACACAGACACACAGACCACAATCTCTCTCTCCCCCCCCAACACACACAGAGTCTAAAAAGATATCAGATGATGTAGTCCATCTTTTTTTTAAGTAATTAATCTTTTTTAAACATCTTTATTGGAGTATAATTGCTTTACATTGTTGTGTTAGTTTCTGCTGCATAACAAAGTGAATCAGCTATACGTATACATATATCCCCATATCCCCTCCCTCTTGTGTCTCCCTCCCACCCTCCCTATCCCACCCTTCTAGGTGGTCACAAAGCACCGAGCTGATCTCCCTGTGCTAGGCGGCTGCTTCCCACTAGCTATCTATTTTACATTTGGTAGTGTATATATGTCCATGCCACTCTCTCACTTTGTCCCAGCTTACCCTTCCCCCTCCCCGTGTCAAGTCCATTCTCTACATCTGCGTCTTCATTCCTGTCCTGCCCCTCATCCTCTCTTTTATATATGTGGGAATTGAGACTTATCAGATTAAATGACTTATCCAAAGGAATAAAACTAGTAATTGACATATTTAGAACAAAAGCCTAGGTGTCTTCTCTATTATAATTGATTTTAGAATGACTCATCCAAACCCTCACATTACAGATGAAGAAACTAACATCCATAGAGTTTAACATTTTATAGGTGGTTAATGACAGAACTGGAAGACCACCTAAAATAAGACCATCTAAAATTAGAAATAACAACAAATCCCTATATTTTACCTGCAAAAATCATCAAAACTTTATGAAAATGTAGTCTTCGGCTAAACTATAAGTTCATATAACTTTATGTTAAAGACATGATTTAAATAAATTTGCGGATTATAGGCAAAATATTTTGGAATAGATAATGGTCCTTGCACTCAGTACTAAAGAAAATTGGGTCCATTTAGACCATTACAGAATTGTTCATTGAGACAATGAAGTTTGATTATATTCTGCTCTTTTCTACCCAGCAGCAAACAATGTTCCTATGGTCTTGACACTCTTCCCAATCAATTATGGAGGAAATAAATGTTGATTTATGTCAGCCAAAATAATTTGATCAAAGAAATAGTGCTATTTGATTTATGTAGGAGTTAATACTCATGACAAATACTAACATTTCACTACAGGTAAAAAGAAATTTTTTGGTTATTGATATAATATAAAAGAAAACATATTAGAGAATATGTAAAATAAAATTTAACAAAAAAGTCATTTTTACAGTTTTTTCGTGGGAAAATCTGTAAAGACATTTTCAGAGTAATATATATGACCAACAGAAACTAAAACAACAAAATTGAAATAATATTTAGCTCTTCTTATATGTCAGGTACTATTTTAATGTTTTATATGTTTTAGCTTATTTAATCTTCTCAACAATAAAGGGTATTATTTTAGTTTTTTAAGGAACCTTCATACCATTCTCCATAATGGTTGTAGCAATTTGCATTCTCACCAACAGTTTAAGAGGGTTCCCTTTGATCCAGCAATCCTACTCCTGGGCATATATACTCAGAGAAAACCATAATTCAAAAAGACACATGCACCCCAATGTTTATTGCAGCACTGTTTACAATAGCCAGGACATGGAAGCAACCTAAATGTCCATCGACGGAGGAACGGATAAAGAAGATGTGGTACATATATATATAATGGAATATTACTCAGCCATAAAATAAAATGAAATAATGCCATTTGCAGACACGGATGGACCTAGAGATTGTCATACTGAGTGAAGTAAGTCAGACAGAGAAAGACAAATATTGCATGATATCACTTATATGTGGAATCTAAAAAATGATACAAATGAACTTATTTACAAAACAGAAAGAGAGTCATAGATGTAGAAAACAAACTTATGGTTACCAAGGGAGAAAGCGGGGGGGAGGGATAAAATGGGAGATTGGGACTGACACATACACACTACTAAATATAAAATAGATAACTAATAAGAACCTACTGTATAGCACAGGGAACTCTATTCACTACTCTGTAATGACCTATATGGGAAAAGAATCTAAAAAAGAGTGGGTATATGTATATGTATAACTGTTTCACTTTGCTGTACAGCAGAAAGTAACACAACATTGTAAATCAACTATACTCCAATAAAAATTAATTAAAAAGAAAGAAAGATGAAGGGACAGAGAGTGATAAATTGCTTCACAATAACCTTCACTTTAGAACCAAAAAGCAACAACTGCACTGTTTAGTATCTGTGACTTGTGAATTTTCAGTCTACAAGTTACAACTCTGTTTAACTTGGAGGACTCAGTTTTCAAAATTAATAATTACTTTTTACACAGATGTGTAAAAAATTGTGTAAAAATAAAATCTTTGACTTTCATTTTATATTAAAAATAGAGTATTACTTTACTTATTTTTATTTAAGGAATCTGTACCACATAGCAAAACAAATCCAGAAGGTAAAGTGTATGTGTGTTCTTGTTTTTTTTAATTGAATTTTAGCTTTTTTAAAAAAATAAAACTTTAGAGGACTTCATGAGCTCAGAGATCATTTTATCCAGTGGTTCTTAGTGTTACCTCATATTAGAATAACATAGAGAACTAAATATAACATAAATATACAACCTTGCTCAGGCATGCTTATTATTATTTTTTAATCAATATCACAGGGATTTCTTTTAAGAACACTGATTACTGACCTGTACCCTCAGGATTTCCGATTTAGTAGTTCACGGGTGGATCTCAATAATCTGTATTTTAAACAAATGCCCAGGTAATGACATTGTTCTGGGCACTGCACTCTGGGAACCACTGAGTCACAGAATTAAATTACAATCTTTAGAACTGGCGGAACTAGAACCTGAGCAAAACCATTTTTTTGTTGTTGTTGTTGTTTGTTTTCATAAAACTTTGCAACCACACAGAAATGAAGGGAGAATGAAGCCCTTTGCATCAACCAACCAACCTCAACAATTATAGACCATCTTGTTTCACCTATTACCCAAAGTTCCATTTTCTTTTTCTGTTGTTGTTCCATTTTTCCTGTATTCCCTTTATTTTTCTTTCCCCTTCCACTTTCCTTCATTGTTGTTTGTTTCTTTCTGTTCTTTTTTCTTTCTGAAATCTATTTGAAAGCAAATTCCACATGTAATTTCCCTGATAAAGAATTCACATGCACCTCTAAGTGATAAAACTTTTAAACAATAACAACCATGCCATTATTACATAGATAGCTTTTAAAGTGCCCTCTGCCCCAGATTTCAATACATAGCCAAGATTGGGCTCCTCTAATTCCTTGCTTTTGAGGCCATAAAGAATATAGGTTGGAGGGTTGGAATTAGATGTCTTATCTCTTAACCCTCAATCTTTTCAATACATTTTTTTGGGTAATAAACACAACACTTTAAAGAGTAGGAAAACATAAATTGTGTAATATGATTAAAGTAGTAATGGTAAGTAAAGTGCTTACTGTATTATGTTTGAATTGAATTAAAACATATTTAAAAAAACAAATAAGTGCCTCCATAGATGTGTTCATTTATCACCATCAATATCTGTGGAGTACTGGAAAGTATATTTAAAGTCTGAACACGTGGCTTTAATTTCTAGCTCAACCATATATTTGTTGTCAGTCCTAAGTCTTAGGACAAATTATTTCTCTACATTTTAGTTTCTTAACCTTGTGCAACGTGAATAGTAGTAATAATAACAATAATAATAATAATCAACTGAAGCATGCACAAGATCTTTATAAAACAACAAGAGCAATAACAAATTAAATGGACAAATTTTTAACAATTACTTATTTGGCCACGTCTTTGTTTGGGAGACTACAAATGATTGTACTTCCATTTAAATGTGTGTATCTATGTGATTCTAATGTACAGACTATGGACTCTAACTTTCAAGTATTCTAAATCTGTTTTAAGGACTTATTTGTTATGTCTGACTTAAGCTATTCTATTAAAATTACCAGTTACTAGATAGTTAAATCTCATCTTCATACCCCCATGTAATTTACTAATATTTGTTTCTTCCTCGTTTATAAATCATTAAATATTGTATGAAAATCAGATAATCCCCTTCCTAGTTTGCTTAAAAGTATTGATTATAGTTATAAAATTTCACATTAAAAATGAAAAAGAGCTGTATTAATGGCCCCTCAAATGATGAATGGAATAAATTTAATGTGTTTGATCTTAATTTTCTTAAATTTGCCAGAGTTGAATTTTATGTTTTTTAATGTATACTCCTTGAGTATTCTCTAGCTTGTAAAATTTATAGGAGATATTTCAAATAAGTAAGCAAGCTTGAAAAAATTTCAGTTTAAAGTTAACCTAAGAAATCCAAATTCCTTGTATTATTGAATATTGTTTAATAAAAGCAAGTATGAATCTGTACCAGTGCAAAGTATGTAGAAACTATCCTTTCTCAGGTTTTCTTTACACTTCAAACTAAAGTTTAATATCCTGTTATAACACAAAAAAACTCCACAATGCATTGTAACACATAATCGTAAATTTTGAGAAATGTTTAAATTTAGTATAAATTCTATCAGAACAACACATGCCTGCCACAACTAATCTTACAAATACTCCATTAGCTAGCATGGTGAATTCATGAGATTTAAAAATAATTCTCTGAGGAAATCCATATCAATGTCTTTGGTACTTAGGATTATTGATTTACTGCTTTCTGGAAAGCTGCTTTCTCAGGTGAAATATGTCACACCATCAGTAGAATTAAATGCAGTATCAAAGTATCTCCCTATCCTCATTCAAACACTTTAGAGACACTTCCCCATTGCCTGATTAACCTTGTCCAGGAGAGATAAATGTTGGCTTAGGTTATTCTGGGGAAATAAAACATCGAATGGCATTTTGCTATTGGAAGTCTATTATCTGCATAAACCAAATTTCATTCTAGTTTGTCAATACACCAGCCAAAATATATCTGGATGGATTTTCATCAATGGTCAAAGTTATGTTGTAATAGCTCGACCTCAAATATAGCATGAGTGGTGTCTTCAAGATTTATATTAAGGTGGTATCCTTCAGAGGTGCTGAAATTGAGGTCTAATCTGAGACTTGTAGGATTACAGGAAGAAGAGACATGCCAGAAATAATAGAATGACACAGGCAGACAAATCAGACTTTGGTTTCAAATGTGAGCTGCTATTCAAAATCACAAGGGCATACACTGATTTGCAGGTTCAGATTTCTAATGAAGATGCTTTTTAGTTGGGCAGCTCTGCACCCAGGATGAAAACCATCAGGGATTTATTTGTCTAATGATGGTAAGTCAAAGAGGAATATTACAATAACCTTTTTTTTTTAACATCTTTATTGGAGTATAATTGTTTTACAATGGTGTGTTATTTTCTGCTGTATAACAAAGTGAATCAGTTATATGTATACATATATCCCCATATCCCCTCCCTCTTGCACCTCCCTCCCACCCTCCCTATCCCACCCCTCTAGGTGGTCACAAAGCACCGAGCTGATCTCCCTGTGCTATGTGGCTGCTTCCCACTAGCTACCTATTTTACATTTGGTAGTGTATGTATGTCAATGTTACTCTCTCACTTCATCCCAGCTTACCCTTCCCCCTCCCTGTGTCCTCAAGTCCATTCTCTACATCTGTGTCTTTATTCCTGTCCTGCCCCTAGGTTCATCAGAACAATATTTTTTTTAGATTTTATATATATATATATATATATGTGCTAGCATATGGTATTTGTTTTTCTCTTTCTGACTTACTTCACTCTGTATGACAGACTCCAGGTCCATCCACCTCACTACAAATAACTCAATTTCATTTCTTTTTATGACTGAGTAATATTCCATTGTATATATGTACCACATCTTCTTTATCCATTCATCTGTCAATGGACAGTTAGGTGGCTTCCATGTCTTGGCTATTGTAAATAGTACTGCAGTGAACATTGTGGTACATAACTCTTTTTGAGTTATGGTTTTCTCAGGGTATATGCCCAGTAGTGGGACTGCTGAATCATGTGGAAGTTCTATTTTTAGTTTTTTTTAAGTAACCTCCATACTGTTCTCCATAGTGGCTGTATCAATTTACGTTCCCACCAACAGTGCAAGAGGGTTCCCTTTTCTCCACACCCTCTCCAGCATTTATTGTTTGTAGATTGTTTGATGATGGCCATTCTGACCAGTGTGAGGTGATACCGCATTGTGGTTTTGATTTGCATTTCTCTAATGATTAGTGATGTTGAGCATCCTTTCATGTGTTTGTTGGCAATCTGTATATCTTCTTTGGACAAATGTCTGTTTAGGTCTTCTACCCATTTTTGGATTGGGTTGTTTGTTCTTTCGATACTGAGTTGCATGAGCTGCTTGTATATTTTGGAGATTAATCCTTTGTCAGTTGCTTTGTTTGCAAATATTTTCTCCCATTCTGAGGGTCATCTTTTCGTCTTGTTTATGGTTTCCTTTGCTGTGCAAAAGCTTTTAAGTTTCATTAGGTCCCATTTGTTTATTTTTGTTTTTATTCCCATTTTTCTAGGAGTTACCATGTTCTTGGATTGGAAGAATCAACACTGTGAAAATGACTATACTACCTAAAGCAATCTACAGATTCAATGCAATCCCTATCAAACTACTAATGGCATTTTTCACTGAACTAGAACAAAAAATTTCACAATTTATATGGAAACACAAAAGACCCCGAATAGCCAAAGCAATCTTGAGAAAGAAAAAAGGAGCTGGAGGAATCAGGTTCTCTGTCTTCAGACTATACTGCAAAGCTACAATAATCAAGACAGTATGGTACTGGCACAAAAACAGAAATATAGATCAATGGAACAAGATAGAAAGCCCAAAGATAAACCCACGCACATATGGTCACCTTATCTTTGCAAAGGAGGTAAGAATATACAATGGAGAAAAGACAGCCTCTTCAATAAGTGGTGCTGGGAAAACTGGACAGCTACATGTAGAAGAATGAAATTAGAACACTTCCTAACACCATACACAAACATAAACTCAAAATGGATTAAAGACCTAAATGTAAGGCCAGACACTATAAAACTCTTAGAAGAAAACATAGGCAGAACACTCTATGACATAAATCACAACAATAACCTTCTTGAAGGCTACAAAACCCTTTGTAAGACCACTTTTGACCAGTAACCAACGGAACTTTGCATAACGTTTTATTATAAAGAGAATAGGGAAGTCAGTCTCCCAGAGGAAAACAAAACAAAAAGAATGAAATTAAAAGAAATGAAAAATTCCTTTCCTGTAAGTAACTGAATTCATACAGAAGCATTCTGGCTCTGGCAATATATTACACACCATGGGTATCCTTAGAACAGGAATGTCCCAGTATTAGGGGGATTAAGTTCAGCCCATGTGAGACTATTTCATACTTTGAACCAGTTATTTTCAAAATGAGACTGATATGTATACATAAATTGCCTAACAATGACTGTGGGAGAACTAGGCTCATTAGCGAAAACAATTTTGTATAAATGATCAAACATCAGTTTTTGACACATGTGCTTGGTTATCATTCATAATATTCATTCATTCATTCATTCATTCATAATATTCAAGGTTGAGGACAATTGAATTACTGTTAAAATTTAGTAAACAAAATAATCAACATGTATATTCCCACATTTATTCTACACTGAGAATTGTCATCATTTTTATCATTTTAGTTAAGAATCTGAAATTAATACACTTGTGTTTAATTGGACATGTTGAAAAATAATTTCAGCTCTTAACATGGAATTACTCTCACTTTTCAAATATAATTAGTCAATGGATGTTACTCTTCTGTGAAGCATTTTAGTAGTAAGTACAAGCCATTCCTTTATTATTATGTATCATGCTGTATGTGGTTTTTACTTTTTTTGCTACTTCTGCAGCAATCTACCTCCTTTTTCATAGAAAGTTATTTAAGAAATAAAGACAACTATTTATTCTCTTCATTTTATTAATTTGTGCTTTAGTGTTTCATTGTGACTGGCTCTCCTCTACACTGCCTTTCAAATTTGCATAGGCCCAGTGATGGCAGTGAGAGTAGATGCTAATGAGGTAACTAATCTCTCAAAAGGATTGAGGAGAAGGACTGATTTTTATTTCTATTTCTAATGCTCCCAATAGTAAAATTATTTTTATTTGTTGATATATAATGTAGTAAGTCTATATGCTAGAAGAAACACACTATGAAATGGTCCTCTAATTCACACCCTAACCCAAGTGATCTTTTTATTATTTTGGATGTCAAGAATTTCATCTGTTTTAAACCTATTCAGTTACAAACAAAAAAAAAAATCCCTACAAGTTTCACTTTTGTGTTGTAACACTTGAAAAATGAGTGACTGGAGCTCAGCACAGAAACCCTTTAGCCTGCTAGATGAACCCAAGAGAGGCGAGAAAACAAACAGAAGTGAGAAAGATTTAAAGTATTCAATTTTATCACTTCTCTAGAGGAGGGACCCACAGATGCTGGATTAGGTCAACAAAGAAGTGCTTTGGTGCTTTCTGGTCAGTTATACATGATAAATGTTCTACAAAAAATGTTAAGTTCTATGTGGATGAGGCTTTTGTTGTATCATGTTGTTAAGTGTAAGGTATCTTTCTTGAAAATTCTCTCTTCTGTGCTTCCCTCTCAATCTGTTTTAAACAATAAAATTATTCTAAACAAGTTTACAATTTTGTAAATATAATTTACCAATATAAATATACAGACTTGAGTCATAAAATTGGGAAGGGGAATGGTCCTGTTATTTCCCTTCATTGCCCTCCTCATCGTCTGGTATATTACATATATGCTTGCCTCATTTAATTGTTTACTGTTTGTCTCACCACACTAAAATGAACCCTCGCTGAGTTTAGGGTTTTTATATCTCTCATATATGGCAGTTACATAGCAGGTACTTAATAAACATTTGTTCAATGACTAAACAAAGAGATAAATTAATCAGATAAAAGAAACAATGTTACTGAATGAGAAGGAAGGAAAATACACTCATGTTCTATGTGGCACAATTATTCATCCTGTAAAAAAATCTGATTGATGTAATAAAACAATTTTAAGTTTTAATGTATATGGAATCGAGTATTTTTTGAAATATTTGATTTGCAAAATACCATTTATATATAATAGTAAAAAGGTAAATCCAAAACTGTGTATATTTTATTTATTGATGGATTTTTGTCTTTACCTACTGTTAAATCCTTGGGATTTTAAACTGTCAACAAATACAAAAAAGATTTGAAATGATCTGAAACCAAATTTTAAGTATTTATTTTTATTTCAATGTTAGAAAAATTGTCCTCTAATTGAATATTAAAATTTACACTGAGAAATATAAACTCAGCACATTGAATTTTTCAAGTAAAAATTTATGAGTATTTTCCACACACTAAATTGAAATATTTTCTTTTAAAATGAACAGAAAATACAACTTTTTAGAAAAAGATCATAAATTAAATTATGTCACTAATAAGCATCCGTTTTGCATGATGAATTTTACTTCAAGCCCTAGAATGTATAAGAATCAGAGGGACAGGAGATTTTGAACCCACTGACTATAATAAATCTCAGGTTACTCACTTCTCAATGCACGCTTGATTTAGTGGAATAAGGGAAATGAATTGAGGGTGCCTGAAGAAGATCCCGATATATGCGAGTGGGTCTCCTGTGTTATTCAAGGAAAAAAGCAAAATCGCAAAACTAATCCTCCGTAATATTGGCAGGAGTAGAAGACATCAAGTAAAATCCTTCAGTTCAAGTATATTTTTTGTACGAAAAAAATCCATTGTTTCTATGAAATCTGTAAATATTATTTTATAATTAGGTGAAAATAGCCTATAAAAACACATTCAGAATCAAACCTCAATAATTGCTACTTACGCATTTGAGTTTCCAATCCTTGCTTAGTATCATTCTTCTAGCACTAATCTTACCTGAGATCTTCAAAATTGGTAGTGGGAATTTGCAAGATGATTAATTAATACTGTTTGGGTATAGCTTGTTAATCTATGTGTGGCCATCTTAAATTTTCAACAAATGTTTCTGGTTTTCTTCCGACACACGCACCTCACCCTGTTTCCAGATACCTTGTAAAATCGTACCCCACATCCTCTCATGTTTGGGTGAACATATGTGATTATTCTGGCTAATGAGTTAAGATACAGGCCACTTCCAGGTCTTTTAATTGCTGAAATGGTAACCTCCTGAGGTTCTTTTCTTATTTTGCATGATGAAAAAGTATCATGATGTTGGCTGTGCTGTTGCCAAGGGTTTCTGTGTGATTACACTGACCCCGAACTTAAACCCCAGCCACCAAAATGTAACGGATATGTAATATGAGTGAGAAATAAAACTGTTATTTTAAGCCATTAAAGTTTGGGTGGTTGTCCGTTACGTAACATATCTTAGATTTTCCTAAGTATAAAATTTTCCAGAATCAATACTTGGGTGCTCCCGTGGTCATTCCCAGGCATGCGTAGAGCAGCTAACAATTTGAATCACCTGATGCACACTTCCAGCTGAGGTCAAGCAAAGGGTTTCATATCATAACAAATGTCCTTTACACAGTCTATTTAGTACTGTGTTTTTTGTTTTGTTTTTTATTTCTCTGCTTTTTGTTAGCGACTCTGCACAAATCTCTCTCTAAGCTTTCATATTTAGAGTTTCCTAACTCTGCATCTTCCCAACATCTCACCCCAGATGAAGCCCAGACTAACTAGTTCAGTGAGACCACAACCAGATGCACTGAGATGGCCTATTTCTTCACTCTCAAGATCCAGATATTGAGAAATTGGGACATGCTTCCATGTGCACATGGACGTTGGGGTGGGAGATAAGGAGGTAGAACCCCAACTTTGGTAAAAATATATTCCTGTTGAAACTAACAAATCAAGTCCATTTTATACAGCTTGGTTAGGTTCTAGAATTAATGTTTATTGCCAATTAAGTAGGCATAATAGAGGTTGTCCCTAACCTATCATTTTTAATATTGTCTCTATGGGAAAATGTATTTCAAGTTCCAAACCATTGATTCACAAATTAACTTCTGGAGCACTACCAGCTTTTAAAATGTGGCTCCTTGTATGGTAAAATGAGTAAGGCATAGAAACAAAGAGATAATACCCAGGTTTCCTATCTTCTGTGTACAAGGATGGTAGCTTAATAGTGATAAGACTATCTGCCTGAACAGCCTATAAAATATGTATTTACTGAGCATTCACTATTGAGGTAAAATTTTCTGTCAATTTCTGCTACATAATTCACAACCATGTGGGAGGAATTTAGCCCTAGAAATGAAGAAAAAGTGACAGAATACATGGTGTCACGATCCTGTCCACAGTACATCAGCATATTTGTAATCCAAAGGTCTGTGCCCTGACAATTATTTCCAGTAGATTGGTACTGTAGCAGATGGGGAATCACTGATAGACTGAACTCACTACCTCTTTAGTGTACTTTTTTCTCACACTGACATCTGATAGTTTTATGTTATAGTGAATATCCATTATTTTGCATAAATCTGCCTGATTGTGCCACTGTGCCAACATGATAATCCTAAATTACAAAAAGGGAGGAATACCAAGGGTGAGGTTGGGATTTCTATTAAAAGACCAAGTGTACATTTGATATGCACTATACATTTAGGCAAAAGTTTAATATTTGGCTATTCATCTTCCTTGGTATGAAATTTCTGCCACTGTGCAGGACTTCCAGAAATGAGAGGAATTAGGAGCTACAGTTCTCATTAAAATATACTTAGTTTAAGCCAGGCAATACTACTGGCATATTTACAGAATAGAAGCAACCCTGAAAAATAATTGTGTCTATTACAGGTTGTAAAGAAAAGCCAGGACTCCACTGTCCACTGAACATGCTAATTGAATCCGACCTTACAAAAAGATGAAGCAAACAATGTTTTCTCTAATTGCAAAGGTCTCTGGCTGGGTACATATTCCTATTTATCACTTCACACTTGGATAATTCGTGGTGTTTCATACAGATCTTCTTTCTTAGGAAAAGATTCTTAATTTGCAAAATAAGCCCATTGCTTTTTTTATTGATGCCTCAGAGCATTTTGGCATGAACCCTTGGGGAACAAAGTTCCAATTTATTTCAAGGGGATTTTTAAAACTTCTAGGTTATGGATAACCTCCTCAAATAAGTTTCAGAGCCAGTGATTACTATGCAAGTACTTTCCCAGATTAAACACCAGTTGGAAGAATTATACCCCTTTTATGCTGACAGTCACTTTCTATGAGTTGTCTCTGGTAACAGAAGTTTAGATGAATAAATTCCTACTATTAAGAGTTAAAGTTGGAGGATGGGCATCCCACACTAGAAGATATACAGGCTGTAAGCAAACAATTACTAAGTTATGAATATAGCCAAAATGTACTGTATTTTTTATTAGACCAATAAAAATATTCTCAATTTCCATTTTGGTGTATTGGAGTATCTAGGAAGAAATATAGGAGTTCTGAGTCACTGGGAGGGGCAGAGCTTAGAGAAAATACCAGTAAGCCCACCGCAGAAGACTTACGAGCAAAACCAGTCAAGTAGTCCATGCTGATGAAGATCAAGAACATCCTACATCAAGAGAGTGACCACAGTTATTGGGACTCATGAGACAGACATGCTCGATTAATTCCATGACTGGCTCCCAGGGACAGCAAATAAGGTAGTACAGTTGTGCTTCTGGGGATTTTGAGAGTGTGAATATCATTCTGGCAATTTTACTTATCATTATCTGATGATTAAAAGACATGCTATCAGTTACCTTTCTTTTTTCTCAATTAAACTTCCACCTAAAAGGCCATGATCAGAATATGAGTGAAGAGGAATGGCTCTAATATAACATGAATTTCTTAGATATATGACTAAGAGTATGAACCAAAAGAGTATAATACATCTCCAAAGAAGATAACTGGGTATCTTGTTTGTATTCTATTTCTAATAGTAAACATCTGGGAAATGTTATAATTAGGTCTTTATTAGGAATGTATAAGGATTAATACATTTTAAAATTGAGATTAAAAAGATAATGAGTGCTTCTGTTTTGTATATTTTAGCCCTGGAAGATAATTTTATACCAGTGGCATCTAGAACATAAAATAATATCAGACTTACATAGATTTAAAAGCCTGGAAGTAGTTTACATGCTTATATTCAGGAAGCATGCTGGTGTACCCAGGCATGTAAGTGAAGTTAACTATATAGCATGTAACTTAAACTTATAACACAGATATAAGTAATATAAAATTTCTCTAGAGTCATATGAAGTCAGTTATAAGCTACAACATTTTTTCCAGCTAATCAACTTGCTGGTTGACCTTTAGAAAGTTGTGATATGTTCAGAACTTGAGTTTAGCATATGTGAAAAAACAGCCAAATAAGCTTTATATTTGTTACATTATTTTGCTAACCAGGACCTACAATATAAATCATAAGGATAGGAAAATGATGTTTGGGAAGTACTGAGTAAATTCTGTGGATGAATCAATAGTTTCCTTTAGATTCATATCTCAGTTATATGTAAACACGTATCTATACAACAGAAACACATTCTGATATGTACATACAGGTACGAATATTTCATGCCTTGTACTATAATTCTAAATGGCATATAATTAAAGATGATGTGTCATGTTCTATCATAATACGGTAGAGGAATCATTACCCAGAAAAGACTCTGCTTTGGTTTAGATACCTCTCTTTTGTCAACATTGTTATACGCATCACCTTTGGAGCCTTAGCTTTTTCTAACTTACAACACTTATCAGTTTTCCTCTAGTTTAAATAGCTTTCCTTTGTGTCATTTTCTGCAATTACTCAAAGGTCACTAAAATATAGTGACTTCGGGGATTAACATGCAACGAATTAGGAAAAATATAATTTTTAAATGGAATTTATATTTCTATTCCAATACACGCAAAGCAAGAGTGCCACTTCAGAATGTAGAAACTTCAATAAAATGTCTTAACTCTTTAATAGATATTTATTGTGCACCTACTATAAGCCATGCACTGTTCTACACTATTGGGATATATTGGTGGAAACAACAAACACAATCCCTGCCTTTACAGAGTTTATGATCCTAGCAACGGGACCTAGACAATACAAATACATATAATAAGTAAAATATTTAGTATGTTAGAAGCTTTTAAATGTTATGAGAAAAACTTACCCAGGTAAGTGGAATAGGGAATATAAGTGGTAGAAGGAAGATGTGATTTTAAATAGGGAGATTAGTGTCAGCCTGAATAAGAAAGTAACATCTAAGCCTAAACATGAGGGAATTGATGGTGTTAGCTACATGGCCATCCGCAAGAGGCACATTCCAGTGCAAAGCTCTACAGTATTAGAGTGCTAGTGTGTTCAACTAATGGAAAGGAGGTCAGGGCACCTGTAACACCCGGGCTAGAGAAAAAGTTGGAGATGATGTCAGCAAGCAAAAGTAAAAGGGGCTTAAATTACATAAAATCCTATAGGGATGAGAGGACTTTAGCCTGTGCTAAGAGGGAAATGGAGACACATACTGGATTTTGAACAGACAAGCAATGACATGAACACTCACTTCTATAAAGGATAACTCTGGTTATTGTGTTGAGGAGAGTAAAATGAGGGAAACCACTTGAAAGGCTATTGCAATAATCCAACTGAAATGTGATTATTATTTGGACCTTGCTGACAACAATGAAAATAGTAAAAATTGGTCAAAATCTGGATATATTTTCAGAAACTTTATGATGGATTAATCACGAGATGAGAGAGAATGACAGGAGTTAAATATGACCCCAAGGTTTGGAGACTGAGTATACAAAAGGATGGAATTGTCATCAAATGAAATGGAGACAATTGTACATGTAGCAGGTTTGGTGGGAATACTGAAAGTGCAGGTTGGGCATGTTAAGTTTGAGGCACTTATTAGATATAAACATAGACATGCTGAGTACTCAGTTGTTCAAGAGTGGAAGTCAGGAAAGAGGTATGAGCTGGAGATAGAAATTCTGGAGTCACCTGAAGTAGATGATAACACCAGGAGCATGAGACATTTTAAATAACTCAAGAGTACAAAGACTGACAATCCTGGGGCACTTTAACATTAAGAAGTGGTAGAAAACAAGAGGCATCAGAAAACCAGAGTGACAAGTGAAATAGTATATACACATAAATGCCAAGTAAAGAAAAATTTTAAAGTTGTGATTAATTCTGCCAAATGTTTCTTGTAGAGCTGAAAATCGACCACGGATGTGTGAAAAACAAGATGGACTTAGTGGAGTGATAGGGATGAAAGGCTGATTGTTCAGGGTGTGAAAGAGAACAAAAGGTGAAAACTAAGAACAATTGATTGGTTTTGCAGAAAATGTGAACAGAGACATGGGAAGCCAATTGATGGGCAAAGTTTGGTCAAGAGAAGATTTTACAGTTGACCCATGAACAACACAGAGGTTAGTGGGCACTGACCCCCATGCAGTCGAAAATCCACGTATAACTTTACAGTCATCCCTCTGTATCCAATGTTCCACATTCCTGGATTCAAATAACTGCGGATCATGTGGTATTGTAGTATGTGTTTATTGAAAAACATCTGTGTGTAAGTGGACCCACAGAGTTAAAACCCATGTTGTCCAAGTGTCAACTGTACTTTTTATTTTTTATTTAGGAAAAATAACTGCATATTTGTACACTGTTCAGATGATTTGATGGCAGGGAAATATTGATGACATACAAGAGACTGTGTAAAGAATGTCTGGAGAAATATTTTATTGGTGGTCAGAGGAAAAAATTCTAGAGTAAAAATGGAAAGATATTGCCTAATACCCTATAAATAAGGTGTTGGAGAAGTATTATAGACTCTCCTCTTTTTACCCCAAGAAAAGTAATCCCCACAGAATTTTTGCTTGAAAAGCTCTCTTCCAACTTATTTCATCTATCAGGCATCTTGTCTATCATTCTTAAACCTAAGACTCTATCAACAAAGGTTAACGTGAATCTTGGGAGAATATTAAGCTATGCTCCAGAAAGGCCAAAACTAAGGCAGCAAGAAGTGAGTAGGATTTACAGGCTAGCTCTGGTCAGTGAGCCTCACTAATCAACTGCCATAATTGACTCCTACACCCACAAACACAGGCAGAAACACACACATGTGCACTGGCACTGGGGTTAACTGAAAGAGACATTTCTTAGAAGGAAAGGTGACAGCTGCAAACAAATTTCTGGAAAAATAAAAATCTTAAAGTTGATACTTGAATAAATAAGACTCTGAATAGACTTGTGTTATCTTAAGATAAGACTTAGAGAAGGTTTCCTGGCCAAAGGCAACCATTTTGCAGTCTCAGTTCCAAGCAGTTAGTAGCAGTTAATACAGCAGTGAGTGGGATGGGTACAGAGGTTGGCAAAAGGGATCCAAGCAGATCTCAAAGTGGCACAAAAAGTATGTTCTACAAAAACTAACTATTAAGGTTTCCGAAATGGGTGTACATGTATGTGTGTACACAAAGTCATTGAAAATAATCTTATTGTCGATAAAACAAAGATTTGAAAATTCAAAAGAAAAGCCTATTAACTAACCTAATTCAATAAAATATTCAAACGGAATTCATTCTAGATATAAAGATGATATTCAATATATCTTAAAATAATTCATATTAATGAAAAAACTGAAATATTGGCATTAATTTATCAAGAGGCAGAACAGAATTTGATGAAATTAACTTTCAAGTATAATACAAATTCTCAGTAAACTAGACATAGAAAAGGCCAATCTCAATTTCAGAATCAACAGTAAAATTAATTCTGCATATGTTTTAGAGGAATTCCCTTTATATTAGATATGCAAGACATTGATAAAGGCTCTTTATCAACGCTATCGTGCAACATGGTGCTGGTGATCATATAAATGAAAGATAAACAGGTAAATATGTATAAAGGAAAGGTAAGAAATTTTGTTGTTGTTGCATGTGATATGGACTCTCACATAAAATGCAACAGAATCAAGTAACAGAAATAAAGTCTAGCATATTTGCTGTGTAAAATATTAACTTTGAAAGAAATCAAAATTATTCCCCCTTATTGCTAACACAACTACTGAACTAGAATACATAATAAGGGGTGGGGGGTGAATGAGACAAAAAACCAATATTGTATCTTAGAATCAGATTAACAAATAATGCACAGGACCATTCATTACTTTTAGTTTTGTTTCTTAAATACTCATGCAGGTATATAAACATGATGTGCACAAAACAGATCCATGCATCTAGAAACTTGGCATATGATTAATATGCCAATAAAAATCTATTAATAAGGAAGTGATGAACTTATAAGTTTCATGCCTCATCTCCTTGGTTTTGCCAGTCCACAGCATACCACATGATATCACCCTGCCAGCATTCACATCTCTAACTGAGAGCTTTCTGTGAGAGCCAGACTTCACTCTGTCTGTAGGGTAATCCCGAAGTGGCCAAGAATCGAACTCTCCCTCAGTGAGAAATAACCACTAGGGTCGTGTTTCACACTAGCTCCCATTTTTCCACAATGGTATTAAGCTCCAGTTACACACCTTGGTAGCTTGCTGGAAAATTCATCTTTCATTGGCTTTCTTCCCTTCCTTTTCTTACTTAACCATTGCCCTGATTTTTTCTGGGACAGTATCTCAGATCACTTGTACTATCTGGAATCCTTGGCTCAGGATTCTTGTCTGCTTTGGGAGGAACCGAAAGCAAGGTAGTGTTCTATTTCTTTCTTCAAAGATGAAATTCAGTTGGATTTATACCCAAATGTCAAAATTAAAATTTAATGTAGAAGAAATTCATGGAGGAGAATATCTCTGTAGCCCCGGGACAAGCAAAAAATGGTTATATAAAACATCAAAAAGTTCAACTTGACTACAACAAAATTAAAGATTACTATTTACGATGGACACAATAAACTAAGTTTGTGATGGTAACTGACCAGGGCAAAATATGTACAATGTCTAAAATTGAAAACTGATCGATATCTAACTGTAAAAAGAATTTCTAAAAAATAAGAATGTTTAGTAGAAAAATGGCCAAACAGGGTGACTAGGCAGTTCAGAGAAAAGTAAAACCAAATAGCTAAAAAAAAAAAAAAAGAGATGCTCTTCCACACTGCTTATCAGAGAAATAGAAATGAAAAACAGAGAGGTGTTGTCTCTATTATAGTGATCATAGTTCAAAAATTATAGATATTGATAATACTCTTTGAGAGGTTGAAGGAAACTGTGGCCCTCAAACACTACTCACTTGAGAAAACACAATTATAATCATTCTGGTAACTAATTGACAGGACCTATGAAACTAATTTTGTGTGACCTATGGCCCTTCAAACAAAATTCTGCATATATGGCAGTTTCTTACAAAACCAAACATACTCTTACCATACGATCCAGCAATTACATTACTTGGTATTTACTCAAAGGATTTGAAAACTATTTCTACACAAAAACCTGCACGGAGATGTTGATATCAGGCTTTATTCCTAATTGACAAAACTTGGAAGCAACCAAGATGTCCTTTAGTAGGCAAATGGTTAAACTGTGATATATCTAGACAATGGAATATTAGTGCTATAAAAGAAATTAGCTATAAAGTCATGAAAAGACATGGAGGAAACTATGCATACTACTAAGTGAAAGAAGCCAGTCTGAAAGGTTAATTACTGTATGATTCCAACTATATAACGTTCTGGAAAAGGCAAAACCATAGAGAGAGTAAAAAGATCAGTGGTTGATATGAGATGGGGTAGACAGGGATGAATAGGAAGAGCAAAAAGGTTTTTTTTTTTTTTAGGTCCGTGAAACTAATATGTAAGATACTATAATGGTAGATACAAGTCATTATAAATTTGCCCAAACCCATAGAATGTATAACACCAAGAGTGAACCCTAATGTAAATTATGGACTCTGGGTGATCATGATGTATCTATGTAGATTTATCAATTGTAACAAACGTACTACTCTGGTGGGGGATGTTGATAATCGGGGAGGTTATGCATGTGTGGAGTGGGAGATACATGGGTTATCTCTGTACCTTCCCCTTAATTTTGATGTACACCTAAAACTGCTCTAAAAAGAGTCTTCTAAAAAGTCTGCATAGGGACTTCCCTGGTGGCGCAGTGGTTAAGAATCGCCTGCCAATGCAGGGGACACAGGTTTGATCCTTGGTCTGGGAAGATCCCACGTGCCGTGGAGCAACTAAGCCCATGCGCCACAACTACTGAGCCTGTGCACCACAAGTACTGAATCCTGTGCACCTAGAGTCCATGTTCCGCGACAAGAGAAGCCACCGCAATGAGAAGCACGTGCACCGCAATGAAGAGTAGCCCCCGCTCTCCTCAACTAAAGCCCGCGTGCAGCAACGAAGCCCCAACGCAGCCAAAAATAAATGAAATAAATTTATTTTTTAAAAGTCTGCATATATGATCTAGAGAATATCTTGCTCAGTTATAAAGAATATCCTAATTTAAATAGCATCAAACTGCAAATATTTGACCTAAAAATGGTGATTGCCCAGAATGTTCACCACTCTGAAGTTTTGATAATGGAGAGTAGAGTAACACACATATCACTAGGGGAATGGTTTGGTAAAAGGTTGTAGATAACAGTATTGTTTAGTGGTTAGAAACAACAAAGTAGATATACATTCAACACCAGAGGTAGAACTTTAAAACAGAGTGCTGAACAAATATGTAAAAGAATGAGCTATAACACAATAAGAGTTATATAAATTAAAAACATACACAGCTCTATACTCATCAAAGATACATAAATACATCCTTATCCAGGGGCAATATTAACCTGGTAAAGTGTTAACTGGCCTGTGAGGGAGGAATAGAATGGGCATGGAGACTAGGAATAAAGGAAGAAAGTACTAAAAAATTCACACCTAGTAAAATGGGAAATTTGTGGACATAGGCCAGTCAGGATAGTGTGCCAGGAACTGAAGACTCTCAGTAAAGCAAATCTCTGAATCTAGGGTCAAAATAAAAATAGAAAGGATATTTCCTATCTATTACTCTGTGAAGATTAATTTAGAAAATGTTTAAAGAACTTAGTATATAGTGAATATTAAATAAGTGATAACTATTATGATAAGTATCGTCATTATTAATATAGCTGGTGTGCTTTTTTACTCTTTAATGGGCATTTTCATCAATGCTGTTTTTCGCCACAAGTCCCTCTAAAATTAAGTACCACACAAAATAGTTAATATAAAGCTCTGATCTACTTTTAGATACATGATATGCAACTTACCTTATTTTAATATTATACTGGCTTCCCTAGGACTGAGAGGAAGGGAAGTTGGAATAAATTCACTTTTTTGAATGAAATAGGAGTTAATCTTCATTAGTGTTTTTTTTTTCTTTATTTTTTTGTTTTTGTAAAATATCTTAAGACACATTTGAAAGCTGGAAGGTAGACAATGTGGCACAATCTTATTGGATTTCACTCTGGAGTTTGAGTCTAGGTAATAAGATGAGGAATGAACAGCTTGTAAATTCAATCCATAATCAAAGCTGATTTGCTGCAGGTTGATTTTCAGAAAAGCAAAACCTGCAGTCTTACCACAGACAGTCAAAAATAACATGATGAGGCAATTCTGTCTGACGGGTTCCATGCTGGATGAAATTCCAGATAATACAATGCATTTGTATTATCCCAGATAACACAATGTATTTCCCAAAGCAGAAAGCTTGGCTCATTGTGCAAAAAAATGGCTAGATAGGTGGCTCTTGTTCAGAAGCAGCCCTGCCAGCTCTGATTTTCGGAGGCTGTCTGCTGAGGACAGAAAACAAATTCCTCCCAAACGTCAGGCAAGGCAGCAGCAACAGTGACCTCTTCTGCCACTCCCAGTCTCATTTCCCGTGTGCAAGCCTGTGCTTGCTTTTTCTAGGACAATTATTATCTATGTACACTTTATCCCTCCTCATCCCGTAGGTTCTTCCATAGGCATTTCCCAGTGTTCAGTGATTACTTTGGATGTACCTCACACCTTTACTGAATAGAACACCAAGCAATGAACAGGGTGCATACTTATATTTTATAAACAACTTCAATAAAATCAGTCATGAAGAAGGTGGAGTTGAAGAAAGGGAAATATTAAAGAAACGAAGAATAAAAAGGATTTAGCATCTTTGGAGTGTCAATTCTATGTTGTAAAGCACACAGGATTTAATTTTAGAGACACAAATTGGAATCTTGCCTTTACTGCTTTCTTCCTCGTTGACCTCACATAATTAACTTAAAATATCTACATCTCAGTTTACTCAGCTGTAAAATTGTGCCCAACGCTGCTAAAATAATAAAAGTAAATGACATTACCTATGCAAACTGAGTATCATAACACCTAGCACATGAGAGAATCAAATAATATAATAATGAACTAAAATGAATATCACTAATTATATGTAATATACTATTTTGTTTAGTAATAAATAGTAAAACAACAACTACAACATCATTACTACCTGTTGGTTACTGTAATTAAGCTACACTTTCTCCCAAGGCATAGTTAACAATTCTTCTCCCAATATATTATCCGGCTTTTTGGCCCAGTATTGGTCAAGGAGTATCTTTAAGTGGCTATGAATTCATTAAGATGTCATTAATATGGAATTTATTCTCAATTCCATGACCCACTGTTGGTCTGTTTGCCCTCAGTTTTCAATAATTCTAGGCAAATTAACTAGGAAGAAAGAGATATTCTGTGGTTCTCCACTGAGTCAGTCAGTCCTGGTCGTGGCTTAGTCAAAGAGATAGTAAACAGCCTTTGATTCATTCTACAAATTATTAATGGATCTACTATGTTAGGCACACCTTGCAGCCCTTCCTAAATAACCTCACACTCATGTGGGTCAAGAGTATGGCAAATTAATAATTACAGGATAACAAAATTAAAATATGTATAAAGAGCTATGGAATCCTAAAGGGAATGGCAGGCTCTTTGGGGAACATAGAGAACGTTTCATAACCTATGACATTCAAGATTAGAGAAGGTGGACATTTTTACAAAGATGACAAAAAGATGAAAAGAATTATGGTCAGAGAGGGAAATATGAGATCATCAGAGCAGCATGAAAGAATACAACAGACACGAGCATTATGAAGTACTTTGGACTAAGTTCTCTTATTTTACAAGTCTCATCCCCCATCAAGTAGCCATTAAATTGCATCCACTTCCCTCACTAAATTTATATATTACTGTAAGAGATTTGAGTTGCAGTTTATAAGTTGGCATAGTAATACATTTTGTGGGCATTTATGTAAATAAGTATTGATTTTCATTTTCATATTTCTTCTCATCTCCATAGTCAATAGTTTGACATCTCAGAATTTTTCTAGTTCTGGACAATTCAGTAGTCCTTTAGTATTGTATTTAGACTGACTAGTAGACTAAAGTATCCCTGCACATGTGAAATAATGAGTAGTGCGGAGTGTGATTAAGTGTTAGGAGCTGTGGAAGGAAAAGTAAACAGAATCCTTAAAAAGGAGGTTGGGTTAAAAAATGAATGGCATAATAAAGTATTAAAGAAATAAGGCAAATGGAAAATATTTTTAGGGCCATGAAATACATAAAGAATGGCTTTGAATATAAGGTAGATGGATTGATAACATGGAAGAATGACTGGAGTATAAAAGAGCACTTGAGAGATAAATATAAGAATCTAAGAAATATTTCATGATTGCTGAACTACTTCAATATCTATAAGGATAAAAAAAGTCATTAGGTCCAGAGTAATGTGAGACTTCAAATTTTCACTATCGTTTGAGCAAATTTCAACCCTGTCTACTTTGGGAATAAATGTTGCTATATACATGTATTTAAATTTTCTTTCCTCAGGTAAAACTGGATTCCCGCTGAAAGATTTAGTCAATAATAAGAAAACACACACAACAGATTTAACTGGGTTAGTGAAGCCCATAATTAAAATGCAAAAACCTAATTACCCTGAAGCTGCAGGAGATGGATCCATACATTACAAATGATGACCATCAGGTAGCATGTGTATCATTAATGGATAACTAAACCTTTATGAAAAAAAGAAGTTTAGGTTGCTAAACACATGCAGTATATGTTTTTTAACACCCTTATAATTCTAACGCATCACAAGTTTTAAAATACTTACTAATTTGATCAATGCTGTGGTCTGAATGTTTTCGTCCCCTCAAATTCTTATGTTGAAATCCTAACCCCAGGTGATGGTATTAGAAGGTAGGGCCTTGGGAAGGTGATTAGCTCATGAGGGTAGAGCCCTCATGAATGCGATTACTGCTCTTATAAAAAAGATCCCACAGAGCTCTATAGTTCCTTCCACCATGTATGGATTCAAGAAGTCTGCAACCTAGAGAAGGACCCTCGTTCAATCACACTGGCACCCTGGTCTCTGACTTCCAGACTCCAGAATTGTGAGAAATAAATTTCCATTGTTTATAAGCCACCCCTCTGTGGTATTTTGTTACAGCAGCCCGAACAGACTAAGACAAATGCTTTCTATACTTACCAATCTGCTAGGAATCAAAATTAATTTACATTCATTCATTTATTCAACATATATTTGTTGGTTACTTACTATTTATCTTACATCATTGCTGGTCCCAGCAATACAGCAGTGAACACAAAAGATAAATGTCCCTATCTTCAAGGACCTTATGGTTTAAATGGGAATTATGTATCTAGTATACATGAAAATGAAGTAGCATTTAAGTGTATTTTAAAAGGATGCCTACATGTTGAGTTTAGATTTTTTTTTTTAAAAAGTACTATGATATTCAAACTTTACATTTCAAGTGAATAGATGAAGTCTGCTCCAAAGTGGAAAAGGAGGAATTTTCAAGTGTTTCTAGGACCACTGAGCTTTTGAGATGGAGTCAAAGGCTTTTGTAAGCATATTATCTCCACACCATCCATAAATCCATGAGCTCTGAGCACCTCTTCTTCAGCCTTTATATTTAATATATTTGTTTAGCTATTATAACAGAAAGCTTACTGCATCAGTGTGCATTATTTCAGCTGAAATAGAGTTAATAATGAAATACAAGGTTTTAACTCTACCTTCAAATACATCACCTACAGGTAATTCCAAAGAGACTGTATAAAAGACATTCCGGATTACAAAGACCGTCTGGTATTTTTCACATAGGTGATACTGCCTAGTGTCATTAATCAGGTACAAAATGAAGTTTAAGTAGGAGAGTGGAGAGTTAATTCAAAGTTGTCACTTTGGTCTTGTAGCAATTAGTATTTACACAGATGTTTAAGAGTTTGCCTAAACTATTCTTTGACCTCCTAATTTTACACTGTTTACCAGGTGATTTGAAAGTAATCTCTGGTGTATGTGACATCAGAAAGTATAATTTTTGTATATCTATATTTACGTATATCTATTTATATCTATTTTTGGATAAAAATAACCACTTTCTCAAACAGTACATTTTTACAGTATGTCCTATTCCTCACAAGCAGTGGTCTAGTCCAATTTTGATACTAAATGATTTATGAAGCATTTTTCAAGTTACAAGCTCTCTTTATAAGAAGTGTTGGAATTATACTGTAAACAGACTTAAATGAGACTAAGGTGTTAATTTCTGAATGAAAGTTAGGCCTGAAAAATTTTTCCTATTAGATTAGAGCAAATGGAATGAATTAAGTTCAATGAAAGGTAGTCAAATTTCTATCCAGCTTGAAGTTAACTCACATTATAAAAGAGAAGTTAATAAAAACCACGTTTATGTAGTCATTTGTTGAAGAAATGTAATAGTAAGATGTTGCATAAATTTCAGAGTAAGGAAATATAACAACTCTCAAGGGACAGATAGATACTACAGGACCGGCAGCATTTAGAATTTCTCAGAAAATATGGCACTCAGACCGTATGACCTAATGGAATAAAATAATTCTTTTGATCTCCTGAAAAACATAATTACGACAAAATACTGCAACTGACAAGTACTGGGGGTGTAGCCAATTTTTAAAACATGTTTATGCTTTTCTTAACAGACTTTTCTTGCTTCTTTAATAAGAATGTCTATGTATTTAAGCATGATTTGTCATTAAGAGGATAGAAATAGATTAAACTAAAAGACCCAGCTCATTGCTGGTAGGAATGCAAAATGGTATAGCTACTTTGGAAGACAGTTTGGTGGTTTCTTTCTGGTGTTTTTTTTTTTTTTTGACCAAAACTAAACATACTTTCACTATATGATCCAGCAATCATGCTCCTTGGTATTTACCCAAAGGAACTGAAAACACGTCCACACAATTCCTCTGTATGTTATGACAGTAGATACATGTCATTATAAATTTCTCTAAACCCATAGGACATAAAACGCCAACAGTAAACGGTAATGTAAACTATGGACTTTGGAGGTTAATGATGTGTCACTGTATGTTCATCATTTGTGCTAGATGATGCTGGGGGATGTTGATAATGGGGGAGGCTATGCATTTGGCAGGAGGAGGGATATATGGGAAATCTCTGTAACTTCTACTCAATATTGCTGTGAACCTAAAACTGTTCTAAAAAATAGTCATTAAAAAAACTAACAGCAAGAAAATACATCAGAATATAGCAATGAAAAGCACACTTATAATCCCTATTCTTCAGGCTCTCTTCTATATGAAACAAACAGCAAGTGAAGAAAGCTCATATCTTTTTTGATCCATCTGTAAAGGCAAATTTTTAAGAACGTTAAGTAATGAGCAAATAAAGAGAGACATCTACAAAATCAGGGATACAATTATTTTCAGTATCCGTGTGAGTGATAAGAATTCTAAAGTTTAATAAAGGTAATGAAAATAATTGCTCAACCAGAAAAAAAAATTATTTACAGAAATCTAGCTTGCACTCATTTCAGTGTTAAACTAAGCACATTAATAGAGAAAAATGGTGTTTGTGTACACTCGTATATCTTTGTTTGGATGGAAGAGTCTCTTTTCACATCCTACCAATCCTTAAGCAGTAGTGGACATGGCTGGTAGTGGGAAGGGAGGAGAGTATAGACTCTTATAAAAAGAGCTTTAGTGTACTATAAACTCACTTAATTGTCTAGATTAAAAAGCTGAGTTCTAGGCCAGCTCTGCTGTATTCTGGTTGTGTGACTTGGGACAAGTCATTTCACAACTGTGATCTGGAAAGAAATTTGAGCTTCAGGCCACAGCCAATGCTGCTTTGGTCTATGGTAAATCAGGTTCAAGGTCAGGGAGACAGTCATTATCGCTACTTATTCTCCCACTCCAACACCCAGCTGAGATAATGGAGAAGTCCCTAAATGACAGGAAAGCAGAGTTCCTTCAGCGATCTCTAGCAGCAAATTGAATCAGCAACATTCTGACCAAAAACTGCTTGACTGAAGTGGATTTCCAGAGGAAACGTGAGGTCACAGACAGGTCACCCAAGAATGCCTAGCAATCACTTGACAACACATTAATAAGGGGACCAAGGCCTTGTAGTTATACAGGTGAGGGCTGTAATGCAGGGTTTCCGTTTCAGTTATTTTTACCTCTAGGTTGGAGAGGTCTAGCAATATTTTTTTATACATGCATTTTATTCCTAATCTTTATTTTAAACCCTGAAAAATTAATCACATTTCCAATTACACATGTACTCAGCACCTTTAAGCATCTTTTCAAGGTTCACACAGGTTGGAAGGGGTAGCTTCATGATTTGATCCTGTTGGATTCAAAACTCAAGGATAGGGCTTCCTTGGTTGCGCAGTGGTTGGGAGTCCGCCTGCCAATGCGGGGGACATGGGTTCGGGCCCTGGCCCGGGAGGATCCCACATGCCGCGGAGCGACTGGGCCCGTGTGCCACAGCTACTGAGCCTGCGCTCTAGAGCCCGCGAGCCACAACTACTGAAGCCCACGTGCCACAACTGCTGAAGCCCGCGCACCTGGAGCCCGTGCTCCATAAGAAGGGAGGCCGCCGCAGTGGGAGGCCCATGCACCGCGATGAGGGGTGGCCCCCCACTCGCCGCAGCTAGAGAGGGCCCGTGTGCAGCAACGAAGACCCAACTCAACCAATAAATAAATAATAAAAAAAACAAAAAAAACAAAAACTCAAGGGTAGAACCCTTGAGGGTTGAAACTGATTATATATATATATACTATATACATATAATATATATATATTATATATATATGCATCAGTTTGGAAATGCTTATTTTCTCAGATATTATGCTTTCTAATGTCAATGAAAAAAATTCCATAAATTGGTTGTATAGTCACAGCCCTGATTCAGCCAATGTAATTGCCACTTTAATTCTTCACAGTGATTAATTCACAAGGGAAAGAATCAGCATCTCACACTTGCCAACTTCAAGTAATTTATTCTGAATGCCTTTATTATTTATCATTTAATATGGATTTATCTATTGGGTTTTTTGTTTTGTTTTTTGTTTTTTTTTGGCTTAAACAACAGAATGTATTTCCTCATAGCTCTGGAGGCTAGAAGTTCAAGATCAAGGTGTCCATAGGTTTGGTATCTTCTGAGTCCACTCTCCTTGGCTTGCAGATGGCCACTTTCTCCCCTGTGTCTTCACTGGTCTTTCCTCTGTGTACAGCATCCCCGGTGTTTCTTCCAGATTTATCTATTGTTGCATAGCAGTTGTGTTTTACAAATTGGCTCAAAAAAAAAGAACTCTTAAAAGTAAAAATATAGCTTTTCTTTATGGATATTGTATGTGGGCCATCCTCTGCCCTATTAAACTTTGCTTTTTTCCTAAGAGATTTGTCATAGGAAAAATATAAAAAAGATGTTTGCCAAATTTTTCGCTCAGTATTAAATGTGATTACCCTTTCTAGGTATCAAAGTAATAATTCCACAACATTTTAGAGGAAGAAGTACCTTGAATACACAATAAAATGGTTAGATATCCAGAGATCATTTAATTTTCCCTTTCACCAAGAATTAGGCCATCTGACATTGGAGCCGATGTATAACAATGATGCTCTAAAACTAAGGAAGAGAGGGAAAGTAATTGTTTGCAGGGTCTGCAGACTTCAGAAGAATTGTGGTGGGTGACATAGAGGGTACTTTATCTCCTGAGAGTTTCCCACTGCAAGAGTTAATTCTTAGATGTCTGTGTCTCCACAGAAGCAGCTTAAAAGGATTTGAACAAAATAATTCCATAGAGTATCCCTTCTGCTATGCTGTGGTGCACAAGTTCTAAAAAGGAAGAAAAATCACTGTGGGGCATTGACAGTACTAAGCTATTCAGTGTACTTCTTTTAAGCAGGATTTTACTCTGTGCCTGTCAGTTGTACATAATACAATTACCTAACATTTATTGAGCATTCACGGCTAAATTTATTTTAGAGATAAAGTAGCACAGGATAAACAGGACCCAGCAGCATGATTGGGTAACACAGTAAGCTACAGAGCTCAGATTCAAACCAATCTGATACAAATTCAGATCATTCTGATGCATGATGATCAATATTGTCTCTTTATCTGTGTCTCTCTTTGTGCTGTCCTCACAAGTATTGTTATTTCCTCACTGGAATACTTACTTATAAAACGTATCCTTTCTTTCAATAACCACTTACAGTTGGAAAACTGATTCTTTTCTGTTTGAAAGCAATTCCTGTTTCTGCATTAAAAAGACACTTTACGGCAAGTCACCTCACTACTCTGCAGTTTTACAAGTATAATTCAGAGAAACCTCCTCCTTACATTTTCTGAGTGAATCAAAGCATCAGGAAAGATTAAAATAATCACCACATGTGCATGCTTGCTGAACCTCCAAGAGCCTCACAGCATTAGTTTTCTGTCAACAAAATGTATCCTCAAGCATTATATTTCACTTTTTACAGACAGGGTAAGTAAAGAGTCCTAAGATGTCTGTGTCAGTGCCAGAAAAACCATCTTCTACCCTATCTTAAATTAAGAATTGTATTTGTCACTGAATCTATTTTTAAAAATGAACATACGAACTATTAAACCAAATCACTGCTGACTTTTAGCAGAAATGAATGAAAATTCTCTGTAGTATGTGAGCATAATTTTACCCTTAATAAATATATAAAATAAACAACATAGCAATGATTTATCCATCTTTCTGGGATGGATCAGTGTTCAAAGAAATGGGAATTATTGACTAATTCCTTCTAGTCTTTTAGAGGTAGCAAGTGACTTAGGTCTATGTTTGCTTGTTTGTATGTTTCTTTTTCTTAATTTCAAAGATTTCAGCTATAATAATATTATAATTCAGCTGTAATATTCTTTATATTCCAGAGAAGGAATCCCACAAACTACTGCCTTGTAATGTATCAAATTATGCTAATATACTCCTCTGTATTTCTCTCTTTGATCATATAAACATAAGACTAAACAACCTTCTCATTATTCCCTTCTATTTTGGGATTCATTTAAAATATACATATTTTATATTTCATATATCAGGATTTAAAATGAGAGAAGATAAAATCAAGTTCTGGGATTGACCATTATTCTCAATTCCAGATTATGACTTAAAAAATAGAAATTTAAGAAATGAGATTAAGTATAATAAACAAGGGCCATCAATTGTATCTGATAAGTAAAGGTAGTTAACTACTCATTGACATATATCAAGCCAGGGGACGGGAAGACTGGGTGAAATATAAGTAATATTTCTATCAAAGTGAGCTATATTAAAGGCCAAGTATAATTGGAACTGTAACTTCATCAAGATTTTTCAGTTATTATATATACTCTCAAAAATCACACTGAAGCAAATAGAAATGACTTACTGTTAGGACCTTGATTTAATATCTCAGTGGGAAGATTGATTTTCGCATTCATGAATGCACTGCTAATTATAGAAACTGAATAATAAAGGGCATCTGGGCACTTTGAGGTGGTTCTACAAAGAGGTTGTTTTAGCGATATTTGTAAAAAGGCATCTATATTTCCTCATACTAATAGAAGAACTCAAGTATTAAAAAAGGGTCCAACATTCCACAGTTGGTAGAATCCACAGTTAAATGTTTTAAAGATGACATGATGATCTTAGACCCTAAAGAGACGTATATAATATACAAATAAAAAACACTAAAACATAATTGTCAATAGTTTTCCATTATAATTAGTAAAATAGATCTCATGCAAAATTTTCTATCCTTGTTTTTCCCTCTGGTAACAACCTCCCCACCACCAACAAAACAAAACAATAAAATACTCAGATTTGTTATTGGAACTTGAGGCACTATCATACTAGCTTCAATCAGATGAATAAACAATTATAACCACTTTAAGTAAGCCTGATATCACATTATCATGTAAGGATAAATCTCATTTAACTGTAAATTTGTTGATTTTTTTAATTCAAGGCGACTATAGTTACACATGTGCCTTCTATCTATAATGCAGCTGAAATAAAATTCTGAGAGCACAAAAAGGAACAAATCAACAGTGAAGAGAAAAAAATAGTGTTCTGTTACCAGCAGAATAGAAATTCAACAAATTGAGAAAGATAAAAAACGCATGGAGCAAGATGGTGGATCAAGTCTGAGGAAAAACTAAACTCAGGGATTAATAGGAAGGTCCAGTGAATATGGGCCTCAGGCCCCTCCTGAGGGTTTTGTTGCTGAGTTAAAATGGACACTTGCTACAGACAGTGAAAGTGAAATCCTCGTTTTAATTCAAAGTCTGATACTTAGTTTTGAAGATAAGATATCTGTGTCAGGGTCCCTCAATTGTCATGTCACCACAAAACAAACAAAGGGTTCTGCATTTTTTCAAGTCTTCACCTGTGGGTTTAAGAGTGCCTTTTGGGATCAACAAGAAGAGGCAGTGGAGAGACATATTGACTCAACATTGTGAAATTTACTAAGGATGGCCATTAAAAAAAGATATAAAAAGCTTCAAAATAAAGGTCTGTAAACTACTTCAGATGAGTCAAATCCATTCCCCATGCTGGAGTTTTATATGGCCTAACAGCTAAGAACTTTTTAAAAAGTTATTGAAAATGAAAAAATGTCCAAGAAACTTAAATATTATATGAAATTCAAATTAATTCTCTATTAATAGTTTTATTGGAACACAGTCACACCAACTGTTTATTTAGCATCAGTGGCCATGGTAGCACTACAACAACAGAGAGAGAGACCCTATAGCCTGCAAAGCCTAAAATATTTATTTACAGAAAACATTTGCTCATGGCTGTCCTACAATAAACAAACAAAACAAGGCATAATGGGGAAAAAAATGTTTCGTTTTAGCAGCAATATTGGATGCTAAAAGAAAATAGAGAATTGCCTTCAAACTTTTGAGAAATAAGATAATTCTTAAACTAGAATTCTATAGCTGGAGAAATAACACTCAAATATAGGGGACTCATAAGTCCTGGAGTATTCCAAATAATTCATTTTTCCCCTCTCCCTGAACACAGGAGATTTTTTGCCAATATTTTCTGTGAGCTCCTGAAGGTAAGTCTCACAATATTGTTGGGGTCCCTCTATGTTGGGATCTCCCTAGAGAGTTTTTAACTCTCAGAGTTGTTCAGACTCAGCCTCCAGCAATTTGTCAATTACAGTTCAAGTTTTCCTACCCTGGCACTGGTTTCCTTATGGTTTCTGCTCTTGAGTCTGCTCTGGTAAGCCATCACACTCTCTATAATCTTGGAGACAGTGGTTTGCCTTGTGTTCTCCCCTTTCTTAAGGATCCAAGAAGAGCTGTTGATTTTTCAGTCTGTTTATCTCATACACGTTTTTAGAGGGATGGGGGTCTTCCATGCTCCTTACATGTGGAATGGGAAAGGCTATTGCATTGATTGTCCAATTGTATGCCAGTACCATGATGGCTCTCACAGCTACCATGGTTTTGAGGCTACGATTTTTCAAGGCGACCACAGAGTTAAAAATATGGATGGGGATAGGGCAAGTTAAAATACTGCAAAGCTAACTATTCTTATCAGGATTCAGCTGGATTTTTGTTGTTGCTATTTGTTTTGGTTTGATTTAGGTTTTTTGAATAAACTTTCCTCAGATTGTTTTAAGCCTTTGGTTAATTTCAGAATTCTGGAAAACCTGGTTCTGATGGTTTTGATTTTCTAAAACAATGTTTCTTAGAAGATTTTTAGAGGTCCCTAGTGCACCATTTCAGAGGTGCTTCTTCATTGATAGATATTTAGACTATAAACACTCCTGTCTCTATCCCTCCTACTGAGAGTGAATCAATATTTATTTTTTTAGTGGAAATTTCTTAAGATTGTTATTCAGACATGTTTACAGATCTCACCATTTTTTAATAGCATTTATTCCTAAAACATTTTTGTATTTCCCAGAAGTAAAAATTAACATTTTTTCTTTAACATAGCAAAACACTCTAATAAAAAAGTCATTCTAAAATTAAAATAACCAATTCTTCATCACCAGCTGTCTCAATTTTTTTTTTTTTTTTTTTTTTTTTACTTCTAACAAGGTAGCAAATAATCTGGCTCCTACTAAGTACAAACTACAAAATAAATTATAAGATATGGTACTAGTACTCAAGGTCATGTTAATTCATTCAGAATTACGTGATTTGTCTACCAAACATAGGAGCTAACTTAAAAATAATAAATGAAATTTAAACATTAAAATTTAAAATAACAGGTATTAGCAAAGACTGAAATAGAGTATATAACTGGGAGATGAGGTATAGTTCCCAATGTCACTTCAAAAGTTACCATGTATTGAAAAAAACTTTTCTTCTCCTAATACAAAGTGATGCCACCTTTTCATGAATATGGTAACCTGCCAAATATAGAGCCATTTATGTACTCTATTCTGTTCCATGGTCTTCTGCTAACAACATACTGTCTTAATTACTAGACTTCTAACAGTTATCAAAACATAAGGTATAAGAATTCTGTGTTTGTTCCTCTTTCAAAAGATAAAAAAGGCCAAAAATATCCAAGGTTATTTTCATATAAATTTTCAATCTCTCCCATGCATTTGTGCACACACATATGAACATATATACACAGATGCTTGGATTTTAATCAGATTGCTTGAATCTACTGTAGATCAACTGGATTTATCTGGATCAATTAGATGTCCATATGGGAAAAATGAATCATGATCCCCTACTTTCCACCATATACAATGATGCGTCCCAGATGATTGTTGATTTAAATGAAGAAAAACTATAAAGTAAAGATTTTTAAAAAGGGAGAATAACCATGACTTTGGTGTCAAAGATTTTGTTAAACGAGACACAAAAAGTTTTACTCTAAAGATTTTTAAAAATCTAATACATTTGACTACATTAAAATTAATATACCATTAAGACTGAAAAGAAAAAGCCATAGAATGGAATATATTTTTGAAGTCGATATATCTGACCAGGGACTCATTCCCCGAATGCATAATAAAATCCTACAAATAAAAAATAAAGAAAACTTTCAGGGCTTCCCTGGTGGCACAGTGGTTGAGAATCTGCCTGCCAATGCAGGGGACACGGGTTCGAGCCCTGGTCTGGGAAGATCCCACATGCCGCGGAGCAACTAGGCCTGTGAGCCACAATTACTGAGCCTGCGCGTCTGGAGCCTGTGCTCTGCAACAAGAGAGGCCGTGATAATGAGAGGCCCGTGCACCGCAATGAAGAGTGGCCCCCACTTGCCACAACTAGAGAAAGCCCTCGCACAGAAACGAAGACCCAACACAGCCATAAATTAATTAATTAATTAATTAAACTTTAAAAGAAAAAAAAAAAGAAAACTTTCAATGGGCAAAAGCTCAAAGAGGTATTCTATGAAAGAAGATATACAAATGAAATGTATAGAAAGGTTCTCAATACCTTTACTCATCAGGAAAATGAAAAATAAAACCACAGCAGAATGGTTAATATATAAAAGACATATGTCCCTAGGTCTGAATTTTCATTGCACCACTATTTGCAGTAGCCAGGACATGGAGGTGGCCTAAATGTCCATCAACAGAGGAAGGGATGGATAACATGTGATATAAATATACAATGGAGTATTACTCAACCATAAAAAGGAACAGAATGATGCCATTTGCAGCAACACGGATGGACCTAGAGATTGTCATGCTGAGTGAAGTAAGTCAGACACAGAAGCACAAATGTCATATGATATCGCTTGTATGTGGAATCTAAAAAACAATAAAAACATACAAATGAACTTATTTGCAAAACAGAAGTCACAGATGTATAAAATAAACTTATGGTTACCAAGGGAGAAAGGAGAGGAGGGATAAATTGGGAGATTAGGATTGACATATACACACTGCTACATATAAGATAGAAAACTAATAAGAACCTGCTGTATAGTACAGGAAACTTTACTGAATATTCTGTAATGGCCTATATGGGAAAAGAATCTAAAAAAAAGAAAAAGTGGATATATGTATACGTATGGCTGATTCACTTTGCTGTACACCTGAAACTAGCACATTATAAATCAACTATACTCCAATAAATTTTTTTTAAAAATCTCAGAAGATTATGCTGTGTGAAATAAACTATATTTAAAAGGTTATACATTATATGTTTTCTATTTAGATGACATTTTTGGAAAAGGCCAAACTATGAGAATAAAAACAAATCAGTGATAGCTAGGGGCTAGGGTTGGTGTATCTTTTTTTTTTCTTTTACTTTTTTTGAGATGCAATTAACATACAGCATTGTATAAGTTTAAGATGTACAGCATAATGATTTGACTTACTTATATTGTGAAATGATTACCACAATAAATTTGGTAAACATCCATGATCGCATATAGATACAAAATTAAAGAAAAACAAAAGACACATGAACAAAGAAAACCCAAATTTCCTGGCTTATGAGATATATACGCTTGACCTATCCATATACTACCAAAGAATATAAACAGATGGGTTTTCATCTGTGTTCATAGTTAAGTACCACAGTACCATGTTAAATTTGAATAATAATTACATGTTTACTAGTTTTCTGTTTCTTATAAGGCGTAATGTTTCCCCCTCTTTCATCTGAGATCTGACCCATTACTATCAGTCTAATTCAGGTTTAATGTGGAAGCATGTCTTAGATGTTTAGTATTTGCCATGATCCATGATTCCCATTGCTTGAGTAGCTATTGAACAGAGCACTGGTAGTCAACTAGTGGCCATGGACTTTGGGGTAAATACTTATTCTTCTGAACAGATTACCTAACTAAAAGTGTGGAGCAAAAAATAGCACATATAATAAGAATCAAAACTAACATTTATTAACTAGTTATTATGTTCTTGGCTCTATGCTAAAAAACCTCCTTTTAATCCTAATGACAATATTATGAGCCTACTTCCTCTTTTAAAGACAAGGAATCTAATGAATTAAGAGTTGGTGGAGTGACTTGGTTAAGAGCGTGGATTCTGGACCAAACTTCCTGGATTCAAAACATGGCTCTGATATTTTCTTACACTGTGATTTTGGTAAATTAATTAATGAAACTAGTGAGAGAAACATCCATATTTCAACTATTGTTGTGTTAATATTTTTATTATGATAAAAATATGAAAAATTAACAATTGGTCATTTGAGTGGTATTTATGAAAGTCTGGATATTATTCTATACAAATGTCTTAATTTTATATTAAAAACATTTAATTACCTCTTCCATTATTCTAAAAAAATTTCAAATTGAAAAATATTTATTTTTGTTTGTTGATTTTATGTATTTTTGCTGAAATAAACTCTATAGATGAACTAAAATTCACCCACCCTCTTAATGTTGTACACAGCTGATTTTAGCAAGGCTTGAAATAGAATTTGTGTCCTAAGACTCCTCAAATGTTCTTTCCACTAGACCCTGTAATTAATTGTTCATTTGATTTAACAGATATTTGATCTACAATAACCAACATCATATTTATCTTGCAGAAAAGTTAAAACTCTAAAATTCTCTAGTAATTTATTATTTCATTTCTAAAATATCCTTGAGTAACAGACACAAATCCAAGGACCAAAACCAAGAAACTATTAATTCTGAAACCAGAAGTAAAGGCTTCTTAAGGACTATCAAGATGTGGGGGAGAGAATTCCATATATTGTTTTGGTAATGTTAACTTTTTAATAGATTACATGCCTATAAAATAGAGACTCTTTAAATATAGTCACAGTGCAATATCAAAATCAAAATCAAGGTAAGATCTAGGAAGCAAGATGATCATCACATTCAGTTAATTGGGTTACTATTTTTAATTTTAGGAAATACTTACATATTGCCCAACTCTTTCCTGGTAGTTTTATCTTCACTTCTACCTTCTAACATCAATGCTATAGGAAATTTACTCCAATTTTATAAGTGAGAACAATGAAAGCAAAGACCTTACATATTTTAAATAAATTTTGTCAGTATATGGATTTGGGACTGAAATCCATTCTTCTATCATTGAATCACTATGATATAATTGGATACTGAATTGTGTTACACAACGAGGAAGTTAAGTTGTTGCTAGGGATACTTGGATAATGTCAATGTATACTTTAGTTAAAAATATTGAAAAAAAGAATAAGATTACATCTTTAAAAATCACAATAAACCTTATTTGATTGCTGGCTAAATAATAACTCAAATAATTAGATAGTAAAGTGTATTAATATAGATAAGAGATTTTGACAGAAAATATTAGCCTCTAGCACATTATACTAGAAAACTTTGAGTCACACAATTAGTGTGAAAGGATAAATAATTGTAACAGAAGATCAGCTGGTGCATTTTGCAGTTATTTTTTCCTTGAAAAGATAATGTAGATTTACTTGAGTCAACTGTTTACAGTATGTTCAATGTAGCTCATATATTGTGGCAGAATCATAAGAGGAACTGGATAACATTTTGCTGAGACTGGTTATTAATAAAGAAAATAGAAAGCATTGGCAAATCTGATAGCTTTACAAATAGAAAGTGTAATATACAATAAAAACAGTACATTGAGGGTTAAAATGAGTGCACAAAAGTGATTTAAAATAAAAAAGTGATTTAAAATAGAAAATGTGGGTTACTATACCTAGCGATTACAGCCTAGAGAGTAAATACTCATTTTGTGAGAAAAAACTTGTAACTAGAATTATTCAAGGACATCATGAAGAATAGTAAGCAGAACATTTTACAAAAGAGAACTCCATACGATGCTAACAACATAAAAAATGGGAAAGCAGCATATTTCGTTGTGCATGAGAAATCATCATGTTTTATTCCTATAAATTCCAATAATGATAAACCATGAATTGCTCCATATAGGCATGGGTCATATTAGTAGGGAATGATCTAAAATAGGCAGGATAATCTCCTCTGGGATATAATTTGTAGGTCAAGTGTAATAACTTTCTCCTAACCTGGAAAAGATGTCTCACAGCTAATTTAGGATTAAAAATAATATCCTACCTTAATTCATTATTAGCAGCATATACCCCAGTGTGATAATAAGAAATTGACAAACCTTTTCCAACCTGGAAGCTTACTGATATCGGTTTTTGTTAGGGACAAAAAGGCAGAGGAAAAAAGAAAATAAAAGCAACTCAGTGGTATGCTGTTCTGGGAGTGAGAGGAGGAAAATTGGCAATGAAGGAGGCAGGGAACTGAATGTATAATATGTATCCTAACAACCATATAAGAGACAATTTTTTTTAGATGAGAAAGAAGGCTAAAAGAAAACAAATATCAAATACTTCCCAATTTTGCCTACATCCATTTCTATAAATCAAAGGAAAAACAGTTAACATGTTGCTGTTGCAACTGTCAAGACTTTTTATTTAACATAAAGTATGGATCTATTGTAACAATGTAGACTAACTACTAAAAATGAGGACCACAGAACTTATAATGTATCTTATTTCTCCCCAGCTATACATTGTACCTAGGCATACATGTGATGCCTAAAAGATTTGTTACATTTCCCAAAGAGGTCATGCTGGAAACTATCCTAAATCTGTAAATTATGTAATCATTTTTTAGTCTTTATTTTTTATGCTTGTCTGGGGCCCAGGGAACACAATAAAGAATATTAACACACTTTAAATGATATACTTACTTAAACAGCAAGTTCAAATATCTTCTATAGCAATGTTATTATATTGTATTTGATAAAAAGTGATTTCTTTGATGCTTACTGTATTGTATGGCTGTTTAAATGCTAAAATTGAGGATAAAGCCAAAACTCTAAATATTTGCTTTTGTTCAAAAATTAGATGTATCCTTAATGCTATTACAGATTTTTAGCAGATATATACCATTTCAGTTTGTTTGAGGGGATATGGGGGGGCGGGATTAAACTAAAAATATTTTTTTGCTAATAAATCCTAAGATGTCAGGAACTCTTTCCTCTTTACTCCCTTCTCGCACTGAATTCCACTGACTATTCCAACTATACAACTCAACCAGTTCTGGAAATGAAATAGAAGTTAAATAAAGGAACACGGATGATAAAGTGGACATGGATTGCATTCACCTCCAATTTTGTTTTATGTATATGGGGTATGTTAGAAACACTCATGTGGATCTTCCTATGTTTTCCTTAATAATGGCTCTGTTCTTATACATATGCACAAAGACCTTTTTCCTGGATTTCTCTCCCTATTTTTTTTTGGATTGCTAAATCCTTGGTTGACTGGTATTTTGACCTTTTACCTGCTTATGAAATACTCCATTTTGCCTTCATTGACTCTGAAAACCTGTGCCTCTTGGTTTCTTAGGTCTATACATTCTCTTTCTCAACCCTAATTCACATATTAAATTTACTTAGAAATCCTCTTACATTTCTAACCTTAAAACTCAATTCCAACCCTAAACTTTCTAGCTCTAACTCTCTCTCTCACTACTCCCTGGGCTTACACTTTCCTGTTCGTTTCCAGTGCTCAACTGACAACAGAAACCAATGGAGGGGCCATGAGAACGCCCTGAGGGGAATGATGAAAAATAAGCAATAAAACTGCCAGTAGTAGGATAAAGTTAATGATATCTGGAGGGTATCAGGGAGAGTTGTGCAAGCAGAGGGAACACATGAATCTTGTCACGTAAATAAAATAACATGCCAATTGGTAAGTTTGCCTGATAGGAAACAGGGGAAACTATGTAGTATACGTATATGCTTTTCAAGACTAGAATGAGATACATGGTGGAGGGAAATCTGAAAAACACATACACATCCAGGCACCACAAGGCAAGTGCACACTGTTTCTAGAGCTAATTAGTTGATATATAGAGGCAAAAGGAACAACTCTGATTAACAGCCAATGGTGTTAACTGCTTTCCCTATGGAAGCTTTTTAATGGAGGGCCTATTCAAAGCTAGAAGCCTTACCACCTACTGGGTTAGAGAGGCTAGCATTTTTCTGATCTTACAGGAACCTGAATAAATATGCAACTTATACCTTGATGTGCATTAGGCAGACAAAGCTGGACAGAGAGTAAGGTTTTAATTAAGCAAGACATCACATGTAAGGGATTTTCTAGTCTAAAAACTAGTAGCTCTGTATTTTAAGGATAAAATTAGCTTTGTTTTAAACAGTTTGGGGAAGAGTATGTTTTTTAAAATGTGGTTTTTAAATAGAAAAGGAAGGAGATTTACCAGGTTTTGAGCAACATCCGCTTGTACTTTAGTCCTCTTTTTCAAACGCCTTTATGACCCATGATAATTTCTGGTAGTCATACAACAGAGTTGTTAAGATATAACTACATGTGGAAAAATTAATCTTTTAAACTTTTTTGCCGAGATTTTGCATGGGGTTATTTTCTTATGGGGCTTCCTGAGAGATGTTATGTATTATAAAACAAACAAACAAACATCCACAGCAAAGGTCTGAGAAGACAATGGAATTGCCCAGAGGAACACTAAAAGTGACAAACAGCTGCCCCTTTTTAAGACAGACAAGTTCATTATGTGCTGTGGTTGCTATGGGTATGTTTGGGGTAGATTTGATCACTCTTTGAGGTGAATTTGAGGCATTGCACTGTCTACTCTCATGATGTTAGTGGGTGTCCTGAGACCCAACCTGGTTGTCTTTTTTCCCAACTTTACTGAAGTATAATTGACAAATAAAATGTTAAGGCACTTAAAGTATACAGCATGATGATATGATTTACATATACACTGTGAAAGAATTCCCCCCATTGAGTTAACCCATCCATCACCTCACATATTTACTTTTTATGTATGTATTTGAGAACATTTGAGTTGTATTCTGAGCAATTTTCAGCATTACCAGTTATACAGGTATTAACTGTTGTCACCATGTTACATGTTAGATTCTCAGATCTTATTCATCTCATAACTGAAGGTTTGTACCCTTTTTAATACCTTTCCCTATTTCCCCTGCCCCAATCAAGATTAGAAGTTGGAAGTTGGCCAATGGCTGGTACAGCTCTTAGAATTTGCAAAAGTGGCTTTTGTGCAATGAAAGGTCTCAGGTATTACAAACCTACTAAAACATCAATTAAACAGCTCAGGGTGTCTCTGTCTGATTCTCACTGCTGGCACAATGCAACCCCTAACTCCAAGCATCCACTCTGTTGACTAACTTTCAGGCTGCAGAGAAATACTGTCACTTGCCACATGTCCTCAAAACACAAGACAACTGCATCTCAATACTGTGAAGGCCTGTGGGTGGTGCTACTGCTACTGTTGGACCCTGTTTTATTGTAGAATACAGGAAAGAGTTAAGTGGTGAAAATGCTTATGTAGGAGAAAATAAATTAGTTTGCCAAATCTTACTCTTAGATAAAATGAATGCTATATATTCTTCTGTAATAATGTACCAATAATCAATTATTGTACTTTTCCTTGTGTTTTAATTATGGTTTCATGGATATATATGAATAAACACAATAATTGCAATAGTAAACAGGGAAATTCACAAGATTGTGACATTAGAGAAAAAGAAATACATAACAGTTTTCAACTGGTGAAAAATGAGTACTAAAATTGCAAATAGTTTTAAAAATACAGATGAAACTGTAGAAAGTATTAAAGTGATCTGAGCAAATGTTTTAAAAACCCATATCTCAAGGTAGAAAAAAGCTTAGAAAGACAAGTTTAAGAAATTCTGAAAAAGACTTAATATTGTTTTAAGAGAAAAATCTACGTGACGTTGATTTATGTAACAGGATTGACCTACTTCTGTAATATTTCTGTGATAACTTATGTGACTCTATTATCACTTATACATGTATAAAATACATATTTTTGAATCTAGGTATTATTTTTAAAACCTTATTGACAATTCCACTTCCTAATACAGAAGAGAAAAATTTCTTCAAATTGAAATTAAATTAAAACACTAAAACTGCAATGACACAAAAAAGTTACCTAGCATTACTGATACTACAAGAAAAAAAATGCAAAAATCTTGATTAGGTCAACATAATTAGTATTTGCTGCAATGACGAGTATTAGTTACACTCATACCTTTGTACATTGTTCTAGATTAATAAAAGGTATATTATTAAATAGTAATTTATATAAACATCCATTTCACATTGATTTATTAACTCCTCTAACTAGCACCTCATAATAGTGTTTAGAATACAATAAAACTGAAAAAAAATCTTTGGAAAAAAAGTAAAAATAGTCATGATTTATTTGAAAGATTAATGGACTTCTGGGGCAGGATTCATGATTTACATAAGAAGATTGTCTACTTTTGAATATAATTTTCTGCTCAGTGTTTTATATTTGGTCTATGAAAGAAAAATCCGATAACTATTGTGCATAACTTTATGTAACCACCCACCCATCCAAACTTATGTTAAAAGTTGATCACATACTTGAACTTACCAAGGTAGTAACTCATTCTTTTTTATGCTCCTCTTCTATAAGAAGAATTTTTTTTGATCATCATTTAAGATAGATATAGATAGATATGCAGGTATGTATGAAGAGACAAATATAGATATGTCTATATCTATCTTGAATATATATTCAGTTTTGTGCTTCGTTTTGGTTTCTGGTATTTGTCTACTTTTTAAAATATAGTTGTTGAAAGTTATGTCAAACTGCCTTTTAATCAAGTCAAACTAATTTAAAAAGATTGCTTTAGAAAACTCAATCAACTTCACTGATTTTGTTAATTGTACCGTACTGAAAATGACAAAAAAATTCAAATTATTTCTTACTTAACTTCTGTTGAGGGCTTCCTTAAGTAAGTAGGTATGAAGGATATTTAATGAGACATTTGTACAATCTCCAAATAAGGAAACAAAGTGAATGTGGCCTTTGGAAAATGTGGTTTGTGGGTTTTATTTTTTTCTGTTTTTGGTTTTCGTTTGTGTGTTTGTTTTTGTCAAGGAATCTTTCTCTTTTAGTGTAGGTGTTTAGTGTGATTGATTTCCCCCTAAATATTGTTTTAGTGGCTCCCTATTATTTTTTATGCTGTGTTTTAGTTTTTCCAGTTTAAAATATCTCTAAATTAACTTTTGATTTCTTCTCTGACCACAGAATTAGGCAGAAATTTTGTCATTACATAGAGAACAGACTTGTGTTTGGCAAGGGGGAAGGATGGAGGGGGGGCTGGGGTTAGCAGTTGTAAGCTATTATATATAGAATCTATAAACCACAAGGTCCTACTGTATAGCACAGAGATGTACATTCAATATCCTATGATAAACCATAATGGAAAAGATATAAAAAAGAATGTATATAAATATATATATGTATAACTGAATCACTTTGCTGTGCAGCAGAAATTAACACAACATTGTAAATCAACTATACTTCAATAAAAAGTAAATTAAAAAAAGAAGGTTTGTCATTAGTTTCTAAATATTTGGGGATATTCTAGTGTTCTGTTATTAGTTTTTAATTTAATTCAGTTTTAGTCAAAAGATAAAAGACAAACCTTTAGCTAGATTTACCCAAGAGTGGACTCAAATTAATAAAACTGTAAATTCAAGAGGAGACATTATAACTGAAACCACATGAATACAAAGGATTATAAGAGACTACTATGAACAATTATATGCCAAGAAATTGGATAACCTCAAAGAAAGGGATAAATTCCTAGAATCATACAAACAGCCAAGACTGAATCAAAGAATTAGAAATCTGAACAAACCAACTTTTATTAAGAAAATTGAATCAGTAATCAAGAACTTCCTGACAAAGAAAAGTCCAGGAACAGATGGCTTCATGGTTGAATTCTAACAACCATTTAAAAAGAAATTAATATCAAACCTTCTCAAATACGTCCAAAAAACAGAATAGGAGGGAACAGTTCCAAACTCATTTTACAAAGCCAATATTATCCTGATACCAAAGACAGATACGGACACTACAGGAAAAGAACATGTCAACATCTCTGATAAACAGATGCAAAAATATTCAACGTTAGGAAACCAAATTCAACAGTACATCCAAAAAAAGCATATACCATGATTAAGCGGGATTTATTCCAGGGATGCAAGCATGGTTCAATATCTGCAGATTGATCAACTGATATACCACATTAACAGAATGAAGAATAAAAGTCATTATCTTACTAAATGTGGGAAAACATTTGACAAAATTCAATATGCTTCCATGATAAAAACTGTAAACCAACTGGATATAGAGGAAATATGTCTCAACATAAGACCATATATGACAAGCCCACAGCTAACATCATTCTCAAAGGTAAAATGGTGAAAGCTTTTCCTCTAGGATCATGAACAAGACAAGGATGCCCACTCTCACCAGTCTAATTTTACATAGTACTGTAAGTCCTAGCCAGAGCAATTGGGCAAGAATAAGTAAAAGGCATCTAAATCAGAAAGAAATAAGTAAAAGTCTCTTTACTTGCAGATGACAATTATATATAGGAAACTTTAAAGACTTCACACACAAAAAATGTTTGAACTAATAAATTAAGCAAAGATGCATGATGCAAAAAAAAAACAATATCCAAAATGAGTTGTGTATTTATACACAAAAATGAACTATCAGAAATACAAAGAAACAATTCTGTTTACAACTGCATCAAAAAGAATAAAATACTTAGAAATAAGTTTAAACAAGGAGGTGCAAGATCTGTAAACTGATAATCATGAGACATTGATGAAAAAATCAGAGACGCAAATAAACGCAAAGATATTCTGTGTTCATGGATTGGAAGAATATTGTGAAAATGTCCATACTACCCAGAGTGATCTACAGATTCAATGTTATCTCCTATTAGAATTCTAACAGCATTCCTATTTCATAGAAATAGAAAAAAATTATAAAATTTGTATGGAACCACAAAAGACCGCAAAAGAGCCAGAGCAATCTTAAGAAAGAAGAACAAAGCTGAAGGCATCACACTCTGATTTAAAACTGTATTACAAAACATTAATGATCAAAACAGTATGGTAGTGGCATAAATACATAGATCACACAGATCATAAAAACATGGACACAAAGATTAATGGAATGGAATAGAAAGCCCAGAAATAAATCCGTGCATAATGGTCAATTAATTCATAACAAAGGAGCCAAAAATATACAATGGGGAAAAATAGTTTCTTCAATAAACTATGTTGAGAAAACTGGATAGCCACGTGAAAGAATAAAACTGGACCCTGGCTTATATGATACACAAAAATCAACCCAAAATGGACCAAACACTTGAGCATAAGACCTGAAATTGTAAAACTTGTAGAAAGAAACAGAGAGGGTAAGCCTCTTGACATCAGTCCTGGCACTGATTTTTTTGGATTCCACACTGAAAGCAGAGGCAACAAAGGTAAAATAAGTGGTACTATATCACACTAAGACGCTTCTGCAGAGCAAAGGAAACCAACAACATAATGAAAAGGTAATGTACCAAATGGAAGAAAACATTTGCAAATCATATCTGATAAGGGGTTGATATCTAAAATACATAAAGAACTCATACAACTCAATAGCAAAAAATCCAACTAAAAAATGAGCAGGGGAGCTGAATAAACATTTTTCTGAAGAAGACACACAGATGGCCAACAGGTACATGAAAAGATGTTCAACATCACTAATTATCAGGGAAATGCAAATCAAAACCACAATGAAATATCAACAAACACCTATTAGAAGGGCTATTATCAAAAACATCAGAAAGATTAAAGAGATAATACGTGTTGGGGAGGATGTTTCTGGAGAAAAGGGAACCCTTGTGCATTATTACTGGGAATATAAATTGGTGTAGCCACTATGAAAAACAGTATGGAGGTTCTTAAAATTAGAAATAGAACTATCATAGATCCCGCAATTCCACTTCTGGGTATTTACTTGAATGAAACCACTGTCTTGAAAAGGTATCTGCACCCCCACATTCACTGCAGCACTATTCACAATAGCCAAGATACAGAAACAACCTAAATGTCTATCGATCAATGAATGGATAGAGAAAATGTGATACATATATATATATATATATTTATAAATATTGTCCAACTATAAAAAAGGAACTCTTTGCCATTTTCAACAACATGGCTGGACCTTGAGGGCATTATGCCAAGTGAAATAAGACAGAGAGAGACACATACTTTTTGATTCCACTTATATGTAGAATCTAAAAATCCAAACATGTAGAAACAGAGACTAGAATGGTGGTTACTGGTGCTCAGCGTGGGGTAAAAGGGGAGGTGATGGTCAAAGAATACAAACTTCCAGCTATAAGATAAATAAGTTCTGGGGATATACTGTACAGCATAAGTATTATGGTTAATAATACTGTACTATATACTTGAAAGTTGTTGAGAGTAGATCTTATATGTTCTCAGAATGAAAAAGAAGTGGAAATTATGTGATGTGATACAGGTGTTAAGTAATCCTATGGTGGTAATCATTTTGCAATATATGTGTATCAAATCATCATGTTAAAACACAACTGTTAAACATGTTAGACATGTTTAAAATCTTAAAGCTTCACAATGTTATACATTGATTAAATCTCAATAAAGCTGGAAAAAGATAATAAAATGAAATTAAAAATAGTATGAAACAAAAACATTAAAAATTTTTTTTTTAATTTAAAAATTAAATAAGGGACTTCCCTGGTAGTCCAGTGGTTAAGACTCCACATTTCCACTGCAGGGAGCACGGTTCGATCCCTGGTTGGGGAACTAAATAAGACACCGCATGCCACATGGCATGACCAATCAATCAATCAATCAATCAAAGTAAATAAAAATAGTATGAAACAAAGCATATTAAAACATTTGGTAGAGTTACTGTTCTCTATTTGTCAAAAAAATTTAAACTGTCATATTATTTTGAATTAATTAATCCAGCAATTGATAATTCAACTGCCTATTAAGCTGGTTTCAATTAATAATTATATTAGAAATTCACTACTACCTAGTTTATCTATAGAAAAGTAAATATTAGTAACACATAGGAGTCAAAATTATTTCAAACTTTGAATATGCAAAACTCCACACCCAGCTGAATTCAAATGTGTTTCTGGAGATTAGGTATCACTGGCTAGAACTTATTTACTTGCCATTATTTAGAAAGACTATTTAGTAAGGAATAAACAATTGTCATCTTTTCTTTAAAAGAAAAAATTATAAATAATCTGTTTCAGGCCCAAACAATCCATTTTGTGAGAATTTTAGAAATTTAAGTAATATTTAGATATCAATCCTAAACAGATTAGAAAAAAAGAATGTATATATGCAACAATTAAAGTAAGTAAAGTAAAAATTACTTTTCGTTGAAACATTTGATGTCCAGAATATTCATTCTCTGAATAAAATTTCATGTTCTCTTTAATTTGCTTTTGTTTGATGTATGGAAATGCAATTACAATGAAACAAAAATCAAATAGCTTATTTCCTACCTAATACAAAATCTCCTTGTCATGACTACAGCTCCATCCTTCAGCTTCCAGAAGATTTTGCCAATGGATACTAGGTATGACTGTTTCTTACAAACTGCATCTGTGTTAAAGCTAGTTATTACAGTTCATAATAAGTTTAACTAATTGTATAATGAAAATTACTTTAAAAACCCATAGAAAGCACTAAAATGTTAAAATATATTTTCAAAACTGCAATGTGTTTAATGTACAAAGCAAAATCCAAGACTAAATTTTTGTTGTTAGTGTTGTTATTTTGTTCTTCTACTAAGTAAAAGATTTAATAAATGAGCCATTTATGTCTGTTTTCCAAAACTATTTTTCTTTTAATGGAATATCCTATGTAAACAAGAAGAATGATAAAATATTCAGTACTCAAATACTATCCTCAGTTTAAAAAAAGCCCATATAGATTATTAAAACCTCTTATATAACTCCAAAATTCCATTTCCTTCCTCCTCATCCCAGAGGTAACCACTATCCTAAGTCTGAAGATTCCTATGCATATTATTCCCAACAAACACGCCTCTAAACTCTAGGGAGATTATAGTGAACAATACTGTAAAAGTTTTATGCATATATGCTTTGTCAGATTGTGATAGGTGGAAAAAAAGAAAAATAAAACGAGTAATTGGGATAGGAAGAGCTATCAAATGAGTGACCTCATTGGTCAGTTAGTATTTGAGCAGAGACTCTAAGACGTTAAAGGATAAGCCATGTGGTTACTTGGGGAAGAGCATTACAGGCAAAAGCAAGTTCAAAGGCCTAAACCAGAGCATTCTTTTGTTTGAAAAATAAGGAGGCTAGTGTGACTGAGTGAAATGAGTGATGGGGGAGATATGAAGTTATAGATACGTTGGGGGTTTGCAGATCAACATGTCCTCTAAATTTACCTAGATTTTATCCTGAATGGAAGGCATTGCATGGTTCTAAGTGGAGGATTGACATGATTCAATTTACACTTCACGTAACCACTCTGGCAGCTGTTGAGAACAGACTATAGAAAGGCAGAAGTGGACATCTGGTGACCTGTTTGGAGACTACTGCAAATATGCAGGCAAGAGATGACTGATGATGACTTGGATCAACTGGTAAAGGTGGAAGAACATGAAGGATATGAATCGGATAGATTCTGGGTATAATATGAGGGAATAGTTCACAGGCTTTGCGGTATATTAGACGTCTTTAAAGATACACTTTTCTGTGTTTTATGGAGTCATTTGATGGACAAATGTTAATTTTTATTATATTAAAATGCATCTTTTTTTAATGATTTGTAATTTTTGCATCTTCTTCCAAGAACAAAATGACATTTCCCTAAACATTCATATAAAAATGTAAAGGTTTTATTATTTAAGACTTTAATTCAATTTGGGTTGAGCTTTGTGCCTGGTTTGAGGCAGAGATCTGACTTTATTTTGCTCATATGTACAACCACTTACCCCTGAACCATTTACTGATCAATCCACATTTTTCTCATTAAGAAGCAATGCCTTCTCTGTCATATATGAAGCTTATATATATGTGAGTAATTTATTTCTGGGCTCTATAATTTCTTCCAATGGTCTTTACCTATACTTTATCATATAACTCAGAATTATTTACTGTAGCTTGCTAAGTATGAATATAGAGAGAAATCTTTTCTCCCTTCTATTTCAAAGTGGTATTGTTTTTGTTTTTGGAAATGTATATTTCTACATTCAGGTTCAAATAAGATTCATAATTTGCCAAGTATCATTAATGTAATTTTTAATTAAAATTCCAGTGAGTTTATAGGTTAAAATACGGAGATTACTGACATAATGATGTAAGATTTACCATCCACTGGAATAGTATTGCTATGTGTTTATTAATGTCTTTCAAAAGCATGTGTTAATTTTTCAATTATCTTTATAAAGTCATGATATTTTTATAATATTTAAACCCAACACTTAAAAGTGAAGGTTCCTATTTAAGATATATCTCATAAAAACCAATAATCATATACTTTTAGAACAGCAACACATTAAGTTGGTGTATTATTATGTAGAAAGAGGTGGTGAAGACAAGTTTTGGTCAGAAAGGGGAGGTGAATATGTGTCATGTTAAGAAATTAAAAAAAAAAAAATCATTAAGTAAAAGGATCCAGCTAAAAAAAAGGAATAAGCTTAGTGTGATGCTTTTGTGGGGAAAATAAATAAGATACAAGTGTTCCTAATTACAAATACTATATAGGTATATACTTTTTTGATATAAACTAGATAAATATGTGAGAATACTGTTACAAATGATCAATATTTGTCACTTGAGAGTGTGGCATTACTAAGGTGTTGGGAAAGAAGTGGAGATCATTATTTTTAATATAATAGTATTTTTAACTGCATTTTTATCATGTATTGTTATTTAGAAAGTTAGCAAACAAATTAAGTAAATTAATCATGAGCGCATCTGGTAGCAGTTGGCCATTAGCTAACAAGGCTGTTGCTTATACTTTTGGAATCATCACCATGATTTCATCTACTTCATCTAATCTATATATTCCCTAATACAAAAAAACACAGATTAAGGATGCTGAGGTTCACTGTTTTAACCCTATATCCTCCTACTCTGGGAAATAGCACCTTGATTAAATTAAAAAGTAAAATATGAAGGATGGGAGGAAAATGGAAAACCATTTAACCAGGGTCAACTAAAATGAGACAGAAGTAGAGAAAAAATGGTGGGAAATAGAAAGCTTGTAAAGTTTAGAATTGAAAAACTAGAAAGAGTACATTAGCAGAGACTCTGTATATATTTATATTAATAAGGAGAAAAATTAATAAAGGAAAGAACTTTGCAAACATTTCCTGTAATTGAGAAACATGTTTCCTAACTTGGCATGAAATAGTTGAGTGTATGGCAAACATAGTCCTTCTTATCAAATTTTATCAATCAAGTTATGTGTAATTAATGTATTAAAATATCCCACAACACAATTATTTGTTCTTAATCCAAAGGTGAAAATTCCTATTAAAATTAATGAATCAAATTAATTTACATTCAACCAAGTTAAGGAGTTCAGTGATATTACTGCAAAGAGAGGACTGAGCCTCTCACCTCAAGCACACATATTTTGTTTGCAAGAGTTTAGATTTTTAATACCTTATTTTAAAATTCCTTTAGACACGTCTTTAAAATATACATTGCAGAAGATAAACACATGAATAAACTCCTCTAAACATACATGGAAAAATAAAATGGTAAGAGTCAGTGCTTTTAAAATAGACTTAAAATTGATTTAGTTTGGCCATATTTAAAAAATAGAAAATGGAAAAAAAATTAAAAATCTATTTTAATTTTCATAAAACAGCAATCTCAATGCTGCATTTAAACATTTTTGGCATTACAGATATATAACTTATTTATTATCTTGTATAGAGTCTAGTAGGCTGTGGGTTTATTTTTGCCTTTGTTTTGCTTAGTTTTATTTTCTCTTAGCCTGCAGGTCATTTTCAGAGAATTCTCTATTATGTAGGAAGATGAAAGGATGTTACCCTAGGCGATCCTAACTACCCATCAATGAGAAGTCTAAGTTCAGTTCACAAAGACCCCATGCTACTTAATAATAGTGTAAGTGTGTATAAAGAAAGTAAATCTCTAGACACTTATTGTCTGAGTTTGCATATAGAATATGTATTTATTATGCACTTATGGAAAGTTCAACATATTTAAAGAACTGGCATTTCTGTTCAGATAAGTAAATTTTGGAATTGGTAACTTTGGGGATAGGTGATTATAAGTGGGGCTATCTACTGTGCTAGGAAAATTCCATTGTATCCTTTAGAAAGAAAGGGACCTTTGTCTTTCTTGTAGTAAACACTATGAAGGATCTTCTAATGTTAAAAACAGTTATTTAATTTCCATCAAATCTTAGTTTCTGAATTATATTACATTATGTTATATTATACATTTTATTTTAGCCCAGAACAGTTACTTTGCTAGAATAGTTTGTTACTTGTTGATGTGTACATGTGATTTTGTCCAAGTTTGGGATTTACAGTAATATTAAAATTTAATGAGGATAATGGTGGCCATCTTGAATATTCCCACCTCCTTTTTAAAAACCATACATGTCAATAAGGAAATCAAATTATACCACTCATATCTCAAGTTTACAGAGTGAATAAGAGAAAACAGTACTGCAAGCTTCAACATACCTGTGCCTGGAGGAAAAGAAAAGACTAGCTGAGTCAGCCCCTTAGCAGAGTATCAGGCAGAGCTTACATAGAAGAGTGTGGTGGATCTCCACTAGCGGTTAAACCCTGAAAATATACCTAGGGTTTACCACCTGAAAATATACCTAGGGTTTACCACCAGAAGGTTATCCGGCACATCTAGGTGGGAAATACTAAGAGCACACTTGAGTTCCGGAGATTCAGAATTATCATCACTAGGAAGCTATAAGGAAGGGACTTGGAAAGTGTGTAGGCTCGAAATGACAATTTTGTGTAGGACACTTTTGGATGGTGATGTCCCTAGTTTGCATGATAAAGGGTAACAAAGAAATAAAGGGCTCTACTGTTACAAGTATTAAATATTTCAAAGATGACCTACAGAAAGCACCATTTATTAGAGAACCTGCACTTCTCCCTTAGCATGTAAGCGATAGAAAGTAGACCCAATATAATTTTCATCTCTAAGCAATTATATTAAGAAAAAAGTAAATTGCACACACACACACACAAATACTCAAGTACTTATTAAACACAATTTTGCTGTGCCAGCTAAGCATATGTTACAACTATTAACATTATATGTAGGATACAAAATATCTTTCTACTAGTTTAAAAAGCATTAGAAGCATATAAAAGCAAATTTTAATAAGAAATTAAAGTACAAACATCAATAATCAGTTTAGTATCTATATTGTTTTATATCTTTGTTATAAAAAAATCTGCTAATTAGTCTAAAGTGTAATTGCTGTAGTAATATGTTTTGCCTTCACGCCATTGGTCACAATGTCCTGAGAAAACTACTGCAGGTTTATTTCCAACAAGTGGGCCAACAATAAGAAGAGGTAAAATGTAGGTGATTCAACATAGGAAAAACATTGCAAGATGCCTAAGCACAAATAGATAAAACTAAGAGTACAGTAAGGGACATTGAGTATAGAAATAGAAAGGGCCAAGAAATAGAAACAATGGCACAGGCTTTAAGTTGTCACAGAAAGGATGATGAATATTGAAGACTGGTATTGAACAAAATTATTATTAAAACCATTAACTCAAGAACACCTTCATGGAATGGGGTGATGGCTTAAATTTACATAATGAAAGTTTCCACCTCAGGCCAGGGAAAATTTGCCTTGAGCAGTGAAAATATATGGACCTCCAAACAAAAAACACCAAGTCACATACAAAGTAAAGAAAAATAACATATGTATCAGTATTTTGGACAGTAACATACAGGGTATGACAGTAGTGGAGTAACAAGAAACCCAATGAAAGGAATATCAGACAAGCATATATTCACCCAAGTGGCTTTAAGACCAAAGCTACAGAAATACCATTTTAATATGTCACCATTCAATGAATGCTATGCCCAAGAGCCATCCCGAATATTCTGCTAGAGAATGGCCCTCACTCCATAAAAGATGCTGAAGGAAGCACAGACAAAAATCAATTTGAATACATGTAGCTGAAGATTCAAGATTAAAACAAAGGTGAGGGCTAGAGTCTGTATGTATAATGACAAGCTAGAAAAATATAACTTAAACATGAATGAAGGAAAAACTTAAAATAGCTCACTGACTACTTGATAGGTAATAGGTAGAAGACTAGAATCTCATTTAAAGCTGACAAGCAGGGTAGCAGAATGAAATAAAGGGAAGGGAAATAGGGCACTATATCAAGGTTTTAGTATAAATGTAATCAGAATAAAGCAGAACTTATTAAGGAGTACAAAACTAAAATTTTAAATTGTAATGTAGACAACAGTTGATACAGAGCATATAGAATGCAACATGCAGAGTAACAAAATAGTTATTAAGAACAGACTAAAGTTTATTTGTATAGGTAAACGGTAACAGGCTCAGCTCACCTATTAAAAGAAAAATGTTTTCTATTGGCATACAGAAGAAAACTCAATCTACTTTCTATAAGAGAGATGTATTTTATTTACCATCAGAATGGTTAAAAGAAATGAAGAGTTAACATGCAAAACAAATGCAGACAAAAAGAAATTAGGGTGGTGATATGGATTATCTGATGAATTAGAATTCACAGAAAATAAAGTGAAGCAAAGCAGGATACCAAATTAAACAGCAATGAGCAACACTCTTCATAAAGTGACACAATTATAATGGATAAAAGGAGATACCAAAAGAAATGCAGTAACTGTAGGCAACTTTCATACACCTCTGTGTAAAACAAAGCCTGTGGATAAAAAATACATAAGGATATAGAGGAGCCAAACAATAATTAATGAGGTAGTTCTAGTGGATATTTATTGACCACTTATCTCAAAATTTAGAGAGGCAACAATAAAGTAAACCAATAAAATGAGGAAGAAATTAAGATATGAGCAGAAATAATGTATTTTAATAGAAAAAATAAAGCTGCTAAGTAAATAAATATGCTGCTTCTTTGAAAAATCTATTTTTTAAAGAGGAGAAGGCAGAAAAACAAAAAGGAGAGTAAATAAATATTGATACATTCAAAATTTAAAGAGACAAATTTAGAAATACCAAAAGGAAGAAAGGAAGGGAGGGAGGAAGAAAAAAAAGAAAAGAGAAGGGAAGGGAAGCAGTAGAGGAAGGGGAAGGACAGGAGGAAGGGAGGGGCCTCATTAAACTGACTACTTTTCTAAGAAAATATAATTCACCAAAACTGAATCCAGTAGAGATATACAAGTTTAAATTCCAATTTTCTTAGAAGAAGTGGTGGAATTTATGTAAAAACAACTGTACCCTACCCACACCCAAAAAAGACAGTCTCATATTTTCACAGGGAAATTCCACCATACCTTCAAAAACTAGATAATCCTAATGCTACTTTAAGAAATGCAGCAATGTTGAAAACAATGGTGGTACCTGTAGTAGGCTGAATGGTGATTCAAAAAAGATATGTCCATGTCCTAATCCTAGAACCTATAAATGTGACCTTATTTGGAAAAGGGGCCTTTGCAGAAGTAATTAAGTTAAAAAATTTGAGATGAGATTTTAATGAACTTCAAGGCAGATCCTAAATGCCATCACAAGTGTTCAGGTAAGAGACAGACAGAGGGAAATTAGACATATATGCAGGAGAAAGCGATGAAGATGGACAGAGATGCAGCCGCAAAGCAAAGAATGCTGACAGTCAGCAGGAAGGGCAAGAGGCAAGGACTAGCTTATCTCCTCCTGTAACCTCTGGGGGAATGTGGCTGTGCAAACAGCTTGATCTTGGAATTCTGGCCTTCAGACCTGTGAGTAAGTGCGTGCCTGTTGTCACCAAGTTAGTGGTAGTTTGTTATATCAGGCACAGGATACTAACAGAGTACCCAACCATGATAAAGATGGTAAGAAAAAGGGAGAGTTACAGAACAATATCAATGTAAAAACTTAAAGAGTACGTTAAAAAGAACAGTGTATCAACAGATTAAAAATAGGCATACCATGATTGAGATTTATTCTAGGATTGCATGAATGGTTCACATTAGAAAATCCATTAATATGTTTATGAGATATAGAAAAAAAATCCCATCTAGCCATATGTTCCTTTCCTTGAGTTGCCAAAAATATATAAAAATTTCTGGATTAACAAACTCAATAGAATAGAAACAGATGTTTTCATTTCAACCCCCAAATCAGTATGACACCTAAAGTCAGGTTAAAGGCAAGGATTAACTTGCAATCTCTACTATTTTTACTTATTTTGGGGTATTATTCAATTCAGTCTGAAAAGAGGAAACTGAGTGATGGATAAGAAGAGGTAAAGGTAATATTATTTACAATGATTTGATAAATTTGGAAAAACAAATCAAGTGAAAAATTAATTTGAAAAATATTTCAGTATAGCAGCACGATGATTAGTTGATACATAAAAGTCAAAAGTTAGCATATATTAAAAAACCTCAAAGAGATAACACAATGGAAGAAGTGATTGAATTTATAATTGCAAAAAATTCTAGGAAAGAAACCTTTAGTATATGAGAATAGTAATTTTAATAAATGGTTTTTAGAAACTTGATTGTACTTTATAGGAAGACAAAATTTTATTTATTCTTTATATTATACACAGAATAAACCCCAAATGGATCCAAGATATAAACACAAAAGCACAGCTACTAGAAAGTCATAAGTGAATTTGTGATGAATTCATTTATATTATATTTATAATCTGTAAATGGGGAAAGTCTTTGTGAGTATGACTCAAAATGAATTTTCTGTAACTTTCAATTAAATCAGTGGAAATATGTATCCATGTATTTATTCATCTAGATGATGATGCAAATGTGGCAAATGTTAATAGTTAAAACTAGATTGTGAATGTACAGACACTCATTGTACTATTTTTTCCACTTTTACATATGTTTGAAAAAATACTAAATTAAAAAGTCTAATTTGAGATTTTGGTATCATTAAAAGTATAATGATAATCTTATAACACACTTTAACCCAATATTAAGAAACAGAAGTATGGAATTAACATTCCATAGCAGGGAGGGAAAAAAAAAGGGCATTGCTATTGCAATATGAAATCCAGCATAAAGAGAGAAAACCCAGGAAAAATAGAGAAATCAACATTTTAGAATTTACTAGTTATTTTGGTGAAAATGATGGGACAGTGGTAGTATTTTTTTAATTTTTAAAGCCTTTTCTATTTTTATAAGCATATACACATGGCTACTAATAACAGTCACCTGTTTTCTAAAAACTGATTAATTTTGATGGCCTGTTAATTTAAAATCAGTTATATTTTATGTGGAATATAAATTAGAATCAGCCATTCACATATAGTCAACATACTTAAAGAAATAAAAAATCATTAATTGGTATTTAATTCAAGTAAAATTTAAAAAAAAATAAAACATTTCTTTTGGGTTGGTTAAAGTAAAACACAGAAATTGCCAAAGTTTATTGAAATTAGATTCTCTTCCCAAAACAGAAAGAGGGAATCTAAAATCCAGCACTGCTATCGTGAAGAAAATGGAAATGTTCTGAATATTTTCCATGATTTGTCTCTCATTTGGCTGGAGATTTGAACATTAAATGGGGCAGTCCTCTTCTATCAATTTGTTTAAAATTGACAAACTGTTGAATAACATATCAGTTGGAAATTTGGTTGAAAATACTCAAGAACATTCATATCTATGCCAAATGATGTTTAAACACATGTCCATCCTATGGCTGATGAAGAGAAAAATAGTTAAGCTGGAGAGGTTTAAAATTTCAATATTCTATAGTTGTATCATAGGCAAGAATGCATAGCATTTAATGGAGACAGAAAAGTGAGTAAAAAAAATGAAAGATTAATTTTCTCCTCTTCTTTTTTGACAGCTTCATTCATATTTAAAGTCCCAATCACACCTATTGGAATGTCTGAGTTGGAAAATATGTCGAAATTATGAACATAGAAATGTCGGTGTCAATGGCTTGTTTTTTCTCTATTTTTCTTCAATGTTTGCTTAATGAGGCAGAGAAGTCTGTTTAAGCTTCTAGATTGGTGTCTGAACACCTTGATTTTCTTGCTTCTTTTCTGCCTCCCTGGAGAATTACGTAAATTACAGTGAGTAAAAGGGAGGGAGTTCCCAACCAGAGAAAAAAAACATTCAATCCCTTTCTATCACCAGAAAATGAAATGTGAATCAGGTCTCAGTTTCATCTTTGCTTGAGACACAGGGCAAGTTATGCAACCTTTCTGAATCTCTGTTCATTCATCTTTAAAATAGAGATATTAATAGTACCTACTTATATACCAAAGTCACAATCACATAAAATAGACACAAAAATCAATCTACAGAAGAGCTGAAATGAGACTGTATTCTTGTGATAAGAACTAAAAATACATTAAAATGCCAAGGACTTCACAAATGAAGATGTGATATGCTCCAAATTATAGGATGTGGAGCTGGGCCTGAAAACAGGAAGAGTCCAGTGCAACTTTGTATTTGGGACTTCATAATTATTTGATCTACTCTAAGCTGTTATAAAACTAACCCTCTTCCACCTTAAGAGAAGATCTGAGTAAAGTTATTTTTTGGAACAACTGAATCAGAAAATACTTGAACTTGAGGCCTGCCAGACTCAACAGAGGGGACATATTAGAAGTAAGAGGTTTAACTGAAATTTTTATGTTGAACAATGGGATGTCAAACACTCCTTCCATTCCATACCACCTAGAATGCTGGTAGTCAACTTTTACCTGCAAACAGCAAATTAGAGGATTCATCTCTGCCGGACATGCACCAGTAGGCAACCATATCTATATGTAGGGTGTACATTAACATTTTTTCTTTCAATCTTAAATGCAAATGAATTAATGACCATCACAAGATACTTATGACCTCTAACATGAAAGACAGGTAACATCCACACCAACAGAAACAGAAAAAAGAAACCCTGAAGAAATAGTCACGTTCAAGAGCAAGAGTAACACAAAAAAAATATATGTATTACACACACATACCTCAAAATATATATGTATAGACACACAATTAGCATTTTCAGAGACAAAAATATTTCATAAAATAAAAACAAGATCCCATGAAAATAAAATATTCACAGAAGAAAGCATTCTCGAGAATTTTTTTAAAAATCATAGAAAAACTCAATTGAAGGGTTAAAAGAGAAAAGCAAAAGGAATTTCCCAACATGTAGCATAATGGAAAAAAGGTGGAGGGGTAAACAATCAAGGAGGAGATACAAGATCCAATGTATATTATTTCCAAAGTATGGTGGGTGGCATTATTGGCCCTGATTCTTTAGTCCTCCACATGCACAGATTTGCTATGGTCTCATCATGGGCAAAGTACAATTCTCTTCCACTGTTATATGATGGAAATTAGTGTGTTGGTTCTAAGCCTGCTTGTTTATCTGCCATTGCCATGTGAGGAACACACCTAGCTAGCCGGCTACTCAGAGACACAGGAAACAGTCAAAGTAGCTGACTCACAGACCTTTTAAGTATAAAGCAGAGCCATTCAGCTAAGCCATATCAAGTCAGTCAAGCCACAGTAGGAAAGCAGAGAGGTGAGAAAATATAAATGAGCATTGCTTTAAGATGCTGTTTGGGGGTGGTCTGCTACATAGCAACTGCTAACTAAAATAGAAGATAAATGGAAGTCTTAAAATTATCAAAGAAATAATAAAGGAAACTTCCTAGAACTGCAGATGTAATATTTCAGTTCAAAAGGCAACAACTAAGTGTCAAATGCAATAAATAATATGAACCAATGACATAATTATGATATTAAACAAAATGGCTAAGAAATTATGCCGTATCTTCTTAGAGCATTGTTAAGGGTAAAATTGGTAAGGATTTTCATACAAAGTATAAAAGCCAGAAATCATTAAGAATTAAATTTGTGAATCACAACAAGCGCCTATGAGACAACAAAATGACTTCAAAATTTGAGGGGAAAATTATTTTCACCGGAGAATTTTATTACAGGCAATCTACCCTCAAGGGTGAAAGTAGCATCAAGATACGTTAGATAAGTAATACCTCAGAATGCCTAATTCGTAAACCTGCTTCCTTGGTCAACTCCTTAAGGAGGACATCCAACAAAGGAGAGAAGTTATTTTTTAAAAAAGACAATGGTTTAACAGGAAATATAGCCAATATTTTATAATAACTGTAAATGGAGTATAACCTTTAAAAATTATATTAAAATGTTTTTAAAAATGAAGCAACAAAGCAGGAAAAACCTTTGATTACCTTGGCATCAGTAGATGGTATGTTACTACCTACTTCATGCTGAGAAAGAATAATGAGATTTAGGGGTGTAAAGTACAGAAAATGCCACTGATAAGATTTTTAAGTACTGATTTAAAAATCAACCATGACCATATTAACTGTGAGGAATTTGCCTCAAATCATTTTTTTCACAAGTTCCTCATAAATAAACTTTCCTTAACGTTATCCACTGCGGCAATCAGAAACTAACTGCTTCACGCTGGTTTGACTCAGTCTCCTTTTATCCCGTGACTTGCTGGCTGCACATTTTCTTCCAAGTATTTTATGACTTTGCCCTCTTTTAAGACACATTATTGTTACACTCAGTAAAGACATCAAGGAAGAAAAAAAAGACAACTAAAGACAACTATTTAATTTAAAAAGAACAAAATATAGTTTTTACCTAAAAAAATTTTTAAAAAAAAGAGACATAATTCCAAAGGTGATGTAAGGATCTGGCTAGGCTGCTCCTACCATCCTCACTCATCAGGAATCAAACACAATCTGCTTTTTTCACAAAAACTAAGCTCAGCAAAATCACAGAGTAAGTCATATTTTGCTGTATATTAACATAAACCTTTGTAATGAATTGCTCACCTATATAAGATGAATCAAGATTTCTGCATTTCCAAGTTGCAAATTCATTCTTTAAAAATATTTTTCTTCCATGTCCAGGGAAGATTTGTGTTATATGACTAGTTTGTACCCACAAAATAATCCCCTATTTATCAAAGAATGGGGCTCACAAATGATTACTGCAACAAATAAAGATTGTTTCCTTGTTCTTTGTGGAAAATTTGAGAACTTTAGGCTAAGTAAACATTTTCAAGTTTAGAACTTATGATTTGCTATTACTGACAAAGCATTAAATTTGAAAGAACAATGATTATGTATAGAAACTTGTTTATATCCTCAGTTTCTCTGATGCAAATCTGTCAAAACACATTATTACTTAAATAAAAATTCTTCCTAATACAAGATATATTTCTGAATATAGAGGAGTTTGGAAAATTTAAAAAATATATTCAGACTCATATACTGAAGAGATCAAATTTAGAAATTCAAAGCAATCAGTTGACTAGCTAATGTGCTTTTTAATTGGCCATTCTAGTCATACCAAGAAGCCACTCTATTTGGGGATTGGTAAGTCAAAATGGTTGTGAAATTAAACAGAATGGTTAACTTATTCACCAGATTTGATTTCATAATCTTATGCAATCACATTCTAGATCCCACATTTTACATTTAACCCCAATGTGCATCAATGAATATGCTTAATATATTTATAATCAAATATGCATCATATTGATAAACCCAGAGTAATGATTTACATTAAATATTAATTCTAAGAGTGAATAAAAGTAATTCTAAATACTTCTAAATGGAAAGAAAAATCACAAATTTGACTAATCATCTCATTTCAATTTCAACAGATTGTTTTAAATCCAAACCTCTACTTACTTCATATTCTCTCCAGGTTTCTATATAGATGGCACCAATGCCTATTATTTCAGGACTTTGGGATTCTCTTTACTATCTTGTACAATGTTGGTTGCATTAAAAACAAATGCTGATTTTCAATTACTCCAGGAATCAAGGTAGTACAGAGTTTAACATATTAAATCACATGAAACTTAAGAGTACACCTATAATGCAGTGTCTATCCACATGTACTGAAGATGTCAGACTGTCCTGTCTAAAAGGAGAAATAAAAAGAATGGGAAAGAAATGTACAGAAGTTGAAATCAAAATGGATCACTATAATAAAGGTATAAGTGTATATAAGAAAAATAACAAGCAGCTAAAAAACTAATTTAACAATTTGCATGACAATGCATATGCCACAGAAAGGAAACAAATGAACTATACCAGGTTACTCTTGAGAATAAAGGGCAGTGCATTTCTATTTAATACAGCAGAGCCTCCCCCATCACCGTACAACGGCATATGTACATTTTACAGTCAAGATGCATATGCTTACCAAAAGGAAAAAGGAAAAACAAAGATGCCATGAAAATCACCTTGAAAAAAATATGGTGGTTAGGAAGATATATGCAAAATAACAGAGGAATGCAATTTTTTAAAGAAAACTAAAATTGCATATAAACCTGGACATGGGGAGAAGACAGAAAGTTCCAGTAAAAATATTCTACACGCAGAATATACAATAGAAAAAATAAAGTTTTAGAGACTTCCATATTAATTTTAAAGACCTCTGAAACCTCTTAGGACTATCAGTACATCCTTTTTAATTATTCTTACTTGATGGCAACATTTTAGGTCTTCTAGTCTTCTCATTTTAAACTTTGGTTCATAAATTTTGCTGGCCCCAATTTTTTCTACAAGGGAGTAAGTATTTATTTGTGTCAGGAAAAGTTCTCAGTAGTCTTTGTCACCCCACGCCCCCAGTATAAAGATGAGAATTTTCAGAATTGACTAAATAAGCCAATCTTTTTGAGCATAGGTATTTTTGAGGACTCCAGGAAGATATAAACAAACGGAAAAGACATGCATGGCCCAGACTGACTTAAAGTATTTTCCCTCTATTTTAACATTTTCTTATCATGTAGAAATGTTTTCTGTCCCTTTTAGGAAGCTAAGGGGATATACAATAGTGCTCCATAATATCAAGCTAAATGCATAATGTAGGTAATGCCATCGAATGTAATCTGGAAAATCTAGTTAGGCTGCCAGAAACTAAGGAAGTTCACCTCCCTACAGGATTGAAACTTGAGACAATCTAGGAATGAATGGACATCTCAGCTCAATGTCATCATAAAATATAATTACTTCTCAGGCTCATTTATACAGGGGAAAATGTTATCATTCTCAGTCTGAAGGAATAAAAAAATTGTCAGTGATGAGAGGCACTGTCACTTTGGATAACAATTCACATGCAGTCCCAGGAGATGGTTTAAGACAACAAGTGGAGCAAAATTAGAAACAGCCTGCAGGCCCCTGCTGAGTGGCGACAGCCATGAAATCGTCAGGAGGTAACTAATAGTTAAACTTCAGCTCAGTCAAGCCCTCTTGGGCACCTATCTACAGGAGCCGAGCAGCCAGAACTCTTTTGGAGCTTAATGAGAATAATCTAAGACACCAAATGTTCTGGGATTGTCTTCTTCAAATTAGTCATCTATTCAATGTCACTAGAATTTTCAGTAATTACTTATTATTGTATAGATACAAGTCTTGATATGCTCCTTCAGGAAGAGTATAGATTTACACTTCAAGGTTTTCTTTTCAAGTGCAGGTGTTTTCTTGGTTGTTTGCTAAGGTATATACTTTACTGAGCAACCTATTTTTGCCTTGTTTAAGCTTTATCAATCTTAACACTGAAAGACTGGTTCCCACAAACAGGCAAATCCATCTCACACATCCCCCTGATTCCTCTGACACGCAACTGTTCTAGGTCTCTAAAACATCAAAAAGAATAGTGAAAATATTTTAAAGAAAAAGGCAGTTGGAATAAGGGGCATCTACTATGTACCTGGTATGATTCCAAACCTGCTGCCTAAGCTATCTCTAACGTTTAAATCGAGTCTTGCAAAGGAGATGGCGGAGAAAGTGGCACAACAGGCCATACAGCTAATAGGAATCAGCATGAGTGATATTCAAATACAGATCTTCTGAATCCAGAGCTCATATTCGTTTTATTATGCTATACTGCCCTGGCCTAAGTGTCGCTTCCGATACCCTCTGCCTCTAAAAGAAAACAGTTTGTGTTTATACTGTGGCACATAAATATCTGACCGTATGCTGTAAAAGTGGACTCCTTAGTAAAAGTGTGAATCATGTACAGTATTATCAAGGGTCTGAGATTAAACATAAGTTGCCTTGTCCAAAATGATTGTGACAGAGAAAATCTATCTTATTTCTAACGCTGCTACTGAGTCAACATACTTACACTATGTGAAGCTGCAAACAAAAAGTACATGCATGTATATAGCTACCTAGGTATCTATGTTTAATGGTTATCTGGTTGTTTCTGAGCACTTAGAATTATACAGCTTAAGCTCTGTCTTCCCAGATATGTCTCTATTCCTATATTCAATAAAGGGAAGATACCACAACACATGCTTAGGTATCTAAGAATAAGGTTATATCTGTAAAGTTGTATGAGGTGTGAGAAAATATATTAAAATATTATTGCTACATAGTTCTTTAGCATTTTAAGAAACATCTGTATTACGGATGAGGAGATGATTCTTGTCTTTCCATTAGTGCATACTCTAGTATTAGACATAACACTCTGATTTAGACAGATATATTCAAGAGTGTTCTTGAAAGAGGAGAAGGTTTGAAAATGATTACATGCCTATTTCAAGTACCTTTGGAACTGCATTTTATGAGTCGCTCTTAAAACCCAAAGACTGGAGCATAACTCAGCATTGTGTTAGGTTGTCTCTAAAGTAAACCTAATTATCTACTTGGTTGTCCTGCATGTCAACCTTAACCCATAGCCAGAAACTAACTCAGGAAAATGCAAAATAACAGGACCCCACAGAGCATATGCAGGCCAAAGTTAAGGTATTTATCCCACCCTGAATTCACCTAGGGAGGTTTGTTTTAATACCCAACTACATTCCTTTTTTTTTTTTTTTTAAAGAAATCTTGATTTCAGTTTTTCTTAACCTGACACCAAGTCTACAGTTGAATAATTTAATAGTGAATAATTTATTCTTCTGTTCAGAAAATAATTGAAATGCATTTTTCATATCAATATATCGTGTCCCTTTGTGATATATAATGCAGAACCTGAAATATCGCATTCAAAATTCTTATTTAACTTCTGAGTTTGACACACAGATATGGACTTAAAAAATAAAACCAAACAAAAAACCCCAACAAACAAAACTTTCCCATTGGCATCTTGTTAATTGTATATAGCCACAAGAACTAGCATTTGTGCATTGTGACTCAGTTTGCTATTGAAATAGAGAAGTGAGAAACTTTGGGGATAAAGAAGGGGGTCATATAATCAACCTTGATATCCCCAAATGCATCCCCACTCAAAGACTATGCATTTTTAAAAATATCAAACTCATAGGAGGACTCACCCAGGAGGGGCCTTGGAATACACAACAGTAATGGTAGGCAATGGGCAGAGGCCCCAAGAAATTTAAACCATTATCTCTGCATCTGTTGAATTTACAGTTTGATTCAAGAAACTATACAAATACCAATAAATATAACAAATTAAGTGCCTTTACATATGGCCATTTCCATGCAAAAGAAAGAAAGAAAGATATTATCACCTAGAGTTGTAGAGTTGTTTAGGGGTTAAACTAGCTGATGTATTATTACATATAAAGTATTTAGTACTAGGCCTTCAATTTGCTTTTCCAGTCTCTGCGTTCTGTAAAGGTGATTGTTGGGACATCTCACATGAAAATATGAGATCAGCCAATGGATAAATGGATTAGATGCACTCTCACAGTACTAACATATTCTGATTTGAAAAGTAGACATTAAAAAAAGAAGGTTCCTTGCTGCAATGTTTTGACATGACACCTAAACATGCATAAAGACCTTCTTCTCTGGAAGTATAAAAGAAATCGAATAGGAAGCTACTTTTACCCATGAAATATAACTGAAAGCCAACCTCCTCATTGAAGCCTCATGGCTCCTTTAAGTCCTCATGCCTACCTCCTTCTTGACCCTTGTTCACTTTCTTGGCCACTTTCTTTTACTGAACTCTGGATCTGGTTTTTCCATTGTATACTGACTTTTTTTCTTGTTTGGGGGGGGGTCAAACAGTCATTGTGTTCTATTTTGACTCTCATTTCCCTGCCTTTGACTGCAGCATCTCTTGACAATAACGCTAGATATTCACTCAGGCTATATGGCCCCTGGCACAAGAGACAGGCAAATACTTCCTCAAATGTAGTTCCATGCCAGCCTCCAAGCTCTCCAATCTCTACACCTTAGGCCAATATGCTCAACAGGCTCACTCCTGTGTTAAAATATCTTTCTTTACATTTTAAGTTATACTGATAAATACGAATTGTATATATTTAAGGTGCACAGGTTGATGTTCTGATATATGTATACATCGTAAAATGATCACCACAATTAAGCTAATTAACATACCTATCACCTCACATAGTAACCATTTTTTTTGTGGTGAGAACACTTAAGATTTACCCTCTGCGCAAATTTCAAGGATATAATATGGTATGATTAACTGTAGTCACCATGCTGTACATTAGATCTCCAGAACCCATTCATCTTGCATAACTGAGGAATAGAATATGCCATCTACAAAATATGCCACTTTGGCATGTGGACTGTTTCGAGCTGAAGGCAATTAAGACCCAGCAGACTCAGGAAAAACTTTTTACTCTCCCTTAACTGCCTAAAAGAGTTTAGACAGGGGTAGGGGGAGCTGTATCAGGAAGAGTGCTATTAGTAGAGATAAGGCTCTCTTATATAAATTATCTGCATGGCATGGTAAACATTTGTTTTCCTCATCTTCCTGTGAATTATCTTCCTCCCCTTTGAAGCCCCAGACCCCTACCCCTTCTGGGCATTCAGACTCTATTTATAAACTTAATTTAAGGTTACTGTTCAGCTCCTGTTATATCAAGCAAACTCTAGCATTCAGATCCTCAATATACACTAGAAAATGCTTTGAAAGTTACTATATCATATTAACATTTACCATTTATAGAAATCATAGCATAATCATGATATTAAAAATCATTATCAGAGCTTTATAAAACTTTAGAAAGATCAATATATTCCTTCCTCATTGCCATGATAGGCATCAATTTAAAACAAAAAGGTGGTCAGTACCTTTACTTACCTTCTATGCAATATCCAATTAAAAACACATTCATTGTTGGTGAGATAAAAATTAGTGTAACTCTTTGAGGGCTACTTGTATCAAAAATTTATACTTACTAATGACCTAATAATTCCATATTAATCTATGGATATATTTATTGATAAAGCACCCAACAAAAGGTGATAGGGTCTAGCTATCAATGGAAGACCTGTTTTTTAAAAATATGAGATATCTATGACAGGAGAAAGGCAAACTACAAAACTGTATGGTATGACGCTTTTTGTGTAAAACAAAGTCATGATGTGTATGTAAACATGTATGTTTGTAGATTTTTCTTTGCATATGCAGTTTGAAATAAAACACAGGAAAATATTAATAGTGGTTACTTATGGAGAGAACAGGAGAGGTGAGCAAGAAAAAGTTATTTTTGTCTTTATACATAGTTTGAATTTTTTAAACTCTATATTTTAATTGTTAAGAATATGGGAAATATATTTTTCATATGCTGTTTTTAAAATTTTACAAATAATGGTCTTAAATTTCCCAACTCTTAGCTCCCTCTCGCCGCAACTAGAGAAAGCTCAAGCACAGCAACAAAGATGCAATGCAGCCAAAAATAAATAAATAAAAATACATTTAAAAAATAAACAGAAGATAGGAGGCACCTTCAAGATGGTGGAGGAGCAAGACGTGGAAATCACCTTCCTCCCCAAAAATACATCAAAACTACATCTACATGTGGAACAACTCCTACAGAACACCTACTGAACGCTGGCAGAAGACCTCAGACTTCCCAAAAGGCAAGAAACATCCCGCGTACGTGGGTAGGGCAAAAGAAAAAAGGAAAAACAGACAAAAGAATACAGATGGGACCTGCACCTTTGGGAGGGAGCTGTGAAGGAGGAAAAGTTTCCACACACTAGGAAGCCCCTTCACTGGCAGAGATATGGGGTGGGCAGGGGGGAAGCTTCAGCGCCACGGAGGAGAGCACAGCAACAGGGGTGCAGAAGGCAAAGCGGAGAGATTAGCGCACAGAGGATCGGTGCCAACCAGCACTCACCAGCCTGAGAGGCTTGTCTGCTCACCCACCGGGGTGGGTGGGGGCTGGGAACTGAGGATCGGGCTTCCAAGGTCAGATCCCAGGGAGAGGACTGGGGTTGGCTGTGTGAACACAGCTTGAAGGGGGCTAGAGTGACATAGCTAGCCAGGAGAGAGTCTGGGGAAAAGTCTGGAACTGCCTTAGAGTGAATGGTCTAAGGCAAGAGACCACTGTTTCAAGGTGCATGAGGATAGGGGATTCAGAGCACTGCCTAAACGAGCTCCAGAGACAGGCGTGAGCTGCGGCTATCAGTACAGACACCAGAGACAGGCATGAGACTCTAAGGCTGCTACTGCAGCCACCAAGAAGCCTGTGTGCAAGCACAGGTCACTATCCATACCTCCCCTCCCAGGAGCCTGAGCAGCCCGCCACCACCAAGGTCCTGTGATCCAGGGACAACTTCCCCGGGAGAACACACAGCATGCCTCAGGCTGTTGCAATGTCATGTTGGCCTCTGCAGCCACAGGCTCACCCCACATTCCATACCCCTCCCTCCCACCGTGCTGAATGAGCCAGAGCCCCCTAATCAGCTGCTACTTTAACCCCATCCTGACTGGGCCGGAACAGACACCCTCAAGCGAGCTACATGCAGAGGCGGAGTCAAATCCAAAGCTGAACCTCAGGAGCTGTGCGAACTAAGAAGAGAAAGGGAAATATCTCCAAGCAGCCTCAGGAGCAGTGGATTAAATCTCCACAATCAATTTGATGTACCCTATATCTCTAGAACACCTGAATAGACAATGAATCATTCCAAAATTGAGGCAGTGGACTTTGGGAGTAACTGTAGACTTGGGTTTGCTTTCTGCATCTAATTTGTTTCTGGTTTTCTGTTTCTTAGTTTAATATTTAGAGCTTATTATCATTGGTAGACTTCTTTATTGATTTTGTTGTTTTCTTTGTATTTTTTAATATATATATATATTTCATTTTTCTCTTTTTGTGAGTGTGTATGTATATGCTTCTTTGTGTGATTTTGGATAAACAGCTTTGTTTTTGCCATTTGTCCTAGGGTACTGTCTATTTTTTTTTTAGTATAGTTTTTAGCGTTTCTTATCATGATGGATTTGTTTTTTGGTTTCGTTGCTCTATTTTTTTTATTAATTTTTAATTTTTTTATTTTTAATAATTTTATTTTAATAAATTTATTTTTCTTTCTTTCTTTTTTTCTCCCTTTTCTTCTGAGCTGTGTGGCTGACAGCATCTTGATGGTCTGGCTGGGTGTCAGACCTGAGCCTCTGAGGGGGGAGATCCAAGTTCAGGACACTGGTCCAGAGACCTCCCAGCCCCATGTAGTATCAAATGGAAAAAGTCTCCCAGAGATCTCCATCCCAACGCTAACACCCAGCTCCACTCAACGACCAGCAATCTACACTGCTGGACACTCTATGTCAAACAACAAGTAAGACAGGAATAGCAGAGAGGCAGCCTAAAATCATAATAAGTTCAAGGCACACCAAAACACAATACCAGACACAGTCCTGCCCACCAGAAAGACAAGATCCAGCCTCATCCACCAGAACACAGGCACCAGTCCTCTCCACCAGGAAGCCTACACACTGAACCAAACTTATCCAATGGGAGAAAATACCAAAAACAATGGGAACTACGAACTTGCAGCCTGCAAAAAGGAGACCCCAAACACAATAACTTAAGCAAAATGAGAAAACAGAGAAATACACAGCAGATGAAGGAGCAAGGTAAAAACCCACCAGACCAAACAAATGAAGAGGAAATAGGCAGTCTACCTGAAAAAGAATTCAGAATAATGATAGTAAAGATGTTCCAAAATCTTGGAAATAGAATGGAGAAAATACAAGAAACTTTTAACAAGGACCTAAAAGAACTAAAGAGCAAACAAACAATGATGAACAACAAAATAAATGAAATTATAAATTCTGTAGAAGGAATCAATAGCAGAATAACTGAGGCAGAAGAATGCATAAGTGACCTGGAAGATAAAATAGTGGAAATAACTACTGCAGAACAGAATAAAGAAAAAAGAATGAAAAGAATTGAGGACAGTCTCAGAGACCTCTGGGACAACATTAAATGCAACAACATTCGAATTATAGGGGTCCCAAAAGAAGAAGAGAAAAAGAAAGGGACTGAGAAAATATTTGAACAGAATAGTTGAAAACTTCCCTAATATGGGAAAGAAAATAGTAAATCAAGTCCAGGAAGTGCAAAGAGTCCCTCCCATACAGGATAAATCCAGGGAGAAACACACCAAGACACATATTAATCAAACTATCAAAAATTAAACACAAAGAAAAAATATTAAGAGCAGCAAGGGAAAAGCAACAAATAACACACAAGGGAATCCCCAAAAGGTTAACAGCTGATCTTTCAGCAGAAACTCTGCAAGCCAGAAGGGAGTGGCAGGACATATTTAAAGTGATGAAAGGGAAAAACCTACAACCAAGATTACTCTACCCAGCAAGGATCTCAGTCAGATTCGACAGAAAAATTAAAACGTTTACAGACAAGCAAAAGCTAAGAGAATTCAGCACCACCAAACCAGCTTTAAAACAAATGCTAAAGGAACTTCTCTAGGCAAGAAACACAAGAGAAGGGAAAGACCTACAATAACAAACCCAAAACAATTAAGAAAATGGATTAAATGCTCCAACCAAAAGACATAGACTAGCTGAATGGATACAAAAACAAGACCCATATATATGCTGTCAAAAAGGGACCCACTTCAGACCCAGGGACACATACAGACTGAAAGTGAGGGGATGGAAAAAGATATTCCATGCTAATGGAAATCAAAAGGAAGCTGCAGTAGCAATTCTCATATCAGACAAAATAGACTTTAAAATAAAGAATGTTATAGGAGACAGAGAAAGACACTACATAATGATCAGGGATCAATCCAAGAGGAAGATATAACAACTGTAAACATTTATGCACCCAACATAGGAGCACCTCAATACATAAGGCAAATACTAACAGCCATAAAAGGGGAAATCGACAGTAACACAATCATAGTAGGGGACTTTAACACTCCACTTTCACCAATGGACAGATCATCCAAAATGAAAATAAATAAGGAAACACAAGCTTTAAATGATACCTTAAACAAGATAGACTTAATTGATATTTATAGGACATTCCATCCAAAAACAACAGAATACACTTTCTTCTCAAGTGCTCATGGAACATTCTCCAGGATAGATCATATCTTGGGTCACAAATCAAGCCTTGGCAAATTTAAGAAAATTGAAATCGTATCAAGTATCTTTTCTGACCACAACACTATAAGACTAGATATCAATTACAGGAAAAAATCTGTAAAAAATACAAACACATGGGGGCTAAACAATACACTACTAAATAACCAAGAGGTCACTGATGAAACCAAAGAGGAAATCAAAAAATACCTAGAAACAAATGACAATGAAAACACGACAACCCTAAACCTATGGGATGCAGCAAAAGCACTTCTAAAAGGGAAGTTTATAGCAATACAATCCTACCTCAAGAAACAAGAAACATCTCAAACAACCTAACCTTACACCTAAAGCAATTAGAGAAAGAAGAACAAAAAAAACCCAAAGTTAGTAGAAGGAAAGAAATCATAAAGATCAGATCAGAAGTAAATGAAAAAGAAACGAAGGAAACAATAGCAAAGATCAATAAAACTAAAAGCTGGTTCTTTGAGAAGATAAACAAAATTGATAAACCATTAGCCAGACTCATCAAGAAAAAAAGGGAGAAGACTCAATAGAATTAGAAATGAAAAAGGAGAAGTAACAACTGAAACTGCAGAAATACAAAGGATCATGAGAGATTACTACAAGCAACAGTATGCCAATAAAATGGATAACCTGGAAGAAATGGACAAATTCTTAGAAAAGCACAACCTTCCAAGACTGAACCAGGAAGAAATAGAAAATATAAACAGACCAATCACAAGCAATGAAATTGAAACTGTGATTTAAAATCTTCCAACAAACAAAAGTCCAGGACCAGATGGCTTCACAGGCGAATTCTATCAAACATTTAGAGAAGAGCTAACACCTATCCTTCTCAAACTCTTCCGAAACATAGCAGAGGGAGAAACACTCCCAAACTCATTCTATGTGGCCACCATTACCATGATACCAAAACCAGACAAAGAGGTCACAAAAAAAGAAAATTACAGGCCAATATCACTGATGAACATAGACGCAAAAATCCTCAGTACTAGCAAAGAGAATCGAACACCACATTAAAAGGATCATACACCATGATCAAGTGGGGTTTAACCCAGGAATGCAAGGATTCCTCAACATACGCAAAATCAATGTGATACACCATATTAAATTGAAGGGGAAAAACCATACAATCATCTCAATAGATGCAGGAAAAGCTTCTGACAAAATTCCACACCGATTTATGACAAAAACCCTCCAGAAAGTAGGCATAGAGGGAACTTACCTCAACATAATAAAGGCCTTATATGACAAACCCACAGCCAACATCGTTCTCAATGGTGAAAAACTGAAACCATTTCCACTAAGATCAGGAATAAGACAAGGTTGCCCACTCTCACCACTATTATTCAACATAGTTTGGGAAGTTTTAGTCACAGAATTCCGAGAAGAAAAAGAAATAAAAGGAATCCAAATTGGAAAAGAAGAAGTAAAACTGTCACTGTTTGCAGATGACATGATACTATACAAAGAGAATCCTAACGATGCGACCAGAAAACTACTAGAGCTAATCATTGAATTTGGTAAAGTAGCAGGGTGCAAAATTAATGCACAGAAATCTCTTGCATTCCTATACATTAATGATGAAAAATCTGAAAGAGAAATTAAGGAAACACTCCCATTTACCATTGCAACAAAAAGAATAAAATGACTAGGAATAAACCTACTGAAGGAGGCAAAAGACCTGTGTGCAGAAAACTATAAGACACTGGTAAAAGAAATTAAAGATGATATAAACAGATGGAGAGATATACCATGTTCTTGGATTGCAAGAAACAACATTGTGAAAATGACTCTACTACCTAAAGCAATCTACAGATTCAATGCAATCCCTACCAAACTACTAATGGCATTTTTCACAGAACTAGAACAAAAAATTTCACAATTTGTATGGAAACACAGAAGACCCCAAATAGCCAAAGCAATATTCAGAAAGAAAAACGGAGCTGGAGGAATCAGGCTCCTGGACTTGAGACTATAGATCAAAGCTACAGTAATCAAGACAGTACGGTACTGGCACAAAACCAGAAATATAGATTAATGAAACAGATAGAAAGCCCAGAGATAAACCCACGCACATATGGTCACCTTATCTTTGATAAAGGAGGCAAGAATATACAATGGAGAAAAGACAGCCTCTTCAATAAATGGTGCTGGGAAAACTGGACAGCTACATGTAAAAGAATGAAATTAGACACTCCCTAACACCATACACAAAAATAAACTCAAAATGGATTAGAGACCTAAATGTAAGGCCAGGTGCTATAAAACTCTTAGAGGAAAACATAGGCAGAACATTTTATGACATAAATCACAGCAAGATCCTTTTTGACTCACCTCCTAGAGAAATGGAAAGAAAAATAAACAAATGGGACCTAATGAAACTTAAAAGTTTGCACAACAAAGGAAATCATAAACAAGACGAAAAGACAACCCTCAGAACGGGAGAAAAAATTTGCAAATGAAGCAACTGACAAAGGATTAATCTCCAAAATATACAAGCCACTCATGCAGCTCAATATCAAAAAAACAAACAACCCAATCCAAAAATGGGCAGAAGACCTAAATAGACATTTCTCCAAAGAAGATATACAGATTGCCAACAAACACATGTAAGGATGCTCAACATCACTAATCATTAGAGAACTGCAAATCAAAACTACAGTGAGGTATCACCTCACACTGGTCAGAATGGCCATCATCAAAAAATCTACAAACAATAAATGCTGGAGAGTGTGTGGAGAAAAGGGAACCCTCTTGCACTGTTGGTGGGAATGTAAATTGATACAGCCACTATGGAGAACAGTATGGAGGTTCCTTAAAATACTAAAAATAGAACTACCATATGACCCAGCAGTCCCACTAGTGGGCATGTACCCTGAGAAAACCATAATTCAAAAAGAGACATGTACCACAATGTTCATTGCAGCACTATTTACAATAGCCAGGACATGAAAGCAACGTAAGTGTCCATCAACAGATGAATGGATAAAGAAGATGTGGCACATATATACAATGGAATATTATTCAGCCATAAAAAGAAATGAAATTGAGTTATTTGTAGTGAGGTGGATGACCTACAGTCTGTCATACAGAGTGAAGTAAGTCAGAAAGAGAAAAACAAATACTGTATGCTAAGGCATATATATGGAATCTAAAAACAATGGTACTGATGAACCCAGTGGCAGGGCAGAATAAGACATAGACATAGAGAATGGACTTGAGGACATGGTGTGGGGGAGGGGGAAGCTGGAGCAAAGTGAGTGTAGCATCAACCTATATACACTACCAAATGTAAAAATACTTAGCTAATGGGAAGCAGCCACATAACACAGGGAGATCAGCTCGGGGATTTGCGACAACCAAGAGGGGTGGGATAAGGAGTGTCGGAGGGAGGCTCAAGAGGGAGGGGATATGGGGATATATGTATGCATATGGCTGATTCACTTTGTTGTACAACAGAAACTAACACAGTGTTGTGAAGCAATTATACTCCAATAAAGATCTATTAAAAATAATAATAAAATTTAAAAAAAAGGAATCATCTGGAGGGCTTTTGTTAACTGAAGATGGCTGGGCCCCACCCGCAGTGATTCTGATTCCCTGGTAGGGGGGAGAGGAGGTAGTGGCAAAAATTTATATTTGTAGTAATTTCCCAGATGTTACTGAGGCTGCTGATCTGGCAAAATGAACTTTGAGACCACCAGATTGGATTAGAGAATAACTCTGAACTTCCCCTTGTTCTTTATTAAATCAGCCTTAGAGCGCATTTGATTTTTTTTTTTTTTTTTTAAATCACCGTCCTGACACTGACGAGTCAAATAGATCTGGCAACCAACCGAATCGCCAAGTGTTTTCTCTACATTCTGTTTTTAACTCACAAGGTCTCCAAATTGCAATGGCTTGGAATTCTATGTGTATTTACATATTTAGATGGTGGTGTTCAACTGATTTTTTTTTTTGACTGATGTTGACTTTCTCTCGTTATCACTGTGCTTGTTATTTTAACTCAAGTGCCGGTTTCAATATTTTTCATTACACTTTGCTAGATTTCATCCATCAATTGATACATGTCAAGATATTTATGGAAACTGAGTCACAACTATTTAGCTGTGTCTCTCAGATTTTTCTCTTCAGAATTTGGTTGTCTTTATAACATGTACCAATTTGATAACTTCATCATAGTTGAGCCTTTGCCCAGTTTGCCAGTGTTTACCAAATATATTAACATTTGTCAGTATTAATACAGTGAGAGAAGAAATATTTGGCTTTAGGAATCTTTCCTTCCCAGCCTAAAATGGATTCTATTCACACATGTGTAAAATTAAGAATTAAATCTAATAATTGCAAAAAACACAGCCATGGCAATATATATGGAGCTAATTTACATGGCACTAACATTCATTCCTTTTAAATTTCAGTTTTCTACAGTTTCAGTAATGGGGCATAATTTTAAATATCCAACCTAGCACTCCTACGCTCACTGTTAAAGCAACCCAGGGTCCAATATTTGAACCAAATGCTATGGTCCTTGTCTAATTTATCTGCCCTGTGTAACCTAGCTGATGTTACAGTAAATTTGGGTTATAACCTTAACACCGAATATTCAATATTTCATAGGCAAAGAAGCCAGCCAGTAAGTTACATTATTTTGTAAAGTCACAACATTTTCCTTTCAAGGTAGTAAGGGGGCAGAAGCAAAATTCTGTTATTTACCTTGTGACTATATTCTGCATTCAATTAACATAAGCTTGCTTGATTTGGGGCCACTGAAATCCCTGCACTAGACTGACACTGTCAAGTCATGGGAAAACTCAAAGTTGCAAAACAGAGAAACCAAAGGTTAAATAGCAGTTTGTAACAGATTGGTCTTGCATTGCACTGTGTTTAACAGAAACCCAACTATACTGGCTTACCCAAATGGACATTTACTTATTCACTTAATAAAAAGCCTGGAGAGAAACAGTATAGGTGTAGTGGCTCATTGATGTTCCTTATCCCTATGTCTTTGCTTAGTATGAGATTTTCAGTCTCATAGTTGTCTCCTTGTAAGAAAACAACTGTTTCATCTACTGCCTCCTACTGCTAGGCAGGAATAAGAAACAAGACAGAAGTTGATTTTTCATCTTGATAACCCAGGATCCACAGAAAACTTCCCTTGGGTTTTGAGCTCAACTTTTGTTACCTATCTAACTGTAATAACAATGAGGGGCAGAATGTAGATTTAACAAAATTTATTTCATTCCCAAACAAAATCCATGTTCTGTTAGTAAGAAGGGAGGAAGAGACATTACGCAGCTAAATAGCAATGTTTGCCACACAATTCATACATACGATCGGGGGTAAATTCAGGTTTGGAGATGCTAAAGGATCCTCAGTTTTGGGGGAGTGTGTAAAAGACTATAAACTTATGAAAACAAATTTGGGTATGAAAGTGATTATTTAAATAAGACATAGTATTATGTTACAAATTTAAAATAAGAAATACGAACATGTGCTTACGTGAAGGCATTGCTGGGGCATCTATCAGGACTTGGGAGGGACCCATGGGTATACTACAGAGGTGTCAAACTACTTTAGAGTCCTTAAATACGAACAACAGTGTTTATTATTCTATTTGCCAGCTACTTTCATTAAGATAATCTACGTTGTACCTATTCAGTTATAGAAAAAGAGAAAAACAAAGCAACTTTTGAGTGCTAGGCCATCCGTTATTAAGCTGTCACAAAGATGGTCTTTGTGATTTGCTGCTATCATTATTTTGATACAAAGATAATTTTGACACACTGAAGAACATCATTCAACTACTTTGAAGTTAATCTCTTAGTCATTCAAATTATTTCTCATAAATCATAATCAAAGGAAAAATTACATTTGGAGTCTATGCATCAAATGTCACTATATATGTCTCTATATTAATCACCTAAAAACTTTCTTAGATTATTATTTAGGGGGCAGAAATCTCTTATGCTTTTTAGATACTAAAAAACAGGTATACTAGATTACTAGTGATCTAATAACCAAATTGAGTTTTCCATCTGTATTTTCCAACATTAGCTTGTTTTAAAGGAATTATATATAAGGTAAGCTTTTGTGTGGCTTGATCACAAATCCCAAATGTATTATCATTAATCTCTGAATATCTTCACCTTCAAATATAACATACCTAGAACTCAATAAAATCTTATTGAATCCATGCTCCTATGTTCTGCCCATGAACTAAATATAATACAAGAACATATAATAATGGCACAATGAAAGGGTTTACCTAAGCTTGTTTCTTCTGCAAACAAGTCATTGGATTCTGAAAAAGACAATTAACCTTCCTTATCTATAAAATGTTTATAAATAATCTTATGATCCCACTTGATAACATTTAAATTTGTTTTAGAGGAAAATATGAACTTATGGCATGGTTTTAAAAATAGGCTAAGGCCTCATTCAATATAATTAGTGTCCTATTGGGAGCAGATAATTCAGAAATCCTAGTGTCTATAACATCTCAGGATTCAGACCCTAAACTATAAAGATGGCATTTCTAGGGAAGAATAAGGTAAATAATAAGACTAAGATCCCTAAAGAGTAAAATCAATAAGCCAAGAATCAGAAGTAATCAAAAGATAAGGAACAAAATGAACAGGAAGAAAAAAGTTCCTTTGCAGGAAACATCATTCATTAATCAAATATTTAGGAAAATGCTAATTGCTAAATCACAGACAACGCTATCTACAATTGCTAGGTGGATAGTATGGTAGAAGACTAGTAAGACTAGAAGATGAAAAAAGTAAAAGACTAAAAGTATAGTATGTATAATAGCTGTCTTCAAAAAGTTTATAACTATAAAAACATGCAATACAGTACTGCGGGCAATGTGGACTGTTAACTTTGGATGCAGAAATGTTTTTGAAGAACAGCTACACAGTGATTCTGCTTTCTTTTGCAGGATAAGGATGCAGAATTGTTGGTGCCAAGTTTGGTTTAAGAACCAGATAAGTAGAAGTACAAGAGATCATTATTTTAAGCTCTTATGGAATGATGATGTAAACCTAAGTACCACAGAGTGATGTTAAGGCAATAATTGGTTTTCATTCTTAATTCAAGTGGACCCCACATGAATAGAAAGGGCAGTTAGTAGCCGAGTACCCTATCAGAATTTGGAGACAAGGAAAAACCTTGTAAAATCTCCACTATATGTGACCCCAATTTATGTAGCTATTCCATTTCTATAAAGGTCTCAATCCTTGGCTAAATATGAGTATGGTTTCCTCCTGCTTATGTGAAATCATTTACAACACATGATGTGATAGGAAAGAGATGGGATGGGAAAGTTAAGCACAGGCCAGCCACTGACTTCCTAAACTTTGTATGTAGTTTGAATCTTCTCTGGAGAAAAATGAGGACCATTTGAATAGTTTTAACTAGAAAAGTGTCATGATCTCATCTGTGATTTTGTGAGCAAGGTTGAAATGAGGAGACTGGAGCAAAGCAAGACTGGAAATATGGGAGCAGTTTAAAATTAACCATTTCAATATTTTCAGGACTTGACATTATAATTACATAGATAGGTCCCATGCAATGCTTATCTAGGTTCAATTATTTCCCACAGCTGAGGCAAGAGCCTTCCGTATAAGGTTGCTGCTGTAGTGGATACGAAAAGTCACCATCCTCAGCACTGTGTGAGCACCAGGCACTATTATCTCTAATCTTTTGGGTTGTTTGTTCTCAGCTTCCCATAGTTTCCTCAGATATACACACTGATCAATACTCAGGTGGATACTTGAGGTGGCTCTCTCAAGATCCCTGGAGTTCTCTGTGTAGCTGTCCTTTCTTCAGTACTCTGCCCTATGAAATCTCTCTACCTCAGCTTCCTCAGGCTCTCCTCCTCCCCTCAACATCAACTTCCTCAACCCAGGGAGTCTGCTCAGCTTTGCCTGGGTTGCTCTTCCCCATACCACTACAGTAACTCTCGGGGCACTAACCTAACCGTTTTAGGCGGGAAGGTAAATCTAGTTCCCATTACTCTATTTTAGCCAAGAAAGCTTCCACATCAAAGTATTTTAATACTATAATCCTTTATGGTGAGACCCAGGGACTTGATTAAATTTAATTCTTTTAGAAAGACTATTTTATAGGTTGTACCGTACATTTCCTAATATATGTCATCAGGAAGCACATAATGTTGATTTTATTCTTTCTTTTATTCTTCTGGGGCTTATTTTAAAGTCATATATAATTAACATTCATACAGAGGTATCGCTGATGAAATACCCCAAATATAAAGTTTTCAGTTGCTTATTTACTTTATAGGACATTCGAGGTAACAATAACCAAGTTTTTAAGATTTTTAATATGATAGAACACTCATAGCTTCAAAGATTCCTAGGACTTATTTTTCAGTATAATTTAATTCTCACTTGTGCACATAACAGAAACAGATTTTGCCAAAAATACTATATTCTGAATAAATCATCTCAGGTGGAATTGCTGTGTCTAATGAAGTAGTCATCCTCTTACCATGGAAACATCACTATGCCACTGCCAAGTTTAGAAAATTCAGTCACACTCATTAATGGCCAAGACGACCACTGTGTCTGTGAATGAGACATTGCTCTTTTTATTGAATCTATGAGACAAAGATAAATATATATTGATCTCAACATAGATTCACTACCACGAGTAGAACCACTTTACTAATTAAAGACTTGATGAATATAATGAATTTTCATGGACGTGAAATACGTTGTATTACAGTTTTATATATTTCCAAAAGTAACTGACATATAGAATTTGTGATATATGTGTTCATATCCTTAGGATGTGCTCATTTTTATGCCAGAACTAGGATATAACTCACACTCAGCTCTTACTTCAAGGAGGTCAATAGCCCACAAACCACAGGTCCTTTGGTATTTTTCCTATGACACATCACACACATGCAACAGGCAAGTAAAAATGGAAATGTCACTCATTCATTCTAGAAAGTAACAATTTAAAGGTAGAGTAAAAGAATTTTTACTGGCCAGGAATGTTTAGAAGTTCTTCCACATACGGCAAGGAGTGTCAGTATTCCCATTGCTGCTTTAAAGCATTCATAACTGGTTTCAATCAGTAATATTGTCATCTCAGGTTGCTAACTTCCCATTGCTGCTATAAAGCATTCATAACTGGTTTCAATCAGTAATATTGTCATCTCAGGTTGCTAACCAGTATGCAACCAAAGGAAATGTACCTAACACGGTGAGGTTAAAACTGCTTGCGAAAACCAGTCTGCTAAATGTATTATACCTGTTCAATCTTAACTCCGGCATTACTTTTTTTCATTAGGTCAGGCTCAATTACATTTGCCATCTTCTGTGATCGCTACAAAGTCTAGTTTCATCAATATATTTGTTCTTTTCCTTAGGCTTCGACAAATTTAATAAGCCTTGAAGGTTGCCAAGTTTACTGTAGTAAACGCAAGGAATATAGAATATACTAAATCCATAATATTTCTAGAATCACAAGAGATACAAAGTCTGTATTTCTTTTCAAGATGAGTTGGTTTAAATTAAGAGAAATATACAGATGACTATTCTTTTCTGGTTGTGTATGGAAGTTTTATGGAGTATGTGTTGATCTGAGGCAAAATCTTCACTGTGCACAGTTGCTACCTTCATCTGTCTGCATGTGAGCAAACATGAGCAAACGAGTGGGTAAATACAGTTGAAAATCAAATAGAAGAAGGGTCAGGACCCAGCAGCAAAAAACCAAAAACCAGAAAACTGGCAATGACATCAACTACAATTCAATCATTTTAGACTGAATGAGATCAGCCCAGTTTTCTAGAACAAACGTGAACAACGGAAGTTACTCAGACTTAACTTCATATACTAGAGTGAGTAGAGTTACACTGATAGGAAATCCACCATAATGTTTATCATCCTGTAGATATTTTATTCCCCAATAATATGTATTCTGGCCTATTTGGGGAGGGGAAGAGTGGGAGAACTGGGACATAAATAGAAGATTCTCTGTTGAAGGCTGGATCAATCAATGCTGCATTGTTTAAACATCATTGTTCCCAGAAGAAATACATAGAAAAATGTGAGAGCCATTGCATGAGTATACAAATATATTTTCAACTCATTCAAAAATCCATAATAAGTCAAAGACCAGAATATAAATAGTGTAATCCTTATGTCACCCCTCACTTCATCAACTCATTTTTAACAGAGGCAGCAATTTTTTTTTAAGTTTTAAAGAAAGGAACTGGGAATGAGCTTGCAGTCAATAGCTTCAACCAGGAGACTCTCATAGCTTTATAATTAACTACAAAGCAAGTATGCATTTATAAACAAACACCAAAACAATGATGCTGAGGAACCTCATAAGGATAAATAAAGATTGTACAATACTGTTATGATTAAGCATTTTTTCCTCTGGGGGCTGTTTAGGTTTTTATTGTTATTTTGCAGTTTAATAAAAACGTAAATGCCAGTCTGAATGAGAACAATGGGGAAAATATTGAGGAAAAAAAGAAAGATAAGTGCTCCAGGGCACCTGAGTAACAGATGGCAAAAAAGATGGCCTGGGTCCACCTGGGGGATTTTAGGGCTCACTGGCGCATAGCATAGGTATGTGAATGAGGTAATTAACAACTCTACTCCACAAGGCAGCTAAATACAAGGCTACTTCATGTTGGTTCAAAAGCTGTAAAAATGGCCTAACACAGCAAGTTGGGGCAAAAATTATATAAGCAAGCATATATTGAGAGAAACTGTGCTTGTGTAAACCCCATTAGTTCCGAGGTAGTCCTTTCTTCTTAAGGGTTTTGTTTTATTTTAATCCTCCTTATCCCAACCCTTGGGTTTTTCACAGTTTAAAAGATGGAAATAGTGGTAATGAATGTGTTGTCATCAAAATAAAGACATTGCAATGTTTTCCATCAAGAAGAAGGATACATTGAAGGGTCAGTTTCTCTAAACAAGTCACTGGGGTAAATTCAAACTCTGTGGTGGGACTGAGCACTGGAGAGCACAACACCTTTAATCATATCTTCAAAACACTACAAGTCTATTTCATTTTAATTTGTACCATATCACACAATGCTTCCCACATGCTCTCACTGGCCATAAAGGGCTATGGACAAAACTCTGTCTCCAGACAGTTTAGACAACTCACAGTCTTTCATTAGTTGAGAGACCTGGACAAGATATTTAATCTTTCCAGGCGTTAGTTTGCCCACCTGTAAATTGGGCACTAAGGTTTAAAGATAAAGCCTGTGTCAGACTAAGGCTTAGTCAGCTTCTCTAGAGAAACAGAACCAACATGATATGTGAGAGAGAGAGAAATTTATTTTAAATAACTGACTCACACTATCGTAGGGCTGATAAGTCTGAAATCTGCAAGGCAGGCCGGCAGTCTGGAGACCGAGGCAAGAGTCGCAGTTGCAGCCTCGAGTCGACGGGCAGTATGGAGGAAGAACGCCTTCGTCTTTGAATTTATTTCCTGTGGGGCCTATTTAAGCACTTCGTGGAGTTCCCAGGGCAACCGTGTCACTGCACAGGTGTGTTGTATTGGGGGTCAGGAGGAGAGGATTCAGGTGTGTAGTGCAGTGATTCTCAGACCTGACTGCAACCAGGATCACCTACAGAGCTTTTAAAACCTACTAATACCAACCCCTTCCCCCCAGTCTTACTTAATTTGAAAGCTCCCCAGGTGATTCTAATGTGCACCCAGCGTTGGAAACCACTTTTGCAGGAAAGAGAGATTATTCTAGAAATAATTAGGAAAAGTATGTCATCCCTATATATCAGAGATATAAACTCAAGCACTGCTCTAGCTCACGAATTGACTATACAGCATCACATTGCCTTCAGTGTTGGCCCAGGGCTACCAGAGCATTCCTAGGTATAGGTGGTAAATCACCCAAAGTAATTCCCTTTCTGACACTGATATGTTAGCTTATACACAAAACAGTTTGCTGAAACATTTTGCTAAGTGCAAGAAAATTAAAACAATGTAAAATCCACGATATTCATTTCTTTACATTTCTTTAAATATTTATAGTAATGTAGTCCAAGGAAATCATAAACATGAACAAAATGCTGAAAAGCAACACGAAAAATGTCATGTAGTGAAAATGAAAATCAAATTAATAAGCTTAATTAACATAAATTAAAGCTACCAATCATTCATCAAATCTCTATTTTGGCCTAGTTTTTATATTAAAACCTGTGAATGATATAGATATAATCCATGCATTGAAAGAGGTTACTACCGCATTAGAGATGAGTGAAATATCATATGATGATGCTTGATAAATAATAACAACAACTATCATTTGTTTAACACCACATGTTAAACTCTGTTTAAGCACTTACATCTATGAACTCAATTCGCATAACATGTATGAGTGGTAATTACCATTTTTCAGACAAGGAAACCAAGGTATACAATATTAACTAAATTGTCTCTTATACAGCTAATTACTGACAGAATTAGAATGAAAATAGAAACAGGGAAAACTGGAACTGAGAACAAGAGGTCAAGAAGTGTCTGACATGGAAATGCTGATCATTCACATAAAGATGACCCTGGAAGGTATAGGGAGGAGTTGAAATTACCTAGAAAAGAATATATACAAAATGCTTCCCACTCTCCCCAGATTCTCCACTCTTATTTTCCTCTACTCTTCTCTAGTATCTTATACTGAAAGCAATCTTCATCAAGTGTATTATCCAAGCAAAGCACACCTTTCTTTTTTTTTTTTTTTGGCTGTGTTGGGTCTTAGTTGTGGCATGTGGGATCTTTTGTTGCAGCACGCAGGCTCTCTAGCGGAGGCGCTCAGGCCCAGTAGTTTTGGCGCACGGGCTTAGTTGCCCCGCTACATGTGGGATCTTATTTCCGCAACCAGGGTTCGAACCCGCGTCCCCTGCATTAGAAGGCGGATTCTTAACCACTGGACCACCAGGGAAGTCCCAAGCACACCTATTTATAACTGCCTAGTGTTTCACCCATGATTCCTAGAGAGAAAATAGCCTGTTTTCCCAGCTGTACTCTTTCCCCTTTCTTGCCCATGCTGAATGTTTCTTTATCTCTCCCCTGGGAGGCTTCTACAGGCTCTCTGCCAGAGCCTATCTGCTGACTCTCATAACATTTTTCACGTGTCACGCCTGTGTCACTGGAGTTTAATTATTTATTGGCAAACCTGTCTCCTCTCAGGGACTGTGTGTACCCTCAGAGTTCCAGTCTTACAGAGATTTATGTCCCAAGTTGCTCAATAAAAGAATGAATCTCCAACGAGGACAATGTCCAAGGTTTAAAAAACAAAAACACTAAACAAAATAAACAAAACAGAAAAAGAGGGGAAAAGACGGAGTGGGGCTAGTGAAGTAGGATTTCCAGAGTGGGCCGCAGGTTTGGAAGAGAGAGAAGGTAGACTGACCACTAGCTGTCATGGAAAGAGGCTGGAAGGAAAGGAGGAGGGAAAGAAAACCAGTTAAACCTGGGAAGTCAGGCATCATCCTGGCTCTTCACAAAGTAGCAGAGGCTCCCAACACTGAGATTTCTAAGAGAAGTATAAATCTTGCCTGAACTATAAAATCCTTCACAAATCTAGAGCATGATGAAATTTGAAATGTGAAAAATGACTGAATTCCAAAATTTGTTTTAAAGCTATGAGAAAACACTCATCTATATTTTCCACATTTTTCTAAGCGAATATTTTAGCAATGTACATATATATACATATTTACTGATATAAACTCACATTAAACAAAAAATGAATTCATAAATGTATTCTGTAAAGAAATATACTCGCTTTCTAATTCTCCTTGTTCTAATCCTGCCGTCAGTCCCAGAAGGGCTGTTTCATTAGCACCAGCCTGCCTTTTACCTTTTTTCCTTTGAAAACAAAAACAATATATATATATATATATATATATATATATATATGGTTTAAATATATATTTTAGTGTTATGAATTCATTTTCAGTCACAGTCTATTGCTGTCAAATAAACAGTATTTAAATTCCTGTAAAAGAATCTTAGAAATGAGCAAAAAAATTTAATCCTAATTCTGTTCAGGAGTAAACAAAATAATCAGAAGAAAAGCAACAAGTGTCACCAAGAATTAAAAATAAATGAGTTTTTCAGACCCTTTCCATCCACCCAACGGTACTTTCTTAACTGAGAAATTTTGCCCTAAAAACTATAAAGGAAGACTTTTGTTGATTGTCAGAAATCACTTATTAAAGAAGCAGTTTTTCAAGTGTTAAAAAAAAATCAGTGATAGAATATGTGTAAATTGCTTGATTCTTAAGGACGAGCTTCTCAAGAAAACACTGAGATCAACTGCTGAAGGTTCCCAAACATAGAATCCAGATGGGTCTGCTGAATGAACTTTTTTTTAAAAGAAATCAGGCCACAAGAAGGGAAGAAGGAAATGGAATTTAGGATGTCTTGATTTTTTTTCCAGCATAATCTAAACTTTGATTGGAATTTTATGCTAAAAGGTAATTCCTGAGCAGTGCTTAAACTGCTTAAGCTTAAGCTTCCACCAGGAAAAGGTCACTATATGTTTAAATTTTGTCTTGTGTACCGGAAATTGAAAAGTGAAAATTGCTTCAAGGCACGTTCCTGCTATGTAACATAGGTTGTGGAATTTATCTTAATATTAAAATGAAAATACATGTTATTGACCTAATAAAATGTAATTAAAGCAAATATTCATATAAAGAATGTAAGTGAAGCACTTTTCATAATTTGTTAATTGCTGTCATCTGCGACACATTTTATCTAGGGTTTAGTCGTCAGTGACAAAATAATAAAATGCCTACTTTTAAAAATATTTGGATATCATTCAAGATTTTATAGATGGGAAATAAGCCAATGAACGTACCTAACACATTTAAAGGGCCTTTTTACCTACCAAAATTTAAGCAAAAAAACTCTAACCTACATTATCTCCAGCTTTGAAGCATGAGAAAAAGCATAACAATTATTTTTTATTTTCACACACTGTCACCTAATTAATTTCTTCAAAAACTTGGGGAATTGTGCTTTGATTCTCTTCCTAAATCATCAAAATTAGCTTTCCATTCATCAACTACAAGCTGCTAAAATATCAACTGTCACTGTGAATCAAAGAAAACAGTTTTGGATTAAAAAATACTGATATGTTGGAATCCGATTAATTTTTCACACTGTCATCTTGAGAACCAAAGAAAAAGAAACAATGAAAGAGATATATAGAATGAATACAGTTATATGTTTATAAGGGTTAAAATGCAAAGGCAGAAGGAGCATGGATTGTGAATGATACCACTGGAGGAAAGGAAACACAATATGGAGGCCACAAATGGCTTAAGGGAAAAAATGATCATGAAAACATGTATATGGAAAATTTTCATTTTCCTGGTTTTGCCACATTTCGGCATTACAATGTATTTTTTTATCTTCTAGCTCGTTACCTTGCAACAATTTGCTCCATGGTTATTTTTCCACATTATTTCTAAGTAAATTGTTTAGGAATATACACGTATATACATATATTCTTATATTGTACTTACAGTTTATGTACTTACATGAGTACATAAACTCACAATTTTTTATGAAAATATTCTGCTTTATCCCTTGCCAGTATGTTAGAGTCTTCTTCATTACAACCCACATACATACACTTTATTATTTTATATTGATATTGAATATTTGTTAACATTGCTATGTTATATATAATTATTACCCACTGATGAAAATTTAACTTGTATCTTAATTGTTCCCCTAACAATTACTGCTGTGAATTTTATCATCTTTGTACAGATTTCTCTGTGAAGTTAAAAGTTTTCAAGGTTTCTGTTTTTACATGTAAGGTTACCTTTTTACTGTTTAATTTGCAGGAATAATATACTTATTATGAATATTAGGTCTTTGTCATATTGAAACAATTATTTTCCTCCAAGTTGTTTTCATTTGCTCAAATTTTTAATAATTTTATTCATGCCTTTTGGCAATTATGCCACACTTAGAAAAGCCATGATATAAAATAAAATATTAAACTCGAGATATTATGATATTAAAGCAGTTTTATGCATCTTTTCCTCTAGGGTTTTATGGTTTTATTTTTTCCACTTTTTAAGAACATTTAAATTGTTGAACTATCTAGAATATATTTTGGCTTAAGACAGCAGATGCCAATTCAATTTCTCCCCTTTTCTTCAAATAGTTAAATATTTGTACCCACCCCATTTATTAAACAATTCATTGTTAGCTTGATAAACGAACAGAAACCTGTATATTCTTAAATTCTTCAAGCTATTTATTTTGTTCAAGTAGCCTGTCTATCAATATGCTATTCTGATTACTATACTTTAACAATAGTTTCAATAGCTCATAATCTTAGTCTTATTTCACTACTCTTTTTCCCCACAAAATTTTATATCTGAGTTTATATGTTCATAAATTCAAACCAATTTTCATTCCATTTTAATGATTATAAAGGTATTGTTAATTTGTTAGGGTGTGATTGAACATAATTTATTAGGTACTAGCATTTTCAAATGAAGAGACTATATCATGTAGAATTTGGTAGAATCATATAATTTATGAATAATTTATATATATCATTATATTAGGCTGGCCAAAAATTTTGTTCGGTTTTAAGAAACAATAAAAAACACATTTTTCATTTTCACCAAGAACTTTACTGAACAACATATTCACTAACCGAACGAACTTTTTTGCCAACCCAATATATCGTAGTAAACATGGCTGATTACATTTACTCAGAGATAGTTTATGTTAGTATTAATATTTTCAAAGGTTTTTTTTATCGTATTTCTAATGGATTATACTGTGTAGATAAAAGTTACTCATTTATGTGTAAATAATGTTGGCAATGAAATTATTAATACTAAACTAAGTTTAAAGACATTTTAATTGTTTACTATATTTAAGTTAATCATGCTATATTCATATGAAAAGAATGATGTCTTCTCCTTTTAAAAATATGTAGGGCTTCCCTGGTGGCGTGGTGGTTGAGAATCTGCCTGCCAATGCAGGGGACACGGGTTCGAGCCCTGGTCTGGGAAGATCCCACATGCTGCGGAGCAACTAGGCCCGTGAGCCACAACTACTGAGCCTGCGCGTCTGGAGCCTGTGCTCCCAACAAGAGAGGCCGCGATAGTGAGAGGCCCGCGCACCGCGATGAAGAGTGGCCCCCGCTTGCTGCAATTAGAGAAAGCCCTCTCACAGAAACGAAGACCCAACACAGCCAAAAATAAAATAAAATAAATTAATTAAAGGGCTTTCCTTTAAAAAAAAAAGTATTCTTTTTAATGTGCTGTTTTATTTACTTTAACTAGAAGAAATGTGAAATAAAAGTTGAGATAGAGGCATCTTTCTTTTCCCTTGAAAAGCTTATTTTTCTCTGTGAAAAATTTTAGCAATTTTCTGAAATATGTATTATTTGGCAGGATGGCAACATATTAAATTTTTAGATGGGTTTTTCTCTTATTCAGAGATAGGAATCTATCCTTATCCGTGACTTTGTATGTCTCAGCACAGCTTTAATTATTACAACATTCTCAAAATAAAAGTTATTATAATTCACTGAATTTAAATAATAGCATGTCTTTATACAATTTAAAGGAATGTTAAGTAAAAAAACACAAACAGTAATCAAATGTCACCCTCTCAAATAGGCTGGGGAATGTTGACTCTAAAAATTTGTTGCCTCTAAACTTTGGTTGTTAGGTTCAAGTCAGGGTCAGAAGTCATAAGTTCAAAAAGGAATTTTGAAATACAGAATTTCTTTTTTATTTGAAGTGTATTAATGACATAGTTTAATACTGGCAATCATATTATTGGCCATAATTAATTGATGCTTAAAACTATCCTTCTAACAGATTCTGAAATATAAAACAGTAGTTTAAGTTTAAAAAAGACCCTTAGTATTATTCTTAATTCTTTTCTTTTTTTCATAATGGACCTCAATTCCATTAGGAAATCCTGTTGGTTCTACCTTCAAAATACTCTTTCCCCATGCTTGCTTCCTTGGGTTTTGAGCTGTCTGTTCAAATGTTACCTTTTTAAAGGGGTCATTCCTGGCCATCCTATTAAAATTAGTAACCCCTAACATTACTTTCTAACCTCTGGCCTTTTTCACTCAGCAATATTCTCTAACTCACGTTAGTTAGTAAAACCTTGTAATAATAATAAATAACATCCAAAATTATTAAGGAATCACATTATTGTGAGGCTACTGAAAAACATCATTTTTAGATGTGGTTTGTATTGGCAGAAATTGTATACTGCAATAAGAAAGTCCCAGTCACAAGGCAATTCTAGCTTACACTCATCCATCTCCCACCCCTTAGAAGATCGGAATTTTAGCCAGCCCATATTGGAGAACAGAACTGGGCAGACTGACAATTAACTGTCAGTCACATTATATTTATTTGAATACAAGTTATCTCAGGTGCATTGTCTCAGGGTTTTACTTCATTTCACAATTACATATTCATTTATTTGTTGACTTTATGACCACACTACAATGTAGGCTCTATAAGGACAAGAACTTCGCTTAGTTCACTACTTATTATCCAGAGCAATAATAGCAGGAGCTCAATATATATATGTAAAAACAATTACTGAATGGATTTGATTGCTACAGAACATGCCAGGGTGTGAATTATGTTTCTAAGAAGGCTTCCAAGGGATCCATTTCCTGGTCATTTAAATCTTCCACTACCCAAATGATACATGAAGATTTCAGTGGCTGCCTATGAGAATGGAACAACGGAATTCATTTCAGTCATGAGCAGAATTTAAAAGAGAAGCATCTGAAGCATAAGATAAAGCACCAAATGAGTCATTTCCAGAAATTCAGTCTCTCACTTCATCATCACATAGCCAACTCCAAAACTAGTTGGTAGTTCAGGATCTTCTGAAAATTTGATATTTAGGTTGACAAAAGTTGGTAATGTTCCAAGAATATTGTCTTATGCCTTAGGAAGTTAAAATGAAATGGGAGAATGCTCCAAACTTTGCCCTTCATATAAAATACAATACAGCTATGGAAAGAATGATAGAATGACTTTCCATTAGTATATACTTGGAAAATCTAGTTTCAAAAGGAACAGTAAAGAAACATGTAGAAAAAGAAATTTCAGGTTGATTGCTGTATTATCTGGCTCTCAAAAAATTTAAACATGAAGAAAATTAATCCCATTTTATTTAATCTGCTTAATGCTTACTTATTATGGCAATTTAAAGCTCTACAATTTTTCTTCTAAGCTATCTTGTATTAAAAATATAAGTAAGAGAATGGCAATTGTACTTACTCATGGCAATAAATATTCTGTAGATTGCTGCCCCCAATTATCTTTTTTCCTCAATTATTGAACTGCCTAACAATCTTTCCCTTCATAAACTAAGAAAAACAAATCCATTCCTACATTCCTTTCATGAAATTTTAACCCTAGAATAAAATCCTTCCTTTGTAAAACAGCATGCAAACCGTCAACTTATATTTTAATGTACTCAAATGTGAAACAATAAATTCTCTCTGTATATTGTATATCCTTGACTGATAAAGAACCCAGATTCACTGAGAAGAGATACCCCTTCCTTTTTTCCCCACAGATCCGAATATTAGAATATAGTTATCATTCTTTTTGTTGGGCTTGGGTATCTCTTTTACTCCTAGACAGGAGAAAAGCATTTGGTTGCAGCAAAGGAATAGAGCACAGAAGTGAAGCCTTAAATGTATTGTGTAGCTTCTCTTTAGTATAGCTTCTTGGACTGGGTTTGAACATCTGTGTTTAAATGGAGGAGGGCCAGAACTCAAACACAATGTCTGTATAGGAGAAAGTATGAGATTAAGGACAAGGGTTTGAGAACCAAGTCAAAAAACTGTTCAAAAGAGAATTATTAGATTCTGATCATAAGTAGGGTTGCTTCAGTGCTTAGAGATATAGTCTGGCAGAGTGGAAAAGGGTCATTTTCTCTATGCCAGTCCAGAACTCATCAACGGTCTGAAATGCTGTGGAGTATAGATTGGGGAGCACGACAGAAACAAAGTGCTTGGTACTAACACATGATATCACAAGAGATGACATTAGCATGCCATCATTTAGGGTTTCCAAGTGGCTTTTTTGGGCTTAGATGTTGATTAGAATGCAATAATCTGTGAGGGCCAAGGCTGGGCCTACTGAGTTCAATGCTCTACTCAGATGCCTAGAACAACACTTTGTACAAAGTACGTACCCAATAAATACAGGTTGAATGGATGAATGAAGTGCAAGCCTTAACAGAGGAGAAAGAGTATCGAACATACTACATGAGGACCCTTCCTAGTCAGATGGGTGCTATTTACTATGGATATAAGCAAGAAACTCTTTGTTGATTCCCATGTTGAAGCAAATTTTCCTTTAGCCATATAAGACTGAGTCCATGTAATTTGTGCATGAAAATAAATATTGTATCATTATTTATGCATAAACTAGTGAGATCAGGTGTCATTTGGATTTCACACACAAAAAAAGTAAGGCACAAAGGTTAACTTGACCAAGAATATGATAAAATGTAAGTTAGGGAGACTTCTTATTTGTTTTTCATTTACATTTTCCCAAACATACAGTAAAGATAACTATAAAAGGATTTTTAAAACTCAGAAAATGTCTATATTTTAATAACATAGATCATGACTTCCATTCTTGGTAATGATAAGTAATACCCTTTTGACAACTACCCCCCAAAACACACATATAAAACCTGGGCACAACATTCTCCCCACACTGATCTATAGATTCAATGCATTCCCAGTAAAATTCACAAGAGAACTTTTGAATAAAATGACAAACTGATTCTAAAATTTAAATGGAAAGGCAAATAAACTAGAATAGCCAAAACAGTTTCACAAAGAAAAAGTTTAGAGCACTTACACTACCTGATTTCAAGATTTACTCTAAAGCTGCAGTAATCAATGGAGTCCCTTGTTTGCATAAGCAGAGAGGTACAGATCAATAGAATAAAGATATAGATCCTGACTTATATAGTCAATTGACTTTTGACAAAAGTGTCTGGGTAAATCAGTGGAATAAGCATACTAGTTTTAATAAATGATGCTGGAGAAACTAGATACCTGTTTGGAAAAAGAATGAAACTTGACTTTTACTTCATAATGCATTAAACCCACAGACACACATGATGGATTTAAGACTTAAGATAGGCACTAAAACTATTAAACTACTAAAATAAAATAGAAAAAAAACCTTTGTGACGTTGGTTAAAGCAAAGATTTTTTTTAAAAAAATAGTACAATTCATAAAAGAAAAACAATGATAAAATGTACCTTAAAATTAAAAACATTTGTTCTTTGGAAGATGTAACAGAAAAAAAAATTTTTTAAAGTCAGCCACAGACTGGGAGAAAATATCCATAAACCTATATTTGACAATGGAGTTGTATATGTAAAAAAAATTTTTTTAATTTCTTATAAATAAACAAATAATAAAATATCATGTTAACATAATGGGAAAATACTCTTTATAAAGAAGATATATTAGTGGACAAGAAGTAATGGAAAAAATGCAAATTCAAACGACAATAAGAAACCACTAAACACACAATGCCAGAATGGCTAAGGTTAAAGAGATTGACATTATCAGTGTCAACAAGAATGTTGAAAAAATTTAACTCATGTGTTGCTGGTAAGAATGCAAAGTAGCACAGCTGTTTTGACAAACAATTTGGCAGTTTCTCAAAATGTTAAACATAGGGCCTTAGTCTTGGTTCATACATGGTCCCCAGGAGAAAGAAATGACAATTGATTCCTTTCCTGTCATCCCAGGATACCATTAAGATGAAACTCCCAGGCCTATATATGTTTTCATACATAGGATCTGACATTTGTATTAGTCTGACTCCTCTCTGAGGCATCTCCCCACTGCTGATTTTCCTTTTAGGCAGTTTCACTGTATATTTAGAACTAATATTTTACTGGGTAAAAAACCTCTCCTACTACCTAAAACCTCAGCATTTTCACAAAATAGCTGTCCTTCATGCTTGACTTCAATGAAACATGCATTTTCCCTTTCATCAGAGAATAAAAGCACTCTCCTTAATGTTTATTTTCTAAGACCATACAAAGTATGAAGACTGCAAGCAAATATAACCTTCTCTACCTTGCCTACAGTAATTTCAATCATTTATATTCTATTCATAATCCCAAATCCTGCCTACCATTAGGGTCATGTTGTCTGATCAACTATTCAGGTATATATGGGTGCTCTTCATGGCTTCAGTGAAATGCTGGTGTACTCGCTGACAGTCGAACAGAGCATTGAAACTTAGCTCTGAGCCCTTATCTATTCAGTTTTAATATCTTCCACCTTCACCCACGTTCAGCGACACAATTGACACAATTCCATAACCACACCAGAGCTTTGTCATTATCAGATGGTTTCCACCTTATTTGCATTCAACATTTGCTTTCTTGAACCTTCCCCTTGAATTTTATTTTATTTTATTTTTTATTAATTTTTATTGGAGTATAGTTGCTTTACAATATTGTGTTAGTTTCTGCTGTACAGGGAAGTGAATCAGTAATGCATATACATATATCCACTCTTTTTTAGATTCCCTTCCCATTTAGGTCACCACAGAGCATTGAGTAGAGTTCCTTGTGCTATACAGTAGGTTCTTATAGTTTTCTATTTTATATACAGTAGTGTATATATGTCAATCCCAGTCTCCCTGTTCATCTCATCCCTCCCTCCCCTCCTTGGTAACCATAAGTTTATTTCTACATCTGTGACTCTATTTCTGCTTTGCAAATAAATTCATCTGTACCATTTTTCTAGATTCCACATGTAAGTGATATCATATATTCGTCTTTCTCTTTTTGACTTACTTCACTCTGTATGACAATCTCTAGGTCCACCCATGTTGCTGCAAATGGCATTATTCATTCCTTTTTATGGTTGAGTAATATTGCACTGTCTATATGTACCACATCTTCTTTATCCATTCCTCTGTTGATGGACATTTAGGTTGTTTCCATGTCTTGGCTATTGTAAATAGTGCTGCAATGAATATTAGGGTGCATGCAAACAAAGCAACTGACAAGGTATTAATCTTCAATATATACAAACAGCTCATGCAGTTCAATATCAAAAAAACAGATAACCCAATCAAAAATGGGCAGAAGATCTAAATAGACATTTCTCCAAAGAAGACATACAGATGGCCAAAAACACATGAAAAGATGCTCAACATCACTAATTATTAGAGAAATGCAAATCAAAACTGCAATGAGATATCACCTCACACTGGTCAGAATGGCCATCATCAAAAAATCTACAAACAAGAAATGCTAGAGAGGGTGTGGAGAAAAGGAAACCCTCCTACACTGTTGGTGGGAATGTAAATTGGTACAGCCACTATGAAGAACAGTATGGAGGTTACTTAAAAAACTAAAAATAGAGCTACCATATGATCCTGCAATCCTATTCCTGGGCATATATCTAGAGAAAACCCCTTGAATTTTAAAACGTGCACACCCATTAGTCAAGTATACAAAAAAAATGAGATATCCCATCCAGTTACTTTTTATGTCACTTCCCTTCCTTTCTTTATTTCCTTCCTCTCAGAGCATCTCCCTGAGGCATATCTAACCACTCTACAACCAGAGCTCATAACATTCTTGCTACTTTGTCCTTTTATTGAATGCTGTCTGATAAACTGGTTAAATCCAGCTGTCATATTTACCATTTTTGAGGGCTGCTATGAAATTTGACACCACAATCATGTATAACATTTAATTTCAGGTGCCTATCTATTATTTGATTTTCCTACATATCATCAACAGCATGTATTTGAGCATTAAAAACTTACATGTTTGTAGGGTCCACTTCTAGAGCCTAAAAGTCTTTTAGAGTCTGTTCTGTAAGACTGACTTCAACCAACACATTATAATTTTAATTTATGATACTTGTTTTCACAATTCTGTATAGTTAAACTTGTGTTCGAGTCAAAAAGAAGCAAACATAATGTTTCAATAAATTCAAAGTCACAATCAAGGATTAGAAATTTAATTTTAGATAAAAAAATAGTATCGATAATTATTTCAAATGTAAGTAGGTTCAGTCTGGCAGGATTGATCAAATCAAATGTGTCATTTATTTTATAAGTGCTTAATATGAAAGTAAAGGTAGAATTTCCAATTAGATCACTGACAATTCATGTTGAGATGAATAAATACATAGTAATTTTCTCCAAGTCACAAGTATCCCGCCCACCATATTTTAACTGAAAGTATAATTTTTAAAAATTAAAAATATTTCAAAATTTGAAATGTGGCTTTATACTTTCTTAACATAATGTGATTATTTGGCTGAGATTAATCTAAGATATTCTTATAGGTGAGGTTTTTAGTTTCTCAATAAACAATTGATCCCTACATACGAGACTGTCAGCATTGCAATGTAGTTATCTAAACAGAACAGCAGTTAAACACATCAGAAGAACTTATCCTAGTATCAGTCTATGGACGGCAACTTAGGCAGTCACATTGATTCACTGGGGCAGAAGAACTGAACTGAACTTTTTCATTAAAAGCAGAAGAAAAGCTTATTTTTAATTTTAGACATTTCAAATAAAAATATTACAGTCCATTTCTCTTGATGAAACTATTTTTGAGATCATTATTATGAGTTAAATATTGAATTTCATATGTAGCCCAATTTGTATAGTATTACCAGAACATTCAGACCCAATTAGGAAAAAAAACTGGAAAAGAAACTTAGTTTAATTGAAATTAAAAACTTAATTAAAACTTAGTTTAACTATTGAAATAATTTTTAAATAAAGAAGATCAGTTGAATCATCATCATCAAATTAAAATTTATCATGAGAAGTATAAAACGATTCAATTTTAGATATTCTAATTTACCAATAGAGAAAATTTGCATATGATATTGAACACTCAGAGCACAAAAAAAAAAGTTTTCTGTAAGCTGAAATGTTTTTCATTTCAGAATGAGTTAAGAAATACACTAGAATAAAGAGATATTTCAAATAGTTTAAGAATCACAGAAGCATCAATGGTGTTTAATAAGACATTGGCACTAATACCTTCAAATCAAATTGAATTTTATTATTTAATTATAAAATAATTGATATATTCCATATACTTAAGAATATACTTATATTCTGTGATTTATACTAACAATAAATTAATTATGCAAACTGAGAGGCAGAAATACATAAGAAAAATTTAAAAATAAGAAAAGGGTAATAATGGATAGTATTAGAAATACTTTAACCACCATAATTTTTATTTTCTTTTAAAAGAAAAATAATTACCTACTGAAACAATTATATGGATTTAGTTATAAAATGTTAATGCATTACTTATCATTCAACATCATCTAAAAATTGTCACCTAAATAGTGATTGCAGAATTTTATTTCTGCCAGTGATAAATGTGGCAGAAAGAGAACAGGTTAGCTTTACCATTCCAGCAGTTAGAAAACTATCGCTGTCTTGATATACCATAAAATTTTATTTAAAAGCTATTAAGAAGAAATAAATATGGAATCCCTTAATGTCATTTTTGTATTCACTTTTTCAGAGAATATCTTCCCTTTAAAATATATGTTCTTACACTTTACAGGCAGTACTTAGCTTCCTAATGCAGAATCCACTTCTCACTTTTACCCCATGAATAATTCTGGTGTGGGAAGTTATCTCAGTAAATCTCTCACACATGCCAAGTAAGAAACACTTCCATTTATATCTTCTTATCAAAGAGAAATAAGTAATTAACATCAAATGTTCCTTTCAAAATTCCTAAAGTTCATATTTAACCACAGACTGAGCAAAAACATGGTCTTTTATTTTTTTTCTGCCATCTCTAGAGAATTGAAATATTATATTGGCTTGGGCAGCAAATATTATTCAATGTATAATTGATATCAATTTAAAGCTATACAAATACAGACTCAAGTAACTAAACTTCTTTTTAGATGTTATCTAAAATATGAGAAATTAATGACTTCCAAGTGTAAAAAAAATGGAACTAGATGAATTTAGGAAGCAGTGTCTAAGATTAAAAATAAAAGGAACTAAACTTTGCTAACAATTTCAAAAGTTGTTTTTCTGCTTAAAAACATGTTTTTATCAATGAAACTATTGTAAAACCACCCTTTCCAAAATAAACAGAAAGAAACTTGGGGAAAAATATATGAAACAGCTCTTTTCATACATTAGGCCAAAGACAGCAGAAGATCCACGTGAGACGGGAAATACACTAGGTAAATCGGCCAAGTTCCTAGCATTCTGCCAGGAGGCAATTTAACAACTACAGGGGAGAAAGGGAACACACACAGAATCAGAGATTTTTCCAAATTGAGGAGACACAGATCAGACTTCAGAGATATAAGGTTCCTAGAACTTGTAAGAGAACTGTAGAAGAAGGAGCTGTAAAGAGAAAAGAGCTCCAGAAAGAGCTTCAGACCAATGGCTAACCTTGAATCTGTGGTTGAATAACAATCTGCATATTAAATTCCATGAGACTGGGCAAATAACAAGTGCTAAGGAAAGAAACATTACAGTGGACTTATAAGCTAAACAATTTCCAGATCTCACAAAGTGATAGAAATCTTTTGAGCACCCACTAGCCAGGGTGAAGTGACATCATTGAGTATAGGGGGATTTGCCTAGAGACCCAAGAAGGGCTACACATTGGGAGCAGAGCTAATTAGCCCTAGAGTAAGGGAAACTCAGACTTTTCCTACAAAAGCTAAGAACTGCACACACAAAAATCAAGTTGACTTAGATATAAGTCTACCGTATGTATAACTGTGTTAGCCAGAGGTGAATGGGTAAAAGGCAGAAAAAATATTTTAAGAAACCACATTCAATAAAAAAATATAAACTAGTGATCCAAGAAGCTCAATAAAGCCCAAGGAGGATAAACATAAAGAAAATCACATAAAGACATGTCAAAATGAAGTTTCTATAAACAAAGATTAAAAAACATTTGAAAAAAACTTCCATAATAAGCATTCCATTCAGAGGAAGAAAGATAAAACCAATCATAGAAGGACTGGAATTGCAGGTAAAAACTCAGTGGACCCTCTCCCCAGTAAAATAACAACTGGTGAAAATTATTCTTAAGAATTATTTAAAATCTTTGGAAATTTTCTGAAGGCCAAACAGAAAATGGAGAAACATTTCTTCAAAAGTCTACCAAATTTCAGTAAGAATAGTGAGAATCTGTGGTATTTGAGCCACAATCTGCTCCCCTACCACGTCTTCCAGATCTGTGTTTTGGAAGCTCTAACCTGGATGCTCTGCCTCTGGCAGGTGTGGCCAAGAAGACCGAGGCCTCCTCTACCCCTGCCCCTCAGTCTGTGTCTGATTTCACCAGGGAGGAGCAGACTGCCAGTATTTTTCATTCTGCCTCTAGCCTCATTTGCAGAAGTTGAATTCTAGGCAGTTGTGGCTGAGAATACTGGGTCTCACTTCTCCCATCCAATTATTCTACACAGGCTCTAGGTGCAGCATGCTGAGAATATTGGCCCTGGCTTTTGCCCCTGGCCCCACTTGCTCATAAGGTGAGGTGGGTGGGGAAAGAATACAGGGGCTGTCACCCTCGCCCAGTCTCCTGCAATGGTGCAGGGGTTCAGTCAAGGAGAGAGACAGACCAGAAGAATGAAAGAATCTGCAGCTCAACCTGAAGGGGCTGCTTTTATTTGAAACAGAATATGGGAAGTTCTATTTTTAGGACCATTGTTAAAAATAGTGGAAATCTTGGTGGAGAGCAATGAGGAGGAGATCTTAGCTCCAGAACACAAATAAAAATGGCAGAGTGGCCAGTTTAGTGAACTGAATGAGGAAGAGCACTAAGAATAGGTCTCCTGGAATCAAATTCAACTCTGGTAGTCAAGAAGGCTGTGCATGTGTGCTGAGCTGCACCCACGTAGGGACAATGACAGCAGGACATGTTAGCTTACATGAAATCATTCTCCAAGCTGCACACAAAACCATCAGTACAGCGCAAAAGCCTCATTGGTTCAAGGAATTTAAACACTACCTCTGATCACACACTGACTGAACAATAACTCTGACCTAGGGATGACACCTAGGAAAACAAGCTTGAATATAAAATAAAAATAGTCATTCCTGGCCATCTGGAAGAATGTGTGAATGACCCAAACTGCAAATGCTCAGAAATTATCAGAGAGGGAATATACAGTCTTCTAGTTCCAGGGACAAAAACATAAATCCTCAGATTGTGAAAGCAGCCCCTTTGCCCAAATCACCCACATATGCAATGGTAAATGTACAATTCTAACTGGCTATGGGAACTTAGGTGCAGTCTTTGACCAATAAATGGTTTACATCAATCCAGGGGCTATTTCTAGTTAACTGTTATAAAAGATAATAATAAGGGAAAACAATATGAACAAGGACATCAGAGGCTGTACACTACAGGGGAAATAGACTTCACTGAATTAGTTCCATCACGTCACTAAACAAATAAGTAAATGGCTGGGTGAGCAACAACAGCAACCCTCCAGAAGTGTGGGTAGAGATGGTGTCAGTATCAAGAATTCCAATATGTAACCTAAATTTTTTGGTTTTCAACAACAACAAAAACAAACAAAAAAAAAAAGAAAGTTTGACCAATGCACAGGGGGAAATATGTGAGATATATATAACTCAACAGTTTGCTATAATTATTTCTTCATTTAATCTTACATTTGTGTGTATAAAATTTGAAAAAGAACAAAGTTGGAGAACTTCCTAATTTCAAGACTAATGCAATGCTACAGTAATTGATGAAGTAATGTACCGTCATAAATATACACATATAGGAATGTACTAGAATAGAGAATTCACAAATAAATCTTTGCATTTATGGTCAATTGATTTTTTACATGAGTGCCAAGAATAGCTTTTCAACAAATGGTGCTAGTTATAACAGAATATCCACATGCAAAAAAATGATATTAGACCCCTACTCAAACCATACACAAAAGTTAGCACAAAAGGGACCACACAAAACTATAGTTTAGCTAACAGCTAAAACTATAAAATTCTCACAGGAAAGCAGAGATGTACATCTTTATGCCCTTGGGTTAGCCAGTGGTTTTTTAGATACAACACCAAAACTATGACCAACAAAAGATAAAATACATAAATTGTATTTTGTAAAAATTAAACACTTTTCTGCCATAAATATTACCAATAAGTAAAAAGACAACCCAGGGAACAGGAGAAAATCTTGAAAGTCCTATCTCTAATAAGAGACTTCTATCCAGAATTTATAAAGAATGCTTTCAATTTAATATAAAAGACATAACCCAATTAAAAATGGGGAAAACATTTGAATAGACATTTTTCCAAAGAAGACATACAAATGGCCAAAAGCACATGTAAGGATGCTCGATATCATTAGTCATTAGAGAAATGAAACTCAAGACCACAATGAAACATAGCTTCACATTCACTAGTATGACTGTATTTAAAAACACGTAACAACTCGTATTGGTGAATGTGGAGAAATTAGAATACTCATACAATTTGGTGGAAATTTAAAAGTTGCAAATGCTTTAGAAAAACGATTTTCATTTTCTCAAAATGTTAAACATATGGACTAACAATTCCACCCCTACTTATACACCCCCAAAAAATGAAAATATACCCACACAAAAACTTGTACAAGAATGTACATACCAGCATTATGAGTAACAGCCAAAAAGTGGAAATAATTCATTAGCTGATTTATGAAAAAATAAAATGTTGAATAGCCATATAATGAAATCTTATTCATTAGTAAAAACAAATGAATTAGATACATGCTACAACATGGATGAGTGTTAAAAACGTGCTAAGTGGAAGAAGCTAATGACAAAAGACCATATTGTAGGATTTCATTTTTATGAAACATCTAGAATGAGCAAATCTACAGGACAGAAAGTAGATTACTGAATCCCTGCAGGTGGGGGTGGGTGGATGTGAGAAATGGGCAGTGGCTGCTAGAGTTGGGTGGTTTTTTGGGGAAGGAATGACAAATTTGAAAGGCGATTATGGTGACTGAGCAACAATTGTGTGAACTGTTCAATACTAAAAACTTCGAATTGGGCACTTTAAATGGGTGAAATGTATTATGAGCGAATTATATCTCAAAAAACTTATATAAAAAAGAAATCACAGATTGATCATCAGAAACTCCATAAACCAGCCATAATGGAACAATATCTTTAAAGGACTGCAGGCCAAAAAATAAAATAAAATAAAATAAAACCCCTATATATTTATATTTACATACACACACACACACCCCCTAGGGTTATATAATTAAGTAAATAAGCTGTAGATAAAGATAGCCAAGTTTTAACTGTCAGAGAAAACATAACAAATAAGCAAGAGGGGAGCATAAAATAAATCGTGTATTGCTGAATTTAAAAGTCTGAGATATTAGTTTGAACACATTTTAATGTTAATATGTTCAGAAAACTATGGAAATATTTATAGATATGTGTACACATATGGGTTAGTATATATAAATACACTAGTTATATATGTCTGTATATATATTATATATATGTACACACTATACATTCATATTCATAAGTTAATCACACTATAGAAAATGAGAAGAAAAAGCCAAATGTACAAGATCAATAATACCTATATGTTTTTTAAATAATGTTTCAATTATTGTTGACAGATGTAATACAGGAAATATATCTGATTTCACTGTTAATTTTTGAAAAGGTCAAGTTAATAAATTAACAATTTCTGCATGATTTCTCATTGACTTTAATAAGCTAATTTGTTTTATATATCTCCAAAATTGCACAAAATATACACTTTACTGGGATTTATTTGACCACAGAATACTTTTCTGAGAGATTTTTCATAGGCTAGAATTAATTAATCCAGATAGATGATGAAATAAAAACCTAAAGGAGGTAACAAAATACCAACTTACATTTATCTACATAGAAAGATGTATTTTTTTTTTTAACCATTTTTTAAAATTTGGGTTGGCTGTATTTTTTGCAAGTAATAGTAACACAGCTTTGAAGAATTGATCACATCAATAATATGATTTCATAAAATTCCATCCAATTAAATGTTTCCTTGGACAAACATTTTTATATTAAACATGTTGTTAAAAATAACAACATTTAGGGATTTCCCTGGTGGTGCAGTGGTTAAGAATCCGCCTGCCAGTGCAGGGGACTTGGGTTCGAGCCCTGGTCTGGGAAGATCCCACATGCCGCGGAGCAACTAGGCCCGTGAGCCACAGCTACTGGAGCCCGCGTGCCTAGAGTCCACGCTCCGAGACAAGAGAAGCCACCACAATGAGAAGCCCACGCACCCCAAGGAAGAGCAGCCCCTGCTCACCACAACTAGAGAAAGCCTGTGCCCAGCAATGAAGACCCAACACAGCCAAAAAAAAAAAAAAAAGTAACAACATTTAAATCAAAGAAAGCAAATCAAAATAAAATAAAACCAGTGTTTCTAAATGCCTTACCAAAATTATTTCTGGAAAAATAAAGACTTTAAGTTTTCTTAGACCATATATAAGAATCTTGCTCTCTGAATGCTGTTTCATCTCCCACTATTTGAATTCAGTTTTCACATAAGCTTACACCAAATATCTGGCAGGATGATTCTATCCACATGTAGATAAATGTAAGTGGAAAGATGTTAAATGAGCAGAGTCAACTCTCTTGAAATTCTATCAAGTTCAAAATGTACAAGATTAACTGGCAATTGCTGGAGTCTTTTGATTTAAATTCTCTTTTATATGTGGTTAAGTATAAATCTGTTGGGTTTAGCCTATATCTACTCTTAAGTGCAGGTTCATTAATGTTTATACTTTTGAAGAAAGAAATAGGTTCCAAAGATTTCATGTTTCTTATTCAACTGTAAAATGACTAAGAGCAGAATGCAATTATCTCCACCTACATGTTTCTAAACAGATTCAGGCAGGTGGAGTGATTATATTTTACAGTCAGGATTACACTTGAGGTTCCTTCTGGGTCTCATTGACTCATTGGAGATTTGGAAATGATGAAAATTTCTAAAAAAAGCACAGGCTATTTAATTCTCCATGGAGATATATAAGCCTAGACAGCTTCTTATGAACTAAAGAGACTTCTGAAGAATTGGCAACTAGGGTGCTTTTAAAATGGCATGAAGTTCTGCAGTGTAGCTGTGCCCAACAAAAGCAGATCAAAACACCAATTTTATAATGCCTGTCCATTTATCTCAAATGCAAAAAACAAAACCAAAGAACCTCTTAGAAGTTCAACATTTACTTTTCATCAAGGCACTTCCAAATGAGAACTGAAGCATATAATCACGGTGCCAAGTGTCTAATATACCCTGAAATGACAAATGAATTTTGGTTATACATAGGTCACTGATGAATACTGCATTCTGTATCCTAGTACAATGAAAACTGAGTTATATTACACTAAATCTGCAATACACGAAGTACCATACAAATAGTTGCTAATATAGATGGTTGCACTCCTTGGAATGAACTTACACTTGAACCTTTTTGAATCTTAAGGCAGAAGCTGACATGGATCTTTGTGGTAGACAGAATTCCAAGATGGCTCTCCAAATTCCTACTCCCTGGTGTGCATGTCCTGAATAACCGTCTCCCCTTGAATATGGGAGGTTAATCTGATAAGTCCTTTTAAAAAAGAATCTATATGTCAGAAGTAGAATTGTGATATTCAAAGAAGCAATAGATGGCTCTCCTGTTGGCCTTGAAGGAGCAAACTGCCATAATGTAGACAGAGCAACATGGCAGGGAATGGTGGGCATTCTCCAGGAGTTGAAAATGGTCTCCATTTGACAGCCAGCAAAAAAAAAAAAAAAACAGGCCTTGATCCTGCAAGCACAAGGAACCGAACTCTGCCAACAATCAATGAGTTTGGAAGAGGCCTGGAGCCTTATATGAGATCACAGCCTTGGCTGATATCTTAATTTCCTGTTGGTAAGACCCTGAACACAAGATTCAGTACCCATACTCAGACACCTGACCCAGGGAAATGAAGAGATAATGAATGGATGTTGTTTTAAACTTCTAAATTTGTGGTAATCTGTTTTGCAGCAATAGAAAACTAATGCAATTTTAATACGATTTTCAAATGACCTGGAGAAAAAAATACATTTGAATACAAGAACAAAACGCTATCAGTCTTCCTGAAACGATCACAAAAGGGAAATTTAAACTGTCTTCTTTGTTTAGTGTTGCTCCACACATATAAATAATATTGCATTTTTCATCATGTCTCATTATTCCAGGTTTATCAATCTTCATTCTCAAAAAAAATTCTTAATCATTTTGTTTATACTTTATACTACGTTCTTTTGGTTTAATTGTCCAAGTCAATTGTCCAAGTATAGATGAAAGATTATCCAATTAAAAATTAATTACCTAGGATTTCTAGGCAAGTAGCCCAAAAATATTCTGTGTGGAAATATAGTTTGAAATTGTGCTTAATTTGTAATGTTTTAGAACAGCAAGTTAAAATATAAACCCTCCAAAATTTGTTTTTGTGCAATATCAAAATGAATAGTCCAAATTAATAAAATTACATTTGTTTAGTGATAGTTTCTTTTAGAATAAAAGATTTCAATTATCATGTAGCTTAGACTAAGTAAATATGAAAGAGGTTTTAAAAATCCACATAATACATTGAAATAATTGTGTGATTTTACTATGTGAGAATAAAAAGGCACACAGTTTTGCAAATTATGAGACATTTGTGCTCTATTAAATGAGAAAAGGTATTAGAAAATATAATATCTATTATAAATATGTTAGCCACTGTGAGTCATAGTGTAATATGACTATTTTAATAGTCATAAAAGCAATTGTTAATGATGATTATGGGAACGGTCTCTTAAAATTGTATATAGGTTAATAAGTCAAATAGGAAGAACAATAGAACAGTAGAATTTTGGAAAATGACTGGGGAAAAGAATACTTGTACTAGGATGTCTGATGTTTTAAAATTTCCTATGGTTACACCAATTACTTTAGAATAAATTTGACCAAAGTATGTTCAACAGAAGATTGGAATATGTGGAAAAATTAAGCTATTGAAGCACTTACACAAAACTATAATTACCTTTTTTTTTTTTATATTTACATTGATTAGCCTATTATTATATCTTTTATATTAGGTAGTGAGCAAAACAGATTATCAGGAAACAAGAATTTTTATAACATCATAGTTAGTAAAAAGACAATACAATTCTCTAGAGAAGCACTTCCTTATGTTTGACATATTAAAATGAAGATACTAATTCAGTAGGACAGGAGCAGGAACGTATTTTCTTCATTTCTAATAATCTTCCAGGTGATGTAAATGCTGCTGGTCTAGTGGCTCCACTTAGGATAGGGAGCCTCAGATCATTCCTATGGAATCATGGTCAGAGATGCTGTGTCTGCACTACCTCAATCCTCTGAATCTTTGGGCAACCTGTGTGAATTATGAATCAGCTGTACAAGAGGTAAAATCTTTGAATGTATATAAATTCAGAATTCTGTATCTATTAGTGCTTCTATGGCTATTTAAAAAATATTTAACATATATATATTGATTACTTGAGTCTATATGAGAAATGTCTCAATGTGTTTCAAAGTGAGGTTGATCTTATGATCAAAATTAATGAATTGGTCATTGTTATGGGTTGAATTGTATCCCCTCCAAAAGATACACTGAAGTGCTAACCTTTAATACCTGTGAATGTGACCTTATTTTAAAATAGGGTCTTTGCAGATGTCATTAATCTAAGATGAGGTCATTAGAGTGGGCCCTAATCAAATATGACTTGTTTCCTTCTAAGAAGAGAAGGCAGAGATAGGGGGAAAGACTGCCACGTGACACCAGAAGTAGGAATTGGAGTTATACATCTATAAGCAAGGAACACCTGGGGCTATGCAAAGTTGGAAGAAACAAGGAAGGATCCTCCCCTAGAGGCTTTGGAGGGAGCATGGCCCTGCCAACACCTTGATTTCAGACCTTCTGAACAGTAAGATAGTAATTTTCTGTTGTTTTAAGAAACCCAGCTTGTGTTACTTTGTTATAGAACCCCTAGAAAACTAATGCAATTATTAATCATATGGGGGAAGGGGTACTTAAAGGCTTATTTGCATGAGAATACTGAATAGATCACTACATGCAATAGTAATATAGTGCATAAAAGACATGGAATATTTGTTAAATTAAATTAGTATGTGTATATATTAGTTTTCTTTTTTACTACCAAATATTTCACTTCAATTGCCTTATTTTTTTAATTAATTAATTTATTTATTTTTGGCTGCATTGGGTTTTCATTGCTGCATGTGGGCCTTCTCTAGTTGCAGTGAGCAGGGGCTACTCTTCCTTGCAGTGCACAGGCTTCTCTTCTTGGTGGCTTCTCTTGTTGTGGAGCGTGGGCTCTAGGTGTACAGGCTTCAGTAGTTGTGGCATGTGGGCTCAGTAGTTGTGGCTCGTGGGCTCTAGAGCACAGGCTCAGTAGTTGTATTGCATGGGCCTAGTTGCTCCATGGCATGTGGAATCTTCCAGGATCAGGGCTTAAACCCGTGTCCCCTGCATTGGCAGGCAGATTGTTAACCACTGCGCCACCAGGGAAGTCCCCATATTACTTTTTAAAACATGGATTTTTTAAAAGTTAACCACAGAATCTATGTATTTTAACATATCATAACACAAATGTTATGTTGAGGATGCATAGAATCAAAGTTGTAAAATTTTCTACAAAATAATCCCAGTCAACTGGTTATAGTGAAGATTAAAAGAAAAAGTAAAACTGGATGTAAAGCATTTACTATGTGCCCACAAAAAACTCAAAAATAGTAGTTTTCTTCCAAATGATATGAGCAGTAAGGGGTTAACATCCAACATATATAAACAGCTCATACAATTCAACATCAAAAAAACCAAACAACTCAATTAGAAAATGGGCAGAAGAACTGAACAGACATTTTCCCAAAGAGGAAATGCAAATGGACAACAGACATATGAAAATATGTTCAACATCCCACTAATCATCAGGGAAATGTAACTCAAAACCACAATGAAATATCACCTCACACCTGTCAGAAAGTTTATCAAAAAGAACACAAATAACAAATGTTGGCAAGGATGTGGAGAAAAGGAAACCCTAGTACAATGGTGGTGGTAATGTAAATTGATGCAGCCACTGTGGAAAAGACTGTGGAGGTTTCTCAGAAAACTATAAATAGAACTACCATATGACCCAACAATTCCACTCCTGGGTATATATCTGAAAAAAAAAAAAAAACTAATTCAAAGAGACACATGCACCCCAATGTTCATATCAGCATTATTTACAATAGCCAAGATATGGAAGCAACCTAAGTGTCCAACAACAGATGAACAGATAAAGAAGATATGGTCTATAAATACAGTAGAATACTACTCAGCCATAAAAATGAATGAAGTTTTGCCATTTGCTACAACATGGATGGACTTGGAGGGCATTGTTCTAAGTGAAATAAGTCAGAGAAAGACAAATACTGTATAATATCACTTATGTAGAATCTAAACAAAACATTAAAAAAACTAGTGACTATAACAAAAAAGAAGCAGACTCACAGATACAGAGAACAAACTAGTGGTCACCAGTGGGGAGAGGGAAGGGGGGAGGGGCAACATAGGAATTGGGAATAAAAAGTACAAACTTAGGTATAAAATAAGCTATAAGGATATATTGTACTACATAGGGAATATAGCCAATATCTTATAACAAACATAAATGAAAACAACCTTTACTTCTCACAAAAAATAGTAGTTTTCATTGAAATCATAAAATATGTGACCACCTTTTTAATGTTATAATGCATAATATTTCTTGAGAGGTAAACAGCTATCATCCAAGTCCGTGTGCTAGTGTGTGCACACATGTACACACGAGCTAAGTCCAGATATTGGAAACAACTGACTTAGATATCCTTCCGCAAAATATTACAATATAAACTAGAAAACCAAAGTAACAAAAATTTTCAAAAGAATAAAGAAATGCAAGTATTAATAATTTGAACTTTCCATTTGAACATGAACACTGTTATATGTTACAGTTGGAAAAACTGATCCAGCTGGCCTTGGGTTTTTATGGATTCAAGTTATTTATAAAATGACTAGACATTTTAATAACTCAAGGTCAACAAACACTTAAATACTAAAACCTAGTCATAGAAAAGGTACTGGTTACTCATATAGAACACTTCAGATTTAGACATGAGCAATAGCTAAGGTATATTTCTTAATCATGATCAAGTTAAGGTATCCAAATTAAAATTCTTCTAGCTACTTAAAAAATTAGTGTGGCCATTGAACCATTTTAAAAATTTAAAATATCCTAAATGACATACACAATATATACAAACTGAGGTAGAATATCAGAGCTTTGTAATTTTAATGATTTTGATAATCAAATAGAACAAATGCACCCCTATTCTTTTTAGCAGATCGTCACAGAATCTTAATTTTTAAGGTTTTATTTTTATAAGTTTTTAAAAATTAGATGTTATTATGACTTAGTGGGGAAGAGCACAATTAAAGCAGGCTATATATTTACATGTTATGGCTGCACCATAGTAGACATGACTTAGAAAATAATATAAATGTATGGTTGCATTATGTAAGGACTGTGATATTGTTTGATTCAATGAAATTAGCATAGGCAGAGAATTATTCTTTTTTTAAACAATCTTTCACATATTCTACCATTATTTATTGCTTCCCAACCAAGAAATTAACACAAGGCTTCTATGTGATGATCAATTGAAATTACAGCAGATTTCACTTCTGTAAGTTTGGGAAGCACTGACACATTTTTACATAGCAGTGAAATTCAAACAAAAAACTACTCAGATGAGGTATTTCTAAGTAAAGTCAGATCATGTCAGCTTGTTTAATTCAAAGTTGTATCCAGCCTTCAATTAGAACTAGAATGTATAAAACTGCAGAGGAGAGGAATCATGTTCATAGCTTTGAACCACTTTTCTATGACATTTCTCTGTACATAACCAGATTTTATGAGTTGACATGAACATTTCCAAAGCCACAGGCTTTCTAAAATGGTTGGAGAAATTGTATTATTTGGTCTTTCCTCAAAATTCTCTGTACTTAATTCCTTACTTTATTCCCAAAGGGTATTACATGCCTCGTTATACTGTATGCAATGTAATAAAATAAAGTTAATAATTATAATAAACAAGCCAGATAAACAAGAGGTCAAATTGTAAAGAAAGGTCAGGAACAAAACTATTAAGCAAAATGCATGTCAAATTATCCTACATAATTAAACACTGAAATTTCATATGTGAGGTCCAAATAACCAAACCAAAGTAAGCAAAACAAAACAAAACATTACTTATACCCATAAGGTAAAAGCTTAAAATACATAAAACACAAATACATTTAATATACTACTTTGGGAGTAATGTTGATACAAGTACATGACAGAGAAAATCATATAAACTGATTGTTTAAGAAGCTGGAGTAAGGTACGAAGAGGGAAGTCAAAGCAATATGTCAAAGTATGCACATACTTAAAGGTCTCACTTAATTCAGAAATAAAATCAAGCATCAAGATCTGAAACTCAAATGCTTTCAGGATCCAGGCAATCGTCGACGTGTTAAACTTCCTGATGCAACACAGTATTGAAAGGTGAAGAGGGTGATCAACTGTAAGAGTACACACTTCCACATTAAAAATAATAAGGGTGCCCAAAACCTAAACATAAACCAAAATTTCAAAACAAATCCAAAAACAACAAGCAGATCTGGAAGCCAAATGAGGCACTCTGATTTACAATATCACCTACTTTAGAGGAATATCTCGAGCATAACTCAAAAAAGACTTCAAAGTTATAGTAACTAATAAAATTCTAGTTTACATACAGTCTGCCCTTCAATTAGGAGAGAATCCACCATTTAGAAATGTAAATGTGATTTATATGGCTGCCCCATTAAAATAATCACACCAATTGAGAACAGTTTATATAGATGTTTGCTTTCTAGAATTCTCATCAACATTAGTATGGTAGGGTGTATATTAACTTTTCTTTTTTTATCATGATTTCTCAATTTCTCCACATTTGATTTGATACGGACTTTGGCAGCAAAGTTAATTTTAAGCTTGTAGAAAATTGGGCTCTAAGTTAGTAAGCCATAAGGTAGCAACAAAGCATGATTTATGATTCATGAGAAACAATTGTATATACCTCTGAGTCACAAATCATAGAACTACTGAAATTCCCAACTGGAAGATACCTTGGAGATACTATAATAATTTTACAGATGAGGAAATAGCTACCTAGAGAGATGAGGAAATTGGCAGATGGCCCTGCAGTTTAACAGTGATGGCAGGATTGGAACTTAAGTCTTGGGACTCCTGAATGACAACTTTGCTACTACCTTCTACTATGACTTATTGCTTCCCGTGATATATAACAGTTTAACATCAGACAATTTATTGTATTATGATCTGTTAGATAGGCACCAAAAGATTCTACTGAACTGAATCTCTTAACTCTAAGAAATGTAATTTTTAAGGGCAAATATATATTTGATTTTCTCTGATAATAAATTATAGCAAGGTCATTTGTGTTTATAGATAGTGTTTAAATAACTACAGTATATTTTTGAAAATATGGAAGAGAAAAAGTCAAATATTTTCTTCATATAGTAGAATCATATATTAATTTGAGATAATATACTCCTGAAGCCGAAACTAAATTATTGGTGGTTACCCCCACCCCCAAATTCAGCTTCTTTGAGTCACAATGTTTACGTGTTTATAATTCAGGTAGAAGTATGAAATGTGGAAGTATGGAATTGATAGAAAAAAATGCCAGAAAAGCAACGGTTTAGAATCAGTAGTTAAATGTATTTTCCTCCCTTTAATCTTTAAAAAAGTTTCTAAACTATATACATTGCAATACTCATCATTCCTATTCTTAAAAGTCTAACTTCTTATTAGAAGACTTGATGAGCTAATTTCTGATGAATCTAGATTTGGGGCATTTGCTTATTTGTTTTAATCATATAGTTTTTTTAAAAGTGCTTATTCTTGTAAGAAAATTCTTCAAAATTCAAAAGCAAAACAAGGCAGAATATTAGAAAATAAGTTTTCCTTCAACTCAGACCCCAAGTTATTTAATTCTCCTTCTTGAGTCAAACAGTTTTAGTTTCTTGATTCTCTTTTAAAAAATAATTTAAGCATCTATAAACATATATATTCATTTATTTTACACATTAATGACAACATAAATCGTTCTTTTTTCCCCTTAATATTTATTGTCTCAAAATTTGTTTTGGAGAGAAAAATAATCTGATATTTTTAAAATAAATAAATATTTATTTTAAAATAAATATTTAAGTTAACCTCCATCTTTTGTGTATTTGTTATGCATCAACACTTATGCAAATCAAGGATCAGAAAGAAACGGGATTAGCCATCTCCTTATTTCCCTTTGCACAGTGCATACGGTGGGTGGCATTAGTATGCACTAGCTGCAGTGTTATAGCACCTTATGAAGTAAGTAGTGTTTATTATAATAAAAAACAAGTTAAGCTGCATCTCTGTAGAACATTTACTTTGCAGAGTGTAAAGCTGTCATATCTTTTTCCAGCAGGATTTAACTCCTTCATTCTTAATTTTTTTGAAAGAAAAAATCTTAAGTAATTTAACATTCCTTTATATCCTCTTAACAGTAGCAAATCTGGGGTAGAAGGGATTTTTTTTTCCCCCAAAGGGCCCTGTGGTTAGAAAACAATTTTTAAATTTAATACGCTTCATTCTTCATTCTTCCCCAAAGGGCTTTGTTATGTTTTGGTCACTCTTTGAAATCCAGTTATGATTAATAGATTTTTAACAGTTTATGGCTTCCCATATCAGCACTGGAGTGGCTCGTTGTGAATATTAAAACCTACTACTATTTTCTCTCAATAACATGTAATTGCTATGTTTTTGATTAGAAGGTATGGTTAGAAAAAATGTGAACGATCACTTAAACCAAAGCCAGTTATAAGGAGTATTCTCTCCTGTTGGTTTACCTTCACCTCAGAACTACAAGAATATTACAGTACATAGTGAATAGTTGTCTATAACATTTCTACCAGTTGTTTCAATAGCGTATTGGTCTCGGCATTTCTTGGCACTATGGTTCTCTGTTCTTGGTGATGTCTTATTATTTTGTGATTTTTTTTTTTAATAACTAAGTGGGACTAGAAATGTAGATGTGTATCAGTACCAAGAACTTCTTTTCTCAAATCCCTATATTTCTGATTTCTATTCAAGTCTTTTAAACCTGTTTTTTCTTGCTAAGTAGCAACGAAATTTTATTTTCCACTTTCCTATATACTTAAAAAGTATGGACACTGTGTTTCAATTAATTGTATTGCATACAGTTTTTTGCTGAAAACTTTATCTGTAAACACAATTGCCTTGTTCAGTTTTGTTGTAAACTGACTTACCATAAGATGCACTGTTGATACGCTTTCTGATGTATGTTGTTTGATAAGGGTGATAAAATAAAGCTTAAAAATAAAAAAAATATTAAAAAATAAACTCTTTTATGGCAACAGATGCTAAGTTTCTTTCTCAGACTTTAACCAAGTCTGTATGTATGTGTGCATTTAATGTCTTGTATGTGCAAGATCAAATAGTATTTGCAGACACAAATCAGACATGGTGTCCACCATATAGAAGAACACTAATATAATGTCATGTCTAACTTTTGTCCTCTTTAGTTCAAAAAATTTATCAAAACACTAGTTTGATACTTAGAGACCTTCTGTCCTCAGACATATTCTTCAGATATTAACATAAAATCTGCCATTTGGAAAGTATTTATTACATTTTTAGGGGTTTAGCTACATTTTCCAAAAAAATGTTTTTACAGTAGGTGAAGATTTGGTGTGGACCTACAAGATAATTTTGATCATCTTTAAATAGCTAATAATCAGATTTGGTATTTATATTTCTGTCCACTTCAGTGCAAAGTTATCCTTATAAAGCCATCTCTTTTACCAGGCCTAAATCCAAACTTTACATACTTCAGAGTTGTATATTTGCCACTTTTCTGTTCATGAGGATAATATAGGACCTTTAAAATACTGCTATTATTAGCATCTACAGGAGACTGACTATAAGTATTAGTTCAGTTAATCAAGGTAAATAAATACCAGGCCAAATAAATATCACCCACACTGAAACAGTGGTCAGTCTTATAAAGATTTGGATAGAGCTTACAATACACTAACTCATGGATAGTATACTTATTAACATCTAATCTCAGAATTCTTTCTGAGGGGGAAAACATTTTGATGAGGGATGAAAAATGTTACCATTACCAAAAGACAACCCTCAGAATGGGAGAAAATATTTGCAAATGAAGCAACTGACAAAGGATTAATCTCCAAGATTTACTAGCAGCTCATGCAGCTCAATAACAAAAAAACAAACAACCCAATCCAAAAATGGGCAGAAGACCTAAATAGACATTTCTCCAAAGAAGATATACAGATTGCCAACAGACACATGAAAGAATGCTCAATATCATTAATCATTAGAGAAATGCAAATCAAAACTACAATGAGGTATCATCTCACACCGGTCAGAATGGCCATCATCAAAAAATCTAGAAACAATAAATGCTGGAGAGGGTGTGGAGAAAAGGGAACACTCTTGCACTGTTGGTGGGAATGTAAATTGATACAGCCACTATGGAGAACAGTATGGAGGTTCCTTAAAAAACTAAAAATAGAACTACCATATGACCCAGCAATCCCACTACTGGGCATATACCCTGAGAAAACCATAATTCAGAAAGAGTCATGTACCAAAATATTCATTGCAGCTCTGTTTACAATAGCCAGGACATGGAAGCAACCTAGGTGTCCATCATCGGATGAATGGATAAAGAAGATGTGGCACATATATACAATGGAATATTACTCAGCCATAAAAAGAAATGAAATGGAGGTGTTTGTAATGAGGTGGATGGAGTTAGAGTCTGTCATACAGAGTGAAGTAAGTCAGAAAGAGAAAAACAAATACAGTATGCTAACACATATATATGGAATCTAAGGAAAAAAAAAAGAGGTCATGAAGAACCTAGTGGCAAGATGGGAATAAAGACACAGACCTACTAGAGAATGGCCTTGAGGATATGGGGAGGGGGAGGGGTGAGATGTGACAGGGTGAGAGAGTGTCATGGACATATATACACTAACAAATGTAAAATAGCTAGCTAGTGGGAAGCAGCCGCATAGCACAGGGAGATCAGCTCGGTGCTTTGTGACCACCTAGAGGGGTGGGATAGGGAGGGTGGGAGGGAGGGAGATGCAAGAGGGAAGAGATATGGGAACATATGTATATGTATAACTGATTCACTTTGTTATAAAGCAGAATCTAACACACCATTGTAAAGCAATTATACTTCAATAAAGATGTTTAAAAAAAAAAAAAAAAAAAAAAAAACAAGGACCTACTGTATGACACAGGGAACTATTGTCACTATCTTGTAACAAACTATAATAGAAAAGAATTAAAAAAAGAATAGATATATATATGTATAACCAAATCACTTTGCTGTACACCTGAAACTAACACAATATTATAAATCAGCTATACTTCAATCAAAAAATAAAATAAAATAAAGTTAAAAAAATAGAGTGCTCTATTTTTGCAGAGCAAAAAAAAAAAAAAAAAAAAAAGGTTACCATTAATGTACTGAAGAATCTTCAAGAAGATGCAATAAAAGGGGGTGCTGAAAATGAATGGGATTGACTTTACTTAAGACAGGTCCATTTTCTTAGATCAAAAAGTAAAAGTTTTCCCAAGTGGTATTTATCAGAACACTGATAAATTAAACGGTTCTTTAATTATAAAGTCAAAAGTTTGAGAACTAAACAATGATAAACTGGTTTCTTTATTTAAATATGCCTAAGATAATTTAATAAATTATTGATCTTCTGTGATATGGACATAATACTTAGAATCTTCTAAATTCATTTGTGTGAAGAATTCTTTTGTTATTCCAGGATATCTTGTGGGATTAATGGTCCCAGAATGCACTTCATAAAATGTGGCTGTAGGCAGCGTTTGGAACTTGGATTGTAGCTATAGAATCCTTCCACAGGCAACTAATGCATCTTGACCTAAGTGCTTCCACTTTGATTTGCGTGGACCATCTATCTCTACCTAGGTCAATGACTAACAGATATTTGAGAATTCTTCCAGTGAATTGATGGAGGGGAAAATCACTAGTTTATTCTTGCTCAGTTACTGCAGAGAGTCTTTTAGTTCAAGTACCCTGACACCTTTTGTAAATACAATTGGCCGTTGGAAGAATGAAGCGTATTAAATTTAAAAATTGTTTTCTAACCACAGGGGTCCAGGCCAAGCCACTGGAAGAATTAGTGTATCCTAGTTCTTCAGACTTTTGGTTCAGTGTTTTGTCATCCTCAGTCACTTGCTTTCCCAAAGCAGAAAGAACAGAGGGAGAAGTAATTAAATAAAATGTCTTCCTCCTCTACAGGAAACCAAGATGACAATGGCAATTTGTTAACTTCTGGAAATAAGGGAGCAATTAAGGGAGAAATAAATCTTAGAGGATTTTCCTAAATCTTGAACTCCTTTTACAGCAGCCTATTACCAAGTGCCAGTGTGTATACTTGGCTTCATTTGGAACAATATCTTATACATATTTGTTACCTAATAAATTTGTGACTAATAGAGTGATTAGATAATCATTGGCAAAGAGTAACAAGGAGTAAAAATTAATAGTTGAGAAGATTTCAAGACAACATGATTGATAGTGTTTTTTGTGGAAACTTAGAGAAGCCAACAGTCCACCCCCATAAAAACATTTGGGAAACAAATTAAATAAATAAATAGAGAAGAAAGGGCACATGTTTGCTGTAGGTAGTCTCTGACTCAGTTACATAAATATATAGATTGTGCCTCTGTCTTACTGGTGAATTCAAAACTCCATCCTTGTACTCAGTTCTGGTAACAGAAGTTAAACATTCTCCTCTGCTTTAAATTCAATCTTGGTCATCTATCTAGTGTCCTCTAGTATTTCTCATGCCTTATACTTGCTTATACAACTCTGATTTTAATTAAAACTCATGATTTGAACATTATATCATATCAAATATAATAAAAAATAAAAGAAACAAACATTAGAAGTACTTGGGAATAAACACACTCAATTATATCCCAGTTTATAAAACAGAATAAAGTTGAAAAAAGTAAATAAGTTGTTTAATATTGCATCTTTGCATTTGATGGGATTTAATGGGATAATTCTATATTACTAATTCTATATGTTTTTATTAGAAGAGTATTTTAAAATTCATATACAGATGGATAAAGAACAGTAGCTATAAATCTTGTTTTTTGACATTTTCTCTATAGCACTATGCTTTTCATATTTGTTCAGGCAGAAAAGATACTTAGAAACTAATTATATGAGGACTTCCTTGGTGACACAGTGGTTAAGAATCTGCCTGCCAATGCAGGGGACCATGGGTTGGATCCCTGTTCCGGGAAGATCCCACATGCCACAGAGCAACTAAGCCTGTGCACTACAACTACTGAGCCTGTGCTCTAGAGCTTGCAAGCCACAACTACTGAGCCCATCTGCCACAACTAGTGAAGCCCGTGTGCCTAGAGCCCGTGCTCCACAACAAAGAGAAGCCACCACAATGAGAAGCCCGTGCACCGCAACAAAGAGTAGCCCACCCTCACCGCAACTAGAGAAAGCCCGCACGCAACGAAGACCCAACACAACCAAAAATTAATTAATTAATTAATTAATTTTAAAAAAAGAAACTAATTATTATAAACTCTATCTTAGCCCAAGACACTATTATTTTTGCGAATACATTATGTGTAAGGAGTCCCACTGAAAATCTATCTTTTGCAGCCTGGACCCAATCTTCTACCCCCAACTCCACTTTAAAAAAAAGTGTGGCAAATCATTGAAATATTTACAGTTCCCATCTCAGATGCAAAATATTTCCTTATTTCTTTTAAATCAATTATTCTCGAAAGGTAGTCTGAAGACCCCTTGGATTCCTTGTCACCTTTTTGAGGGGTCTTTAAGGGCAAAATAATTCCATAATATTAATAAATGATATTTACTTTTCCCACTCCCATTTGTCCAAGAGTGTATAGTGACAATTTCCTGAGGATCCATGACATATTATGATTTTGTATAATGACATAGTTCAACATATGAAATAACGCAGTGACTAATATTTTCCAAATGACCGATACACAAAGTTATAAGATGCATTCAAATTACAAGACTGACAAGTGCATTTCAGCAAAACATAATGCAAAATGTTGTTTTATACGGTTTCAGATTCTCCATTGCAACTACCTTTAAGAAACTACCACTTGACGAGTTTTGGTGAAGTATCTAAAAATAATATTCTCTGTTATCTAAAAATGCTACTAAACACCCCTTTCTTTTCCAGCTACAGATCTGTGGGAAGCTAAATTTATTTCATGTATTTCAAGAAGAAGTACATATTGCAAAAGATTGAATGCAGAAGCAGATAGGAGAATCTGGCTGTCTTCCACTACTATTTTGAAAATAATCATATTTTTCATTAAAATATTTATTTATATTAATAATTATAGGTTTAGTATTATTTTATTTAAATTAAATATGTACTGTAAAATTTCACAATTAAAAATTTTAATCTGGTTAGAATTAATAGGAATAGCCCACATAAACAAAAGTTATATGAAGGTCCCCAATAACTTTTAGGAATTAAAAAGAGGTCCTGGGCTTCCCTGGTGGCGTAGTGGTTGAGAATCTGCCTGCCAATGCAGGGGACATGGGTTCGAGCCCTGGTCTGGGAAGATCCCACATGCCGTGGAGCGACTAGGCCCGTGAGCCACAATTGCTGAGCCTGTGCGTCTGGAGCCTGTGCTCCGCAACAAGAGAGGCCGCGACAGTGAGAGGCCCGCGCACCGCGATGAAGAGTGGCCCCCGCTTGCCGCAACTAGAGAAAGCCCTCGCACAGAAACGAAGACCCAACACAGCCATAAATAAATAAATTAATTTAAAAAAGAGGTCCTGAGATTTAAAAGTTTGAGAACTGCTACTAAAAAAAAAACCATAAAAACCCCCCAAAAACGGCTGTCATGCAAATCAAGGAAACTCACATACGCATATCAGCATCATAATGTGGCTATTTCTGTTATATTTAATACACACAACTGATTATGCCCCAAAGTCTGTGAATTACTATTCGTTATATGCATTTGTATAACTTTGAAAAAGATCTTCAAAAGTATACCTATAGTCCTTATTTGCTTGTATTGAAGAAATTCAAGTTTCTAAAACACTGAGCAACGTTCAATTTCAATCTTAAGCTCCACACATTTTTATCTCCCTGAAAAGTATGCATTTTGATTTCATTCATCGGTAAAATTATATACTGTCCATACTAATTGGCTTCTGCAGGCCTTACTTTATGCATACGTCTTTAACCACTCACCAATCAAGAACTAAAGGACACAATTTCAGGTGGAAAGATGAGGAACACAACTCAGGCCACTGCCTTTTTACACAGCTAAATCTCCCTATGTTCCCTAGTTTACTGCAAAGGAAAGTTAAAAGCTTTTTAAAATTTTTCTGCTAGATTCACAGCATCTGCAAATCATACAGTTGTTAACTTTTTTACCACTCAACTCTTCTCTATAAATTTTAGAATCTATTGGAGAGAAGAAGGATCAGAGGTAGTAAGTTATTTTATAGGAATATTTGACTAGATGTCTAGAGGTTCATAATATTTGATATTTAGTGCTTTGCACTGCAAGTTAAGCCAAAATTTAATATAATCAGCTAGATCATCCATTCTAGGGAATAATGACTTTAGAATTTTTGTGTATGTGAATTTGATCACACAGACTGTGTATTTCAGTAACTGCTCGCCTGCAATATTATATCAGCTAATGAAGACTTTATGTAAACTACCAACTATAAATACTCAAGTTTAAAATGACACTAAAAACTTGATGATTGTCACTCAATGAATACAGAAGTACAAATCTTGTGAAGGCAAATTAAACTTCTACAGGAAATATTAGAAAAATAAAGCAAAAATTAACTAGCTCAAGAAATAAGAGTATTCGAAGTATACTGAGTATTCAAAGTATTCATAAATAAAGAGGTTGAATAAAATGAGTTTAACATGATTTTAGAGGTAAGAAAGAGGTGAAAAATTCATGAAAATTGGAAAGTCAAATTTAATAGTCAACTACCAGCAAGCTCCTTCAAATAACATTTTACTTGCAAATAGGCCAACATCAATCCTATTGTTATTCTTTGTTTTACCTCTGGAAGAAAGTGGGATATGAATTAATTAAATATTACAAAGTTTGAGCATTTGAGTTCTGGTAGTTTTCATTATCTTAGGATTCAAAACACTTTTAGTATATTTCACTGGAAAGCTCTATAACTCTCTTTTAGATAGCTGAAGCACATGAGACCAGTGTACTCCAAAGTCAAGATTTGGGCACCTGGTTTTCACTTTCAGCCATGGTTCATTCTTCTACGTCTTATTAAAATTATATCCACCCAGGTAAAGGTTTAGTAATTGGATAATAGAATGGTAGAAATGAATAGACCAAAAAAATGGCCAAACAAATGAAACAGAAATGATCATTATTCAACAGTGATATTGATATTTTACCAATTTTCATGGTTATGGCAATCTGTATCAAACTGATAAAGATTTGTGGAATTTGTTTACTCACAAAAACCCCATTCTCACTATTTTAGCATTAAAGTAAACAGTAAACTTAATAAATCTTAGATTTCCTATGATAAGCTTTTGTATAAATCTATTATATCCAGAATATATAAAGAACTCTCAAAACTCAACAGTAAAAACCAAACAATGTAATTTTAAAATGAGCCCAAACGTGAGTAGGCATTTCATCATAGAGGATATACAGATGGCAGATAAGCACATGGAAAGATGTCAACATTGTTAGCTGTTAGGGAAATGAGAATTAAATCTATAATGAGATATCACTATACATTTACCAGAATGGTTAAATTAAAAAAAAAAAATGACAAAATCAAATGCTGGTAAGGATGCAGAGAAACTCTATCACTTATACATTGTTGGGGGTAATGTTAAATAATACAGCTACTCTGGAATACAATTTGGCAATTTTTTACAAGACTAGACATGCTATGTGACCCAGCAATAATATTCCTGGAATTTATTCCATAGATTGAAAACTTAGATTCACACAAAACCCTACACACAGGTGTTCAGTGTAGCTTTATTACTAATATCCAAAACTGGTGATAGCCTAGATGCCCTTCAACAGGTGAATGGTCACACAAGCTGTGCTAATCTGCATCACGGAATATTCAACAATAAAAAGAAATAAACTACTGACACTGAAAAAGATTCTCTCTTTGAGCAAATTCTAGCAAGGCTCCTCTGAGTCCTCTTCTGGACTAAGCCTTAGCTTAGTCTATAAAGACTTGAACAAACAGTAATATAGTTTCCAACAGCTTAAGACCACATGCCTTGGATGACCCTAGGCCCCCTTAAAGTGCCTGAGAAAACTAAAGGCCACCAAATGAGTTTAATGAGTTAAGCCTGTTCTTACCTGAAGATAGGGCCCTGTCTCCCAGTCTCTGTGGTAGGCTCAGAGCTTAACTTATATAAGTGTCAGTGAGCAAACCCAAACGGTTTTCTCATGGACTAACACCATCTTTCAGCTTTTTGTAATTTTTCACTTCTCTGACTCCATTGATGTCCACTCACCCCGCTTCCTATTCCTTCATTCTCCCTTAAAACTCCCAGTCATCTCTGTACAAAGAGAAGTTCAGTTCTCACTGGACTCTATTTCTATTGCTATAATATATTACTGATTAAAATTTGTCCTTAACACTTTAACTAATGTCTGGGTTTATTTATCTTTGACAGTACACATAACAGCCTGGATCAATCTCCAGAGAATTATGCTGAGTGAAAAAAAAAAAAAGCCAATCCCAATTTTACTGTAACATTTCATTTGTACAACATTCTTGAAATAGCGACATTAGAAATGGAGAACAGATTAGGGGTTCCAGGGATTGAGTAGAGGATGTGTGGGGGTTGTGTGGGAGGGAAGTGGGTGTGGTTATAAAAGAGTAACATAAGAGACCCTTGTGGTGATGGGACTGTCATGTGTCTTGACTACGTCAATGTCAATATCCTGGCTCTGGCTCTGATAATGTACTACAGTTTTGTAAGATGTTACCATTGATAAAAACTGGGCAAAGTGTACGTCAGATATTTTGTAGTATTTCTTATAACTTTAAATCAATTTGCAATTAACTCAAATTTTAAAAACATTAATTAAAATACACTTATGGTAATTAAAAATCTTATAGGGCTACATGTTTAAAAATTGCAATAGGTCTTCTCTGAAAGTTAAAATATCCTTGACATTTAAGGATATTTATATAAAATCCAAAGAGATGATTTCATTACATATATATATGTTTTACAGTTTCCCAATTTTCAGGCGTGAAATTGTTTTAAAAGAGCTGTTGTTATACTCAAAACCTTTTACTGTAAATGTCAAGGAGCCTGTTTTTTGTCACATAAGACCTAATAATATGATGTATATCAGGTGTGTGGTATTGAGTATGTTACTTGCATTCTCTGTGCCTCCTTAACTAAATCAGTAATATGTGAGCTATATGAACTTAGATTATAAGGTAGTTCTTTGAGGATAAAATGACAAGTTTGTAAGGCATACACACTGCCACATGGTAAAATAAAAATTAGGGGTTATAAGTATTATTTATAAATGAGTTTTATTCATTTTAAAATGGAAATCAGACTAGGATACAATTAATTAACCATATTATTTCAAAAATACATTAGCTATTAAAAAATAAATACTTCTTGGGCTTCCCTGGTGGCGCAGTGGTTGAGAATCTGCCTGCCAATGCAGGAGACACGGGCTCGAGCCCTGATCTGGGAAGATCCCACATGCCGCGGAGCAACTAGGCCCGTGAGCCACAATTGCTGAGCCTGCGCGTCTGGAGCCTGTGCTCCGCAACAAGAGAGGGCGCGATAGTGAGAGGCCCGCGCACCGCGATGAAGAGTGGCCCCCACTTGCCGCAACTAGAGAAAGCCCTCGCACAGAAACGAAGACCCAGCACAGCCATAAATAAATAAATAAATTTTAAAAAATAAAATAAAAACAAATAAATAAATACTCCTTATTCTTGAAAGAGATCATAACATTTCCAATCTACTGAAAGAATTCTCTATAGCATGTTGTAAACTACCTTATCAGGGAGCAATTCAGATGATTGCAAATGATATTTTACTCTACAATCTATTACAGTCAGTTGCAATCTAGAAGGGGTCTACTGCGAATTGGCTCTCTAACTGAGTAAGAAATATACCTAACTTCTCTCTTATTCTTAAATATACTCACTGAAGAAACTCGGAGGGTTGTAGTGGTACAACACTTAAGACTATTATTTCTCAATTACAACTTTTAATTATTCTTAAATAAATTAAAATCTTATTACCAATGTTACTGGATTCAAATGCAAACTGTCCAGTTAGGAACCTTACACATTTAAATTTGAAAGGGCAAAAATTCAGAGTTGTGAGGACAGGTTCCAAAATTATATTTTTCCAATTAAGTTGGATTTGGACCTTCTTAGCAATGCATTAAGACTCTTGATGACATAAATAATCTGATAAAATGATGTTATCACTATAACATAACAATTTTAATTAGAGACACAAATATACCAAATATATGTTTTATCTTTAAATCTCACATTAATAGTTTATTTAAAAAAATAGTCAAATCTCCATTTTCTTTAGATTTTGACGCCTTGTTTGGCCTCAGAATGTTTTACCAATCTGCTTTTCACCCCATATTTATTTATCCTAAACATAATTTCTGAGCTTATTATATTTTATATATATTTTATTTACTCTTTGATAGAAATAATTAAGACTTGATCTCAGACCTGGAGAGTCTATAAAGCTATATCCTGTTCTCAATAATGTGCTTCCACTAAGAAAGATAATTTATCAAATAAAATATTCCTCTAAAATGTAACAGATTTGAATTTACTGTAAAATGCTTGAACTTATGGGCATAAATCTTCAAATCCAAGAGTTCATGTCAATCTCAAAATGTTGACTATATTCTTTATTTCATGAGCTTCATTTGACTGAAAATTAATTCTGACAATTTCATTAAAAAGTTTTAATTTTTGAAGAAATTATCTTTTCCCCATTGTGTATTTTGGCACCCTTGTCAAAGGCCAGTTGACTATATATGCATGAAATTTTTTCTGGGGTCTTTATTTTCTTCCATTGCTCTACATGTCTGTCCTTATGCCAGTACCATACTGTTTTGATTACTGAATATTTATAATATATTCTGAAATCAGGAATTGTGATGTCTCCAGCTTTGTTCTTCTTTCTCAAGACTGCTTTGGCTATTATTCTTGGTATTTTGTGATCCATATGAACACAACATCACTAATCATCAGGGAAATTCAAATCAAAACAACAATGAAATATCACCTCACACCTGTCAGGACGGTTATCATCATCAAAAAGATAAGAAATAACAAGTGTTGGCGAGGATGTGGAGAAAAGGGAATGCTAGTACACTGATGGTGGGACTGTAAATTGGTACAGCCACTATGAAAACAATATGGCAGTTCCTAAAAAATGAAAAACAGAACTACCATAGGATCCAGCATTTCCACTCCTGGGCATGTATCTGAAGGAAACTAAAACACTAATTCAAAAAGATATATGCACCCCAATGTTCATAGCATTATTATTTACAATAACCAAGATATGGAACTAAACTAAGTGTCCATCAACAGATGAATGGATAAAGAAGATGTGAAATATATCTATATCTATACCTATATCTATAATGGAATATTACTCAGCCATAAAAAAGAATAAAATTTTGCCATTTACAACAACACGGATGGACATGGACGGTATTATGCTTAATGAAATAAGCCAGACAGAGAAAGACAGATATTATGTTTTCACTTATAAGTGGAATCTAAAATATAAAACAAAGGAATAAAACAAAACAGACTCACAGATACAGAGAACAAACTAGTGGTAATCAATGGGAAGAGAGCTGGGGGAAGGGACAAAATAGGTGAAGGGGATTAAGAGGTTAAAACTACCTACATTACAAAAGGATGTAAGGTACAACACAGGGAATATAGCTAATATTTTATAAAACTTTATATGGAGTATAAGCTATAAAAATACCTAATCATTATATCATACACCTGAAAAAAATATAATATTGTAAATCAACTATACCTCAATTTTAAAACATGAGACTTTTTGTCTATTTCTGCAAAATATGCCATTGGGATTTTGATGGGGATAGCATTGAATCTATAGATGCTTTGAGTAGTTTGGACACTTTAACAATATTTAGTCTTCCAATCAAAAATGTGGTATATCTCTTTATTTGTGTATGCTTTAATTTCTTTCATTAGTGTTTTCTAGTTTTTATTGTACAAATTTTCACCTCCTTGGTTAACTATACTACATATTTTATTCTTCTTGATGCTATCATAAATCAGATTACTTTCATAAATTTCTTTTCACATGATTCATCATTAGTATATACAGATGGAACTCATTTTTGTATGTTGATTTTGTATTCTGAAAGTTTACTGAATTTATTAGTTCTAACACTTTTTGGTAGGAGTCTTTAGGATTTTCTATGTATAGGATCATGTCATCTGAATAAGAGGTAATTTTACCTCTTCCTTTCCAATTTGGATTCATTTTATTTCTTTTTCTTGCCTAATTGTTCTGGTTAGGACTTTCAGTACTATATTGAATAGAAGTAATCAGAATGGGCATCCTTGTCTTGTTCCTAATCCTAGAGGAAAAGATTTTAATTTTTCAGCACTAAGTACAATGCTAACTGTGAACTTGTCATATATAGCCTTTATTATTTTGAGGTACATTCCTTCTATACCTAGTATGTAGTGTTTTTCTATCATAAGAGGATATTGCATTTTGTTCAATGAATTTTCTGCATGTGGAGATGATCACGTGATTTTTATCGATCATTCTATTAATGTGGTGTATCACATTGTTTAATTTGTGGATGTCGAACCATTCTTTCTTCCCAAGGATAAATCCCACTTGATCATGGTGAATGATCCCTTTAATGTACTGTTGGATTTGGTTTGCTAGTATTTTGTTAAGGTTTTTACATCTATGTTTACCAGGCATGTTGGCCTGTAATTTTCTTTTCTTATAGTGTCTTTGTCTGGTTTTGGTATCAGGGTGATGCTGGCTTCATACAATGAGTTTGGCAAGGCTCCCTTCTCTTCAGTTTTTGAAAGTGTTTGTGAGACAACTGAATATCTATATGCAAAAGAAATAAAATTGCATCCTTACCTTATACTAAACACAAAAATCAACTCGAAATGGATTAAAGACTTAAATGTAAGACATAAAACTATAAAACTCCTAAAAGAAAACACAGGGGAAAAGCCTCTTGATATCGATCTTGGCAATGATTTCTTGGATATGACACCAGAAACACAGGCAACAAAAGCAAAAATAGACAAGTGGGACTATATCCAAAAAAGCTTCTACATAGCAAAGGAAACAAGCAACACAATGAAAAACCAACTTATGAAATGAAGAAAATATTTTCAAACCATATATCTAATAAGGAGTTAATTTCCAAAATATATAAGGAACTCCTATAACTCAATAGTAAAAACAACAACAACAACACCAAAAAAAAAACCAACCAAAAACCCACAAATAACTTGATTTAAAGTGGGCAAAGGACTTAAATAGACATTACTCTAAGTAAAACATGCAGTGCCCAACAAGTATATTAAAAGATACTCAACATCATTAATTATCAGAAAAATGCAAATCAAAGCTGCAATGAAACATCATCTCACACCTGTTAAGATAGCTATTATAAAAAAAGTAAGACGTGTTAGTGAGGATGGAGAGATACTGGAACCCTTGCATATTGTTGGTGGGAATGCAAAATGGTGCAGTGGCTATTGAAAACAGTATGGAGGTTCCTCAAATAATTAAAAATAGAACTTCTACATGATCAAGCAAGTCCACTTCTGGGTATATATCCAAAAGAATTGAAATTAGGATATCAAAGAAACATTTGCATTCCCATGTTCATTGCAGCATTATTTACAATACCCAAGCTATGGAGACAAACCAAGTGTCCATTGACAGATACATGGATAAAGAAAATGTTTAATTTAAATACAATTAAATGTTATTCAGCCTTAAAAAGAAGGAAATTCTGCGATTTGTGACAACATGGATGAACCTGGAGGACATTATGTTAAGTGAAATAAGCCAGTCACAGAAGGCCGATTCTGCATGACTCTACTTATATGAGGTATAGAGAGAATATACTAGTGGTTGCCAGGATCTAGAGAGTGGGGCCTTTATTGTTGAAATGAGTAAAATTTCAGTTATGAATTCAGCTAGATGAATAAGTTCTATAGATCTGCTGTACAATATGGTGCTATAGGTAACAATATGGTAATTAGCACTTCAAAATTTGTGAAAAGGTAGATCTCATGTTAACTATTCTTTCCACAAAAAACAAACACCAAAAACAAAGGGATACATGGAAACTTTGGAAAGTGTTGTCTATTATCTTAACTGCAGTGATGGTATTACTGGTGTTTTCATAAGCCCAAACTCATCAAATTGTACTCATTAAATATGAGCAATTATTTGCATATTGATTATATGCCAATAAAACTGCTTAAAAACTTAATTTGAAGCTAAAACCAGAAAAATTATTTGAAAGGTATTGTCACATACAAACAACCATTACCATCTCATTTTTAATCATTACAAATCCCAGAATTTACAGTGTAGGAACATTTCATTCCTTTATCAACTACATCCTAATTAATATCTAACATGTAAAATATTTATTATCCTTCCCATGGTAACTTTTTTATCCCTCTTGGTATGTTTATTTCAAATAATATATGAATAATAATGTGATGGCAATAAATGTATGAATTTGTAAAATTTGAGTTTAAATTAATATTCTTTTCTTGAAAAAAATAATATATGAATAATATATGAATAATATATAATAATAATATATGAAATAATAATAATATATGAATAATAATGTGATGGCAATAAATGTATGAATTTGTAAAATTTGAGTTTAAATTAATATTCTTTTCTTGAAAAAAAGTTACAATTAATTTTGTCTTAATTGTATATAATAAATTGACCCAAGGCATTACTGATTCCCCAAGATTAATTTTGTTGCCAAATAAGACGGTGCATTTAAATAATTAAGGCTACAAGTTAGTCAGTTACAGCATCACCTTAAGAACTTTTTCAAATCTTAAATCTTAATTGAAATTTACGCAAATGGCAATTTAAGTTAAAAGCATGTTTGTTCTCAAAGTTGCCCCTTTGCTACTTTTTTATCTGCTCTTCTAGGAATAGGTCTACAGTTAAAAAAATCTTGTGTGTGTTTGTGTTACCTTTACAGTTGTCACATTAAATAAAAATAGAAAATAGGTCTTGTTGACATGACTTGATGGCCCCAATTTGAAAATAATTTAACAAAATAATTGGAAACATCTGTTTGATGTTTCAGCTTTCATATCATTCAACTCACTTTCCATAGTAAGCGCAGTTGACTTGGTTTTATTTTGAAGTTCAGCCTTCTATTTTTGTTTTTCTATTGTCAAAATAATTTGCTAATAGTATTCCTAGACTTTAAGAAATACTGATAACAATGCTAATAAAGTAAGAGAACAAGAAAGATCATTAACATTTATTAAGGCCAGTATCAGTAGACCAGTCTGTATTCGAGTGACACATGATTAATCTCATTTCATTCTTACAATAATATTTCGAGGATAGTAGTATCTCTCATTACAAAATAAAAATTACACCTGGATCTAGAATCAAAGCCCATGCTCATTTCACTAACTATAAAATCATCCCAATTCTACAATCTCAGGCTAACATGCTCCTGCCATGATGACATTTACCAAAAACACTGCTGAAAGCCAGCATATTTGTCAAAAAATGTTCCTTGGAAAAAAACTACCTTGAAACTAAAGGATACTTTACTATTTTTTTAGTACCAATGGGTTTGGTCTGCTTCAAGAACATCCCAACTAAATATTCACTGTTGAAGTCACCCTGTATAGAGCTGTAAGTTGGAAGTACTGGTTTTCTTGTGGGTACTGTTCTCCTGGCCCAAGGTTTTTGAGTGTAGAAGGGAACTGTTACATTTCTGTACAATATATTTAACTAATTTCAAAATAATATTACTCTCTGTATGTGTCGCACCAAGTTCTGATCTGCTTTCAGTATTTGTTTAAATTTGGCCTATTTTTAAACGAGATAGACAACAAATTTGGTAATATGAATAGAAAACAAAAGGATAGGCAAGACACAGTTATGTTTAAGTAAATTGCTCCTTCCTCTACAATTCCATAGTGCTGACCTCTCCTTTACAGTAGCCACCAGTCACATATGGCTACTGAGCACTTGAAATGTGGCTGTATGTATATTACACACACCAGAAATTGAAGTCTTAGTATGAAAAAGAAAGTAAAATATATTTTTTAAATGTTTATAATAATTACATGTTAGATATTTGAATTACATAAATCAATTCCTAGAATTTATCTTAAATATGTATTTTACATTTTTAATGAAACCATTAGAAAATTTTAAATTATATGCATGTCTTGCAAACTGTTTCTATTGAGGAGTTCTGCCGTAGTGTTTTATCCATATCCCTTGTAAATATTCATCCTACTGTAGGATGGTGAATTGTATGTGTGTCTTCTAATATCTCACCAAGCAATGAACTCTTTGGAGTCACTGATCATAGCTGATTTATTATTCTCAAAGCATAGCCATATGCCTGGCACTCAGTGGACACTCGATAAGGGCTGTGAAAGTAGTTTCTGATTATCTTCCCTTTTAAAATGACAAAATTAGTCCAAACACCCAGTAAAGCAATGAGTTAAGCTCTGTAAAACAACTTTTAACATGTCTTTAAACAATATCTTTTAACAAATTAAACTCAGATTTTTAGATTTAATTACAGACTTCAATTAAGAAGTTATTTCTTGTCAAATGATTCTACTTTTGCGGGACTGTGCATATTAACTTCCACCACCACCCTAATACACCCCATGGCCTTAACATTTAAAAAAAATTTGGCCTAGATTGGAGTAATTGTCACCCAAAAAGAGAAGAGGAAGAACACAATGTAGGACTCTGAAATGTACAGTAGATTGATTTTAGAGAAATATTTAGAATGAAATAGAGAGGTACAGGCAACAGTAAAACACATTCGGATTTTGGCAAGGGAAATTAAATTTTAATTCATATGGAATATTGTAAATATCTCAGAATTCTGATAGACAAGAGTCTTGTGCAAAATGTTTTTATTAGAAACCTTGTAACTGACTAGCTTAGCTATGAACAATATGTGGAGATATATTTCACTTCTTAGATAAGTTATTCTCATCATAATTTTTATATCAGGAAAAATGTAACTAGGTAGATAAATGATTTGAGTATAAGCACTTATTCAAAATGAGGCTTACATATATTAAAACACTAAATTGTTCACTTCTCATAATAAACTCATTTATTACCAAGATATACATTGTAATATTTCTCAATTTAAAAAATATTTTGCCTCATAAGTCAGTCTACCTTTAGTTTCCATATATTTCTTTTTATAAATTGAAAGACTTTCTTATTTAAGGGATATTAAACGACATCAAAACTTATCTAAACTGCCCAAACCCCCAAAAATACAACTTTGCAGTTTGGTAGAGAATATAATTTTTCTTGAAGTGAAATGCATTTAGAAATATAGCAGGCTCTTTTAAAGTACTTTCATATTATGGAATCAAAGTAACTCCTAAATCTGTATTCATAATTTCACTACTCATCATTGCAGAAATAAGGTGAAATCAATAATGTGGTGGCAGAAAACAGCACAGGAAATCAGAGAGAAGCAAACAGAAGCTGAGACCTTCAGGATTTACGTGATTGACAGCATCTTGCAAAATAGCTAATCATCCTGACAAGACTCTATTTCATGAAAATGAGTTGTTAGATTGAGAGCTGTCAGGATCGATAAATGTGCATTTTAAATTTATAGTCAAACTAATTCATGTGCAATTTGTTTAAAATTATTTCCTCATCATATATTCAGTGTCCTTCATTTAACAGCATTACTGGGTTATAATAAATGGTTCTGGGTTGGAATATGTTTGTGCTACTAATAGACAAGATTATGGTTGTACTCAACTAATAAATTAGCTATTTAATCTTCTAAGCATTGACTTTTAAGAGATAATCAATATGAGTCTAATTTATTCATTTAGTGTTATCAAAATCAGCATTATCTTTATGAAAATTAAGACACATTCATCCATGTATGTCCAATGACTAGAAAACAGGATATGCTCAATAAATCTTTGTGGATTTAAATGATAACAAATCTCAAAATAGTTATTAGCATCTTTAACCAAATACTTAACACAGTAATTTATTTTTCACCTGTTATTTAAGGTGTAACTGGCCCTGGAATAGGATAGCTAATATTTACCTCTGCTTTCTTCATATCTGGCAAATTCCCCTATTAATATGTTTCCTTAGCACAGCACCTTATTGTGGGACACTCCCTAAAATACAAATCCACTGTTATACATGAGTGCTTTCCATCCAGCAATGTTTTTTCATCTTCTACTGAAGTGTATCTTTCCACAACTCTGTTATTACTGATTTGGAGTCTTTGACAGCCTAACACACTCAAACAGCATAATCAGGTTTATAATCTATACTCATGATTGTGTCATTAAGACCTGTCACTAAATTTTTTCAAACTTACAATTTCCTAATTAAAGAGAGGAACACTTGCAGAATTCAAAGGAAAGGACTTCAAGACACTCTTCTGAGCGCATAACACTCAGGAATTAACGGCATTTTTTGAAGATGGAGGAGAGAGAAAACTACATTGATACTGGTCTCAACTAGCTGCTAACTGGAGTGCTTTAGCTATTTTTAAATCCATTATATTACAATTTACTCACAAATCCATGGAAGAGATATAGTGACACATTTTATTTCAATAGTTGCACTAGGTTTTTATCATTTTATTTTTAGGATCACATATACCAAGATTGATCTTTTAAATTCTCCTGATGTTCTTTACTAATATTGACACATGTTCTCCCCCATGTGACTACTGGGTCCTCAGCAGCAAGGTATGCATTATCTACCTGAAATATCTTTACATTTTTTTTTGATAAGCACAGATCCTAAAACTCTGCTGGAAATAGTAAAATTAAGAGATTTGAAATTTCATTTGCTTATCCAGAGTATCCCAAATTATGTCTTCCTTTTGAAGCAGGTTCCTCAACATAATTTCCTCAAGATTAAAAAAAGTTAACTGGACACCTCCCTCTGACTTCAACAGGAGTATGAGCAGGTGAAGTCATCTTTATTAAAATGAGCATGCCTCATGACTTTTCATCTCTTTCAATCTAATTCATCTTATTCCATTTTTTGTGTATAATATAACAATGATAAATTTTCATGTTTATTTATTCTTGTAGTAAAGTCTGACTTCATTTGTTTTTATGTTTGTCGTCATCTTTGAAGCCTAACCTTTTCCTCTCCACCTTCTGCCCCTGATTTGAGAAAGCTGATAAGAAGCTCTCTCATTTGGCACTGGCAGGAAGTTCAAACCATGTGCAGGAACCATTCCTACACCCATCCTTAATCACTGTAAAAACAAAACAAGAAAATAAAAACAAAACAAAAACCAAGCCAGTCTTCTTTTATAGCTCTCTCAAGTTATTCTGAACCAGGTTTGGAGTCCTCCTATTCTCTCCCAAGAATAATAAACATTTTCATACCCTCTTTGTGTGTATGTGTGTGGCATCATTAGTACAAACACCTAAACCAAATCTTGAGTGGGGACCCATCATTATTCTGCAGCTACAATGACTTTTTTTTATTTGTATGGCTACGATAAACATCCACAGGAGAAAAACTATGCATTTTTGCCTTTAAAATCTTTGTTAATATCTTTATTAAATCATGGTGTCCTAGCTAATAAAAAAAATCTACATAGGGCCTTGAGTTAATAGAGCAAAATATAGGGAATGAGAGACTTCCATATGATAAGTATAGATGTCATATGTTTTCTTTGGTTTATTTTTAGACTTTGGAGGGTCTGAATACCATCCAAATTTCCTTTTGTAGCTATTCTCTGGAAAAGTAATTACTTTAAGCTAGCCGAATATACTTAATTCAATTCTAAGCAAGGAAGAAGTAAACATCATGTTTCTTTGAGCAAATAACTTCATAAGTGATGTGCCAGAGCTGCTGGCCCTTAAGTTTCCAACAGTTTGTGTAGTTATTCCCAACTATACGTTCAGTAATGTCATGTTGGTAGTAATAGCTTGTTTTCAGCTGTAGTGGGAGTATTTACCCCATGAAAATGGGAAAATTCTACAAATCAGGACTCTTTTTTTGAGAGCACAGTCAGATTTTTAAAAGGGAAACACAGACAAATGATTTGATACTGGTCTCAACAGCAATGAGCATCTACTAGTTGCTAACTGCAGTGCTTCAGCTATTTTCGAATCAATTAAATTAAAACTTGCTAACAAATCAAAGTAAGATAAGAGATATACTGACAAATTTTTTTTTCAATGGACGCATTTGGTCTTTATCCTTATAATGCAACATTAAACTCCATTGGTGTGCTAGTAGAAGGAAGGAATAGACTGAATACGCATTAGAATCAAATGTTACCTTCCTTACATCAGCTTGAGTTTATTGGCTAGAGAACAGTTTTCTTCAAACATGTTTTTTCTCTATAAAAAATATGGATAAACTTTTAAGTAAATAGCTCTTACTTAAGACTATATATTAAAATAGCCTAAAGAGCCATTTACCATTGTGCGAGTCCCCCATTAGAAAAAAAAAAATCATCATGTCTGGGAGTTAAACTCCAAGAGATTCTATTTCTATTCTAACAATAGAAACTAATTCTGACAACTATAGATTATTCTACTAGCAATATGAGTACCCTTCCATTCTTACAACTCAAACTTGACCTTCTGAATATCTCTTTAAGAAGATCTTCCTCTGATAAGAAAGAACAGCCACACCTGGGGCACCGACTAAAGACACTGCAATCTGCAGAATTATTTCTGGCTAGCAATTGAGCAACAGATGTTAAAGCCAGATTGCCAGCTCATTCTCTCACATTCATGTAAATAAGAAACTACTAAACACAAAGCATTATTTTGTAAACTATGACATCACTTGGTTAATCTTATGTATGTTAATTAATAGAGCAAGTGATAGCAGTTTATTAAGTGTTTATATAGAGATCTGTATAAGAGATCCCTTAAAACAATTAGCATTTTGAGAGCAAATGATTATATATAGAAAGGAAAACTAGCAGAAGAGTTATTGAAGACCCTTGGTGAATATGAAGATGTAAATAAACACATACTTTTTTGATAAAATTAAAGATCTGTGCTATTGCAATTTTGTTTTGGACCTTTACCAAAATGAACATACAATAAAATTTAATGATGACTAAAATATCTAGAAGATTATGAACAACAGTTATGCGTGGCTATTTTTAATTTTTAAATTTATCATTTATCAAAAAGCAGTTTAATGATAGGGAATTAATAGAGGAACTACTATATGTCTCAAAGACTATCTAATGCACACAACATATCTTAATGGTATACAATAAATCTTTAACTGCCTCATATTAGGAAATGATCTCAGCGGGGTTAATACAGCTGCTCATGTTGACCCAGCTAGTAAGAGGCATAACTAGATTTGAACTTAAATTGTTCAATTGTAAAATGCATGGCTTTTCCTCTAAAGCTTAGTACTTGATGAAACTAGCATCACAGTCCTTTCTGCTTTTTTTTTTTTTCATAACGAGGAATAGCTATACCCAATGGCCTCATTAATTTCAACTTCATGCAGAGCTTTTGCACATTTATTTATTCACCAAATATTTTCTGAGTGACTTCTATGTACTGTAATAGATGCTGCAGATTCAAAGGTAAATAAAATAAATTTTTTAAAAGTTGCTGTCCTCATTGAAGTGGGAGACTAGTTATTTATTGAAGCTATTTTTCTAGTATTTTAGGGCTCCCTAAATTCAAATGTAATTAAGAAGAGTTTAAACCCATATAGGTTTAACGAAGCAGCTTTATTCTTCTGTTTGTTCCTCCTTCCCATCAGCCAGTGGGCAATTCTGGTCGGTGAGGAGGGTATGGCTGGATGGTGTCGCTTTTGATGATTGATGTCAGAATGTGAAGAGTTATTTGACTGGAGAATTCCTATGCAGGCATACCTCAAAGATATCGTGGGTTCAGTTTCGGACCACTACAATAAGTGAATATCACAATAAAGCAAGTCACACGAATTTGTTGGTTTCCCAGTGCATATGAAAGTTGTGCTTACAGTATACTACAGTCTATTAAGTGTGCATTATGTCTAAAAACAATGTACATACCTTAATTTAAAAAAGCATGAATCTCATAGTACATCTCCATCAGAGCTCTTGGGTGAACGGGTACATTGTCAATGAGCAGTACTCTTTTGAGAGGAATCTTTTTTTCTCAGCAGTAGGTTTCAACAGTGGGCTTCAAATATTCAGTAAACCATGTTGTTAAAAAATATGCTGTCATCCAGGCTTTGTTGTTCCATTTATAGAGCACAGGGTAGATTTAGTACAATTCTTAAGGGGCCCTAGAATTTTCAGAATGGTAAATGAGCACTGGCTTCAATTTAAACTCACCAGCTGCACTAGTCCCTAACAAGAGAGTCAGCCTGCCCTTTGAAGCTTTGAAGCCAGGTGTTGACTTCTCTCTAGCTGTGAAAGTCCTAGATGGCATCTTCTTCCAATACAAGGCTGTTTTGTCTACATAGAAAATCTGTTGTTTAGTGTAGCCACCTTCATTAATTATCTTAGCAAGATCTTCTGGATAACTTGCTGCAGCTTCCACATTAGTACTTTCTGCTTTACCTCGCACATTTATGTTATGGAGATGGCTTCTTTCCTTAAACCTCGTGAAACAACCTCGGCTAGCTTCAAATTTTCTTCTGCGGCTTCCTCACCTCTCTCAATCCTCACAGAACTGAAGAGAGTTAGGGCCTTGCTCTGGATTAGGCTTTGGCTTAAGGGAATGTTGTGGCTGGTTTGATCTATCTAGACCACTAACACTTTCTCCATATCAGCAATAAGACTGTCTTGCTTTCTTATCATTCATGTGTTCACTGGAGTGGCACTTTTAATTTCCTTCAAGAACTTTTCCTTTGCGTTGACAACTTGGCTAACTGTTTGACACAAGAGGCCTAGCTTTTGGTCTATCTGGGCTTTTGACATGCCTTCCAAGCTTAATCATTTCTAGTTTTGATTTAAAGTGAGAGAGGTGCAACTCTTCCTTTTACTTGAACATTTAGAAGCCATTGTAGGGCTATCAATTGGCCTAATTTCAATAAGTGTCTCAGGGAATAGGGAGGCCTGCGGACAGAGGGAGAGGTGGATGGAGCAGTCAGAACACAAACAATATTTATCAATTAAGTTCACCATCTTATATGACACCCCAAAACAATTACAATAGCAACATCAAAGATCCCTGACCACAGATCACCATAACAAATATAATAATACTGAAAAAGTTTAAAATACTTTGAGAATTACTAGAATGTGACACAGACACAAAGTGAGCAAATGCTGTTGGAAAAAATGGCACCAATAGACTTGCTGGACACAGGGTTGCCACAAACCTCCAATTTCTAAAAAGCACAATATCTGTGAAGTGCAATAAAGCAACGAGCAATAAAATGAGGTATGCCTATACATCTGGCTTTTACAGCTCTGCCAGCAGGGTAAAACATCGTTACTTAAAAAGCCCCTCCATAACAGCAATCACCACAGATGTTGCGTTCATCAGAATTCCAGTTCATAGTCTTCCTGCCATTACTCGATTTGATTAATCATGATTAATCATGATGCTTCAAGAAAACTGAACTAACCACCATTTTGGAATCTTAACATTTCTTTATGGTTTCTTAGGACATTAATTTATCAATTCCTAAAAATCTTCTTTCTCAGTTACAAACCCAATAAATTATATCGAAGTGGATTTTCAAAAAGTAAAAACATGATTCACATATACATGTAGAAAACACATGAAATATTTATAATATCATTAATGAGAAAACAAATAGTAAGGTGGTAAAGATGTCACCTTTTCCTTTGGATAAATTGGAACCTGCACAATATTTTAAGTTAGGCTAACAGAGACTAGAAATCATTGTTAAAACAAATACCTTTGTTTATCTGCACTGAAGCCACACTGAAAGATAAAACTAGGAAGGATAAGGATAGCAATATACCCCCAAGCAATAATAGATGGAAAGAGAAACCCCTAATATGTTTTCACATTAAGTACAGGTTTTTTTAAAAAAATAATTTTTATCATTAACTTCACTCTGTGCTATCATATTTTCTCTTGCTTAAATTATGTGCATAGTTGTCTCTTTATTGCATTTAATCCTACACTGGCACAGCCACTAGTGAACACCTGTCACTTATAACCATTATGTGTTTTCATTATTATTAGAGCTCTCCTGACCCTGTAATAAATTGGTGTTTATTAAAATACATCTTTCAGAGTTCCTATACTTGTGACATAGAGCCCTGCAGCAGACCTGAAGACAGGACATATTTGTGTTTCATTTTTCTATTTGTTCTACCTTTAAAAGATAAGGCTCTAGTTTTAAATACACACTGAAGCTCTGGGGTTTTTGAGAAAACCAAGGTCTGAAGGCCTCATAATGATAAAATTATATTTGAATCAACTATCACAATTGAATTCAAAATTAGAAAACATTACATAAAATGATAACATGAGAAAAAGCTGATATCCAGGATCAGACCATCTTCCCCTATCAAGAGCTGCACAGCTCAAGCCCTATGATAACAGCCCACAGGATCACAGGTGACTTTCACCTCACCTCCTATCTCAGGATTAAACTCCACAATTAAAACCTCCTAGGTTAAGTCACAATACAGTTCTCAGATTTATTTGAATATTTAGTGGTGGAACAATTATCCCCTAATAGTATTCACTATAAATAAATATTCACCATATAGTAGACATTTAACTAAATCCAACCCCCCTTCCAGGCTACATAAAGACTTTTTTTGGGGTAGGAATTCTCACATGATTAGAAAGGTTTTCCCTCTTCCCCTACTTCTTTCTTTCCTTCCTCCCTTCTTGCCTTCCATCCTCCCTTACTTCATTTAATATGCATACTATTGTTTCCTTTTATATTTATTTTGATACATTTCCTTCAAATACTAACCCTAATGAACATTAACCAAGTGTTTTCGAAGTAACAATTTTTATCACTGCCACTCAGTCACTTAACTAGAAACCTGGCATCAGTTTCTTCTTCTCAATAAAAATGGGAGTAATCATGGTATTTACATAGATATCATCATCACTATCATTTCTTGAACATCTACTATGTAATTATTTGAAGAGTATTGTAATGTCTTAACATTTTAGTCCAAAATATATTTTAAGTTGATTAAATTTTTCAAAAGCATATACAAACACCTTAGGCAGTACCTTAAAAAGAAATGGTTTAATAAGATCCCCCCAAATAAATTGGAATTTATATTGCAATTACATATAACTTCAAGCACTATATGCAAATTGATATTCAATAATGTTTCTGGATAGTGGTCACTGAATAATATTCTTTTTTCCAAAGTGCATTTTCACCTGCCTCTCTCACTTTTCAGAATTAATTTGACCTTTAAAGAACTGAAATAAGGATATTTAGAGCTTCCATATTGTATCTCTTAACTTTCAAATATTTAATGACAAATGATATTTTAATGTTTAATTTTTCAAACCATATCTCCAGTAACTTGGGATGCTTTTTCTTCGTATGCTTCACAATAACAGCAAACATGAATTGAGTGCCATTTATGGCCCAGGTACTATAGTATATGCTTTACAGATACTAACATTAAATTCTCACAATTCTATGTGTTAGGTACTACCATTAGACTCATTATACAGAACAGGAAACTGAGGCATGAAGAGGTTAAATACTTACCCAACATTACATAAGGGTAGGTCTCAGATTTAATCTCAGGCAGTCAAATTGCAGACCTTATATTCTTAACTAAGTTTCTAAACATGCATGAATTAAAGTAAAAAGTGATCATGGACTGATACAGCTTAGAGCATGACTTAGCTTAACTCTTCAAATGTATGGCCAATTGGTGAGTTGGGGTAGATTATCTTCTGTGAGTTTACTTTTTTAAAATTTTATTATTTATTTATTTATTTTATTATTTATTCTTGGCTGTATCGGGCCTTACTCGTGGCACGTGACATATTTGTTGAGGTATGTGGGATCTTCGTTGTGGCGAGCGGGCTTCTCTCTAGTTGTGGTGTGCGGGTTTTCTCTTCTCTAGTTGTGGCATGCAGACTGCTGGGCACATGGGCTCTCTAGTTGTGGTGCGTGAGTTCCAGAGTGCACATGGGCTCTATAGTTTGCAGCACGCAGGCTCTCTTGTTGAGGCGCGCGAGCTGAGTAGTTGTGGTGCGCAGGCTTAGTTGTCCCGAGGCATGTGGGATCTTATTTCCCTGACCAGGGGTCGAACACACGTCCCCTGCATTGTAAGGCGGATTCTTAACCACTGTGCCACCAGGGAAGTCTCGAGTTTACTTTTTTAAAAAAAATGCATATTCATTTTTAATTTTAGGCAAATTTTTGATGGACTGACTTTTGATGACTAAAAATATAATGAAGTGAGGCCATCAAAAGTTTTAAGAAGAAAGCTGCAGAGTGAATGGATTGGATTCCCTACTTCAAAAAATATGATGCCTTTGTCTTATCCAGCAAATTAAAATGAGATAAGAATGGAGCACACTGAGGAATAGAATGAAACAAGTGATAAATGGAGAGATCCCAGGGTTGAGCTTGCAGTAGAGAATGACGGAGAGAAGGAAAAGTTTGCATCTTTGTATTTCATAAAATCCAAATGACCGTGCTACATGAGAAAATGTCCTTTAGGTTGCAATTCACTGTGGGCTCTCAGGAAACATGGGCCCAGGCTGAGAATAAAGGAATATGCAAGAGAAATAATTCTAGATTTATTCAAAAAATTTTAAATGCAGCTATCAAAGTTTCCTAAGGAAATATGATAGAGTTTTGTTCAAAAGGCAGGCATTCCTGGATCAACTTAAGTCACCATTTTATTTAACATACCAGAATTCTAATGTTTCCCCAAATATGTCTGAATGAGATAGCATGTTATATGAACCAAATTATTTGATTACTACAGCTCATGAAGTAGCATATCGTGCTTAAACTGATGGAGAAGGCAAAGAAGTAAGCTACAAGGTTTTACACATGCAGTTTTTTTTTCCTTCCAGTTGTACTGAGATATAACTGACATACAGCACTGTATAAGTTTAAGGGGTACATCATAATGATTTGACTTACAGCATGACATGATTATCACCATAAGTTTAGTGAACATCCATCATATCATGCAGATACAGAATAAAAGAAAAAGAATTATTTTTTTCCTTGGGATGAGCCCTCTGGATTTACTCTCTTAACTTTCATATATAACATACACAGAGTTAATTATATTAACGCCAACAGAAGTTTGTATTGTATTTAAAGTACTAAATATGACGTCTGTGGAATTGCTGCTCTTGTTAGATAAAGCTTGAGTTATTAAACTTTTCTTGCGATCACGTTAACATCTGTCTGTATTAGACCAAAAAAATTCATTAAAGGGAATTTACCTTATTTATTCATTTCTTTTGTATGTCTACCTAGGATTTGGCATAGGGACTTGCAGAGAATGGATGCCTGATAAATATTTGTTAATTGATAAGCAGTGAAAGGTTTAGAAATAGGTAACTTAGTAACTAAAGACTGAGAAGAATATATTCATTACTTCGTTGTTTAAAGTCATCTAAATGTAGAATATCATTTACACTAATAAATTTTCAAACATTCTTCATGGGAACCCCTGCTGTTTTAATCAAGAAAGCCAACATTAAGAAAGAAAAAAAAAAAAATCAAAGATCTAGGCATACTGACTCTGGTGTAAACTTTATCCCTGGGGATTTCTCCTGTCATTTAACCTAAAAATGCCCAGTAGTCTTATGATCATATTAAAAGTTCCCCTAATGAAGAGAGGAAAGTAATCGACATCTTCTTACTATTTTTCCAAAAAAAAAAAAAAAAAATAGGAATGAAAAATAGATGAAGCCAATCTAAGCCATCACTAAGATATCTGATCAAGGTGTTACATGGTTCTCATTTAACAACTGTCCAATCATTGCACACATTTTTTTATGTTATATCTTTTAAATTTTCACTTCATTTACATCTTTCTACATAAAAAAGAATATTTGATATATTAATAAAATCACTTACCATAGCTTTACTTTGACTCAACATTCTTTACATTTTCTGAATCTGCTAAAAAACTATCAACAGGTTTTTCAATAAAGCAAGACTGAAATCAAATGTTCTTTAAAGCAGCAAAGTGACATGATTCTTTTTTCATTCATGCATTCATTCATTCACTTTAATTAATTTTTTCTTTTTGCCAAAAGGCGCTCAGGAGGGATTTAAAGTCATAATACCAAGATCTAAGATATGACTACAATGACCTCCCTCAAAAGCTAGAGTTAGGGTTTCCCTGGTGGCGCAGTGGTTGAGAATCCACCTGCCAATGCAGGGGACACAGGTTCAATCCCTGGTCTGGGAAGATCCCACATGCCGCGGAGCAACTGGGCCCGTGAGCCACAACTACTGAGCCTGCGCGTCTGGAGCCTGTGCTCCGCAAAAAGAGAGGACGTGACAGTGAGAGGCCCGCGCTCGCCGCAACTAGAGAAAAGCCCTCGCACAGAAACGAAGACCCAACACAGACAAAAATAAATAAATTAATTAATAAAAAAAAAAAAGCTAGAGTTAAAGAAGTGATTTGTCCATACCACAGGCAGAGGAAAGTTTCCACCGTAGGATCTCAAGTATCTTAAATGGATTAATTTACCTTTACTAGGCTACAATAAATGAGTCACAAAAATACAATAATTTGAGATGGAACAATGGGACAAACTTTGTGAAGAGTTACTAAAATTTTCCCATGTCAGTATAGTAGCATGGAGAGATATCACAAAACTGTTATGCCATTTAATGCTGAACAAAATATTGGATTTCTTCACAAATCAGATTTATCTTAAAATGGTGATAGTGAAGGAGATACAACAGTAAACTGGCTGATATGTTTTTATCTGAAAAACTGAACTATTCACATTTTTAACTCTCTTTCCTCCAAAATCTTCTCTAACGTTAAATCAAAATGAGGGCATAAAGATCATTAATTGTTTTATCTTCTGGATTTAGAAAAAGTACATTCTATGAGTTTGTTTTTTCCTTATTACTAGGAAGGTTTTCTTCGTAACAATAAATTTGTTCCTCTTCTTTTTACAACTTATACTCAATCTTCACCATACAGAAAAGAAGAGGAAAATTTTCCAACACACCCTGTTAAAGAGTATTGCAGAGTATTACAGGTGTTTTAATTTTAATCTAGTGTATCTTTTCTCATCAAAATACACACACACACACACACACACACACACACACAGACTAAACTGTTGGAGCAGGGGAGGAAATGGAAACGTCATAGGTAAATCAGAGTAGAGGTCCCTTTCTTGCAGGGAGCAATCAAGTCTTAAACATCTTTAAGTATAAGATGTATCTCATAGCACATGACTCAACCAATCTTGAAACCACAAAACTCACAGGGAAAAATAGAAATTTCTATAAAACACTGTAAACATACTACAATTAGGAAAAAAAAAAAGTATTGTCTTCAAAGAAATGGCAGTTAGATTTCTCTAAATACGAGCTATTTTTACATTTTTACAAGAGTTGGTCAACAGAGGTATATTGTCATTTTTCCTTTGTTGATCAAATTTAATTGGTGGTTTTCTCTTAAGAATTCTAGATGCTAATCAGTAGCTGATGGCACAACTAATTTTGGCTATTTTGAAAACCACAAGGACTAATGGCAAATCTAAATGAAAAATAACATCATAGAAAAAATAAGGGGAGAAAAAAACTAAAAATAAAGAACATTGTGGTCAAGTTAGAAACACAAATTTAATATTTTAAACCACTGATCATTGACCCTGTTGACAACTCAGTGTATCCAATTATCTTCTTTTTCTCAAAATAAATTTTAATTCACATTAATTTAAAGCAAAGATCCATGAGTGGGAAGATGTGGTAGAGAAAATGGAGAATTGGAATGAGGGACAAAATGGTCCATGGAATCAAATGAACCATTAAAGAAGACTACAATGACATAAGTAGCATAGAATCAACATAAAATTAATCAGTGCAGTCACTTTAAATTTGGGTTACTCCAAGTCACTACAGTTGGTTCATGCAGAAAGAGAACTGGGAGGAAGATAAGAATTCCCACTAATGTGGAAAAATAAGCAGGATGCTCATTTCTTAAGATCTAATTATAACTATCAGGAAAAGCAGAATAAATATAAAGGGGATTAAAAACTACTGTGAATATTATGTAAGATTTTTACCAATATCCCTCATCCCTTATTTTCCCCTATCACTTCCTCTCAACATTTAATATTTTATACCAGAAGGGGATGGAAATAATGCAATGAACCTATTAAAGTTTGAAAAAGTTTTTAAATTTAAGTAATAAAATAAGTGTCTGCAAAGAGAAAACTCCATGAACATTATCTCTTCAGGCAAAGTATCTTCATAAGGTACTGAGTGACCGTTTGTAACTTTCAGTGTAAACCTATATAGATGTAAATATCACTCACCTCACAAGCAAAATGATGAACCTGTGAGAATTTTCTTATTAGATCATATTTAGGACCAAAATGGGTTTTGACATGGGACAGAAATGTACATAGAGGGAAGAAAAGTGTACAACTGACCTTAAAAAATAATAAACATTATTTTTTCACAACCTGATATTTCTGCCTGCCAGTGGTAGTAATTTTTCCTGATACAAGTTAGTAAAAGAATATATTGTTACTTAGATACCATTTCTTATTCTCACTATTTGATGAATAATTACACATCTATATAAATAAAATGGAAGATGCACTTAGCTTTTTTTAAGATAATATGTGATGCCTACCTAGAAATAGACATAAATTATTATAAATTATAAACTATCAGTAAGAACATCGCTTATCATTTTATTAGCTTCATTACAGAGAAAGGTTTGCAGGAGGGAAATGTAAATTCAAAATAATTTTAAATATACACAGTATAATTCCTTAGAGGCCTTGTTTACAAATACAACATATGGATCAAAAGGTAATCTGAGGTTGTTATCAGTGCCAACTTCACTAGTTTAGAAGAGCAGAATATTTTCTCTGACTAGACTTTATGCAGATGATAGAGGGGAGACATAGTTTTACCCATTTATATATTCATTCCTTTAATTATTTTTACTGATAGCATGAATTGAGCTCCCACATTGTCCTAGCAATAGTGCAAGGCACTGGGATGCAGTGATATATCAGTTCTGGTCCTCTAAGTATCAGATGGAAAGAGGAATTAGAAGGGCAAGAAATTTATTGGGGAAAAAGCACCAGGGAAAGATGAATGAGAAAGGATACAGAAGGCAGGGGAAGTTTTCAATGTGTGATGCAGGTCTGATATCTGTGAAAGAAGAAATAAAAAGGAGGAGAACTGAAGAAAAAAAAGAATCAGAATACAGTGCAGTTCAGATTTTAAAAAAATCTCAGGAAGACTGATAGCCATAGAACAAAGACGGCCCAGAGGAACCCTGCTCAGGCAGAAATGGCCTGGCTCTGGTACACGCTGCCATCAGTCATGGGCGAGAAGCAGCTCAGGGAGAAAATGGCTTTAACATGGATGCTACAGTGAATCCCAGAGTTGCAGCAGCTGGAAGCTGTATATTAACTACACAGCAGGTTCTCCTTTGAAGGCATATAAGAGAGGAGCCCCTCCATGGTTATCACAAATGTCAACAATACAATCTCTACTCACAAGTTCACAGTATGGTAAGGGTAGCAGATAAATAATTAGATCATAAACATATGTATAATAAGCATTAGAGTAGGATACTATCGGGATACATAGAAAGGATGCCTAAACCAGATGAAAGAGGAGGGGAATATTTTGAAAAGTCTTCTTCTAAGAGAAAGGAAAAGTCTTTGACAAGCAACACCAATGGTATATACAAAGGCTGAAGCACCATAAAAAAGGATGAAATAATGCCATTTGCAGCTACAAGGATGGACTTGGAGATTATCATACTAAGCGAAGTAAGTCCGAAGGAGAAAGACAAATACCATATGATATAACTTATATGTAAAATCTAAAATATGACACAAATAAACTTACCTACAAAACAGAAACAGATTCATAGACATAGAGAACAGACTTGTGGTTGCCAAGGAGGATGGGTTGGGGGAGGGTTGGATTGGGAGTCTGGGATTAACAGATGCAAACTATTATATATAGAATGAATAAACAACAAGGTCTTACTGTATACCACAGGGAACTATATTCAATACCCTGTACTAAACCATAATGGAAAAGAATATGAAACTAACACAACCTTGTAAATCAATTATACTTCAATTAAAAAAAAAAACTTAACAAAAAAAGGCTGAAGCATAAAAGAGTGAGGTGAAATCTACTAACGACACATAATTTTTCAATTCTGGATGACTGAAATTTAAAAACATTAAAGATCAAAGATGGACACAGGTATATTTTTGTTATTTCCACTGAGAGGTGGAACCTAATTTCCTCCCTTTGAAGGTGGACTGGCCTTACTGCTTTTTTTGACCAATAGAATGCAAATTATGTGACATTCCAGAATTTTTGAGGCTAGGGCATAAAAATCATTGCAGGTTCATCCAGTCCTCTTGAAATATTCACTGTCAGGGCAGCCAGACACCTTGTGAATGATCCTGCTACCAAGATATCACCATGAAGTGAGGAAGCACAAGGTAACAATGTAAGGATAACTGGGGTGTGTGTGGAGAGAGAGAGAGAGACCTGACGAACCCTAGCTGTTCAGCCATCCTAGTTGAGGTCACATGTGAGCTGGGAAGGGATTCCAGCTCCAGGATCATAACATGAAGAAAAATAAGAAATCCAGATGAAAGCCAGACTGAGAATATGGCCTCAGTTGAATCATTCCATCTATCTCTAGCTCTTTGAGGTACCTTAGCTGAGACTCCAGTTAACATGGAGCAGAAACAAACTGTCCCTGCTAAGCCCTCCCCAAATTCCTGACACAAAAAATTGTGAACATGATGAAACAGTGGTTGCTTTATGCCACAAAGCTTTGGGGTGATTTGTTACACAGCAATAGATAGCTGAGACAGACATGATGGCAAGAAGAAAATGTCTGAAACATCAACTAGGGCTACATTGTTTAGGCCTTGTTTCAATCCCAAGGTGTTTGAATTCTATTCTGAAAGCAATGAAGAACGATTAAAGGACGAACTTAAGTATGACTGAGTCTGATAAAAAAATTTGAAAGGTCACTCTCTAGGTAATTTATAGATAGTGAATTAGAAGGCAGTGAATCTTGAAAGGGAGACTACTCAGGAGGTTGCCTTGTCATTCAAGTCTGTTGTATAAAAGGCATTAAGCTGGGTGCCAGGGTGGAAAACATAATGATAAAAGTCTCTGCCTTCAAAAAGTTTATACTTTAATAAGAGTGCACAGCAAGTCTTCTCCATGAGTACTTCCTGCACAGTATGGAAAGTTTTAAGGGTCAGGAGAAGTAGATAAACAGAACTTTGGGAATTGAAAGGAAGTAGAGAAAGTAGGAGACACCTTTGGAGAAGGTGGAATTCGTGTGTAGGGCTTGAAGAATGGGTAGGATAATGACAGCTGGAATTAGAGAAGCAGTAAAAAGAGAAGGAAGATTGTAGTAAAAGAAGTGATAAAGTGTTAAAATCAAAGAGGCCTTGGAAGAATAATGTTTAGAATACAAAAAAAGATTACTTAATCATATTTAATCTATTTAATACATTGATTACATGGATTGGAACCAGAAAAGCTAAAATATGAAAAAAATATTTCATATTAAATTAACATTGGATGACACACATTTCAATCATCTCATTTTAACTTTAAGCCTAAATGAACACAGCTACAATTCATTTTGCTGAAGAAGAACTGCCATATCTAATTAAGGTAGAGTAAGGTTTTTTTTTTTTTCCAGAACACATTCAAATTATTCATATTACTGATTTTCAGTGCTTGAATTACCAATACATATCCTCTAATAAGATTGGCAAGAAATATAAGTCCAATGCATTCTCAGATATCAGGTGGTTTAAGTCAACTTTACTTGTTTATAACCCTTTAAATATACTTGAAAAAAACAAAAAAAAAACATAATTTTGGCTAAAAGAAAATAAATACAAAAATTTAAAAATCATGTATTTTTAAGATGGGGATACATCGAGTAAACATCACAGTATATTTTCTTTCTGATTCCTGTAGTTCAGACTCTGTGTAAGAGCTGTGCACTCAAAAGAGAGCTGTAGGTTTGAAGTAGAGTTTGGAAACCACAAACTATAACAGAGGGGAGAGGGAGACAGAGAAAAAGACAGGGAGGGAGGGAGGGAGGGAGGGAGAGAGAAAGAGAGAGAGATGAGACTGATTGAATGAATAAAGGTACATCTTTTTATCTAATGTATTCTCCCAATCACAGTGCCATATTTCTATCTTCCATCCATCTGATTTTAGTGTTGTGAAAATGATGTGTGGTATAACTGATTGTCATTTCTCATTCAAGGATAGGCTAGTGAAACATTAATAAAAAGCTAGAGGGAATCTTTTCTAGTCATAAAATCACCCACAATTACAATTTGACCCTGAGGAAATAAGAAATTTGTGGTTTCATTGAAAAGGCTCCACCATCTAGGGGTGCAAGTCAGAATACGTCCTCAATACTGTAAGCATGTCCTTGAGCACAAAGGTCTCAACTTGGAACACTAGACACAAGTATTGATTATATTGCCAAATATCTAAATTTAAACACGTTAATTTTATACAGACTTACTATTATTTAACATTTTTAAAGACAAAATCTTTGGCCCTTCTATCATTTAAATAGCATAAAGAATTTTTAACTATCACACTAATTCTGCTCTCAATAAAAGAAGAAATATACATCTACTGTATACTCACTTCAAGAAAAAACAAAACAGGGCTTACCTGGTGGCGCAGTGGTTGAGAATCTGCCTGCTAATGCAGTGGACACGGAATCGAGCCCTGGTCTGGGAAGATCCCACATGCCGCGGAGCAACTAGGCCCGTGAGCCACAACTACTGAGCCTGCGCGTCTGGAGCCTGTGCTCCGCAACAAGAGAGGCCGCGATAGTGAGAGGCCCGCGCACCGCGATGAAGAGTGGCCCCCGCTTGCCACAACTAGAGAAAGCCCTCGCACAGAAACGAAAACCCAACACAGCCAAAAATAAATAAATAAATTAATTAATTAATTTTTTTAAAAAAAAAGAAAAAACAAAACAACTAAAAAAAAACACTTTTCATAATTCCATGGAAATATTTACCATCTTTATGACCTTATCTTCTTTTGTTTTACAGGTTTCAATAATGATTGCCTCTCCTACGACATACACCTTGATGTTCAAATTTATAAACATAATAAACCTGACAGTTGATCTTCTTTCCAATACTTGAGACAAAGATTTTATAATAAATCCTGGGTTCCCTAGAAGACAGGGTTATATTATAAGTCCTGACTCATTTTTAGGCAAGGAAAATCCTGGCAAATTTCTCATTTCTGAAAGAGAGAGGTACAAAATAACAGACACCTTATTAATATTTGAAACACAACAGTTCACAACCCACCACTGATTGTTAACATGCAATAGCATAACACTAACCTTAGTGTCATTATAAATGCAAAATACCAAAATTCCTCCTTTTGTCTTTCATAGCCATTATGAAAACAGAAGCTATAGCAAGTTTTTATGACAGCAGATTTAACCACAGGATCTTTAATTTGTAAGAAGGAATCACATTAACAAATTCAATGCAGCTGGTCATTCTTTATCTTTCAATGACTGTTGATAATAGCACCTTTATGGTTACCTAATGTAGTTTACAATTACATGCATTCTATGTGAAGACATGCTTTTAGGAAAGGCTTTTTAGAATCCATTGTAATGTTTTATAGCAGCTAAATGTATAAATAATCTTTAAGTCTGATAATAAGAGATTTACTTTTTCTATAAATATTAATTTTACCATTTGAGGGAAAACTATATCACCTTTAAAGTCAGCTTGTAAAAGAATATTTAGTGATATGTTCCCAGAACAAGTTGACAATACTGAAAGTGAGAAAAGCAGATTAAAAAACAGTGTAATCTCAATCTGTGGAGAAAACAAAAGGATACATAAATAAATAACAGACAGAAAAACTAAACATTACAATGTAACTGTAGTAATTTCTGAGAGGTATTATTGTGGCTAATTTTAATGATTATTTTTAATTTTCAAGTTTTCTAATTTTCTATAATGGTATGTATTTATTGTTAAATTAAAGAGGAATAATGTTATTTTTAAAAGGTATGTTGAATTTGAGTTAAACCTGTCCTTTAAATGTAAAAATACTGTGAAGTAATAAGATCACTTTTCCTTTACTTATCTAAATGTATAATTTAGCACTCCTTTGTCCTTATTTCTTCTTCTAATATCTAAATGGTTATCCACATTTTAATAACTTTATATCTAAAAGCCTCACTAAAGAGTCAAGCAAAATAATAAAAATAAAAAGTAGTTACCCAAATGTGTAAACACAGGATTTCACAGCAAATTTCTTTCTTTTTTTATATACTTATTCCGTATACTTTGTAACCAGATTTATTCAAAGAAGCCTAAAACACTAAAAGTAACCAACAATTCTTTCTTAATTTATTGGAGATTTGCTAGATTTCAGTTTTAAGATTTATGTGAATAAGAAAAATGTTTACATATCCTTTATTATCAGGAACCTATTTCCAGATTTTTAAAAATAGAAACTTACTCATTTAAAGATCCAAAAGGTACTGCCAAGATTTGTGCAATAATAAAATAGTTAATGCTCTTGTGGGTAAAAATAAAGCCATGTTATTAAGTACAAGCTGTGCTATGCAGGGTAAAATAAAAGCTGTATTATAAATATGAATATTTACTGTAATTGTGAGCTTAATTTCTATCTTTGTGCTTCTAATCAAAGGCTAAGTAATCTTTCAAATATAAGCAGGAACCGGTACTTCATAATTTTAAAAAGGTATTTAATATGATTGTTGCAATCAACAGTCTATTGGTGGGAAAAAAAGTTATTGTTTTTGAATGCATTCTTTAAAAACTAGTCGGTGAATCCCAATTCCACATATGCTTTGAAAATATTAATGAATGCATGACATACATAAGCTATAAAATGTAATGACTTTTATTTTAAACTATTAGAAATACATGAACTAAAAGAGGAAAAACAACCAAATTATATTTTTTAGCCATAAAAGGTTTTTTTTCCTTCAAGTCTATGTAATACTGAACAATGTTTATGTCCTTAGGAATGATTTAAACTTAAATTTGTTCATCAAAGTAATCTTGTGCAGAATTATCAAATAACTTCAGTTATTTACTTAAAAGTCAAGTAAGCAGAGAAATGAAAAAATAAGATTAAAAAAGATAAATAGCATAGGTACATTTTTTATTTATACATAATGCATATGAAAGTTATAAAGATTTGAATTATACAAATATGTCCCTAATATTCCCTTAAACTGTCCATATAGTAGAGATAACCTTTGATCACAATATAAGTTATGGATTAGATTCTTAGCCTAGCTTTATTTACTCTTTTCTTATTTACCACTAGGGTAATAATAAAACATTAAATCCAAATTCATAGTAATTTGTGTGGCTCACCCTAGGTATCTGATCTCAGAATTATACCCAACAGAAATGAGGCATTTCATACATGGTTGCTGAATTATTGAATAAATGTAAAAAGCAAAAACTTTACATATAGTCCAGTAATTTAAATAAATCATTATGACTCACTGAAAGCTTAGAAATAGTTTGCTATTACTGTATAAAGTCTTTTTCAACCATTCTTTTAAAAATGATTTATTTTATCATAAATATATTAAAATTCTATTTTTTAATGAACATTAACTGTCATTTTAGCATGTTTCTTTCCAGCTTTCTCTCCTGGGTGATATATAACACTAGGCTCTAGTCCGTTTCAAACCAGTCTCTGAACTTGTTCGCTTCCTGGGCTTGGGTTTGGGGCCTGCCAATTTTTAGTTATGAGAACAAGGATAAGTGACATAACTCTTTGTATCTCAAACTTTTTCATCTCTAAAATGGAGATGAAACTTCTATCTACATCATAGAACTATTATAAGATTAAATTAGTTAACACATATAATGAGTATGTAGTTGAGTGTCTATTACAAACTAAGTTATCAATAAATGTCAGGTATAGTTATGCTGATTATGGTGATGATGATGATTCTGATACCTATATTGCCTTAAAGAAACTGACCACACAAGACATTGGAAAAGAGAGTTACTTTGGAAAAGTTAAATACATGTTTTTAGATTTGCCTTTGAAGAGTCAGAACCAAGTTTAATATCTAGTTCATACAGAGAACTATCTAAAGTCTTTGGGGGATCAGAAGGAAGGATATAGACTCTGTGTGCAGGAAAATGCATGTTTATATACGTACAAAATGATATGCAAAACTTGTGCTGGTTCCCACTCCCTCCAACAGCCCCAAGAACTCTAAACTCTGGGTTCAAAATGAGTGATCTAATAAACATGAAGCAATTTTCAAGAACACTGGGATATATTCTCCAGTGTCAACTCTGCATTGATGAGCTGTGAATTTATTTCTATGTCAGTTTCTCAGTCTTTAAATTGGGCATAACTATATTTTTCTTCCTTTTTACAATACAACTATGAAATAATACATGATAGGACATGTAAGAATACTCTAGAAAGTTTTAGAAGGTTTGTTTTGTTTTGTTTTTTTCTATCTGTTAACTTTATTTTTGGAACATTTTTAGGTTTACAGAAAAATTGAGAAGATAGTATGGAGTTCACACATACCCTCTTGCACAGTTTCCCCTACTATTAACATAGTACCCTGTTATGGTACATTTGTTATGATTAGTGAGCCAATAATGATACATTATTATTAACTAAAGTCCATATGTAATTCAAGTTCCCTTAGTTTTTACCTAATACCCATTTTCTGTTCCAGGATCCCATCCAGGATACCACACAACATTTAGTTATTTTGCCTCTTTAAGCTCCTCTTGGCTGTGACAGTTTCTTAGACTTTCCTTGTTTTTGATGAACTTGGTAGTTTTAAGCAGTACTGGTCAGGTATATTGTATGATGTTACTTAAGTAAACTGTATCTGATTTTTCTTCATGATAAGTCTGGAGTTATGGGTTTGGGGGTCTAGAAAAGTTTTTAATTAACTCTTTCCTCAATACAAGATATCAATTACTCCTCCCCTGCCATTTTTAAGAATCAGTATTTCCATGATTGATACTTGTTTTCTACTTTTAAGATATTTTAAAATTACTTATAATTATCTATCTAAATTTATTATGTATCTAAATTATAAAAAATTACTTAATAATATTTAAAAATTACTTATTAATTAACTACCTTTGGGGCATATTAGATATTTATAAACTGAGTTGAAGTTAATACTAATAGCTACTAATTTTAAGAACTATGTGCTAAGTTTTTCTAATACATTTAATCCTCACAATGACCAAAAAAGACAGATCAGTTTATCCCTGTTTTCAGAATGATGTGTAAATGGGCCCTTCAATTAAGTAATTTGCTCTTGGTCACAAAGTTTATAATCGACAGAACTGAGACATAAATTTGCTTACTCCTGTTTTCAATCACTACACTACATAGAACTTGAAATACAAGCAAATTTTTCTTTTTTATTTCATATTTCTTTTTTTCTTCAATATTTAAAACTGATTCAATTCTAAATTTAGCAATGGGCAATGGTCATGTGGTGTAGTTTTTCCCTCTAACTAGGTGTTTTATTACTCCCTAGAGAATACCTGTTCTCAATTTTTGACTTAAAGGAAGCGGAGCAAGTGATTGAAGATCATTTATTTGACATGGGCTATATTTGAAATTAAATATTAAGGAGACATGGAAATACTGTAGTAGAAAATATCCTACCCTCCAGTTTCTGAAAACTTTGAATGACAGGTTGGAAGTAGTGAGAGTGTTTGATGGATTTTTTTTTTCCACTTGGATGATTTCAAAGAATGTAGTCTAAAATTTGCAGATGCATATAGAAGGTATAAAATTTATATAATTTAAAGAATACCAGAATATCCACCATGTAGTTGAAGAAAAAAATATTAATTTAAAAAAACTATTATGTAGTTCTATAGCTCTCCATAGTTGCATTATTCTCCTTCCCTACACTTTGCCTTACTCTCACCTAATCACTTCCTTTATTCTTAGTTATCATTCAGATATCTTTCTTAATAATTTTGCCTTATGTTTATATGTCTTAAAACATTTACTTTTGCATGTGTTAGGCTTTATATAACTTTGAACTTCTTTTAATACTCTAATACGTCTTGTCCTCTCCCCCGCCCCGCCCCCGTGTGTGTGTATGTAGCTCTGGTTCATACATTTTCATTCTTTTTTATGATTATACCACAAAATATTCATTGTCTCACTGGTGAACATTTAGGCTTTCCAAAATTTTTCATATTAAAGCATCTTATAATGAAAAGTATTACACATATCACCTTGTTTCCATAGGAGAAAGTTCTTGTTGGCCCAAGGATTTACAGTGAAGAATGGAATTATTGAGATAAAATATTGCAGCACATATCTGCATATCTTTGACTCTATTAAATATTGTAACCCTGCCTTCCAAAATGCTTATGCCAATTCACACTGCCAACAGCAGTGGGAATTGCTGTTGACTTCTGATGTTCTAAACTCTTCCTCAAATTTGGAAATATGAGAGACATTTTTTTAACAAACTGTTTTAAAATTACTTATGTTGTATTTTATTGATACCTAGCAAAGTAGAATATATGACCTTTTTTATTAATCATGTGGGTTTCCTGTTTATTGAGCTATCTTTTTGTATTGTTTGGCCATTTGTCAGAGGAGAGGTTTCTTTACCTTAATTTTTAGAGGTTCTGTGAATATTCTGGACCCTTAATCTCTGCTGTCTACATTCTCTGCCAATTTTTTAACATTCCTTTTTATAATTTTATTATATCAGCTTTAATATAGTCAAATTCATCCATATTTTTACAGTTTGTGCTTTCATTCTCCAATACTTGGTACTAAAATAATATCTAGCTATGATATGTTTTTGTATATCTTGGATTTGATTTGCTAAAATGTTTGTCAGCTTGCTGGATCAATATCCACATGTAGACATCTGTATCACATGAATTCCCACTTTTAAGTCCTGTACCATTTCTGCCAATTACACTTAAATTCAATCATATACCTTTTCTAGCCAATGATAATACACCTTTGTGCTAATAAATATAGGTTCAGTAAGCCACAAAACTCTTGAACTATAAAAAAGAATTGTTCATTTTTATAGGACAATAAATATAATTAAATATAATATTAGCTTTTTGCTACAGTAATTTTGAAAACGTAAGTTCAACTTCACTTACGTTTTAAATAATAAGGAATATGTTTTCTTTGGCAAAAATTTCTAGTTTTTTTAATAAACAGTTAATTTAAGATACTGTTGAAAGGTCATTTAGAAACACTCTAGAAACAAGAAAGAATATGTATTTAAGAAAGAGCTCAGGTATTACTTAGGGAATAACCTGAAAATCTGACTAAAACACTTTCATAGAACAAAAGCTGAGGAATTAATCTTTAAGAAGAAAGCATGGTAAAAGTACAAGTCTGAAGTGACCTTTGAAGACTGTGAGGTCAACAATTCTCCACATCATTAAACATTGTATATAAAATTTATTTTATAGCCAAGTCAGGAACACACATGCTACACTTCTGAAAACTGGATTAATATGAACCTCTTGGATTTTTAGGCAAACCAGTCTCATATTTTCTCTATAACACCATCATCAAACATCATCATCATACCTGCTTGAAAATAACCTGGAAATGCCAGCATATACTTATCCAAAGTGGTCTGTATTTACACTTCTGAAAACTACAATGAGTTTCATAAATCGCAAGTATGATTTTTTTCCAGGTGTATTTAGTACTATTCTTTGAAAAAGCACAATTCTGAAAATGTGATTTGAGGGCTGTGTATAGGATGTACCTCTTCCATCTTAATCCATTTCTTATTATATAAACAAATTCCATGAACTTAGCATCAATTGTTTGCCTTAAGATAACTCTCCTACAATGTATATTTTAAATCAATAATCCCATAGGAACACTAGAGTATACTTTTGGAAAAAGGGAAGAGGCATATATTTTTTTCCCAGATGCCAATAGCTGCCACTTTTCTAACTTGTTGAAGTTAGGAATCATTTTTGGGGGACGAGAAAAAGAAAAGCAAGTAGTAGAGTTAATGAAATAAGAAATAAGCCTGATATTATTACAATCATAACATCTGCTAGTTACAGAGATTACCCTAGTCTAAAATTAATTTTTCAACTAAGAGACAAAATGTCATTTTGTGAATTTTAGTCAGGGGGACATTTCAGAAGACTAAGAATTAACCTTTTATTAAGTCATTAGTTGACCAAGCTTCCACCTTTGTGCTTTTTATTTAAGCTTATGAATATTCCCCATAGGCATTCTTTGATTTTCTGTCATATTTTCAGTGCTCTGGTTCTACATTCTTACAGTCTCAAGGTTAGTAATATTTGTGATTTAATTTTAACAATGCATTGTTGCTTCAGCATTTTAAGGTTTATTCTTCCAAGGAGGTGTTATAACAAAGTATTTAAGAACACAGAACTTCAGTTTAGCTGGAAATTCGTATCTGAATGTCATTGTTGCCCCTAATTTACTGGTTTATACACTGCTCGTCAATAAAACTGGAATAATATTAACTATTCTGTACAGCTGTTCTAAGGATTAAACCAAATAATATGTTTTAAATATTAGAAATACATATATGTATTAGATAGAAAAAAAATTGCATTGTATTCTTTTCCAAATATATATTTATAAAAGTTTCAAAGCTCTGTTCAGAATAATCTAAAGTTCATTTTCCAGAAAAAAAATGAGAGGCATTTTGGTGTAACAAAATCAGTTTAGAATCAAGTTGATCGGTATTCAAAAACCCACTTTTGCTGCTAAGCTGAGCCATATGTTGAACTTCTATAAACTCCAGTGTCTTCACAGGTATGCCTGGGTATACTAGGTTGCTAAAATATTTAAGTAAGATAATATACAAGAAATCAGTGTTCATCAGTATGTAGGCACCCAAATAATAGTTTAAAAAAAACCCTCAGCAATACTTATAAGTTAAAAGAGAAAGGACTCAATAGTAGTAAATAAAACTAGTTAAGTGATATTACAAGTTAAAATTGAAAAGATTCAAATAATATTAAATATAATTAAGTTATACTTTGGCATTAAAACTGAAAGAACTTTGTGAAGAATGATATGTAGGGGTAAAGAGAAGGATGCTTAGGTTTTTGATTTATATAATGAATGGACGGTGATCTTATTCATTAAAACACTGATTTTAAAGGATGAAATTATGAGTTTGTCTTTGAACAAGTTGAACTGGAGACATCATTGAGACATCCAAAAGAGGATGCCAAATAGCTAATGGGATAGTATGAGTCAATATATTAGAATTATTTAGAGTGGGTTCCAGCATATGGTAATTGTTTTAATGCCATTTATTATTATTATTGTCATTCATAGAGTCCAAGCTCAGAAGAGAAATTTGAACAGGAAATGTAAATTTTTGAGTCATCTGCACACAGTCTCATTAACAAGGAGAGTATGGAGCTAAAACAATCTCAAATTGTCCAGTGTAGGGCAAAGATGCCCAGGCCTTTAAACCATGTCCCCCATCAACACTGCATGTGGGTTTCCCTGGGAGGGAATGACTTTGGGAAGGCAGCTCTCTGATGCTGAGGGAAATCTCCTAGGGAAGGAAGAGGTGGCTGACATCTAAAGAATATCTGCACAGAGGGCTCCCTAACACTCGGGCAACATGTTCTTCACTGATGAGGGATTAGGGCAATGAAACACATATCCACCACTCTTCTAGTTATGCATTACCACATCTACCATACTCTAGGTAACACTGTTTAACCTAATTGCTCCAAGGCTACTAATATCCTGCTACAAATTTTCCTTTTAAAGATTATATGTAATAAAAGGCATGCAGGTTTGGAAGAAAGAAAAAAAACTGTCTTTGCTCACAGATGACATTATTGTCTATGTAAAAAATCCAAAAATGTTCCTTGAACTAAGAAGCAATTATAGCAAGGTTTTCAAGATACAGAGTTAATATACAAAAGTCAATTTTTTCCTATATACCATCAATAAACAAGTAAAATTTGAAATTAAAAACAGCCACTTATATCAGCAACAATAGAAAAAAGTATATATCTAACAAAATATGTACAAAATATGTGTTCTTCTATATGAGAAAAACTACAAAACTCTGTTGAAAAATATCAAAGGATTAAATAAATGGAGAGATATTTCATGTTCATAGAAAGGAATACAATAATGTAAAGATGTCAGTTCTTCTGAACTTGATCTATAGATTTAATGCAATCCCAGTCAAAATCCAGCAAGTTATTTTGTGGATATAGAGGAATTGATTCTGAAGTTCATTCTAAAGTTTTACAAGCAGCAAAAGACCCAGAATAATCAACACAATGTTGAAGGAGAAGAACAAAGCTGGAGGATTGACAGTAGCTGTATCCATACTTACTACAAAACTACACCAAACAAGACAGTGTGGTAGGGTAAACAAACAAATAGATTGGTGTAATACAATAGAGAGCCCCCAAATAGACCCACGTAAACTGGTCTGCGACAAAGGCACAAAGCCAGTATAAAGGAGCAAGGACAGTCTTTACAACAAATGGTGCTGGAACAACTGGAATTTCCCGTGTTAAAAAAAAAAAGAAAAAGAAAAGAAAGAAAGAAAAGAATCTAAACGCAGCGCTTATACCTTCACAAAAATTGGATCACAGACCTAAAAGTAAAACTCAAAACTAACAAAATTCTAGAAGATAACATAGGAGAAAACCTAGAAGACCTTGGATATGACTTTTGAATTAGAAAACCACAGACACAACCCATGGAAGAAATAATTGATAAGCTGGATTTCATTAATTACAAACTTCTGCTCTGCAAAAGAAGCTGTCAAGAGAATAAAAAGACAAGTCACTTGGAGAAAATATTTGCAAAAGATACATCTGATAAAGGACTCTTATCCAAAATATACAAACTTAAAACTCAACAATTAGAAAAAAAGAATCCAGTTAAAAAATGGGCCAAAGACCGTTAACTAATAAAAGACACTCCAGCAAAGAAGGTATATAGATGACAAATAAGCATCTAAAAAGATGTTCCACATCATATGTCATCAGGGAAATGCAAATTAAACAGTGAGACACCACTACCCACATATCAGAATGGCCATATTCCAGAACACTGACAACACCAAATTCTGACCAGGATGCTGATCAACAGGAATTCTCATTCAATGCTGGTTGAAATACAAAATGGTACAATCACTTTGGAAGAGAGTTTGGCAATTTCTTACAAAACTAAACATACTCTTACCACAGAATCCAGCAATCATGCTCCTTGGTATTTACCCAAAAGAGTTGAAATATTATGCCCACAAAAATCTGCACACAGATATTTATAGTAGCTTTATTCATAATTTCCTAAACTTGAAAGTGACCAAGATGTCCTTCAGTAGGTGAGTGGTTAAATCAATTGTGGGACATCCAGAAAAGGAATATTATACATCACTAAAAAGAAATGAGCTATCAAGCTGTGAAAAGACATGGAGAAAACTTAAATGCATAATACAGAGTGAAAGAAAGCAATTTGAAAAGGTTACCTACAGTATATTTCCAACTATATCACATTCTGGAAAAGGCAAAACTATGGAGACAGTAAAAAGATCAGTGGTTGCCAGGGGTTGGGGGAAGGGAGAATGTGCACAGAGTGTTTTCAGGGCAATTAACTCTTCTGTATGATAGTATAATGGTGGGTAGAAGCCATTATAAATATGTCCAAACCCATAGAATATACGACACCAAGAGTGAACCATAATGTAAAGTATGGACTTTGAATGATAATGATGTGTCAATATAGGGTCAGTTATGACAAAGGTACCACCCTGGTGAAGGATATTGATAATGAAGGAGGCTATGCATGCTTTGAGCCAAGGAGTATATGGGGAATCTCTTTACCTTCTACTCAAATCTGCTGTGAATCTAAAACTGCTCTAAAATAACTATTAAAAAAATAAGATGTTCATTGCAACAATTCTTGTAATGGTAAAGGGTTGGAAGCAACCTAAATGGCCATCAATAAGGGAGTGAATAAATAAAATATGATTCATACTGTGGTAGACTGTAAATCTGGTCACAAATTCTTACCCTCCCTGCATCTATGCCCTTACAGTGTGATCTTGCAAATAGCCCTGACAAAAGCTTAAGTCTATTTCTCCACTCCTCGAATATGGTTTGGCTATGTGACTTCCTTTGTCTAATTAGCAATATGTGAAACAGGCATAAGTTTGAAAAAAGCTTGCACACTGGGGCCTTGGGTTCTCTTGTTGTACTTGGAACTCTGACACCGCCATGTGAATAAGCCTGAGCCAGCCTGCTGGAAGATGGCCATGTGGACAACTGAGGCATACTGGCTGATAGCTGGCAACCTCCAGAGTGTGAATGAGGCCATCCTAGACCAAAACAACTACCAACTGACCTGCCAGCTGACCACAGAGGCATGAAAAAGCTCATCAGAGATAAACCAAACTGGATTAGACTAAAAGAACTGTGCAGCTGACTTGTTAAAGCCACTAAGTTTTGGGGTGGTTTGTTACACAGCAATATATAACTGATACCCATCCATAACGTGAAATACCATGAAGCAATTTGAAAGAATAAAGTGAATATATGCATATTAGTATACTGACATGGAAAACTTGCTGAGGCAAATTAATAAGAAAAACAAAACAAACAAACAAAAAAACCATGAAGACCTTGTAATTCTACAGGCTATCCTACAGGCTTCCAATACTTAATTCTTTTTTCTCGTCTTAAAAAAAGATTATATAGGGTTTATTGGTCATGAAGATAGTAAAATTGCCTATGCAATAAAATGCTTAAATGCCTTCAACATTATGAAACAAGATGTGAAAAGTCTTTTATTGCAGATGGAAAAGTTGCAAGATAAACCTTCAGCTTCTCAGGTCAGATATGACCGCCCTGTATAAGTTACCTAGGTTATGTGCTATTCTCACCCACACTCACTCAATTTCTAAGCAAACAAAAGCAGAAAAGTGTCCACTTATTCACTTGTGGACATTTAAATTCTTAAGAAAAAAATAAATTAAAAAACCCAAACAAATTATTTCCAAATTATATTAAAAACTTAAATGTTTATCTCTGACTGTTCTTATAATTTTGTCAAAACAAACAAAAAGAAACAACCACTTCAAATGAAACCCTGCCATGAGAATATCTTCAGATCATTTTATTCTATTTCTGAAGAAATATGGGCAAATTGTTATGTTCTACATTCCTAAATTCAGCCCTATTTTCCTCGAATCTATTTTTGGAAATAAGAGAAAACAAACCTTAGAAAAACACAGTTATAAAAGATATGATATTTAACATAAAACACATTCAGAATAATCTGGCAAGCATGAACTTATTTCTGCCAATGTCTATGAATCATCACCCTCATACTAGTAAATGTTTCTTAAACCAAAGATAACCATTCTGAGGCAGGAGGGAATATGACAATAATTATTCAGAAAAAAAATACAAGTCAATAGTGCCATTGTAATTAAAAGGACTATTTATTTCTTAAAGAAAGCTAAAGCTCAGAATAAACCAGAAGACATAGCTATGTTTTAAATTGGGAAAAACAGAGTTCTTTGTTTTCAAACATGGGATAATAAAAAAAATTATCATCTTAAAATCTTACTGAAGAAATGTTCAGTAAGAATTTTTTTTTTTAATCTACATTCTGGGGTTGTTGAATAAAGCATGTTTTTTTCTGTTTTTTTAAAAAATTTATTCATTTTATTTATTTATTTTTGGCTGCACTGGGTCTCTGCTGCTGCGCATGGGCTTTCTCTAGTTGCGGCGAGCAGGGGCTACTCTTTGTTGCGGTGCATGGGCTTCTCATTGCGGTGGCTTCTCTTGCTGCAGAGCATGGGCTCTAGGTGCTCAGGCTTCAGTAGTTGCAACACATGGGCTCAGTAATTGTGGCTTACGGGCTTAGTTGCTCCGCGGCATGTGGGATCTTCCTGGACCAGGGCTTGAACCCGTGTCCCCTGCATTGGCAGGCGGATTCTTAACCACTGCACCCAGCCACAGGAACCCCTGTTGTAGGGGGACTGACCTATCGAGAAGGCATGTATATTACTGAGGAAATACACAATACAAGGTTGCTCTCAGCACTGGATCTTGTTGAAGTCAATCCTCAGATGGCTGCGTCAGAGGAAGAGGCCAAGGCTACAGCCAGCCTGGCAGTGGATGTGATTGCTTCAAGTTTTGGGCAGACAAGGGAAGGAGGGCACATTGCTTATGCCCAACTTCCTACTCCCAGTTCACCAGATGTATCGGAAAGTGAAGAACGTGTAAGAATTTAGGAAATACTGTGTGCCAACACGTGTTTGTCACAGTGGGCATTCCAGAGCTGGGAGGCATTTGTGGTGACAGATACTAAATGATCGTCTGGGTCAATACTGCCTTAATGAGAACATTTGTGCATTCTCACAATTGTAAAGTTTCCTTCCCCTTCATTTTGGTGACCGATAATACTACCGTAAATATATTTGGTTTTTTGAAGCTCACAGAGTATTAATATATTGGAGCACTACGTAAACTTAAAGAAGTCATAAATAGCATTTACTACCTTGGTAAAAAACAACAAAAACTTTTTTTTAAGTTGGCTGGAGCCATCTTAAATTCTCACTATGTCTAGAAAAGATTTGGTAAGTGAACAAATAGAACCGCTAAGAAATAAACAGAGACAAACACTATAAAAAGGTTCTTAAGTAATTTTTAGGAAGACATTAATTTTATGTAAGCTAATGCTGCTTTCTCCATAATTTAGATCCAATCTTGATAGGTTTTCAATACTGTACCAGAATGTAGGCATAGTATTTGACTTGTCTTACTGTATACATTTTATTACAGAAATACTAATTTATCTCAAAATTTAAGAATGTAAGAGGTTTAAGTCTACCATGACATTTTAGGAGGCTCAGGAGCCATTTTTTCTTTTGTTGGGAGCACACCTCTGAAATAACACTGTCATTCAGTGGGAAAATATAGCTTGATATTCAGAGAGCATAAAGTCTGGTTTATATATGACTTTCAAATAAGCTTCTTTTCTATAAAGTAATACGTATTTACCTATGCTGGGAATATAGTGATTCATACTATAGTGTGTAATCTACTATTATATAAAGTACATGTAACATATATATGTGTGTATGCTAGTAAATATGTGGGCAAAGCAGAAAATGTCTTCAAATGCTATTGATTTCCATTTCCATACTACAAAAACTGACTTTAAAAAAACATACTTAATTTTTGTCACCACTTCCTTATTACCTGAGCTGAATTATTTCTCCTTTCAAAATGTCATTGTCTGTGTATCTTGGCATTAGCAAAGGCAATCATCATTACTTTTAGATGTTTCCACTATGTTAAAACATTTTTGCAAAGGCCACTATTAGAAAAGCAATACCCAAAACAAAATTCTCTAAATATTTTTTTATAAAGTTAAATGTGGATGGATTTATTAGCTCTTATATAAATACTAAACAGAAATCTTAAATATAAAAACAGGTAATTAATAAGTATCATGGTATTATCAGGTAATACTTTAAGAACTCCACAATGAAGGTCTTCCGCATAACACATGAAAGTGCACCACAGAATCCACTCATAAATTATCAACTAAAACAAACATCTTCAAATTAGTTACTAATCTTTCAAAATTATCTATAAGGTAAAAAATAATTATTTCATGAGTAAACCATTGTCTTTGTTTTAGATTGAAATCATTGCACACATGAAACAGCTGCATGGCCTGAAACATAAATAAAATAGAGGAAGGTTGAGTTACAAACAGATAAACACAAAAATAACAAGGAAGGTAGTCAGGAATTAGACATAGATATTCAGAAACTATAGTCAGGAATAGGACACAGATATTCCAGTTGACAGAAGCCTGAGCTTAATTAATTTTGCCAACTTGCCCTAGATTTTGAAAATTTATATTCTATCATCTTACGCATTATATCTTTGCAAAGCAATAGAAGTGTATGTAGGGAACCAAGTATGACATATGTCCACTAGGATATTCTTTACCTGCCATTTTCGTGCTATAAACCTCCTCCAAAGAATTGTGATATTAATTTAAAATATCTTTTTTTCAATATTCTAGGAAGTTGTAAAATATTTCCATGGAATGACAGTAAGATAAATACTTGTTTTATGCATTCCTTAGAGCAGTGTTCTCCCTTAGGAAACTGGTTTTGCAATCAGCAAAATAAAACTGCTGATAAGTTTATATACACAGAAGTAATGATAGGGAATTTTGTTGTATTCTTTTGAGGCACAGATACTCTGGAATTATTTTAAATTATATTCATAAAAGGACTGCCTTATAATATTTAGTATAAAATAAAAGTAATTTATATTATAGTATATAATATATAGTGGATACTGGAAAAGATCCAGTACATTCTATCTCCCTCACGCTTGTTTCTAGCTCTGAGAATATTAATACAAGGATTTAGAAAGTAGGACTTTTTTATGAAATATAAACAACCTAAAAGCTAGCATATTAAGTTATGCTAAATTTTAAGCATTGATTAATTCAAAAATAATTACGTAGTGACCACAATATGCCAGGCACTGTTGTAGGTGCTAGGAAAAAGCAACGAACAAAATAAAGTTCTGTTCTCCTGGAGCTATAGTCCATGTGGAATGGATGAGGAGAGATAAACAAGCAAATATAGAATATATTAGGTAGTGATTTCTGCTGTGATAAACTATAAGGCAAGTAAGGGAAAAAACAGTGATGCAGGTGGTGAGAGTAATATTTCATATACTGTGAGCAGGAGGGTCTCTCTGTGAAGGTTCCATTTTAGCAGAGGGCTGAATGAAGTGAGGGAGAAAGCATGCTACTAGGCAAAAAGTGGTCACACAACAGGCAATGATGACATTTCAAAGTTCCAAAACAGCGTATGTTGTGGTCCTTGAAGAACAGCAAGACCAGTATGGCTGAAGCAGAGAAGGGATGAGTAGTAGAAAATGACATCAGAGAGGCAACTAGGGTGAATACATTGATTGTTTGGATGCAGTAAATTCACTTTTTCAATTTTAGTAACTACTAAATTGTATTTGCTTTATAATACAACATGAGGAAAAGAAAGCATCCTTAATAGAGGCATAAGAGAAAAACACCTGTTTCAAGATAAGTAGCACCAACAGAAAACATTTTGAAAGCATTAGTCTGCAGTTGTGGAGGTAATGAGTTTCTCTATTATTGCTTCTTCATAACTGAAAAAGAGCTGAGTAGATAGTAGATGATAAAAAATTTGAAAAATTTTCAAGAAACAAAAGTAACAGTAGTTAAATGCCAGGAGGATTCAGCTGCCAACTAGCAGTATAGCTACATACTTGAAAGAAATTGGTAGATCATTTATCAGTTCTAGTTCCCTACTTTCCAGCAGCAAGTGGCTACTAACTATTCAGTTGAGAATAAAGTGAGATACCTGGATCTGGCTTTCAAGAGGAAAGTTCTCAAAACCCCTGCTCTCAACACTATTAGCTCAAATAGAAGTGCTTGGGTCCTTCAATGATTCCACTGAATTTTATGACCTCACTAGAAAGCTGAGATATCTAAAAAATAATGAAATGTGATAGTTTAGTTCAATGTTGTTGTTTTAACAATTTATACAAAATAAAATAAGAATTAACAATACTTTTCATATAAAATATAAAATTATATGTTTGCTTGAATAGCATGTTTTTCAATTCTAATGCTAGAAAGGTATGCTTACTGTGCAATAGGCTTTTATTTCATGGTGTATCCTACCAGTAACACAGTTTGACCCATGATCTGTGCAAAACAATGTAGGTTCTATGATGTTTCCATCTGCTATTTGAAATCGATGATTTGAAATATTGTTTTAACTATTCGATATCATTGTAATAAACATAATACATTTATTTCAAATAATAAATAGGCTAATATTTCATATTAAAACCATTAAGTGAAAAATAGGTCATCATATGATATCTTTATTAATGTGACATAACATTGCTGTGACATTTGAAATTTATCCTTGATATTATTGTTACTTACAAAAAGGTAAATTTTCACCACTACAGAGAGACAGAGACAGAGACAGATCTTGTTTTGAATCTTGGCTTTACCAACAAGTGAATACTGACCTTGAATAAGATTCTTCAACTTTAAGATGAGGGGAAAATCCCCAGTGTCAGAGTGTAAACATCTGTACAAAGCCAAATTCAATAACAATAGCTACTGAGTGGGTAAAATAAATTAAGTTAAATGATTCCTCTTTTCTTTCTAATTCAAGTAGACATTTCCAAAACAAATGCAATGGTTCTATCACTGGACTCTGAAATGTTTGCTTTCATATTTATATAGTATTTGGGGAATTTTTACTATATCACCATAGCTTCAAATACTTTTCCTTTTCAGGTTTTTTCATTTAACTACAACACAAAGAAGAATGAAACAACTACATTCAGAGCTAGTCCATTTAATACAACAGTTTCCACTTTGAGATCCAATAAATGGTCATGGGCCCTCATATGTTAATATGGGTAACACTAAATGATCCCTTGGTCATGAGTTTGGCAAGCTATGGATTAAATATTTTTCTTGTTGCAGAGCTTGAGTTTTACATACTTCTGTCCAAGAGGGCAATGCAGAAAGAGGTAAATGGCCACAGAATAGTTTCTCTGAATAAACCTATTCATATCTCCCTGAAACATTATTCCATGCAGCAGAGTATGGGAAGAGAAGTCCTACTGTTCCAAAAGTTTCTTAAGATCAGGATATAGATCTTACTATCTTAACCTCCTTCCCCTTAGAGCCTTCCTTTCACACAGTAGGCAATCAAAAAGTTTAGAATAAATGAATATCATAAAATACTGTCAGTATCTTTCTAAACCCCTCCTATTGGCAACTGAAGGATTTTCCAGGTAGAAATCTAGGAAGAACCAATTTCCCCCCTTATAATCTGAATTTCATTATCAGATTGCAAATGTATATAATTTCCAAATTTGGAATCAAGTCACGACTAAATTTCATAGTGCTATTTATTACTAGTTGTAAAACTCTGTAGTTGTAATAAGAAAGAAAAAAAATCATAATAGTAATAGTTTTTACAGTACTAACAATTTAATGGTAAATAAGAAGTATATGTCCCTAGGTCAAATGTAGCTGATGTAAAAAATAACCTGCAAACTCTGAGGGTAGGTACTACATAAACTTGGTGAAGGTAGAACCATAATTGCCTTCTCATTGTTATATTCCCAGCTCCCTTTATAGGACCTCCCTAATAGTAGGCTTCTAGTAACAACTATTGAATGAATGATTGAACCCAGAAAATGTATTACTATTTAAAAAGTAATTATTTTCTATATATACTTCCAAGGGGAAGCCATTTAATGATAAAGGGCATAATTCCTCCAAATTATACTCACCTTAGAGAGCTTACTAAAGAAATCAGAGCTCTTTGCTCTCTTCTTTCATCTCTGGTTGTAAGGATTACAGTAGGCATAATTAACTACCATTTGTAATGATCTAAATTAGTCTACTAATATAATAGACTCTTATAACAACATAGCTCACTGGTATATGAAACAGATGAAGTCACATTGCTCCAAATTTCATACCTCCAATGCAAACACTTTCAAATATTTCTTGATTAATATATTGAACTTTTAAGCTTATAAGGACTTATAACCTACTCTTACAACCAGAGGTGAAAGAAGATTGGTAATATTTTCATAGAAAATTATGCAGGTTCAGTTTTATTGTCAGAAGCCAACTACTATAAAATTATTTGCAAAATAGAAAAGTGGAAATTTGAAAAAGATATTCCCCAGTGTTTGAGGTGGTGGTGGTAGAAGTGGTAGCCAAATGGTGTCAATAATTCACCCACATACTGGAAAACAACATATGATAAATAAGCAATTTCCAGAGAAAAACATCATCCATAGTTTGAAGAAAATCTCCTATAACAGTATTCTTTCAGAGTATTCTTTCCTAATCAAAAAGCTGAAATATCAATAGATGTTAATATTTTCAAAGTGAGAATTGCCATTTTCTGTTCAGTTGTCAAGTGTGTGCAACCCTAGTGCATTTATCTTTAAGATGTGGCTTTTCCTTTCTTGAAAGTATCAAAATGTATTTCACTTTAAAATAGTTAAACACTTGAAGAATCACATGTGACCATTCCCTTTGGACTAGCAATTGAATATAATCCTGGACTATCAGCCTTACTCCTTCAAGGTACTTAGGAAAGTTCATCTATTCAGAAAGAACAAAACCAAATAAATTTAGATACCCTCTGAAAGGAGAATTACTTTGCAAGTGGTATTAAGTCTTCAACATTTAACATGCTTGAGAATGGGGTATTCATACGTAGTATGGTTCACAGTGAATTTTCCACATTTATTCTTCTCATCATCTCATTGAATACTCTTAGTTTATTTAAATTGAATATGTTACACTTTGTGATAAGGATAATGTGTGTTTGCATGTCTGATGCAATGCTACATCCAAATTTATACTTCAAAATGCATTTAATATTTAAACAAAGCAATGGTAAAATTCTGTGTAAAATTTATAATCATAACAACAAACTCCATTCATCTACAAGAAGATAGTTTTACTTTCAAATAAATATGGGCCATCAGAAAAATTTAAATATTCATTATATTCATTGATTCATAATATTCATTATGATTGGGCAATTAGAAAAACTTAAATATTCAGTATGAACTAAATGTTTGGGTTCTCTCAAAATTCATATGCTGAAATTCTGATCCAAAATGTAATGGTATTAGTAGACGGGACTTTTGGGAGGTAATTAGGTCATGAGTATGGAGCCCTCATGAATGGGATTGGCGCCCTTATAGGAAGAGACTGGAGAATTTTTTCTCTCTGCTCTGTCATGTGAGGATACAAGAAGACGATCAGCTGCCAGCTAGGAAGAGGTCCTCACCAGAACCAAACCATGCTGATCTTTGATTTCTCAGCCTTGAGAACTGTGAGAAATAAATTTCTATTTTGTTTCAGCCACCTAGTCTATGGTATCCTGTTATAGCAGCCCTAACTAAGACCCTGATAATATAGATTTTGTCATGATCTATCATGTCTATACCAAAAATAAAATAACAAAAGCCTAAACATGCTTAAAAATGGAAACAGAGTTGGACAGAAATAATGAAAATATTATGTACCTATTTTACTGAAACTTTCTTATAATATGCCTTGTTCTCATCTCACCTCCAAAGAAATTATAGAATTTTTCAAATCCTTCATAAGGTAAAACTATTCTTACACACACACACACACACACATATTTAAATAGTTCTATTTCAGAAAAGAAATTCAAAAATTATTGTTCTGAAAATATTTTGGATGGTATGTATAAACTTGGCCAAAATTTATTCTTCAGAATTGATTCTAATATATACAAATATATGATGAAGATCTAGAAATATTTTTAGATCCTTAAATTTATACAGTAGGTATACATTTAACATCAACTTGAGTATTACATTAGAAAAAAAAGGAAAAATTATACTATTACATACTTACAACTATTTTTTCTAGCTCTAATCTCAAGAACTTGTTAGTCTACTTAAATTCATGTAAATTATTGTCCATGTAGTAACTATTTTGAAGACTTTTCATAGCAATTTTTTATATGAATAAAAACACTGTTCTCATGGGTAACCACCATACCCATAGTGAAAGACAAAATAAAATCAATTATCAGTAGTTTGAGCAAAAACTGATTTTGCAGATAAGGGCTAATGTTAAATTCACCTGTGAGGTCAATCCATGTAACCTAGGTCTAGCAATACTTTAATATGAATTAGGTTGTTAACTTGCTGATATTTTTGCACACAAAGATAAACATCAAAATGAAAGAATCCTTTCACAGTAGTCAATTCAATAACTGTTGAATTTCTGAGCCCCTTGAGAAAAGGGAAATTTTATCCTTTCTTAAAAATTCAATCTTTTAATTAAAGTATGATTAAAGGTAGAAGAGGGGGAGAGGGTGTGTTATTTTTTTTAAGTCTCTGGAGTTAAACCATAATGAGCTAAAAGTGAAAACACCAAAAACTGCGTCTTAAATTTGTTTAATTTAATCTTATGAATCTAAACAGGTAAGATTGATATAACCCATGATTTCAATAAATATGACAAGTAGTTTAGGGTGTTCTGAGTTGCCCAAATGTATTAAAAGGTCAAATGACCTTGAAATACAATTTTTTTAAGTGACAATTTCCAGTGTGTCATTCATTGTATTTAGTTGAATTATACCAAGGGTATGTTCACTGATATTGATTTTTAGTTTTATTTTATGTGAAAATAAGAGAATATGCACAGGGATATTTTAGATTTTAATTTTAAATATTATTTTCTAAACTTTAGTGTTTTGGTAGCAAAAGAGAATTGTCAATATTTTTAATTAATTAAATAACTTTCTTATATATCAGATGTGAACTACGAGGAGGTTTGCTTGTTTATTTTTTTATATCCAGTTACTTCAATGCAAACAGAATTACACAAAAGTATCAGACTGTATTATAAATATCATAAATCATACTATCATAAATATACTGTCTGAATTTCACTTTAAATATGGGTAACAATAGCCATAAAAAGAATTATAAATGGACTTTAGAGTTATTGGTAATAGATAACATGGTCACCATAGGAATAATTGAGATTTTAAATTGTTGCAAAAGGACTGAGTGAGATATCTTAACCATCAGCTCCTCCAGGAAGTCATCCCTGATTTGTTCTATAGTTCCCTTGGATCTAGCCTCTGTCTGAGGTGTCCTTGTTCAGCTTATCTTTACAAGTACACTTAGCCTGTTTTTTATATGGCCCCTTTAGGTGACTTTTTGTCCCTCAAGTTTCTGAGCAGATGCTCTGTTTTATACCTTTTTGTTAGCAACTAATAAAATCACTGTAGGACGTGGCACAAAATAGGTATTCAATGAATGTTTCTGAAAAAATAAAATCTGTGTGGAAATACTCGTAAATGATTAACATGTCAAAATATTTACGTTGGGGGAAGCAAACACTATTAAGAATTTGTAATCAATAATCAATACATTTTCAGTTAAAGTCCCTTTGTCATTATCCCCACCAGTTATTTTCCTCTCCGTTCATAGACCACCATTCTTAAATATCAAATTTATCTCTTCTTTGTTTATAAGTATTCCTGTAAAGTATGTATTACTGTTTAAAATGCACTCAAATTAATTTTTATAAATTATATTTTATATACTTCATTTGTTAATTTTTTTTTGACTACACACCATGCCTTTAAGGTCCATACATTTACTATGTGTGTATATTTTTTCTGACTATTACATAATCCTCTATGTATGGTGCTATCACTCAATGTTCTATCCACTCTTCCAATGACAGACACTCAAATTGCCTCCAACTCCCTGTCACCACGAACAAGATTGTAGTGAACATTCCTATAAATGTTCCTTCATGGAAGCATGAACATCTTTGGGGTATCAATGAATGTCCTTGTTAACTAATATTCAATAATTTACCACTACTGCTCTTCCCTGGGAGCTCCCTAACTGGGCATAAATACCCATGAATCAAAAGCTTGTTCCATTCTAACAGGTAAAGCTGCCTATTTTCCTCAACTTTCCACTGTCTCTAGTAAAAGTTCTTCTTTCCCAGCACCACACTGTTGGATACTGTGTCCTCAGTGGCTATAGGCTTGAGGAAAGTTGCACGGGAATCTGGTGGTTGTTTTAGTGTTGAACATACATTGTTGAGTTTCATGAGCCATTACAGGTGAGAAATCTAATTTCCATCAAATAAGAAAGAAATGTCTCACCTCCAATCCCATTCCTTTTTTTTTTTTTCTTTTCTTCTAGGTGAAAACTGCAGTGGTATTGATTGTTTATTCAATTCTCTGTATCTGAGGTCCTTAACCAGGAGTCATTGGTTCCTTTGGAACCCAGAAATGTGCTGAAAGTTTATACAATATTTTGTACATGCATAATATACCTTTTTTGGCCTCATAATTTTCATTGACACCTATAACCTTACAAAGAGTTTAAGAAGAATGACTTTTAAAATGGCCAAAAATAGAGACAGCAACCCCTTCAGAAATGTAACAATCTAAGATTTAAAAACTGTTTTGTTGTTTGTTTTATGATATAATCCTACATGAAATAATCAAAAGAAAAATCATTTCCAAAGCTGGACTAATTTTTGAACCAAGTAATAGAAAAAGTTGGAAAATGAATAAAATCCATTACAGAAAAAATAACTATTTTCAGAAAAACATGCATTTGTTAGTAGATACCTACCCAAATTGAAATAAAATATTTCAATCTCATTTGCAACCACTGACTACATAAGTGTCATGGAAGAGTTATTACTTGCTTTTTTAAAAAAGTAAACTTTGCTTTTATCTTAGCATGCTAAGTTTTTACGCTGGGCATAAGTGTTTTATGAGAATAAATATAAATATTAGATGTTACGATTGATTTCAACAATGGAATGCAAGTTATATCTCAATTTTGGTTTCTGAATTAGTCAAGGTATGTTAATAAAAGATTAACTTAAACAAAAGACATTTACCAGACATCTGTCCAAATGGCTTGGTGTATGTGCTTCTACACAAAAAAGACTAAAGCTCTAGAAACAAAAGGAAGAAATCCATTCAAATCTGAACACATACACAAACACACAGGCAGATGTTTCTCACTCAGCATTATTTTGAAATCCAGGAGATACTTGGCAGTTTCTGAAGACATTTTTGATTATCACATCTGGGGGTGAGGGGATGCTACTGGTTACTTGATGTAACCAGATTAACAGTTTTTTAGTTTGGAAAAGTGAAAAGGAATTGGGAGTATTACGTGCCTTAACGAGGGTTGCCAGAAAAAATATAGGGATATATTTATACCAAAATATGGGATAGGGCTTCCCTGGTGGCGCAGTGGTTGAGAGTCTGCCTGCCAATGCAGGGGACACGGGTTCGAGCCCTGGTCTGGGAGGATCCCACATGCCGCAGAGCAACTAAGCCCGTGAGCCACAGTTACTGAGCCTGCGCGTGTGGAGCCTGTGCTCCGCAAAGGGAGAGGCCGCGACAGTGAGAGGCCCGCGCACCGCGATGAAGAGTGGCCCCCGCTCGCCGCAACTGGAGAAAGCCCTCGCACAGAAACGAAGACCCAACACAGCCAAAATAAATAAATAAATAAATAAAGAGCTGTTTTAAAAAAAAAAAATATATATATATATATATATGGGATATATTTACACTTAAAAATGTGTTAGTGGTTTTCTGAAATTAAGTTTAACTGGGCATGTGTTTTTATTTTCTAAATTTGATAAGCCTAGAATAGTATCTGGTCCATAGATAAACAAGCCAAAAATATACTTATCAAATCGTCTCTAATCATTTGAAGATGAGGACTTGAAGAGTTAATATATAAAGAAAATCTATAGGCAACAGTTATGCCACATGGTGATTTCAATAATGAGATATAAGGAGAAAAAGTCATTGATGTATATTTCACTAATTATCTAAAATCACATTTTAAATTGAATGCAGATATCAGATTTTAGTAGTTTAAATATAATTGGCATTAATAAATCCATGAAATATTATTAGGCATTTAAAATTCTCTCTAGTAAGTTATTATGAAGCAACTGACATAAATCGTCAGATCGCAAATTCATTCTCCATAAATTTTGCTACCGCTATCATAATATCAAAATATATTTACATTTTTCCTATAACCATTCTTTATTTCATTATGAAAAGAGGTACACTTCTAATGAAGAATTATGAATCTCCATGAATGATTAAAATGAAATTATAAAAATTTAACATTCACTCTGATTATTTTGCACATTAATCACAGTGCAAACACAACGAGTATAACAGGCATAAAAACCAATCACATATTTACAGTAAAATTGAAATATTAAGTCCAGTGATTAAAGTTTTCACAGGAGAAATTATGCAAATATAAAGACTTTGCATATTTACCGTTTCATTAACTTAAATGGCTTCAATAGAATCCATTCTGACCCATGATGCTTCTAATAAGCTCTCATTTTTGAAATTTGTGAAGTGAATGTTCTGTTTGATCATAACCCTATTGACAAATTTCATATCATCAATTTCATAAACCCAATCTTCTTAACCTTTTCAGAGAAAATTACCATAATATAACAAATTTCTGAAACCATTTTATAAGCATCTTTTGAAAAGCAATGTTATATATGCTTATATATGTTTTCTAAAAATAAATGCCCTTTCCATTATTTTTACATAGTGAGTTTGTCTGATTTTGCAACTGCTAGCTATCTTGAAAATCAGACCTAGTCCAAGGAGTGTGAGAAAGTTAGATTAAAGTAAACGGTATGCTTCCCTAGTGATGCAGTGGTTAAGAATCCTCCTACCAATGCAGAGGACATGGATTCGAGCTCTGGTCCAGGAAGATCCCACATGCTGTGGAGCAGCTAAGCCCGTGAGCCACAACTACTGAGCCTGCGCTCTAGAGCTCGCGAGCCACAACTACTGAGGTCCGCACGCCTAGACACCGAGCTCTGCAGCAAGAGAAGCCACTGCAATGAGAAGCCCGCGCACTGCGACGAAGAGTAACCCCCGCTCGCTGCAACTACAGAAAGCTGCGCGCAGCAACAAAGACCCAATGCAGCCAAAAATAAATAATAAATTTATTAATTAATTTAAAAAATAAAAAAATAAATAAAGTAGACGATAAATGATGTAAAAAGTGCCAGAGTTGGAATTTTAATTCTGGTAACTTCCTAAGAAAAATCAACTAAAATCCCAGTACTTTAGTTTTCTGATTTGTAAATAGATATAGATATAAATGTCATGTACTTATAATAAGGCTTTTGTTGAAGATCAGAATTGGATCTATTCGAAATTTTATAAAATGTTAGGCTACAAATATATAGGTGATTATATTTGCACATATATTATATGTAAGTAAAATTTTTAGGTACCTGATAGTAATCGTTTGATTCATAAGTAGTTCTATTACTATCCCTGGAAAGTTCTGACAACAATTTGTTAAACCCTTATTGCTTAGCAAGATAAATTTTATCACAGTACATTCAGATGATGGATAATTACAAGTTACTCTATACAATTAAGACTAACTATAAACTAACTTCTGTGTTCTATTTCTATAGAACGTTGATAGTTATTTTTCCTCCTTCTTATGACCAGTCAATTAGTAATATGAGTAACTCTTTGGGAATAACTGAAAAGTGGTAATCCCACAGCCTCAAAGAATTACTGGAATGGTTTTGTACACTTTTCCCAGGATAGTTATTTAGAGCACAGAAACCAAATGTCCTTAATAAAAATTCATGTTTTCTCAGATTCTCAGGAACCAGATTCTCAGCTTTGTCTTCCTTTACAGACACAGAATACTATAAAACCACCTTTTCACCAGATACCAGAATTTCTATCCAGGTCTCTCTTATGTGCCTGATGACAGCCTCATCTGTCTGGTCATCATCATCATCAAAATAATATTATTCAACTTTATCAAATGCTTGCTATGTTCCAAGTCTTGTGCAAAAAGGGTCATTTGATTCAATCAGTACCAAAATCCCATGATATAGGTACTACGATTATCCTTATTAATAGATGTGGAAACCTAGACTCAAAAAGTAACTCACACAATATTATATAACTACAAAGTGGCAAAGCTGGTGTTTGAACTCTTATCTAAATGACTGCAAACCCCAGAGTTCAAACATTACTCTGTACTGCATTTTAAGTGATTTGATTAGAGCTCATACACCTTGCCTTTTCTTTCTATGATGAATGTAAGCCACCAGTTCCTGGCACTACCCTGGGCCACTCTTCTAACTGAAACCCTGTGGATTCAAAATCTCTTCCAAGTACTTAACTCTTTTCTGCAAATTCCCTCATTATAAAATTGAGGATGATAATAATTGCAGAGATGCCAGGGAAGTTTATAATCTTTAATGAGCTAAGCCCTTTGAAAATATAAGGTAGCATTAAATGTTAATATTACTAATCTTCTTAATTAGAGAAAGTGCCAAATGTGTCCAAAAAGTCTAACTTCTAACTGTAACTAACTTCATTACTCTTTCATTTATGTAGCAAAGTTTAAGTCCTTCAAAATGTGTTTTAAGTTGATTAAACATACGGTTGGCTGCATTTATAAATGTCCATTACTAATAATCTACACTATGGGAAATATTTTTTTGCTGCTATGACTAGAGATTGTGCACAAAATTTTCAAAAAATTTACATCTCAAGAATTACATGCTCTCCCTCTATTTTTATTTTCTTTGCAATAAACATGCATTTATTCATGTATTTATATTCTTAATGAATAAAGGGTTTGAAAGAATTTACACGGACAATAGAGGTATCAGAGAAAATCGGAATCTAAACTACAGAAACAGGTTAAAGTGGGACAGAAGTACCATGATAACAAAGGCCAGTGCTTTGCCAGTGTTAAAACTAAAATTTGTTTTTAAGCTTCTTGGCTGTTAAATTAAAGATAAGACTTAATTAGGTACATACCTCTTTGTTGTATTGTTAATAGGGAACATACTAATATGAAAGGCATTCCATACATTATACATTTCATATATCAGAAAAAGATTATATATTGGAAATAAACATTGTTATAATCACAATTCTTCAATACAAATATGCTCATATAGTAAAGATGTAGGTTATATAATTTATCTAGAAACTCTCCTTAATTACTTATGTTGTATTCTATTTAAAATCAATGTGAATGGTAACAATATTTATATTAAAGGCCCTTTAATTGTTATTTAAATGGGTTTGAATTCACCATATTCAGTATTGACATTGAATAGTCTATATTTTATTTTAAATATAAATTGGTTCTTATCACTTGACCTTGATTACACAGTGAGAAGGCATCCAAAAATGTCTGTCATGCTAGGTACTTTCACACATAATTCCTCACCCAATAGTTACAGAGATATTGGGGTACATAGTTTATTTGTTGTTTTAATACAATCAGAGGAAACAGTGTGATGAGATCTACAATCTTTCTTCGACAAAATTGAGATATTATTTAGTATACTCCCTGGGCTTGTTTTTGCAACACCATAAAAGATTTGGATTTTGTATTAGAGACCTGCACTTTATATTTAAGAACACTGATTCTTTTATTTTAAAATTAAATTTGCAGTCACACAGAGCTGAATAACCAGTTATGTTATTTATCAACTATTTGAAAGAATTACTTGTGAAGTCATTGGGTAGCAAATTACATTTATTTCAATGATGGTTAAAGTTGTGGAATCTACAGCCTGACTGTATAGGTACAAAGTCTGGCTCTGCTACCTGTGTAATCGGGATCAAGTTATTTAAACTTTGTTTGCTCAATTTCCTTGTCTCTAAACAGGAATAGTCATGGCACTTACTTCAAAAAGTTGTTGTGTGAATTAAATGAGTTACTACCCATGGATGCATTGCGCAGTGCCTGACATATATTAAATGCTAAATAAATGATTGTTATTAGCATTAGTAGTAGTTGGTCCTAGTACTGCGAAGATGTCAGTTAGCTCCCTTCTTTCAGCGGTTCCACTAAATGCTATGGTCTCAGGGTTATACATGCCTCTCCCCAGTCCACTGCCCTTGGTGTCCATAATATTTCATTAGTTTATCCTTCAGAAATAACTGTGGTCATCAAAATCTTATGGAATTAATAAAGAAGAAATATTTGTAAAGATTAAAAGTAAAACGAGACCTCTCAGTTTTAACAACTTTAAAGAGTACAGTTCACACCGGTGGTTTGACAAAAAGACAATTTAGATGTATTTACTTTGAAAAAAGGCTTATTGAGATTTGAAGATTTTTATCCTATTGTGTCTTCCTCAAGATTTTCTTGTTAAGGGGTGAGCTAGTAGCTTTCTAGTTCCTTGAGGCCTGCATCTGGCAGAGCACCTGAAAAGTAGATGCTCAGTACATGTTTGTTAAATTGAACTGAAGTAATGTGTCACATCAAAAAAAGGATAAGGAAGAGAAATAAAGCAAACCAAAAGAACAGCTCCAATTCTGACACTTTCACAAGTTCTGAATCTACAGTATATGCCTAAGGTATAAGCAATTACATAAGTGGGAAAGAGATTAATCTAGGCTGACCTTTTCTAATGGACAGAACAACTTCAATCCCTGATTTTAAAGCACGTAACACTTTATATGTGGAGGTGTTATGTTACTTGGTCTTGCCTTGTCATTGGCCTCTGACACCTAATTAACAAATACAAAACTGGGCTATTTATTTTTCTTTCCTTTTTTTTTTGACCAACTGGTAAATATTTAAGTAAGAACTCCAGAATATGAGTTGCTAACATCTATTTCACTTATCTGAATGGTACAAAACCTACAAACACTCAGATTTGTAAATTAATTGCTACCAAATATTTCTATTGTAGAAAGCCCATATTAATTCAAAATCACTCAATATTATAGCTGGCCTACCTAAATACTCAATGAGTGTTGGTTTCTATATTTAAAAAAAATTTTTTTAAAGAAGAAAGCCTGCACAAATGCCAGAAGCCCATGAGACTCTGTGTTTTAGTTCTGGTAATAAAACAAGTTAGTTAAATTCCAATTTATAACTTCATTAGGATGAGAGTCATAATGATCATGTGCTGCCAGGTAAGAACATTTGAGGATGCTCAAAGAAAAGAGACAAGAAAAGAACCCTAATATTACCAAACCTTTGCCATGTTATAATTTCTGAAAAAAAAAAAAAGATTTCTTTAGACCTAGGGGAAATAGGGACATTATAAAAAAAAATCAGGAAAAGTGGAATATCATAAATTTTGCTCTAATAATACTATGAAATACTATTAGTAATAAAGGAATAAAATAACAAAAATTGAGGAAGTAATGGAATCTTTGTAAAGTTACCTGGTAACTAAATAGTAACACTTAATTTCCCACTAAAACACAGGAGACAGTTTTCTTTTTAGAGATTTCCTTGGCACTCTCCATGCATTACATCATAAAATCTTTAAAGTTAAGATAGGCATTGCCATCACTCACATTTTTCAGTAAAGAAAAAAGTAATAATTATGGTAAATAAATTTTTAAACAACAATTAAAATTTAACCACTTGTAATGATTAAAATAAATCCAAGATCTAAAGAAATACCCTATTTTACAAACTTTTGCTTTCCTTTTCTGAAAAATTTCACCTGAAAAAATGTTTGAGTTTTCAGAGAGGAGTAAGTAAGTGATGAATAGGTCTGTAAAGTTGGCTAGAGGAGTTAATGTTAAAATCTAATTTCATTTATTTTATAAATAATAAACATAATAATCTATTGGAGTAAGGTGTTTAGGCTTTATCATCTAAAAAATTGCGAAACTGAGCTGCACGTCCTTTTCCATTGCAAATAGTAATACAATTTTTAAAACATGGAATATGTGTATATTCTAAGTTTATATGTTGATTGAGGTTGCATATTATTTATTATTAATATTTAGATTATGTAATGTGTTAAATATAATACAAATATATTTATACATATATACATACATATGGTAAATTTTGTTTTATAGACATTGAATTCTATCCATGTAAATTAAAATGATTAGGATTTTCACGATCTCACTGAAAATCACGAGAGTGAAAATAATATACATATATAGATAAAATAATATACAAATATAGATGAAATATCTCAAGTAGGAAAATTCTCTTGTCAGTCTAGAAGTAGTCATGAGAAAATAAAGGAGGAATATGTCTACTGTAGGAAGATTTCCTGTTGCACTAGATATCTTTCATTTCTTCCTCCAAACCCAATCACTATTCCTCTCAAACCTACTTTGTGCACCCAGGAGGCTGTACATTTAATAAACTATTTCTCAGGCTCCCATGTGGTCTGACTTCAATTGGGTTCAGCCAATGGGAAACACTAGCAGGAAGCTGGATGGAGAAAAGAGAGTGAGGTTGGGTAGTTATGCTCCTGGATCCCTCCTCCTTCACGGATTGCTAGCACTAAAGATCTTAATCAAAAGTCACAGATCCTGTCACGCAGCCCTTTTCTCACAATCTTCTCTGTCTACGAGTTCTGGTAACTTCTTTATCTCTTCCTTATAGGACTAGAGATGCTACTAGTTACTAATCCAGGGCTATTAGACTATCCCTGTGTGGTTCCCCTATAGAATGCCACATCTTTATTATATGCTTCTCAAATTACCACATTTAATTATACCAACAGTTTTTTACTGGAAACCTGAGTGTGCATCACAGTATCTGGAAATTTGAATACTTTGTTTGCTATTTTTTTTCAAGAACTTGTTTAGAAACTGACTTGATGGGGATTTACCATAGTATTTTGGGGAAAATACCCTTAAAACTATGTCAATCTGTTATATAATAATTAGGTATTACATCTGTTGCTTTATCTAATTACATTTGCATTTCTAGTACATGACATGCATATCAAACCATATTTGATGCAATTTATGATACAAGACATACAAAAATTGGCCAATTAAAAGAACAGACATTTTCTACAGGGGATCCTAAAAGTGTAAATCAAATGACTTAACATTTTTTATACCCTTTCAGTCAAGAAATAATACCACTTCTGGAAATGTATCCTAAAGAAATAATCTTGGATGAGTCATTATGTTACATATCCTTGTAGCTAAATCTAACCGTTCTTTAGAAGTGAAATGAAATAAATCTATATGTCTAAATTTAATTGCCAGTTATAGAACACTAAGGAAGAAAACTATGCTTTTAAAATAACACTAAGTGCCCCAAATATTTGCTCAAAATAAATGAAAAGGAAACAAAGGTATGTTCTGAAAGGAGACAGAATAGGATTTTTTTGGAAAGTGTATATTAATAGGAGATTTATGACATTTAGGAAAACAGATACTTTTAGGTAATAATTTTATTAAAATAGAATCTCTCTTTCCTAAAATTGTGAGTTTTTTTACTTTTTCCTATTATTTATATTATATGCACTGAAAATATATAATGTATGTATCAAGATACAAATCAATAAGTTGAACTTTTAAAATGAAAATGGAGTCACATAACAGAGGAGAGAAGATAAGAATGAGTTTCATTTTCCTCCTTATCTGATGAGAGAGACTCCATGGTTTATGGAGAGAAACAATTTTTCCTCTGGTCCCAGCTATAAAAGGAATTTATTGTGTAAATCTGGAAATAAAAGGCACTGAATACCTAACACATATTAAGATAAATCACTGTTTTAGCTTTTTTGACAAAAGAATTGTATCAACAATTGGGAAAGAAAATTTCAAAAGATTACTTAAAACTGAAGAGTTCTATGAAGATTTTTCACCAGAGTATTGAAAACTATTACCTAAGATTAGGCAAATAGCTTTCTAGGAATCTTTATAAGATGCCTAGATCCCCCTTATTTAATGGAAATTGAACAATCTAAATATCTGGATGGTTGGATTGTCCTTTGGAGACTAGCATCATCATACAGCTCAATTTATGTGCATGTATATAGTACTCACTGGAAGAAATACATACGCATTAGATGCCAGATCTGAGAATGGCATAAATAGCTTTAGAGTGCTTGTGTCCTAGCCTGAAAAACATGTGTTAGAAGTCTCTAATTTCAAAGTGCCTCTTCTCTATTCTTGTCAGGTCTATGCTATCCTAGTCATTGCCTTAACTTGTACAATATAAATACAAATAATAATGAGCCAATCTGAAAATATTCTTCCAGTTTATAAATGATATTAAACACTCTTAAAAATGGAGTATGTGTGTACATGTGCATGTAAATATCCTAATTGTTGAAGTGATTAAGGGTTAATTCAGATGTGTTAACATGCTTATTCAAATGGAGAGCATGCTAATAATGTATGTTGTTTAGAGTTGCTTGATAGCAAATAAGAACCAATTCAAAATTCTTTTTGATTCCAAAAAGAGTGAAAGAAAAAAATGAAGTAAAATAAAGATTAAAATATTTCAACTGAGAAAAAAATGTAAGCTATCTCAGACAATGTTGGAGGGTGGAGTTGGCTAATTGCAATAGAAAAGCTGCTAATTATCATAAATAGTAATTTGGAGACATAAATATTATACAGGTGTGACTGCAAGAAGTTGGGATTAATCAAAGCATAGGGCATTTTTAATGTTGCAAAAGTGACTATTGTAAACACTTTCTATTCAATCAAATGTTATGTGAAGAGTAAATAAGTCTGAATAATTTATGCTGTATCAAAACATCATTTTTACCATGGATTATGACTATTAAAGAGAACAGTTAATATTTCCCTTGTGTTGCACTCTACCTCACTGGACTGATGATGTGATGAGAAAGGTCTTCAGGGAACTGAACTGCTGTAGTAGGAAGATTATAAAAACATTATATACGCACATACCAAGACTGGCTCCAGGAGCCTTCTTCAGATTGCAACACTGACTTCCAGATCTATTGAGAATTGGCTCTTTCACTTAATAAAACAGTCCTGGCAACGGAATTATGGTATATATCATCCACGGATTATTGATTTTTTGTCATTATAAGTCACTGAAATATGTTGAACATGAAAATTATACAAATGTAATTTTGTATGCTAGGGTATCTTTCAGATTCTTCAGAATTTCATTCTATCCATCAACCAAGATCATATAATATTGAAAAGGTGAAACATATAATTATAGAGTCAATATTCTGAAATTTTTTCTTTTTAATTATCTTAAAGTCATCTTGCTTCTTATAAAGTGTTCGTGTATCAGATAAATGAGAGCCTATTTCCTTTAAAGCTGTATTACCCAGCTTTATGTGACCAAAACGTCTCCCAAATTTAAAGCATTGTACCTTAAGACCTTATATTTAACCTGGCCTCATTACAAAACAATACAACAGTTGTTCTCAAATTTAGCTTCACATTAATAAACTGGAAAACTTTGAAGCCCCTGATGAACAGGCCATATCCCAGCCTAATTCACACTGAATCTTTGGCCCTAGGCTCTAGACATCAGTAGTTTTTAAAACTCTAGGTATAGTCAAGATTGAGAAACATTGCAAAGAGTGATAAATGCAACTTCTATGTAAGTGAGATTAAAAAAAAATTGTGAGTTAGAAACAGACTCACAGACATAGAGAAGAGACTTGTGATTGCCAAGGGGAGGGGTGTGGAGGAGGGAAGTATTGGGAGCTTGGGAGTTTGGGATTAGCAGATGCAAACTATTATATACAGGATGGATAAACAACAAGGTCTAACTGTATAGCACAGGGATCTATACTCAATATCCTATGAGAAACCATAATGGATAAGAATATGAAAAAGAATACATATATGTATAACTGAATCACTATGCTGTACAGCAGAAATTAACAAAACATTGTAAATCAACTATACTTTAATAAAATTAAAAATTTTTTTTCTTGAATCATTGAGTTCATACTGATGTTTTTACATTTTAGTAAAGCAAGTTTATGACAATTTATCCAGATGTTGCGAATTCATTCTAGAGTTGAAATTGTAAAAGGTCTGGAAATTGAGGTGTTTGTATCTATATTTTCCTGTAAATATAGAGTATATTAATGTTCATCTTTATTTTGACTCTTTGGAAAATAAAAAAAATTATATCTCATTTCAAAAATTATAAAATTATTTTAAACATACAATTCTATCTTTTGTTAGCTCTCATCCATGGAGAGTTTTCCATTTTGAAATAAGTAACCTCAATCAGGATTTATATTTTAGTGCCCAGTAAGAAATTCTAATAATAATTTTTACACTGCTAAGCACTACATCGAAAATGGTTTATTCTTAATCCTAGTTTCATACTCAGCCATCTAGAGATGGAGTCATAAGTACAGACAGGAGTTTAAAGTTTTAAGAACTGTTAAATTTAACTCTTGTTCAAATCTTACTCTAAAATTATGTTAAATGACTGTGATTAGAATATGTGTGATTAGAACTATCTGAGGTTTGTTGATTATACCATCCTCCAGAGATACCAAAATTAATTAATTTTAAAACTCATAAAAGAAAAACAATGTAACACTTTTTGGCTTCAGGTAATTTGTTTGAGATCCTAAAACTACCAAAACATTCTGGCTTGCCTAATTTGATCCTGCTTTGTCTGTTTTAACAATAGGATAAACCAATATCTTGAGAAATGTCCCAGGAAAGTTGAGTATTACATTCAAACCCTCAACCTCACAACATTTTAGAAAAATTGTGATGGATTGCAAATAATTAGTCAAGTTTCAGTTCTATACTGCTGTAGCTTGTTAATGCTGGAAAAAAATCAATTAATATATTTCCCTCATTTTCAGGCCATGTAAGACAAGAAAAATAATAGCTACTTCATCTATGCCATAAGATCATTATAAGATATAATGAGAGAAAATCACTTTATAAATTTCAAAGTGTTATTTTAAAATGTATGATTACATTTGACATTAATAGTAGTTTGTTATTCATCAATTAATATACTTCATTCTACTATAAGCCATAGGAGCTTATGTTAATTCACAAACTCATGCCAGGAAAAAAGACACCATTAAATTTAGAAACTTCAAAAACTGACTTTTGTAATATCTAAGATAAACTTGAAGCAAGTTTCTATGTAAGATGACATAAACTTTTTAAACAATTTACCTTTTTCTTCCTAAATACATTGGAAAATTTGAGTGCCATCATGGAAATATTTACCATCCATTTCTTTCATTTGTAGATAGAGAATAGATAAAGAAAATGATTAAGTCACTTGGCTATTAAGTGGTATTGCAGGTATTGCATAATGAATTCCAGGCCATTATGCTTTCTACCAAGCCACACTGCCCTTTTTCCATTACTCTCAGCCTGTAAATACAGACTCAGCCCTAGAGTTGCAATAAAAATGGAAGCTAGGATACTTTTCATATTTATGGCAATTTCCCACTTCACCTGAGGTCTGTGAGTAATAAAAGTGAAGAGTTAGCTTCTTTTGCCTTCTCCATGACCTCTTATTGCTTCAGTAAACTATTTAGGAGCATTTACAATCCCTTACATTGTACTATGTGCAAGGACTTCATAGAGGTATTATACACAGTTCCTCCCCCCCACCCACCAAGAGCTCTCAAAATATTAGGGGGACAAAGTGGGCAAAGAAAATGTCAATAAAATGCAGAAATACTGTGAGAAAGTTGTTAATAGAATGGCGTGACAACACATATACAGATATATTGAATTCTATCTAGAGAGATTAGGAAAGATTTCCCATAAGAGATGGCATTTGAACTGGATCTTTTAGGAAGAGAAATTTAATAAGAGAATTAGAAGAGGATTCTATGGAAATTGCATGACCAAAGTCACCTTTACAAGTGTGATTTCGGTGCCAAGTCACTGGTTGAAAGGGAGGCACAGATGGGAATAATAAGAGACATGAGCTGGGAGAAGTAGGTTTAGACTAGATTATGCAGATTTATATATAAGACTAGAATTTGTATACAATATTCTACAATCAATGAGAAGTCAGTGATGTTAATCAAGTGGTTGGAATAGCAATGCCTAGAAAGATGATTAGATAGATGATAGTTATTCTCCATATCATTGCCATAACCTGAGTAAAAAAGAGGAATTAAGGACAACAGCAAGATGGTAGGGTAGGAGATAACAGCTGTCACTCCCCCCCAACACACACACACAAATTAGGCTGCTACATATGACTGAAAATAGCCCCAGGAGGGCTCAAGAGTCTAATTAAAAACCTGCAACTACACAGTGTAACAACATATGGAGAATAACATCCTGGAAAGGATTGCCTGGGGAGATTGGTTCACCTGAGGTGTCTGGAGATGGCCAAGAGTAAAGAAGATGGGCAGGGGCTATCAGTAGCAGCCCTGCAGCAGACGCCGCTGCAGTCCCCAGTGGCCTGCTCTGCAGAGGACCCTGGCAGCCTCTCCTTCCGAGGACTTCAACAGCGCCTATGACAGCAATGCACTACCACAGCTTTCAAAATGGAGTATCCCATCGTGTTCACTGGCGCAGACCCCAGCAGCCCGTTCTGCAGAGGACACTGGCAGCTTTAGCGACGAAGGTAACCAACAGCCATCACTGCCACTCACTCCCCGGATAAAGAGAAACGCTGCTACCCATCCCCCAAGGAGGAGCGGCTGGTGCTCCACCCCAGGACCAGGGCTGCCACACCCCAAGCCCACATCTGCCTGGGACCACAGAGCCCACTTCTGCAGCCACTCTGCGCATACCTGTGCTTCGGAACCCGGCTTCACAGGCGCTCCACATTTACTCATGTCTCAGGCACTGGATTCACCACCTCTGTAGTCTAGCCAGAGCCCCAGATCCCAGAGTTGTTGTCACTCCACAAGCGCCCACCTCCAAATCCCAGGCCCATGGCTGCCCCATGGGCACACGCTCAGATACCAGTGTTATCAGCACTTGAGGGTGCCTTAGACAAACTGGTGCCAAGAGGGATCCCCTGGGCCATGACATGACCCCTGAAAAAAAAAGATCAGGAGGTCCCCAGCACAAAGACCACAACAGCCCTTGACATGACTGCAGACACACACAGCCTTGGCCTCTGAGGACCCCTACCATCTTTACTGACTCTGACCTCAGCTGACAGAGCTCCATGGAGACTATGTTGTTGGTTCTTCCTGGAGCAGATCCACCAGACTCTACACAGCTAGCGCCCTCACACCCCCCCAGGTGAGAGTCTTTCCCCACTAAAACCAGTCCATAAAGTCAGAAAGAGGTAACTCCTCCATCAAGCATCTAGATCAACACAAGGCCATAAGAAACATGAAAAAAAATCATCAAGAAAACATCACACCAAAGGAACACAATACTTTTCCAGTAACCAACCACAATGAAATGGAAAATCTAAAAGTTAACAGACAAAGGATTCAATATAATTGTTTTCAAGGAAGCTCAGGAACCCACAGGAGATCACAGACAACTCAACAAAACCAGGAAAACAAAACATTGTAAAAAGAAGTTTAACAGAGATATAGAAATCATAAAAACAAATCAGCAGAAATTCTGGAGCTGAAGAACATAATGAATGAAATGAAGAATGCAATGAAGTGTATCCATGAAAGCCTGGATCAATCAGAAGACAGCATCTGTGAAATTAAAGACAAGTCATTTGAAATTATCCAGTCAAAGGAGAAAAATTATAAAAGAAAAAAATAAAAAACGAGTAAAGAAAGCTATAAGAATTATGAAATACCAGCAAGCAAAACAATATTCACATTATGGGGGCCCCAGAAGGAGTAGACAGGAAGAGAAAGGGGTAGAAAGCATATTTTAAAAAATAATGGTTGAAAACTACCCAAATCTGGGGAGGGATATGGACATCCAGGTACCTCAAGGTCATAGGTCCCCATACAGATTTAACTCAAAGAGGACTTCACCTAGATACATTGTAATAAAATTAGCAAAAATCAAAGACAATTTTGAAAGCAGAAACAAAAATAATACCAGGTCATACCAGGACACCCCCATAAGGCTATCAGTAGATTTCTTAACAGAAACCTTGCAATCAGGAGAGAATGGGATGATATATTCAAATGCTGAAAGACAAAACTGCTAACTAAGAATACTTTACCTGGCAAAGCTGTCCTTCAGAAATGAAGGAGAGATAAAGACTTTCTCAGAGAAGCAAAAGCTGAGGGAAATCATCACCACTAGAACTACCTTAAAAGAAATGCTAAAAGGACTTCTTTAAAAGGAAATGAAAGGGTGCAAATTAGTAACATGAGAACATTTTAAAGTATAAAACTCATTGATAAAGGTGGATATATACACAAATTCAGAATCCTCTAATACTGTAATGATGGTGTCTAAATCATATAACTTTAGTTTAAAGGTTAAAAGACTAAAGTGTTAAACGTAAATATAGCTACAACAATTTGTTAATGGATATACAATATAAAAAATGTAAATTGTGACATCCAAAACATAAAATATGAAGGAGTGAATCAAAGGGTGGTTTTTGTATACAACTGAAGTCAAGCTGTTAGATTGTTTTAAATATAAAATGTCTTATGTAAGTCTTGTGGTAACCAAAGAGCGAAAACCTATAGTGGATACACACAAAAAAAGAAAGAAATCAAAGCATACCACTATGAAAAATCATCAGATTACAAAAGAAGACAGTAAGAGAGGAAGAAAAGAAGAAAGAAACTACAAAAAGCCAGAAAGCAATAATGTGGCAAAGTCCTCACCTATCAGTAATTACTTTAAATGAAAGTGGATTAAGTTCTTTAAATAAAAACCTAGAGTGGATGAATGGATTAAAAAAAAAAAAAAGAGCCAACTATACACTGCCTACAGAGAATCACTTCAGCTTTAAAGACTCACATAGGCTGAAAGTGAACGGATGGAAAAAGATATTCCATGCAAATGGAAACCAAAAGAGAACAGGGAATAGCTATATTTGTATCAGATAAAATACACGTCAAAGCCAAAAGCTGAAACAAAAGATAATAAGGTCATTATATAATGATAAAGGAGTCAATTCATCAAAATACTATAACAATTCTAAATATATATACACCCAACATCAGAGGCCCTAAATATATTAAGCATATAGTAACAGATTTGAAGGCAGAAAGAGACAGTAATGCAATAATAACAGGGGACTTCAATACCCCACTTTAAACAATGGATAGATGATACAGACCAAAAATCAATAAGGAAATACAGGACTTAAACCACATTTTAGACTAAATGGACCAAACGGACATATACAGAACACTCTCCAAAAGCAGAAGAATATACATTTTTCTCAAGTGTATGTGGAACATTCTCCAGTATAGATCATATGTTAGGTCACCAAAAAGTCTTAACAAATTTAAGAACAATGAAATAATATCAAGTATCTTTTCCAACCACAATAGTATGAAACTGGAACCCAGTAACAGGAGAAAAGCTGGAAAATTAACAAATATGTGGAACTTAAACATACACTCCTGAAAAATCAAAGGGGAAATTAAAAAATATCTGAGGCAAATGAAAACGAACACACATCATACCAAAACTTATGGGATACAGCAAAAGCAGTTCTAAGAGGGAATTTTATAGTAATAAATGCCCATATTAAGAAAAAAAGAAATATATTAAATAAATAGCTTAATTTTATACCTCAAGGAACTAGAAAAAGAACAACCAAGGCCAAAGTTAGCAGAAGGAAGGAAATAAATGAAATAGACTAGAAAAATAGAAAAGATTAATGAAACTGAGAACTTCTTTTTGAAAATATAAGTAAAATTGACAAATCTTTATCTATACTACAAAAAAAGAAAGAAGACTAAAAGTCGGAAATAAAAGTGTTACCGAATCAGTTTCATTTTGCCTGACGTGCAGCAAGCTGAAACGCTGAGTCTCTGAGGTCTGCGACAAAGAGAGTGTTTATTCACAAGGCAGCCAAGGGAGGAAACTGGAGAATAAATCTCATATCTGCCTCCCCAAAGGCAAAGGGCTGAGGTATTTATAGGATAAAGAACAAAGAAGCAGGCATGGAGAGCAAGCATGGGGAGCATGGGAAAAGGTGATTGGAAAAAGGTGCGGTAATCATCCTTCTGCGCAGGTGTAACTAAGCTACAGGTCTCTGCACATTCAAAAATGGAGGCCCTTAGCAGGATCTGAAGGTGGAGTTTTCGGCCCTCTGATGGCAACAGGTCACCAAGCAGACACCGAAGCATGCCCAGATGGAGGGTCAGTGGTTCTATCCAGTCTTAACCAGCTCAGCTCAAACTAGGCACAGCTGACTCCAAGTTCCTGGAAAATGACTTGGACAAACATCTTACTGTTTAGGCTGCCTGCAGCTTGGAGGACATGCAAGCCTTTTGTAGCAGTTAAGTAAAATGACCTTGATTAGTATAGGCAGGTGAAATGGATTTGACTAATGATCACCCATGGTTTCAGGAGGAGACATAAAACTGATGTCACAGAAATGTAAAGGATTTTATGAGACTACTATGAACAATCATACACCAACAAATTGGGTAGCCTAAAAGAAATGGATAAATTCCTAGAACTATACAACCTAGCTTGAACCATGAAAATATAGTAAATCTGAGTATACCTTTAACTAGTAAGGATGTTGAATCAGTAATCAAAAGTCTTCCAACAGAAAAAGCCCAGGGCCAGATGTCTTCACTGGTGACCTCAAGCAGACATTTAAACAAGAATTAATGCCAATCCTTCTCAAAAATTGAAGAGGAGGGAACATTCCAAAACTTCAAGGAACATGGGAGTTCAGGAAGACTACACTTTGATGCCCTGACTCCTGGGAATCAAGGAAGAGTTCCATTTCAATTATAGATATTAATAAATAATGTGTGTATATATATATGTATATATATATCTCCAACTGTTATGTATATTAAGTTATCCAAATATACATATTTCACATACACACACACACACACACATACAATATTTGGATAACTTTCTTTTCTGGACTTATGTTCATTCCTAAATGCTTCATATTAGGCTATTCCTGAAGGTAGAAATGGAATCTTACCTGATTATGAGCAGTTGCAATTTTTATATATGCAAAACAGATGAGGGAGGATTTGCAGTTTTTCAGATGACTTTAACCAACCTAAATGTATTGCATTATATAACAAGAACACTATACCAGATGTTAAAAGATGTGGCATTCAATGGCAATTCTAGGATTACTGTGTGAATATGGGTTCTTACTATGCTTTCTAACCTTGGTCTTTATATCTTTAAATAGGTATAATTATACCTGCCCTAATATCCTCACTGCTCTCATAATAATTATGTAAGGCAATATATTAAAAAGTGCTTTGTAATCTATAAAGTACTGTTAAGTATTGTTAAAAGTTGTACCCCCTGTTCAGATCTTTACATATCCCTGTATACCTCACCATTGGAATTATCTGTCTAAATGAAAAACATTTTCTTTTATGTATAAGAATACTGTATATTATCATCACATATTTAAGTCAGATGTACACTGTCCATAACATGGTATATGCAAAATTAATACTTATGAAAAATTTAAAAAAAATAATCCATGCTCTCTCTAACAGTATACTTATGCCCAAACATATGTATGAAATAATAAATAAATCATGACATAACCTAACACTTTACACTGTAAATAATATTGCTATTCTAAACAGAGGTTTCATGTGTAGAATTGCTCTGAGAAAGAAAGACTTGGAAAATAAACACCGAACAGACATTGTTACTGCAATACAGAAGCCAGTAGAAATAGCTCTGTAAACAATATTTAAACTGTCATAATAAGGAGCCAAAAATTCAAACCATCCTTAAAAATTAGACAGAATAGAATAAGGTCTTCAAACATTAGGTACTTTATACTAAAACTTCTAGAGATATCGCTCAGGTACTTATAAAACCCCAAACTAACAAAATCCTAGTTTGAACTTATCACTTGGAGATTTCATGGCTAACTCTACATCAAGGGGAAGTTGCAAGCCCTAAGATAATTGAAGCTGGAAGGCTGAACAGTCAATGTCTGGGGCGCCCCCAAAGTGAAGGAAAAGCAGTTCAAATTTGTTTAACAAAACCATGTTTTCAAACTAACTTTAATTTATTCATAAGAGGGCCATTACACTTGTTCTTTTTAAAAGGAAACTTCTTAATTGGAACTAAATCATTCATTACTCACTGTGATACAGGTTTTATACCCTTAGGTTCCATGTGATTATTCATATGTTCAGCAGACAGAAAGGAGAAAAAAGCTATCCTAATGACTTAGCTTGGCTTTGACTCACTGGTTTTTATCTAACTTTAACTTCCAATCTCAGTTACAGACTGTGTTAAAGCTGGGGGAAATAACATTTTGGTAGATGGTAAAGGATAAGTACAAGACATTACAGGTTGCTGAAGCTTTCATTAAATTCCTCATGCTATTTCAAATCTTACAGCTATTCAAATGAAGGGTTAAGACTTTTCTGTTGTACTTACTTAAGAGCTTAAAAGGTATTGTTTAGAATGCAGCAGTCAATGTTATGAATGGTGTGATTAGACGTTTATTTTGACAGTGCTCAATGACGACTCAATTATGCCCCCACAGTCAAACTAGCACGACATCAAAATGTCTAAGGGGGCTTCCCTGGTGGCGCAGTGGTTGAGAATCTGCCTGCCAATGCAGGGGACACGGGTTCGAGCCCTGGTCTGGGAAGATCCCACATGCCGCGGAGCAACTAGGCCCGTGAGCCACAACTACTGAGCCTGCGCGTCTGGAGCCTGTGCTCCGCAACAAGAGAGGCCGCGATAGTGAGAGGCCTGCGCACCGCGATGAAGAGTGGCCCCCGCTTGCCGCAACTAGAGAAAGCCCTCGCACAGAAACGAAGACCCAACACAGCCAATAAATAAATAAATAAATAAATAAAAACTATGTTATTTAAAAAAAAAAATGTCTAAGGATCTGAGTGTTTATGAGGTGACAACAACCCACATACTAAACGGTTTGCTAGAATTCTGTCACTGCAACATCTGAATAGAACATTTGGGTGTTAGTCTAATGAACCTAAAGTCAATTTGGAACTTTGGCCAAAAGAAGTAAAATTATACTTAAGCACTTCATGCAAGTTACAAAAGAGATCTTGAATAATAAAATGCAATATTTGTAGAATATTTGTAGAATCAAAGAATGTCAGTGTTAGAAAGAATACTGAGGTCATTTAAATCAGGTTTTGCTTTTTTTTTTTTAATTTGGAACTGAGATTCAGACATTTTAAAAGGCTTATCCAAGATTAAAAAGTTAAAAGACAGGGCTGAGTCAGTAATCCAAAGCTCTTAATTCAGATGTTTGTTTTTCTTTCTATCATGCCAAAGTGCTTCCTGGAAATTAAAATTAAATATAACATGTCAAAAAAATACATCACAAAAAATAGGGATTTGGGGTACTGCTGCATATAACCTTATATTTTTTAATCAGTTGTGTAAGATCTTATTAGAATAAAAAAAATAGATATTCTAAAAAGGTTCTTATCACTCTCAGAATACTGAATTTCTATGACTAACCTAAAACCTTCAAAATGTGGAGTTGATCCAAAGTGAATAAGATATATACAAAGGTCTTTGTTGAATTTCTGAAAAAAAAAATCTGTCAAATTAGCAAAACATAAGTATGTGTTTTAGATTCTAGTATACAAAATGGTAGAATTGTGCAAAGGCAAAAATATTAAAAACAGAAATATTAAAAAGTATTAATAAATATTAAAATATTAAAAAGTCAGAAATCTTGGTGTCTGCCAATTCACAACTTTGTAATCTAGTGTAATTCACTTAAACCCTTTGAGCATTGCTTTTAATAACTACATAGTTGGTTCCCATATGATTTCAATGAATTCAAATATGCACACTTTATACTTTGAAACAATCACCTAAATTTCATTACATATGCTATGGAATAATGCTCTCAAGCTATCATATCATGGTAGTTCCTCCCTGTTGGGAAAGTTGAGACTCTCCAACACATATTTACTCCCAAAACAGAGTTCTCTTGGAATTCCCAGATGGATTTTGTTGGCAATTCATAGCTAGTTTTGCCTCAGATGGCCTAACCTCCTTCCCCTTAACCTTCTATCTTGAACTCCAAGTTAATGATGGGTCAATTATCTAAATCTTCTGAAGGGAGTTAGTGACACTGTAGCCTATCTTTGGCTGCCACCTTGAGATCCAGGGTTCCTAGTCATCTTTGAATTTTCTCACCAGACTATTTGGGCACATAGAAGCAGCACCAACAAAAAGCATAATTGGGATATATATGACTTTAATACTTTGGAATATATGTCCCATTTTATAATATTTGAATCAATAATTCACTTCCAGACATTCAACGTTCAAACAGATATGCTTCTATATCAAACAATAATAACAATATTCCTCTTCCCTTCTATCCAAAGGATCTGGGAGAAAGCAAAATATAATACACAGTATATATAATCTGTGATAAATGCAACCATGAACCTTATTTCTCCTTCTGCTTTTTTGAACTTGCAGATGCTCTGCAAACTAAGTATCTTGAATGACTCTGTAAAAGTTTCTATTCTAAATTCTTAGCATTATTCTTCCTTATCCTCTAGAAAGTCCTACCCAAGTAGCTGAAGCAGAATAGAAAAGCCACACATTATTCAAAGGACAAATTTTAATGAAAGTTTCAATTATTAAATATATTTCCAGCCCATTACTGATGTAAATGGCATGTATTCAAGGCATGCTATATATTTCTATTCCAGTAGGAAAAGTAAAGAAAAAAGAAAATTAACTTTAAAACTTTTTTATTATTGAAATTTTACTTTAATTTTGAAATACCAAATGTATATTATTTAACAGCTGGGAAGTATATAGTAAACTCAATCTCTGTGTAGACATTACTCAAAATAGGGATGCTTATTCTCCTAAACTCACCTCTAAAATAGAGACCAGCAGACAGAGGGAGCCATTCTTTTCAGGGATTGTAATGAATTCAAGCATACTCATTAACTTTATAGCAGCTCTTTTAGTTTCACAGTGAAACATAAAAACGTCTATCTTATTGGAAGGAATACCAAGTAGCTATCTTGATATTTGATGAGAAGAAATTTGTTCTACTGTTTTAAAAGCATGGGTGCTAAAGCAAGACATAGAAATATTTTTGTTAGACAGTTTCTTCTAATAGGATCTTCTACAACAGAAATGACCTACAGTAAAATAATTCAAAATACTCTCTCTTCTGAAGGTGATATCCATGTAAAATTTGAACACAACTTTAAATAGCACATTACTATGATATAAATTTGAATGACCTTTGAAGGAATAATATTTTCTAGTGATGTTAGAGGTTTGCTGATATATATTTTGTTAAAGTAGTTTGGTCACTGTTCCTTTATGATCAACCACAAGCCATCACTGTTTAAATGACACAAAGTGCTTAATTTATTTCTAGTAAGCATCCTAGGGGAATTCTACACCTTTTTGTCAAATATGACTTAATAAGCAATACTATGTTAATCATACTAAGCTAGTATGACAACCAAGGTTATCTTGGTAGAAGGGTGATACAATGCTGTTAATAACATCTGGTTACAATACACAAGACGTCTTATACAAATGCATAGTGTGCCTTTTAAGGAAACATGAAATAATTTTCCTCTTATAGAAAGCCCTCAACATTAATTTGGAGCTATCTTCTAATATAATTTAAACTGTTCAATAAATGGTCATTATATAACTGGTTAATTATTTGAAAATTATTTTTAAAAATTAGATGCTTATTAATATCTTACAATTAACTCAGCTGTAACTAAATGTAAAAAAAAACTTAAAAATAGAAGACAAATGTGAATATTCAAATGACTATACAGTGAAAAATCTTTTTACACAAATCATGAAAGGCAGAAGTAATGGGAAATATCAATAGACTTGACATAATAATTTAAACAATAAATACATACATTCAAATTTACCATCAAAAGTTGACGATGCCAACTTATAAAAAATAATAACAAGCGATAAAAATGAGTCACTCATTAGAAAAACTTCAAAATGACATGAAATTGTTTCAGAAATGGAGGTACATCAATGAAAGAATATCATATATTTAAAATCAATCTCACCATTTAAAAAACAATATAAAACAGCAAAAAAAAAAGGAAAAATATATTACTGAGAAAAAGTGCAAATTGCTTCCTCTCTTCAGGATATACTATAAACAAATAATTTTCTACCCTTAGACATACATAATAAGAAAATAATTGAGTATATGCACAAAGGTATATAAAGGTATGTCTCTATTTCTAGAAGCAATATGTATAGTACTCAAAATCAATGTCACATTAAGGCAGGAGTACCAAGATTAAGGTGGGCTGGGGACAATTGTAATTGGAGTTAGCATGACCTATGTAGGTGAAATAACAGCTTCTCTTGCAGCCCATCACTACCATGCAGCAAAGTTACTCAACTATTACTGAATCTTCCATATTTTCAACAGAAGCAGAAATTTCTAAAAATTTTCAAAATACAAGTATTGATATAAAAATCAACTTTTAAAAATTGTGATCAGTAACAACAAAATACATCATTGGATCAAATTCAACCTGCTACCAAGTTGCAACATTAGATATAATGGAACCGTATATACTGGCAAAATCATGGTGTGATAGAAAAATATTGGCATAAAAATGTTCATAGTAATTTATAAATGAAAAAAGTAGTCTACCTTATTTAAAATAAAAATGATGGATGGACCTAGCGATTGTCATACTGAGCGAAGTAAGTAAGAGAAAGACAAATATCATATGATATCACTTATACATGGAATCTAAAGAAATGGTACAAATGAACATATCTACAAAACAGGAGTCACAGATGTAGAAAACAAACTTGTGGTTACCAGGGGGAAAAGGGTGGAGGAGGGATAAATTGGGAGATTGGGATTGACATATACACACTACTATATGTAGAACAGATAACTAATAAGAACCTACTGAATAGCACAGGGAACTCTATTCAATACTCTATAATAACCTCTGTGGGAATAGAATCTGAAAAAATGAGTGGATATATATGTATGTATAACTGACTCACTTTGCTGTATAGCAGAAACTAACACAACATTGTAAATCAACTATATTCCAATTAGAATTTTTTTTAAAAATCCATAAAATAAAATAAAAATGAGCTGACAAAGAATTACAGGCAACTAGAAATTAACAGGGATATCTTTCAATAGTAGAACTGATGACATCTATTTTTTCTTTCTGTATTTTTCAAGTTTTCATTATTAGGAAGTATTATTCTGAAATTAGAAAAAAAAAAAAGTAACATTCTGAGTAATATAGAAATGTGTACCGAGAAGTACGGTGTGTTGTAGCAAAATCTTATCTAGGGGTCAGCTAGTAGGCAGCAAGGAAATTATGAGTCTGGGAAGATGGTGACCCCTGATGCATGCATGGCATTGAAAGGTTGATAACACTGTGGACTGAAGTAACTTGGGAAGTAGAGCTGTACCTAATGAAGTTCTAGTGTTAGTACGCATAAGTAAGAATACAGAATATTAGTATTGGATGATAGTTGATGCCTGCATTAGGGAGATATTACAAGAAACAGATGACCTTGTAAATAAATGGCCAGTTTACAAGCAGGAATGAAATGGAATATAGTCTACAAAGATCACTGTCTGAGATACATCTCCCATCCTTTTTCACTCCAAATAGGGGCATTTATAATAGTTCCTCTGTCCCTGTTTCATATTATACACTGAATGTGAGGTAGAGCATATAGATTTTATTTGTAAGTTCTAGATCAAGAGGAGACCCCCATGGAGAGATGTAACACTGTGGAACACTCATATTAGTAACACTTTTCTTATAAAAATGTATAATCACTACAATTACTGCAAGCAATGAAAGACTCTAAAGTAATACACAGTGTGTTCATAAAAGCCCAATTATGTGCCCACATTTTTGCTGAAGAGAAACTACAAAACAGCAAAAGACTAGTCCAATAGATCAATGAGTGTCAGCAGAATTTCATCAAATATTTCACTGACAGAATCAGATAGTTCCATGACAGGGCAATACCTGCATTTAAATTACATTCTCTTTCTAATAATTAGTGCACACATATTCAGAGAAATGGTATTGATTCCATATTGTTTTAGAGTGAAATCGTCTAATAATTTCTCTGGTGCTCTCTTTTAATTCTTATCCTCCTAATTATCTGTCTGATAATGACCATTTAAATTGAGAAAGCTCTGATTACATTACATCCTTCAGTTCAGAGTGGCAGCGGGTAAGACTCTTTGGCTGCAGATCTTAGGCTGGAGACTCAACCTGAGAGACAGCTCTCCCTTTCACAGTAGTTAGCTTTTAGAATTGAACACAATTCTATGACTGTATTTTCCATCTAAACTTTTAGGTTAATCTTACTCTTTTAATTGATGCTACTGAGTAGTATAGGAGACTGAAGGCCACTGTTTTGTTCTGAAAAACAAATGAAGAAAGGAGTTACATGTCCTTCTTTCTGTGACGTAGCATAAACACAATCCCAGAAGAAAGTCATGGTTTTTTTTACCTGTATTGTTTTTTTTTTAATTGTAGCTACTTAAAGCCAAAAATGCTGAACACCAGAAAATCTACCATCTCTCCATTAATCTGTTTTGTTTTGTTGTTTCATTTTTTTAACTGAACTAGTCATTCAGTAGGAAAATTCACTTAGGTAAGACTTTTCAGGTATCCTCTCACAGGATTAAAGCAGGTGTTAATTTGTTGTAGTTTTTTGTCTGTGAATCTATTTTCCTAGTTCTTGAAAGCTTAATATTCCTAAGAGTGTCCTAATAGCAAAAACAAATGAAAAATTTCAACTTCATTTTTATCTAAATATATAAAAATACACATGTTCCCTTTTAGGATCATGACAAACACTTTAATTCTATAAGAAGATATTTTTATACACCTGAAACTATCAAGTGGTCATATCTGATATTGTCCTTTCCACTGTTCTCCTCCCAAATACTTGTTCAAAACCCTTGCCTTTAAAGAGCCTGAACTGTGTGTCAAGCACTACCATAAACATGCTACTTGAATTATCTCATCAAAGCCTGGCAATACTCATGAGGTACTAGCAGTGAGGAAACCGAAGCAAAGAAACTTTAAGGAAAAATGTCCAGCTTCAGAGCAGCTAAACATTAGAGTTCAACTACTGACCTTGTACCATTAACCACTTTTTGTACTGAATTACAAAGGCCTAGAGGGAGATCAATCCATTAGAAGCATGATCTAAAGAACATGGTTTGGCTTCCAATATCCCAATCTGATTAATACACATGAAGAGAACATGCCTAACAAGATGACAAAAAAATCAGGAAGAAGAACTTGTAATGCACTTTATAAGACAGAAAGGAACTCAGAGTTTGGAATTAAATTAAAAAGTAAATATGTGTAAATAATAAAAGCACAATAATACATTTATACTTTTAACACTGTGCAGGTAAAACTTTCTTTTCAAGAAAAGCTATCCGTATCTTATAAAAGAGGCACCCACTTATGTTGATGCATCAAACCCAATAATCCCTGTTACTTAAATGCTAAAAATAAGATTTTTTTCTTTTAGTGAAGAAAGAAAAACATCAAATAGTCATAAAATTAACTTCTAAGAATATAAAATATAGACTTGAAAGTTAGGGAAATATATATATATATAAATGTAACAAATGTGAAACTACATCAGAATAAAAAATCCTCAAAGTAAAATTGGTGCTGGCAACAAGCAATCATATATTGCTAAATGTGAAATTAATAAGATTAATCAAAAGTCTTAAAATTATGGCTGACAGCAATTTTTTTAAATGCCATCAAAAGCCCTTAAAGTGTAAGAATCAAGAACATAGTATCTGGAGCTTAATTTGAACCCAGATTCCATCTCTTACATACTGAATAACTGAACAGACATTTTCTTATAACTGGGAAAATAATAACATGTATTTTATGAGGTTATAAGGATTAAATGAGTTAATAAATGTAAAGTGCTTAAAGTAATAACTTGCATAAAATAATTACTAGATTATAATTTATCATTTTGCTAATCTATATTTTTTAGGCTAAGCATATTTTAATGAAGATAAAAATATTACATATATTTTTTAAATTTCTAAAATGCTTTTCATTACCTATCATGTAGAAAAATATAGCTTTCCAAAAGAATCATATTTAATGTAGAAGTCATATATAATATTTACTTTACAAACACTGGACTGCCATAATTATTAATCAGTTTAAAGCTCATTAGGGTAAGTCTTCACTGGCCAACTTTTTATTTATTAGTTAAATTGTGGCCTAGAGCAATAAGTCTTCTTTCCTAAGATTTTATTCCTAAGACCACAATCTTTCTTTTCCCATTAAAAAGAGGAGTAAGGGTACTACTGCTTTCCCCCACCCTATTTTTGTTAATCAATATGCTCCTACCTAATAATATGTCGACAATTAATAATACAGACTTACTGTGCTTTTTCACCAAGTTTAACCTGTTATTTCGGGAAACAGAATATTTACAAGTGGGTCTGCAATTCTTTGATACATTCCAAATGTTATCAATATGTCATGGCCCAGATGAATTTGAAATACCAATAGAAAATCATTCCCGGAGTTAAGTATACACCATATATTTTAAAGAGTGAATAACTGTAGGGGGTTTGGGAACTGTGGGCATTCTTTAAAAATTAGTGTTCTTGTTTTTCTTGTGTATGTGTTGTATGCATCTGCATAGGGTTATAATTTTTATAGTTCTGGTTACAAAAATATAAAATCAAATTACACTCCCTCACATCCCCACAAAGTGGTCAGCAAGAATATATATATATATATGTCCTAAAAACTTACCACAATATTTTTAATGTCAGTAAAATATTTCTTAGATAAAACAATAAAACTGAAAACTTGGATTATTAGGTTTCAGGTTTATTACAAAGCCAAAGCAAATGTGTAATTTAGCAATGGTATAGTAATTAATATATTATTTTTCAAATGTATTATTTTCAGGACTCAACACCTATAGCACTTTAAAATTAAACTGTATAAAATATGATGCAAACAATGATATCTGCTCAACTTTATACATACATCTTCACAGCTAAAGACCCTTTCAATAATTTTAAATTATGTTTAACATTTATGAACCCATTTAAGACAGCATAACATGTTATGCAGATGCTAACTTAATACATCATGCATTACCTAAAAATTGTTCTGAATAATATATATTGTGTTAATTATGCAAAATTATTTTTAGACAGTAATTAGATTCCATTGATTCATCAAATGATTAAATCATAACAAAGGTGAACACAATTTTTACTCTTCTAAGTATATGGAAATCTATAAGAATGTACAGTATAAATAATTATTTGAATAGCATTTGGCTTATGTGTTTTAGCAAATAAAATAAGAACTGGGACAATACGGATTTTTAACTTATACATATTTGATTCTTAGTTATCCTTTTAAAAATGTTCTTACAAAGGGATTTTGAATCAAAACATTAGATTAATTAATAATTAACTGATTATTTAATTTCTCTGAAAAATCTGTCCATAATAGCAATGGGGAAAGGACTTCAGAGTGAAAAGGGATAGACATGGTAATTAGAATAAAAAGTTCAATAAATCTAAGAGAAAATTCTTATATATATATATATATATATATATATATACACACACACATACATATGCATAAACATATATATAGTTTGCTTATTATTTGAAGTATGTAAGAAAAAAGCAATATGAGAAAATAACCTTTAGAGCCTTCTTTTTTTTTTTTTACATCATTCATAGTTAAGTATTTCAAGTCTAAACTGACAGCTGTACTTCCTTTTGCTTCCTTGCTTCACACCTGAAAGGAATTCAACACTAAAAAAGAGGTGAGGATTTAAGTGAGTAATTCACAAATAAAAATTGTTGGAAAGTTACAAAATACCTAAAGTCACATAAATCATTTCTAATGTTTTATTCATCTTTAAAACAGAAGCCAATATTTCTATTTCACCCTATTTTATGCAGCTGTAGGATAGAGTCCTGAAACAATTCAGTGTAAGAGTATTTTTACATAAATTGTAAGTCATTTTATTTAAATTATGTGGTCGACCAACCATGGCTATTTTGCTGGATTAGTACCCAAGGAGATATAATTCTTAGAAGACAATTATGGTATAGTTTTAAGAATCAAAAAAAAGTAACAAAGAATCACTTTTCACCAGGAATCAAACTTTTAGTTGACATCCCATAAAACAATTTCTCAAATTGTCTGGTGAAAGAAGAACTGCAAGAAACAGGCAGGCAAATATCTTCCCTCCACTCCCAGAGACAACAATATTGACTGGACCCAGGCACTATGATTTCTCCTGCCTCTTTAATTTATTTTCTGTTCCACAATTCTGTCTTCTAGTCTGATCCCACTGGTAACCCCTGAATGGCAAACCAAGAAAGAGAATCTTACATGTGGCCCCGCTTACCTGATGTGTCTCTAGTCCCTGGATCCCATCTTCTGTTCCCTAGATTTATTAACAATAATGTCATGTTCTCCTCATCCAAATGTCATTTATGTACTCAAGTTGTTGTATCTTGTTTGTACCTGAAGTCTTTGGATAGACTTTGGCACTCCAGATATGAGATATTAAATAGCAGAGACCAGCAGATCTCAAACAGGTTGTAGTGATGGCCTTATCTACATGTGCCTGTGGTTTGTGAGACTTTAACTTGTAGGGGTTTTTGTCTGAGGACTTTAAAACCCTCACTGGAAACATGTGTTAGGATTTGTCTTTCTCTAATGGTCCTCTATTAAAATGCAAAACAACCTGTTAAGCAATCCATTAAATAACTGACTTAGTGGGAATGGAGTTTCTCAGGTAGCATGGAGGAATTTAATGTAAACACAAACGGTGTATGTGGGAGAGGAGCCATTCTGATTTTAAGACTATAGAACAGAGATGAGAATGTATATAACATTGTAGTTGATGAAAAAATATATTTATCTGGTATTTGTGAAATCACTTTAAGAGATAATATCTTCTAAAGATATGATGTGTTTTATATCAGAGCACAGAGGAGGAGGAGAGTGGAGAAAAGATGAGTAATGGCTTTTAGGTTTTCTTGGACAGAGCTTGGGTAATCATTTTTTAAAACTGGCAATAATGGACAGTCAGATTTTCTAATAGATAGTATATTACTTTGAAAAAAACTGTAAGAAAATATATCATTAGGGGAAAGTTCAATGTTTCCTTTGGTATAGATGGTAGCTAAAGATGGTTCAAGGGTAGAATTATGCAAAATATTATTCATCACAATGGCTCCACAAAGATTCTCTCTCTCTCACCCCATGGGGACAGGGGTTATATAATAGAAAAAGAAGTATCTAGAACTTCAAGCAAAATGCTATATATTTTTATACAAAGAAGTGGATTGTCTTTGCTATCAGTGATGTCATTACTTTACAAAAAGTCTAAAATGTGGCAGGAATCCTGGACCATGTGGCATCATGTTTCAATCTCAATATATCAATCATAACACCTGTTATTTGGGGTTAATATAAAGCAAAAATATTCCTTTTTTTAGGTTAAGACTAGGATTAAACTAGTTTTGGGATTTCCTTCTCAGGTTTCCCACTTCTTAGGGTGTTATCAACCAAATAGCTAAAGAGGTTGTTGGAGTTTCAAAGAAAACAAAACTCCACCTAAAAATTAGCATATAATTCACATCAATATGTGCCTTGTATTACTTGAGAGGTCATATTTTCTTAAAGCATGCAACCTGCATTTCTTAATTTCAACATGCACATAGTTTAAAATAGTAGTTAACCAATGTATATGCAGTTGAATAAAGTGTCTCTTTTTTTTAAACAAAATAAGAAATACAGTATACTCTTCCTCTATCTATATTTGATGCTGTGCTGTTTTGTGCAAACCTTTTAAGTAGTAAAAAGGCTGTAAATGTTTACTATTGTGAAAACATGTTCTGTACAAGCAGCATTGTATAAGAAAATACTATAAAATAAAGAAATCAGAACACTGATACCAGAATGTCAATGAATACCACACATATTGATGACCCCAACAATGAATGACCAACTTCCTTTACCTGGAAAGAATGAGAGAAATTAAGAATTTCATGAAAATGTCAGTTGCAAAAAAAAAAAAAAAGACCCAAAAGAAATGACCAATTTTAACACTGGGTTCAGGATTTCATCAATCATTTCTTTCACTTTTATGGCACATTTATGAAGTTTGATTAATGAAAACAAAGAGAATTAATAGAAAAAAACTGTAGGGATTTTACTTTCTCTTTTTATAATTTCATGTAAGCTACTTGAATTACTTTGTGCTGTAAGGAAAACATGTAAATATATGAAATAAAAAGATCAGCATGTTAAACTCTTTTAAAGATTTTAAATCTTTTAAAAATTGTCCTCCATTCAGTGAGGAAGAGGTAATCATAATGTTTACTTAAAGATATCCTTTAACCAAACCCATCAACAAACTGATTTTTTAAAACGTATTAATGCTCAATAATTGTGAAGCATTTCCATCACCTTAGTTTTAGTGCCTCCTAGTTTTAATCTCAAATGGCCACCATCCAGCACTTCAAATACACAAATGATAGAAGGTTGGTATTTGAGAATAGCCATTATCTCACAGGACAGACGTGACAATAATAATGACATTTATAATGGAAAACAAGGAAAATTCAAAAGATAAATACTAAGAAAAATTTTTAGACTAATATGAGTGTACAACACCCTCCCTAACAAAAGAAAGTTCATTAGCACCAAGCCTATATTTTTCACAGGATAATTTTTGAACTAGGAGAATTGGAATCACCCATAGTGTTAAACATGCAGTTAATTGGATCCTCTTGAACCAACTTCTCCTGTGTTAGGGGTCATAAATAATTGTTATGCATTCTTAGGCACTAACATTTCAGAAAAACTGTTTTAGACCCTAGAACTGAAGAATTTATTTGAAAGTCAATAACTACAAATGAGAGCTATTTATTTTCTCAGGATTCTCAATCCTCTTTAAAGCTTTTATCAAGCAAGGAGTCTGACCTTTGAGATAAACTTGCCCGTGCAGATCTAAGATAAAGCTGATTTCTGCTGAAGATAATCCATTCCTCTACACACACACACACACACACACACACACACACACACACACCCTCAGATTTTAGCATTATTTCTTCTCTTTCACACTGCCCCAATTTTCCTTAAGTACAATCCATCTTCTTAGTTACGGTCTCACCACTTCAGTTGTACTCTAGCCTCCCCCTATACCCTCTCCCCCCACCTGGCTTAACAGGAGGCCTGGGTACATTCAGTATCTATCCAACAACTGCATACAATTTATTATTGGGGTGTTAACTTAGTTCAGAGCAACCCCAACTCAGAGCTGCCCTGTGAGGAAGAATACATGAGTGATAGGGCTTATTGCAGTGAGATTTAGGTCCACATTGGAAGCTACAAGTGTATAGAGCAAAAGAAGAAGGAAAGGAAGGAGCTCCAGATTCCACTAGTTGTGGCTTATGTGAAGAATACCTTGTAGTGGAGAGATAGCAAGGAGTAATGAGGCCAGATCTTGGACCTTGTCTCTCTCTGCTTTACAGGACATCCTGGGATCTACAGCACACATGTGTGAGGAAGTTAATAAACCCATCCAACATTATTCTATTCCCACAAACGAGATTGGAAATGAAATGTAACAGCAGTTTTTCTACAGAGCCAAGTATTGCAAGCGTGGAACACTAACTGGTTCATTTATTTCACTGATTACCATATGAGGATGTGAAATCTCAGGCACTGATTTTCAGTAAACCACCCTTTTAAAGTTAACTTGTCTTTCTGTTTTCATCAATGTATCCATATTCTTGCCACATAAATTTTAATACAGATTTTAAAAAATTTCCCCACAGTCCAAAAATATTGTTTGCCAAAAAATTCAAGGGCTGTTTCTATCATCGCATGCAATTTCTGCCATTAGCTAACGTGCAACTATAGGGATCAATTACATACACTACATGCAAAATCTTACCATGCTGAATTGCACTCACAATATTACTCCAGTCTTATCCCAAATTATTTCTCTCAACTAAAAAAGATCAGGTATTTAAATAAAAACTTCAAGCAAGGCTGGGAACAGCAAAGTCTTTCATCATTCCTGCAGGTTTTAAAAAGTGTTCCATTCTCTCTACACTCACAGTGCTTTGTTACATGGGCAGCATAGGGAAAAATAGAAATGAAAGAAAACGACAATGTCCTTGATATCGTGCACTTTAAAAATAGAAGGGGAACCCCCTCCCCAGTTTACATTTAATAAAACAAGCCAAGTCTCCATGCACTGATTCTGGGCATTAAGAAAACTTGCATGGGGAAAACTTTTGCGGGGGAAATGAAGGTGATTTCCAAGCTGCTATTGCATTTATATATGACACTGATATTTATTTCCCATAATTCTTGCCCACAGGAAACACATCCTTTAAGAAACTGAATAAAATCAAGTTGGACCTTTTCAAAACATCTGAAAGCTATCAACTTCCTGGAAAAGCTTAAATGCCCCCAACACAATCGAATAAATGTAAAGAGCGAGGCATTCCGGCGATGAGCGGCGGAAGGCAGTCCACCTTGAGAGTGCTGTGCATCTGTTTGTTCTTAAGCCTGAATCCGAAAAGGGGAGGGTGCAATGGGAAATGAAGGGGAGAAGAATGCCTCCGCTCGGTGAAACCAGACACCCTTTTGGAATCTGGGCTGAGTACTAGAATCAGGATCCCACCCCCTTGCCTACCTCCAGGCTCCAGTTAGCAGCCGCTGGCTTCCTCGCCTCCGCTCCTTCCGCAGCAGCGGACACGAGGATCCTGAGCAGCCAGGAGCTTGCGTCCCGCAGAGCGCTCGTGCCAAGCGCTTCTCTCGACTTACCAAACGAGAAAAGGGACAGAGACGCGCAACCAGGATGTTGGTTAAAATCCAGTTTTTAGGCACCAGCGTCCCAGAAGGTTCCGACTCTTCTTCTGTACTCTTACCCAGCTCTTTCGCCTGGCAAAGGGTTACCCAGGGACCTGGGAGCCCCTGGCAGCCGCTCCTTCTCTTCTGCTCTGCCTGATCTCTCCAATCTCCGCCGCCGCTGCCACACTGCGCGCCCCGCTATCCACTCACCACACAGCGAGGAGGCCTGGCAGAGACAGCGCGGGGGGAGGAGAATGGATTAAACGGATAGATTTTTCGGGTAAGAGAGGAAAAACTTTGATGTTGGAACCGCACACACAGGACTGAGAAGAAACCAAAACAAGTTGCAGGTGCCAGGGGCGGGGAGGACGCTTTCACCAGCTGAGATAAATCACCCCCGACCGAAACCAGGGAGAGGAAGCTCCCTGTTCCCTGAGCGATCCCCGAGCGCACGTCGTAATCTCTGGTCTTCAAGTCCACCGGAAAAGCACAGGGCATGTGCAGCCCTGTTGGTTCTCTCCTGGGGTGCAAATACCTAATGCGTCTCCCGCTGGAGAGGCTGGCGGGGACTCGGTGCAAAGAGGACAGAGACAAACGCAGACCCAGGAAGAGCGAGAAGAACCGGAGCTGCCGCCTGCAAGAGCAGAGGCGCGATTGCCTTCAGGCAAAGTGACTGCTACAAAGTCTGTTCCCCCCTGCGCAGGGACGGACACATTTAAGGACCTGAACGGACGTCAGCACCAGCTGAGCTCGAGGGGTGAACGCCAAGGCTCCCCGCCCCGCAGGTTGTAGCGCGCAGAGGGCGACCTGCTTGCGCCGTTGAGTGACTGACAGGGTAGAAAACAGCGCTGGTGGCGCTGCGGAGTGTCAACCCCCCAGCCCATCATCGTAAATGGTATACCGATGGTATTACTGCCGTAGGTGTGCTTACCGAATTGAACAGAGCCAGAGCTGCGTGGAGAGGGATCTGGCCACTCTGCGCGCACCCAGTATTGGGTCACCAAGGCACTCAACACCTCGTTTTAAGGGAAATCACCTCCCTCTTTCGCTATGGTTTGAGTCATCATTCTGATTCATTTCGCAAAGTTAGTTGAAATACACCGAGACGCCTTTTACATAAAGGGAATTAAATTTTTCGATCTTGAAATTCCAATCAAGACAATAATCTTTCCTTTACCCCCACATGCCTACCTACTTCCTAATTTAGAGTTACAATGGGTGTACCTATTTGACGTGTAGAAAATGACCCTAACTCCTTTTCTTAGATGATTTTCATGCTTAGATACTCATTAGGAACTTAAAGAGCCTTTGCACAAGGAAGTAGTATTTCTACGTTACTCTAAGTGCCATTTTCTAACGTTTTTGTGACTATTTCCAGGTTGGCGATGAGGAATTAAATTCAAACTCAGAAATGTGATGAAAAGGGAATTTTTTTTCTTTATCCTTTGTAAAATAATCGATTATGTTTACAACTGAGTTTTACATTTTTGCCTGAACAATGACGTAATGTATATCAGCTATATTTTTGAAGTTACAGAGTAAGGTTAAACGGAGGTGGAAAAATAATTCAGAAAACAGGATTCACATTTCCACAGCCCTCTCCTAAATTTCCCTTCAGGAAAAATAAATTACCAACTGAGGGCACTTATTAGGGGAGTAGTTGTCCTGGCTCTGTTCTGGGCACCTTGAGACTTGGCAGTATCCAGAGTAGTGAAGAAGGTATAATAGAATGGAAAGTCCCAAGACCAAAAGAACCTGTGGTTGTGAAGAGAAGATAAAACTTACATTTTCCCCCTTTGTGCATTTCCAACCTAACCAAGGTAGATTCCCCTTGATCACAGTCACTCCAAGTCTTTTAAAAGTGACAAATAAACTCCTCCAGATCAGGCTCCATATTTGCGCCCTCGCGCACGACCGCCCGGTGGTCCTCCCTCTAGCGGCCGTCTAGGGGAAACACTCGTGTGTGTGTGAAACACGCGAGCGTGCGTGCGTGCCGGGGTGTGTGTGTGTGTGTATACACGCAAGCGTGCGTGCGTGCCGGTTTGTGTGGGAGGGTTGATCCCTGAGAGAACCCACAGATATCTGTTGGCTCTCCATAATCCCCTCTTCGGCCTAGCTAGGACCGTTCGCCTGGACGCTGCAGCTCTAGCGTTACTTCTAGAGCTTGGTTTCTTCCTCAGACGTTGGCCCTGAGTTGGGAGGGTCTGACTAAACTTCACCTAGAGGCGTTGCTGTAAATGCGTTGGAAACTTTGGAAACTGGCAACAGCGACAGCATTTACGCTCTTCGTAGTGAATATACTCAGAAAGATAGAAGTTGGAACTGGGGAGGGGAGCAGAACATCGAAGGGGTTTAGAAAAGCATCAACAACATAAACCAACTAGTTTTTCTTCGAATAATGAGATTTCTAGTGAAACTTCCTAATAAGTCAGGGGACAGAGTTAATTTGTTTTGTTAACGCCTACACCCTGCACTCCCGCTTGGTACAGCGTCTTCCAAGTTTAGCGCTCCCTCTAAAAGCTTTTGGGTTGGGGGGAGGGCTTCATCACAGTAAAAACAGTGAAGGCTTGTGTCCGCCTGCCGTTGTTCCCTGGAACCAAGACGGTCCCTACGCACCCCCCATCTCCACGATTTTCGTGGCTTTCTGGGAGGCCAGTGAATTCAGGGATCGTCACTTGTGGCCAGCGCAGGCAAGCGTATCTGGAGAATCCCCCGGTTTTACTTCTGATTCAAGAGTCAGGGTATGAGGCGAGGGGCAACAGGGACTGAGGTGGAGACACGGACGCGTCCACGCCTCCAGTGGGGAGGGAGCAAACCCGGAAGGCACTCGGCGGGAACCCCCTTCCCGGCAGGAGCCTCAGGGTGCCCTGGCCTCAGTTGGCGGGTCGGTGTTGGTTCACTGGAAGGAGACACCTCAACCCCTTAGGGATCAGATCGTCACAAGCCTAAAGGCCGGACCCCAGTGGCGCCCTTTGCCAAGTGGGCGGAGAAGGGTCGCGTTGGCCAAGAGGAAAACCCCTTGCCCCTCAGAGTCAGCCCTATGCCCACCCGCAAGTCGGCCTGTGCGTACGAAACCCGAGTCCCCACTTAGAGGTTGAGTCGCTGTCCCAGAAGTTGAGTCGCTTTCCCAAAGGCAGCAACGCTCAGGAAGATTTTCTAGCGCGCAACATTGCTCCCTCTCTCGCCCCACTCCCACCCGCACCCAACCACACACACACGATGGCTGTGACTCGAAAGGACACAGAAAGGGCCTCGTTCTCTGCTGTTCCCTCCAACGGGCCCCGGCCCGGGCGAACACCCGCAGCTGCCCGGGAGGGGAGCCCCGGCGCTAAGGCTCTGCGCGCGATGTCAAGATCTCCCGGGCAGACAAGAGCGCGCAGCCGGAGCCAGCCGCCGGGAGGATCGCGGCTATAGTCTAGGCATCCGGAAACAAATGCCGGATAGCTTCTCCCGCGAACTCGGGGAGCCGGCGCTGGGCGACCTTGCCTTCCCCAAGGGAGCCAGCCCAGCTAGCATAGGGGAAGGGGCCACCAAACGCGGGACGAGGGCGCCTCCCGCGCTGCCCGGCGCGTCAGGAACTGCAGCCCGGGCGCCCTCTGCCGCCCGCCCGCCCGCCCTGCGCGCTGTTCTCCTGGCCTGAGCCGTAGGCGCTGCGGAAGAGCCTAAGTGAAGGGAGGAGCCCCGCGCGCCTTTGTATGAGGTCCCTCCTCCCCTATTTCCCTACTGGGACACCGACTCTGCATCCCAACCAAATCCTCGGGTCCTGCTTGTTCCTCTGAATCTGACCCGGATTCACCTGCACCCCCGCCCCGAGTAACAGGCGACCTCAGAGAGGGTGGAACAACAGGATGGGCACTAACTAGCGTGAGAACCGTTTCTGTAGATCCAGGGATCATAGGATCAGGTTTCCAAAAGCTCTAGGAAACAACTTCCTCTTGAATATGTCCTAAAGGATCAGCCTTCTCTGTTGGGGCTTGTGATCAGTCAGAGCAAAGCTTCCTTCACTAATGTAAGCATGCCTTCCCTGCCTTTTTTTTTTTTTTTTCCTCCCTCGTGCTTTAAGTCAAAGAATCAAAATTTGTAGTATTGGATAGACTAACAATTGTTTTTGCTTCTACAAGCGAAATGATAAATTTTATTTATTTTCTGTCCTAAATTAGTGAAAATATCTTGGTGCAGTACCTACAGTAAAAGAGTTACATATTATTAACAGGAATTAATTAGATTAAATTTGCATGATAGTAAATACTATTGAATTTCCTTTTATTATAATCTCCTTTAGTTATTAAAAAATCTTAAGACAAATCATTTCCTTAGATCTAGAAAAAATTCATCTATAACATTAAAATAGAAATACTACCTTTAAAGTATCATTCATTTAAAAATACATTTTATGTGTATTAATATTCTTCTAGATTAAATCATGATACTTGGAGATCCTGACTGAGAACGCTAAAAATAAATATCAAAAAGATATTCGGGAAATGATGGGCATTTGGAGGGAAATATTTAGGGAAATAGTCTGCAACTGAATATTTGCTTTGTTATATATATATTATATTTTTAAAGAGTTGATATTTAATATTAACATTATTTTTATTTTATTTTAAATTTATTTTAAAGGTTATACTCCATTTATAGTTATTATAAAATATTTGCTATATTCCACATGTTGTACAATATATCAAAGTAGCTTATTTTATACCTAATAGTTTGTACCTCTTAATCCCTTACCCCAATGTTGCCCCTCCCCCTTCCCTCTCCACTAGTAACTACTAGTTTGTTCTCTATATATGTGAGTCTGCTTCTTCTTTGTTATATTTACCAGTTTGTTTTATTTTTTAGATTTCACATATAAGTGATAGCATACAGTATTTGTCTTTTTCTGTCTGACTCATTTCACTTAGCATAATGCCCTCCAAGTCCATCCATGTTGCTGCAAATGGCAAAATTTCATTCTTTTTTTATGGCTTAGTAGTATTCCATTGTATGTATACCTACCACATCTACTTTATCCATTCATCTGTTGATGGACACTTAGGTTGCTTTCATATCTTGGCACTTGTAAATAATGCTACTATATGGGATTTTCCTGGCAGTCCAGCAGTTAAGACTCTGCGCTTCCACTGCAGGGAGCACCAGTTCAATCCCTGGTCAGGTAACTGGGATCCCCCATGCCCCAAGGTGCACCACCCAAAAAAATAATGCTGCTATGAACATGGGCATGCATGTATCTTTTAGTATTAGTGTTTTGGAGGGACTTTTTTGTATATATACTGAGAAGTAGAATTGCTGGTTCATACAGTAGTTCTATTTTTTAGTTTTTTGAGAAGCCTCGATACTGTTTTCCAGGGTGGCTGCACCAATTTTCATTCCCTTCAACAATGTCTGAAGGTTTCCTGTTCTCCACATCCTCACCAACATTGTTATTAGTGTTCTTTTTGTTGATAGCCATTATGACAGGTGTGAGGTGATATCTCATTGAAGTTTTGATTTGCATTTTTCTAATAATTAGTGAAACTGAGTATCTTTTCATGAGCCTGTTGGCCATCTGCATTTCCTCTTTGAAGAAATGTTTATTCAGTTCTTCTGCCCATTTTTATTTTTATTTTTATTTTTTTTATTTATTTATTTTATTTATTTATTTTTTTAAACATCTTTATTGAAGTATAATTGCTTTACAATGGTGTGCTAGCTTCTGCTTTACAACAAAGTGAATCAGTTACACATATACATATGTTGCCATATCTCTTCCCTCTTGCATCTCCCTCCCTCCCACCCTCCCTATCCCACCCCTCTAGGTGGTCACAAAGCACCGAGCTGATCTCCCTGTGCTATGCGGCTGCTTCCCACTAGTTATCTATTTTACATTTGTTAGTGTATATATGTCCATGACACTCTCTCACCCTGTCACATCTCACCCCTCCCCCTCCCCATATCCTCAAGTCCATTCTCTAGTAGGTCTGTGTCTTTATTCCCATCTTGCCACTAGGTTCTTCATGACCTCTTTTTTTTTTTTTTTTTTTTTCCCTTAGATTCCATATATATGTGTTAGCATACTGTATTTGTTTTTCTCTTTCTGACTTACTTCACTCTGTATGACAGACTCTAACTCCATCCACCTCATTACAAACACCTCCATTTCATTTCTTTTTATGGCTGAGTAATATTCCATTGTATATATGTGCCACATCTTCTTTATCCATTCATCCGATGATGGACACCTAGGTTGCTTCCATGTCCTGGCTATTGTAAACAGAGCTGCAATGAATATTTTGGTACATGACTCTTTCTGAATTATGGTTTTCTCAGGGTATATGCCCAGTAGTGGGATTGCTGGGTCATATGGTAGTTCTATTTTTAGTTTTTTAAGGAACCTCCATACTGTTCTCCATAGTGGCTGTATCAATTTACATTCCCACCAACAGTGCAAGAGTGTTCCCTTTTCTCCACACCCTCTCCAGCATTTATTGTTTCTAGATTTGTTGATGATGGCCATTCTGACCGGTGTGAGATGATACCTCATTGTAGTTTTGATTTGCATTTCTCTAATGATTAATGATGTTGAGCATTCTTTCATGTGTCTGTTGGCAATCTGTATCTCTTCTTTGGAGAAATGTCTATTTAGGTCTTCTGCCCATTTTTGGATTGGGTTGTTTGTTTTTTTGTTATTGAGCTGCATGAGCTGCTTGTAAATCTTGGAGATTAATCCTTTGTCCGTTGCTTCATTTGCAAATATTTTCTCCCATTCTGAGGGTTGTCTTTTGGTCTTGTTTATGGTTTCCTTTGCTGTGCAAAAGCTTTTAAGTTTCATTAGGTCCCATTTGTTTATTTGTGTTTTTATTTCCATTTCTCTAGGACCTGGGTCAAAAAGGATCTTGCTGTGACTTATGTCATACAGTGTTCTGCCTATGTTTTCCTCTAAGAGTTTGATAGTGTCTGGCCTTACACTTAGGTCTTTAATCCATTTTGAGTTTATTTTTGTGTATGGTGTTAGGGAGTGTTCTAATTTCATACTTTTACATGTACCTGTCCAATTTTCCCAGCACCACTTATTGAAGAGGCTGTCTTTTCTCCACTGTATATGCTTGCCTCCTTTATCAAAGATAAGGTGACCATATGTGCGTGGGCTTATCTCTGGGCTTTCTATCCTGTTCCATTGATCTATATTTCTGTTTTTGTGCCAGTACCAAACTGTCTTGATTACTGTAGCTTTGTAATATAGTCTGAAGTCAGGGAGCCTGATTCCTCCAGCTCCATTTTTCGTTCTCAAGATTGCTTTGGCTATTCGGGGTCTTTTGTGTTTCCATACAAATTGTGAAATTTTTTGTTCTAGTTCTGTGAAAAATGCCAGTGGTAGTTTGATAGGGATTGCATTGAATCTGTAGATTGCTTTGGGTAGTAGAGTCATTTTCACAATGTTTATTCTTCCAATCCAAGAACATGGTATATCTCTCCATCTATTTGTATCATCTTTAATTTCTTTCATCAGTGTCCTATAATTTTCTGCATACAGGTCTTTTGTCTCCTTAGGTAGGTTTATTCCTAGGTATTTTATTCTTTTTGTTGCAATGGTAAACGGGAGTGTTTTCTTAATTTCACTTTCAGATTTTTCATCATTAGTATACAGGAATGCAAGAGATTTCTGTGCATTAATTTTGTATCCTGCTACTTTACCAAATTCATTGATTAGCTCTAGTAGTTTTCTGGTAGCATCTTTTGGATTCTCTATGTATAGTATCATGTCATCTGCAAACAGTGACAGCTTTACTTCTTCTTTTCCGATTTGGATTCCTTTTATTTCTTTTTCTTCTCTGATTGCTGTGGCTAACACTTCCAAAACTATGTTGAATAATAGTGGTGAGAGTGTTCTGCCCATTTTTAAATTGGGTGGTTTTTTTTTTTTGATGTTGAGTTGTATGAGCTGTTTATATATGTTGGATATTAACTGCTTATGGGTCATATCATTTGCAAATATTTTCTCCCATTTCATAGGTTGTCTTTTCGTTTTGTCGATGGTTTCCTTTGCCATGCAAAGGAGAAGAAAAAGAAATAAAAGGAATCCAAATTGGAAAGGAAGAAGTAAATCTATCACTGTTTTCAGGTGACATGATGCTATACATAGAAAAATGCTAAAGACGCCACCAGAAAACTACTAGAGCTCATCAATGAATTTGGTAAAGTTGCAGGACACAAAATTAATATACAGAAATCAGTTGCATTTCTATATACTAACAACAAATTGTCAGAAAGAGAAATTAAGGAAACAATCCCAGTTACAATGGTATCAAAAACAATAAAAACCTAGGAATAAACCTACCAAAGGAGGTAAAAGACTTGTGCACGGAAAACTATTATAAGACACTGATGAAAGAAATTGAAGACCATAAAAGGAAAGGTATACTGTGTTCATGGATTGGAAGAACTAATATTGTTAAAATGACCATACTACCCAAGGCAATCTACACATTCAGTGAAATCCCTATCAAAATACCAAGGGCATTTTTCATGGAACTAGAACAAATAATTTTAAAATTTGTATGGAAACACAAAAGACCCTGAATAGCCAAAACAATCTTGAGAAAGAAGAACAGAGCTGGAGGTATCATGCTCCCTGACTTCAGAGTATACTATTGTATGGTCAGGTCACTCAAGATGGCTGTTCTCTTGCTCTCTGTACATCCTCTGCTCGACCAGTGCCTGCTTCACCTACATCCTACTCACATGACTGACCTTCCTACATACTTGTTCCCGCCCCAGCTAGTGACTGTTCTAACCTTTGGGTCAGAACATCTCCACCATGATAGCTTATCAAAGAGGTAGTGAGGGACATGCCCTTCTGCTAGTTTCCCTGGTAACCCATGAGCCAACCAACTCAATTCCCCCTATAACTGGTAACCTCCTCCTTCCCCCAGGAGAGAAGACTGCCATCGTGTTCTGCCCACCATCTGCCACACATGGTGCAGTGTCACTCCAGGACCTTGCTTCAGACATATAAGATCCCCCTATCCATTAAACCATTGATGTCTCTGTCGCTGACCCTGGGCTCTTTCTTTAGTCTTGAAGCTAGGCAAGTATAGGCCTTGCAGGCCTGTGGGGTACAGCCCAACAACTGCAAAGCTACAGAAATCAAAACAGCATGGTACTGTCACAAAAACAGACACTTGGATCAGTGGAACAGAATAGAGAGCCCAGAAATAAACCCAGGCACTTCCGGTCAATTAATCTACAACAAAGGAGGTAAGAATATACAATGGAGAAAAGACAGTTTCTTCAGCAAGTGGTGCTGGGAAAACTGGACAACTACTTATAAAAGAATGAAATCAGAACACTCACTAACACCATATACAAAAATAAACTCAAAATGGATTAAAGACCTAAATTTAAGACTGGATACCATAAAACTCCTAAAGGAAAACATGGGCAGAACACACTTTGACATAAATCGTAGTAATATTTTTTGGATCTGTCTCCTAAAACACAGGAAATAAAAGCAAAAATAAACAAATGGAACCTAATTAAACTTATTTTTATTTTTAATGATGGTAAAAAAGCACATTACATAAAACTTACCATTTAACCATTTTAAAGTGTACATAACTGAGCAGTGCTAAGTTTATGTACATTATTGTTGACAGATCTCCAAAACTTTTTCATCTTGCAAAACTGAAACTCTATACCCATTAAACAACTTCCCCTCTTCTCAGCCCCTCTCTTTCTCTCTCTCTTTTTTCTGAATGTAAGTAACCATCTGAAAGCCAGGGAAGCTTTTGGTTCCTACCAGGAACCAAATCAGCTGGTACACTGATCTTTAATTTCTTAACCTCCAGATTTGTGAGAAATAGATTTTTGTTGTTTAAGAACACCCAGTCTGTGATATTTTGTTATGACAGCCTGAGCAGACTAATACATTTGTTAATTCTACTTTTAATTTTTTGATGAATCACCTCACTGCTTTCCAGCAGCTGCACCATTTTACATTCCCATCAATAGTGCACAAGGGTTCCAATTTCTCCACATCCTTGCCCACACTTGTTACTTTCTGTTTTATTGATAATAGCCTTTCCAGCAAGTGTGAGGTGATATCTCGTAGTTTTGAGTTGCATTTCTCTAATGATTAATGATATTGAGCATCTTTTCATATGATTGTTGGCCATCTGTATATCATCTCTGAAAAAATATTCAAGTCTTTTTCCCATTTTTAAATCTGGTTATTTGTTGTTGAGTTGTAGAAGTTTTCTATACTTTCTGGATTAACCCCTTATCAGATATTCGATTTGCAACTATTGTCTCCCAGTCTGTAGGTTTCCTTTTCACTCTGTTTATTGTGTCCTTTGTTGCACAGTAGTTTTTAAGTTTGGGGTGTGAGTGTGTGTGTGTGTGTATCTTTATATTAAACTATTATCTTGTCTCAATGATAGCTTTCATAGTTTGGAAATTCACATGTAACAATTGAAATTCTCAATATCAATATATGAATTTTGCTGAAAAGTCATGATTTTTTCCTACTCTGTATTAATTATGAAAACTATCCTCCTGATTAACTTGCTCTATATTTCAAAATATTATTTGGTTGTGGCTTATTTTACTTATTGCTGAACTGTTGACGGTAATGATCTCATATATTTTTAGTTTTTGAAATTTTAATATACTTCACATATTAGGGAAAAGTAATATATTTGTATAATGAGCATCTGAGGCTTCCTTTTTAAAGTTACTATAAAATATTCTACATATAAACAGAAAAACGTATTTATTTTAACTACAATGAAAACTTCAACCAATCCCACTTTAGAAAAAAAATGAGCGATTCATCTGATAAATGAAAACAATTAAAATATATGTGTGTTGAATTATAGGCCCAATTATACTTCTAGTAGGGCATTCTTTTGCATTGTTATTTGTGCTGCATTCATATATGAGGTTCATATCTTGACACACTTTCAAATCCAAGCAGAATTAAGACATTCTTTACTGGACTACTTTGTTCTCTCTCTAAAGCAATTATTTTAATCTCAGATTTTACATTTTATTTCCAAACTAGGAGATAATCTGATTAAATGAATGATAAAATAAGACTTTAGGGCCCTATATAATTATGTATCTTTTATAATAAAGTTCAGTTGTGTCAAATATATGTATACAATTCCAGGAGGGAAGGCAAGGAAGAATATATTTATAAAATATATCAATCCACATTAAATATGGGACAATTTATTTAGTTTACTATTTTCAAATTAAAAGATTCAGATGAGTTTTGATTGAGGTATTTATGGGTTTATATGTTTCAAATAATCGAGTTTGGATTATATTTTGTTTGAGAAAACTTTGCATCCCCAATTTTAAAAATACAGAGAGCTTTGCTTATATAATACATGTTTAGTTTCCTAATTAATATCAGTTTTCTCAGGGACATCCTTACACTGTACACAGCGTAATCTGACTCTTTGGGTGAGAAGTTAAACAAGAAGATCTGTGACCAACCACAGGTTGTTGTAGATGGCACTTATAAAAATTTTCTGTAGGAACTTGCACGTTATCTTTCTTTTTGCCCTCCCTAGAGATGTAACTATTTTCTATTTGGACAGCAATCATGGACTTACTATGTCCACAAAAGCCCAGAATATCCTTAGACTAAAATGTTCTGTGTCCATGCAAACTTGTATACATCTAGATGCCATTTCTAGAGCTAAATATAATCAAGAGGAATAACTATTGCAAATCATATTGACAGCAATAACCATCTTAGACAGTGATGATTAAAAGGATATTGAACAAAATACCAGATGCTGAGACTGTTTCCTGTAAGCATAATATGCAAATAGAATGTTACAAGAAAGTTACATTCTGACACAACTTGCAAACTTAGGATATCTGGTCCAGTAGGAATGAGCTCTATCAAATTAAAGGGGAAATAATTTCTTATTTACCAACAAATGTCACACAATAAAGTCTATTATATCCTCTTTATAGCTATTGTATAAAATTATGTTTAAATCAACTTTAAAATCTTGCTCTGCATGTACAGTTATTCTCCTACATTTAACTGTCATAATGTCCCAACATTAAAGGTTCCCTCTAGTTATTTTTACATATAGAATATCTGGACTGGGTGAGCATTTAAAAAATTACTATGGCAATCTTCCTTCTGCTGTCCAGGACTGATAAAATCACTTTCCAGGAACCCTGGGAAAATTAGACTGATTGAGAAGCAATCATATCTTTGAGTTTGCTTAAAAATTCCTATGGGATTGGAGCTAAGTTAACAAGGTTGTTAGAAGGAAAAAACACTTTAAAAATAGAGGGAACTATATTAATTTATATATCTTACATAAACCCTAAGTTTCAAGTACATAGTATATGGTAGATTTGGTCAATAATACTAGAGTAAGTTTTAAAATGAAAGAACAATTATTTCCTTTCCCTATTCCTTTTGCTTAAAAATATTGTCCTTCAGAATTTAGTGACAGCAATTGATTAAAAATCATATATAATATATTTATTCACAGGTAAATTCAGAAAAATATATTTCTTGGTTGCTTAAAATTTGTATTTCCTATAAATCTCATCTCTTACAATAATTTTTTAAAAGTACCTTGACAAGCCAAATATGTTCTTGAATATTTGAGCAGCTTATGTTAAAAATGTATTTTTTTTTTCTGCCACCTTCAGTGACTGTCATAGGAAACAGATGCAAATAGCATCTGCTTCCATGGCTGATGCCAGGGTGGTACTGGATCCTTGAAATGTCCACAGGGTCTGTCCGGACAGTGATGAGCATTCTGTGGGCCCATTTAAGCTCTGCAGTAATAGAAATATTGTTAAACAATCTAATGTTTTTATGGTTATCAGTTTTGTCTATAGTACTAAACTGTAAAAATGATGTTAATGGCATACTTTTCCAAAAATATGTAAGCATTCCCCAAGTACCTTTACACTAACTATTTATAGCTAATCAGCAAATTACAAAATTATAGGAGGAATAGATAAAAATATATATACTTTTCAGGATAGTTTTCCTGTGTCCTTATCCTTTAGTTGTACTTATTATCAATAATAATATAACTAACATTTATTTACTATTTCTTGTTTGTTAGGTTCTACCCTAAACACTTTACATATATCACCGCATTATTTCCCAACAACGAATAAACACAGCTAGGATGATTATTCCCACTTTGCAAATACGGAAATTGAAGCATAATACTACATACATACATATGTAATATGTACATACTACATTTTAAAGGCATAATACTATGGACAAATTCTAAGAGCTGGAGCCAGGATGTGATTGTGGTCCAGGTCTGGAATCAGGATGTGACTGTGGTAGGTAAAATGACTGTCCCCCAAAGAAGTCTACATCCTAATCCCAGGAACCTATGAACATGTGAAGTTTCATGGCAAAGGAAATTAAGATTGACAATAGAATTAAGATTGCCAAAAAGCTGACCTAAAAATAAAAAGATTATCATAGATTATTGTGGTTGTCCTGAGAAGTGGAAGAGAGAAGCAAAAGAGGAGGTTAGAGTGATGTTATGTGAGAAGGACTCAACCTACATTTGCTGACTTTGAAGATGGAGGCTGAGGGCATGGGCCAAGGAATGGTATGGCCTCTAGAAGCTGGAAAAAGCAAAGAAACAGATTCTCCCTAAGAACCTGTAGAAACGAATGCACCCTACCAAACTTAATTTCAGCCCAATGAGATCCATGTCAGACTTCTGTAAATATTATATTTACAGAATACAATATTATATTCTGTAGTTAAGCCACTAAATTGGTGGTAATTTTTCACAGCAGCAATAGGAAAGCAATACACTGATTCAGGTCTTTCTGAATCAGAACCCTCACTCTTAATGCCTGCACTTTTTTGGGTGAGAAGAGGGTTATCTACAAGGACCAAATAAGAACTCTTCGGAGACAAAAGAAAAGAATCCAGGGGAGGTTTGACACTGATTCTATTTCTTCTACACTAATGAATGCACATACATCTTGCAGAGGATATAGGTCAGAAGTACACTTATATATGACCTTTGCAATCAATTTGCAAAAAACAAAAAATCACTTTATATAAAATCACATGGACTATTACATTATTTATTTATCTAGTTAATTAGTTATCAGATTGCCTTGTTCTGAAAATTACATATTTAAGCACACAACCTAGGACACAAAACAAACTTTCCAAATAAGGGAGAGATCAAAGGATAGAATAAGAATACAAAATTAAGGAGTCTGGAGTGAAGTTAGTATATAAAGTGCATAAATCATTAAAAAGAAAAATCATCACAGATTTAAAAAGGGGGTACTCCTTGTGTTTCTTACAAAAATTGCACCTAGTAATTAAGGGCAATTAAATGTTGAAAACAAATAAATGAATTATACTCTGGTCAGGAAGTAGAAATTCTATAGGCTATAGGGAGCCTCCCAGAAATCTGATGATGCAATAAATCTGAAAAAACTAAATTCCAAAAAGGGATGAGCACTCCTTGAGAGAAATAAGTTCCACATCTGGTGGTATGAGATTAGGAAAGGTAAATACACCATACAGGGGGATGAGAAGAAATGCCGTAAATTTTAGCAAATTTTTGATGTGACACATGAGTGAGCCTGTTGGATTAGAATCCAGAGGAGCCTCACAGATCTGATTTGAATGCAACTGCTAATTCTTTCTCACATGCCATTTACTGAGGGCACAAAAGCACTGTGATGAAGGCTGGGGAAAGGGCAAAAGGCCTGAGAAAGATATACAAACAGGATATCGGATTATCCTTTTGGGCTGCTATAATGAAATACCACTTACTGGGTGGCTTACAAATGACAGAAAGTTATTTCTCACAGTTCTGGAGGCTGGAAGTCCAAGATCAAGGTTCCAGCATGGTCAAGAGAGGGTCTTCTTCCAGGTCATAGACTTTTCATTGTATCTTCACATGGCAAAGGGCAAGAAATCTCTCTGGGATCCTTTTCATAATGGCACTAATTCCATCAATGAGGGCTCAGCCCTCATGACATGACCTAATCATATCCAAAGGCACCCATGTACTAATTTAATCATTGTGGGCATTAGGTTTTCAACATATGGATTTTGGAGGGACACAAGCATTCAGACCACTGCAAAGGTCTTAAAGAGCTTAAGAGTGGTGTCCTGAAGGCTGGGTTTAAGGCAGGACAGCAGTAGAAAACCAGATAATAGCTCAAGGCCTTCACTGAGTCACTGGTGGCACACTAAAAGCTAGGGACCTTCAGCAGGTTATAGCAGCAGCATACAAAAGTCTGGGAGCAAGTCATCAAATTGGAATTTTTTCTCTAGGTACAGAGAGAAGGGAGCTACACTACAGAAAAAAAGGACCCCTCCCAGCTGCCTAAAATCTGAGCTGAAAAGTAGAACTCTGACATCTCACTGATGATCAGATCCCAGACACTGCTGAAGGGAGAGTTATATCTACTCTTGAAACATTTGAAAGTGGTAGTGAATAAAGCTGCGACAAAGCCTAGATCCAGCTAAACAATGCATTAGATGGACTCACCTAATCCTAGTGGCCTGATAAGAGTAAATGCATATCCCATGCAGTGTGTGAATATTATTTTCTACACTTTCTATTATCTTTTTATGCATATCCAGGGTATAATTACAGAATATAACATATTAGAAAAAATAAGAAAATATTACATATAATTAAGAGACAAAAAGTCAATAGAAGCAGATCTACAAAGTACCCAAATATTGGAATTACCACATAAGGGCTTTACAATAACTATCATAAATCTGTAGAAGGGATTCATAGAAAGGGGGGCAAAATTTGTGAACATTTGAGGAATTTCCTAGAATGTGGGAAACTCTTAAAAATAAAATACTAACTCAACATTCTAGAGCTAAAAGATAATATATTGAAAATGCATATACCACTCAATGAGTTTAACTATGGACTGGACTTAGCTGCAGAAATTATCAATTACCTTGAATATTGGTCCACAAAAATTAACAAAAAACAGAAGTACAGAGAGAAAAAAATGAAAATTATGTCTGAGAAATATGGGACAACATCAAAAGGAAGAACATAATTTTATTTATATTTTAGAATGAGTGCAGATATTGAATAGTCAGAAAACATATATGAGATAATGAATGAGAATTTCCCAGAGATTGATGAAGCTCAGCAATCTCCAAGTAGTCTAAGTACAAAGAAATCCACACTGAGATACATCACAGTAAAATTGCTGACAGACACAAATAGAGGAAAACAACAATAACAAAATTAAGACTAACAACAGTAGCAACAACTTAAAAGACCCTAGAGAAAATTGCAAAAGATACATTGCACTCATAGGAATAACAATAAAAAGCACTGACTTTTCATCAGAAAAAAAAGACAAGACAATGGAATTACATATTTAAAGTGCTTATATTTAAAAGTCCATTAGAATTCTATATTTTAAAAAATACCCTTAAAATTAATATAAATAAAGATGTTTCAGACAGAGACAACTTGCAGGAAGTTGTATCCAGCAGACTTGCATGAGAAGAAATTCTAAAGTACTGACAGTAAATGAAACCAACAATGCAAGGAAAAATGAAGAATTTATACTGGAAAGTATTGATATAAATATGTGAGTACAAAATAGCATTTTATTACAAATTTGCTTCCAATTTTCTTAAAATACATGGAGTAGTTCATGAAAAATCAACAAAAATGTGTTGCGAAATTACAAAATACAAAGATGTGAAATAGAAGATAAGAAATATAGGCAGGAGTAAATGGAATTGTATTGCTGTAAGGTTTTTAAATTATTATCATTATGGCCTTATTGTTTTTTAGAGCAGTGTAAGGTTTACAGCAAAATTTAGGAAAAGGTACAGAGATATCTTCTATACCCACTATGCTCACACTTGCATAGCTTTCCCCCATTATGGACATCCCCCACCAGAGTGGTACATTTGTTACAATTGATGAACCTACATTGAAACGTCATAATCACACACAGCCCACAGTTTACATTACAGCTCACTCTGGGTGTTGTCCATTCTATTGGTTTGGACGAATGTGTAATGGCATGTATCTATCATTATGGTATCACAGAAAGCATTTTCACTATCTTGAAAAGATTCTGTGCTCCCTGAGCTGATCAGATTAACTCTGGTACTGAAGTTGTGCTGAGTTGGAGCCGGTTATGAGGCTGTCACTGGGTCTACAATGGGGTCTGCAGTTATTGCTTGTCACCAGGGGTTCGGGCAGGCGTGGGTCCTCTCTAGTTCCAGGGTGGATGAAACTGCCTGCAGTATCTTGTTCAGTAGGCTCTGGGACTAGGGTCTGCTTCAGGGTCCACAATTGGGTCTTCAGACAGTGCATCTATTGTTGGGTGCGTGGACAGGTGTGGCTCCCGCAAGGTCACTTGGAGGGCTCTGGTCTGTTCACTGGATAGATCTTTGGGTGGGCAGGTCTGGTTGGCCCTGGACTGTGGCTATGAGGGGCCGTAACAGAGCCTCCTGGTTGTTTCAAGTTCCTCAGCTAAGAAATGAGGTCTTCAGACGTGGCTCTGAAGGCAAGGATGAGCACGTCTCTTACCAGGTCCCTGGGCAGGCTGGACTAGTTCCTGACTGTGGCTGGAGGGGCTGGAGCTGAGTATAGGGCCCTTCAGGATCTCCTGGGGCACAGCTAAGAGAGTCTCTTACTGGGTCCCTTTGCCAACAATATGTTCACAGACTGTGGCTGGGAGGGGCCTGGAGTCAAGTATAGGCCTCTTTCAGGACAGCTGGGCACAGAGATGGGAGGGTCTCCTCCTGGGACCCTGGACCCTCAGGATTATTGGCAGACTGTGGCTTGAGGAAGCTGGAGCTGCCTATGGGGTTCTTTCAGGTTTTCTGAAGGTGCAGATGGGAGTGCCTGCTGCAGGGTCCCTGTACCAACAAGACTGTCAGTGGACTGCAGCTGGGATGTGCTGGAGCCCAGTTACAGGGTCCTTTCAGAATCTACAGTCTGACCTGACCAGGTTTGGTGGGCCAACCTCCAGGGGCTTCCAGCCTGTGCTGAGATGGGCTGAAGCAGGTTCACGGGCCACTTCGGAATGCAGAGATGGGGCTGAGGTCTATATGCCTATCACCTGATTCACAGATGGGCCTGACTCCTCCCAGGTCCCTTGGCATATGGTGCCAGCGACAGAACCAAAGCCAATGGGGCTGTAGCTGAGTTCTCAGGGTATGGAGCTGTTTCCAGGTCTGCAGTTGGGACCATGGTCAGTGAGTCAACCACCTGGGTGTGAGCTTGACTTCTAAAAATGACTCTCTTTGGTCTTGGACTGCACTGAGGTTTCACAGTCTTCTGGTTTCTAAAGCTCCCACGCAGGCACTTTTGTTCATGGATGGATGCCAAATTATTGTGGTTGAGAGGTGGACAGGAGTAAGGGACATCTTATTCGGCCAACTTGCTAATTTCACTCTTTTCTGAGTTCACTTTAAAGCATGTGTCAGCCACGCAGGATTTGACAAAAACTCACATCCATGTCTTCCAAGTAGAAGGTCAATTCCTGATATGTGGTAAAGTTATTAAAATGATATCTCACCTATAGGCATGTGGTCTTATTTTGGTGGTTCTTGTTTATATAATTCTGAATGTCAGTGTTCAAAATAATTGATAGCTATACTCTTCAAACAATACTAATTTATTTATTCAATCATTGATTTACTCTTTTAAACTATTTGTTGATATCTTCTGTATTCCTGCACTCATTCATCTACCAGTCTTGTTGCAACAAAGGAGGGATGCTTCTTAACAACTCGTGGCACAAAAGCTTTGAAAAGGAAGAGATAAGGAATGTAATTTTCTTAGTGTAGTGAGCTATCCTGCAATATTACAACATATTCGATATTCAAAGGCCTGCAACTCGAAATGAAGAAGATAAATTGAAGTGCTGTGATTTAAGTGCAAATTAAGCTCTCAGGAGTGTTAAAATAAAGGTTTTGCATGTAATTAATGAAGCAAAGAGAGTGTATATATTATATAGTAATTATATTGGTCAATGGTAACACTGAGGTAACTGGTGATCTATTTATCTATGTCAGGAACAAATTTTAAAACAAACATAATAAACAGCAATTATTGTTTTATGATTATAAAGTCATATATTTAAGATTTGAAGCCTCAACATTCTTAAAAAGCTATTTCATACCTTGAATCTCTCAGGAGTACTTTAGTCTAAATTATTGGAACTTTTCAGTTTAAGAGCATTTTCCATTTATTCAGGGTTTAAGTTATATAGTATCATATTTTCAGGAGCAACTGCTTTTATTTTTTATGTAAAATTTAAATGTATTTATTAACTGACAAGTGTATAAAATAGAATTTTGATAAAACAAGGCATATATGATCATGTGCCAAGAACAAGATTATACAGATTAAGATTATTAAGATTATAATAAATTAATCAAATATCATAACATAAAAATGTATAAAAAGTACTGTGTACTTTTCCAATTCATTGACCTATTTCTAATTAAAAGAAATAAGAGGAGTCTTGTTTTCAATCAGAAGCTAGGAATTTTCAGCTTTTCTTATTCTATTAGGAACCTAATGCAAACAAATTTGAACTACTAAACATGGCAGACCCTTCATAATGTTTTCTCTGTCTGTCAATTCCATGTCATTTTAATTCCTCCCTCCATGCATGCTGTGCGCAAATCACACTAAGTCTTTGAGTTCTGAGTTTTTAACTTATTCTCTATTATCTTTGCACTTGCCATTTTCTCTGCTAAAACAACCCACCTTCCTTATTCCATTTTACGGCTTGCCTTTTCATCTTCCAGGGATCATCTAAGGTTTTGCTTTCTTGTGGAAGTCTACATTAGCTGCCCTTCCCAGGTGTGCCCATTGTGCCTTGAATTCCTCTTACAGCACTTCTTACAATCTACTATATTAATGTACAATAATTGGGATAATAACATGTCTAACCCATTGCAGACTAAGATCTGTAAAGAAAGAATTGGGATAAAAAGAGTAAGCACAAGAGGTAGAATTAGGGTTTGGTTTAGAATACCAAGTATCTCAATTATCTAGCACACTAGGCATCATACATATATTTTTTGAATATGTGAATAACTAAATCTATAATAACATTCAAAATATTGGCCTTTAGTTTGTATCTTATAAATAAGCTCCCCTATATTGTGTCATAGTTCTCACAATTTTATGATATATTCCTTGCTCTGATTCCTTAGTTTTCTTAGGCTTTCTTAGGTCCTTAATATTTGAGAGAACCTAAAGGGATCCATGAATCCTAGTCTTAGAAAATGTATATACCCAATATTTGCATACATTTTTGCAAAATGTATGGAAACCATGAGGTTCTGGCTTTGATCATTATTTGTGGGTAATGGCAGAAGTCCTTGTATTACCATTCATTCTTCTTGAAAGAATCACCTGATTACATTGAAATAAATATAATTAAGAACTTGAAATGAGGGAATTATGGAAGAAAAGGATTGACAGTAAACACTGAAAGACATTATAAGCATTTAGTGATGTAATTAAATAATTACCTGAATTGTGTTTACAAAATTGTAATACTCAAAAGATAACCTATTAGAGTTACAAAAAAGGTCCTGATCATGTTAGTAACATTGGAGCCATCTGATTATCCATCCCCAAATTTTCTGTTAAATATTTGAAATACAAAGTGAAATGTTAAGTTTGAAAAGCAATTGTATTAGTTATCTGTTGCTATATAACAAATTACCCCCAAAGCTTAGTGGCTTAAAAACAACCACCATTATTAGGTTACAGTGTCTGTGGATCAGGAATCTGGGTATGGCTTAGCTGGGTCTTCTACTCAGTGTCTCACAAAAGCTGCAATCAAAGTGTTGGCTGATTTTTTAGATTCCACATATATGCATTAGCATATGGTATTTGTTTTTCTCTTTCTGACTTACTTCACTCTGTATGACAGACTCTAGGTCCATCCACCTCCTAGTAGCAGGGCAGGAATAAAGATGCAGACGTAAAGAACGGACTTCAGGACACAGTGGGGGAAAGGGAAGCTGGGACGAAGTGAGAGAGTAGCACTGACATATATACACTACCAAATATAAAATGGCTGGCTAGTGGGAAGCTGCTGCATATCACAGGGAGATCAACTCGGTGTTTTGTGACAACCTAGAGGGGTGGGATACGGAGGATGGGAGGGAGGCTCAAGAGGGAGGGGATATGGGGATATATGTATACGTATAGCTGATTCAGCTGATTCTTTGTTGTACAGCAGAAACTAACACAACATTGTAAAACAATTATATTCCAATAAAGATATTTTAAAAAGTGAATTGATTTAAAGAACAAATATTAAGTAATCTCACAGGTGGTAAAAAACAAAACAAAACAAAAAAAACTGTTGGCTGAGTCTCTAGTCATCTCAGAGCTTGACTGGGGAAAGATCTGCTTCCAAGCTTACTCAAATTTCGTTGGTGGATTCAGTTTCTTGTGGGCTGTGGGCTAGAGGCTTTTCTGAATTCTTGTCATGTGGGCCTCTCCAACATAGCAGCTTGCTTCATTAAAATGTGCAAGCCGAGAAAGCAATAGAAAAAGTCCAGAAAGACGAAAGTCATGTTCTTTTGTAACTTAATCACAGAAGTGATATTTCATCACAGAAGTGATATCTCATCTATTTAATTCTATTCTATTTAATAGAAGCACATCACTAGGTACAGCCCACACTCAGGGGGATTACACAAGGGATAGAATCCCAGGAGAGAAAAATCATTGGGAGCTATGTTGATCTATCACAGTACCAGTATAAATTAAGACTATTTGTCAGAAAACCCTAAGGTAATAAAAGTTCTCACGTGGCACTGAGGCAGAGCAATAAAGAAACACAAAGAGAATATTATATACTGTCTTCTATAAATCATTACTACTGTGTCCCTCTACCATAGAAAGACGGGCTTTTGCAGACCACAGAGAGACCTCACATGGCCACTGAGTGTGAATAGCTTTTTAAGTCAATCAAGGTTATTAATAACCTTTTTACTCCCATAAATACCTGTCTTCTACCTCTTTTCTAATACTAACAGTACTATCAAAATAAAATAGCCATGAATATGAGAGACTCTGACTTGACCTTTACTGACTTTTATTTACTTGATCTTTATTCAGTCATGGTTGGCTCTAAGAAGAGAACTCTGGACCAAATGTATGGGAAAGATTCTCTGACTTGAAGAGAAGCATATTAACCACATAGACAATGAAACTAAATAAGTAGGACTCTATGAGCCCAGAACTGCATGTGTGTGTTCCTGGGGGGTGGGGGGGGGGTGGAGATATATAAAAAAGAAGATTTTTGTTTGTTTTCTTCTTAAAAGGACTACTCAAAATTTTAAAAGCTTCTGCTCCAAAAATAGCTTGTTTATAGACTTTGATTAATTATTTTAAGAAAGTAAATTCAGCCCACTTAATATAAAGACAAATGACAACAGAAGATGAGGGAGAGATTTGAAGTGTGGAAGGAGCTTGATTGGCTCTGAAGACAGAGGAATGAGCCATGGTCAAGAAACCTGAGCAACTACTGATGGTAAAATAAATAAATAAATAAATAAAAAATCCCTAGAGTCTCTAGAAAGGAAGGCGGCCCTCCCTACTGGCACTTGGATTTAGCATAGTGAGGTACCTGTCAGACTTCTGACCTTCGGAATTGTAATATAATACATTTATATTGTTTTAATCCACTAAACTTGTGGTAATTTGTTACATCAGCAATTGAAACTAATACTAAATGTTAAATATTAAAGCATGTTACTATAGAAAACAGTATAGAGGTTTCTCAAAAAACTAAAAATAGAGTTGCCATATGATCCAGCAATTCCACTCCTGGGCATATACTCAGAGAAAACTATAATTTGAAAAGATACATGCACCCTTATGTTCACAGCAGCACTATTTACAATAGCCAAGACATGGAAACAACCTAAATGTCCGTCGACAGATGAACAGATAAAGAAGATGTGGTATATATATCCAATGGAATACTACTCAGCCATTAAAAAGATAGAAATAATGCCATTTGCAGCAACATGGATGGACCCAGAGATTATCATACTAAGCAAAGTAAGTCAGAAAGAGATATACAAATACCATATTGTATCACTTATATGTAGAATCTAAAATACAACAAAAATGAACATATCTATAAAACAGAGACAGACTAACAGGCATAGAAAACAGACTTGTGTTTGCCAAGGGGGAGGGGGTTGGAGGAGGGAAGTATTGGGAGTTTGGGATTAGCAGATGCAAACTATTATATATAGGATGGATAAACAACAAGGTCCTACTCTATAGCACAGGGAACCATATTCAACATCCTGTGATAAACCATAATGGAAAAGAACATGAAAAAGAATGTATATATATATATATGTGTGTGTATATATATGTACAACTGAGTCACTTTGCTGTACAGCAGAAATGAATACAACATTGTAAATCAACTATACTTCAATAAAATTTTAAAAATCATATTACAGCTCTAGTAACTATTAAAAGAAACTTACATAGTAATATACATGACATGAAATATAAATCTTAAAAATATAAATGACCAAAATACTTTTGACCTAACTTAACTTTGGTTTTTCACTAAAAGAAAATAATAAGTTTGTGAAAGCTTTCTTTATGTTCCAAAAGAGATTATCACTTTAAAGTTGTATACTGGGATAAAATTGTTTATTTATTGTTATGGTGTTTGCTGATGAGGTTAACAAATAAATAGATAAATAAATGTTTTGTGAAGATTTCCAAGACTCTTGTTAGAGAGATGAATGAAACCATATCAAATAATTTAAAAATTGTATCAGAGGTAATTAAATACTATATGGTTATTGGAGTTTGGAAGCAGAAAATTAATGACAAATGCTTTTTCCTTATATACCATAAATCTTAAGCCTGAAACAGAAAAAATTTTTATATATTATAACTATATAACTATAACCATATATATCTGTGGTAATCTGCATTTTTTACTCTGAGCAAGTTAAAACTACTCTTGTTTTTTCATGGTACCTATAATAGTCAGCTACAATTGCAATTCATGCTGCTACTTACTGCTATTCTTAGTTTAATATGTTTTCAAGTCTAAAGCCTTTATTGGGCCCAAATCTAATGTTGTAAGTTAGAATGTTCTGCCCCAAGACCTCCGTGAAAATATAAAATTCTACTTATACAAGCAAATGCCTGGGCTCCCCTGGTGGCGCAGTGGTTGAGAATCTGCCTGCTAATGAAGGGGACACGGGTTCGAGCCCTGGTCTGGGAAGATCCCACATGCCGTGGAGCAACAAGGCCCGTGAGCCACAACTACCGAGCCTGCGCGTCTGGAGCTTGTGCTCCGCAACAAGAGAGGCCCGACAGTGAGAGGCCCCCGCACGGCGATGAAGAGTGGCCCCCACTCGCCGCAACTAGAGAAAGCCCTCGCACAGAAACGAAGACCCAACACAGCCAAAAATAAATAAATAAATAAATAAATAAATAAATAAAATTTAAAAAAGTAAATAAATAAATGCCTAAAATCTCTAAAACTTCCACATAAATTTATGCATTGCCATGGCAGAAAATATTGTATGATTACTTTATTAAGATATTTTATATTTCAGATTTATGTAATGTTTAACATATGTTAATTAAAAACAAATAGGGAAAAAGTAATAATTACAATATATTTTTTGTAAAGTCACATGCAGAATTTGTGATTAAAATGGAAATAATCAATGTTGCAGACTTCAGGATCCATCTCAGTATTTTTTGCCAAAATTTGAAACTTTTCTTTTTCTTTTGCCTCTATGAAACATCAATACAGCAAGGGATCAAAGAAAGGAAATTTCAATGGAAATAAGAGTTGGCTCATGAATTTTAAAGTTCAAGTGTACCTTGTAAGATTAGATAACTGGTTCTGATGAAGACTCAAGAAAGACTGTTTTCAAATACAGAAAGACTCACAATCTGGTAGCTATTGCCTATGTGCCACAGATAAGTCAAAACAAACAAACATACAAACAAAACTTGAGGTGGGCAAAACTGGCATCCCTTGATCAAAGGCCATTTACGTAGTTCAATGAGTCCTTAACTGCCTTCTCAAAGATTGCTGTGAATCAGTTCAAAAGAACTTTCTGAAAACCATTAATTTCAAGATCTTTCTCTGTCTTATATAATGAAGTATAAGAAGGTGAGAAGAAGCACGAGATTTTTAATGGTATGTAGAGTCATTATGTGACATTAAATATAATTTTATGATTTTTTGTTACTTTTTGTAAATGTATAGAGATATATAAACGTATACACACAAATACAAAATTTTCAAAGTATATTATTGAATGATTACTAAATGTGGATTTTGTGTAATTTTTATTTAAAAAGAAAACATGGGAATTAGAGAAAGGCAAAAAAAAGTGATATATTTATATACCTTCAAGTATGCCTAAAATGAAAAAAGAAGGAAAATACTAGTGTTAAATGTTGATGACCACATGGAGCAACCAGAACTCTCATACATTAATGATGAGACTGTTAACTGATTTGGCTACTTTTGAAAACTGTGGAGCCCTATCAACTATAGCTGAATGTATATATTCTACAAACCAGACATTTCTTCCAACCCTAAGTATTACTCAACAGAGATGCATACATATGTTCAACAACAACAGTAAAAAGGACTGTAATATTTTTAAAAAACTTATTTGCAATATCCTATAATGGGATATTATCTAAATACTCATTAAGAGCATAAATAAGTTGTATTATATTCATACCACAGAAAAATATCCATGAATAGAATTTACTAGTCATAATTAGACACAAAATATGAAAAAATGTCAAAAACATAATGTTGAACAAAGTAATTCAGATAACATGATTACATATGTATAAACCTCAAAAAGAGATACATTTATTCAATGTTAACAGAAGTCATTTCTTTCATGGATGAAGCTAGAGAATGGAACGGAAACATGAGGGCAGCACCTTAATTATAGAGCATTATCTGTCTTTTATTCTGGATTCACATTTAATTTTTGAAAAATTTATTGAGCTATACATTTATCATTTGTACACATCTGTTTTAACGTAGTTTTTCTACAAAAAGCTGAACATTAAGAGTCAGATTTTCTTCTATTGCATGTGTTAGGAGAATATCAGATTTAAAATGTGCCTTTTTAATCATTAAATGTGAACAATTATCTATATCTGTAGATTACATTAATTGTAGATGCCATATCCAGCTTCCATTTCTGGATTTGATAAACCAAGCCTATATAGATTGCCTTTAAAACGTGGTTAAGTCTGTAAAAATTCTATGGAATGTTTTTCATCACTCTTCTCCAAAACACAAGTCTGGAAGAGAAACCCAATTAGAGTGAGATTGTGCTCTAGTATTAACCTTCACCTCTGGGCTCTGTCACCAACATACCAATCAAGAACAGATCTACAAAGGAAAAAATGCACAAGCAGAAACCTCACACCACATGCTGACATTTATATACCAGTTTTACATGAACAATGTTTCAGCATTATACTAGTACTTTTGGTTTCTGGGTAAAAGAAATTGTTTTTATTAATAAAGATATATTTCAGTACATCTTTAAAAGTGGCTATTTTTTGCCTTTAGTTCTTTTGCTATACTTGTTTGAAGAGAAAAACAAATGTAATAAAAAGTTATTGTTCAAAATACTAAAGAATAGATAGCTTTATGCTTCTTTCATAAATTAAATCTATTAATTTGTCAAGAATACTTCAATTCTGTTTATTATTACATTTATTAAATTATACATTATATAATTTATTATATATGTGTTTATACTATACTGGAATAGAACCATCAGATTTCAAAATAGAAATCAAACAACATTCTTTAGTACTAAATGCAAAACAGCTACAAAATTATGAATTCTCTGAGGTATTTGCTTTTGTTGACTAATGCAAATTTTTATTACTAGGAAATACTTCTACTAGGATTTGTATGTAGGAGGTTACTTTGATAGCTTTCCTCCTTAAGCCAACTCCCGGGGCCTTGCTATGTTGTCAGGGCACTGCATGGGACAATGGAAGTATCCTTGCTCTCAAAGTTCCTAAGAATTTACCCCTTCCATTCTAGTAGAATTTAGCCCCATCAATTTCCTTGCTTTCATAAATACTTTGACGTCTCACTTCTACTTTCAAGACACCCAGAATTAAAGACGCCACCAAAAAACTACTAGAGCTCATCATACTAAGGGAACCAAGTCAGACAAAGACAAATATCACATGATATCACTTATATGTGGAATCTAAAAAAATGGATACAAATGAACTTATTTACAAAACAGAAACAGAGTCACAGATGTAGAAAACAAAACTTATGGTTACCAGGGGGGAAAGACGGGGAGGGATAAATTGGGAGATTGGGATTGACATATACTCACTACTATATATAAAACAGATAACTAATAAGGACCTACTGTATAGCACAGGGAACTCTACTCAATATTCTGTAATGACCTATATGGGAAAAGAATCTAAAAAAGCGTGGTTATATGTATATTTACAACTGATTCACTTTGCTGTACAACAGAAACTAACACAATATTGTAAATTAACTATACTCCAATAAAATTTTTTAAAAAAATCTAGGGCTCACCAATGAATTTGGTAAAGTTGTAGGATATAAAATTAATAAACAGAAATGTTGCATTTCTATATACTAACAACAAACTATCAGAAAGAGAAATTAAGGAAACAATCCCATTTACAACTACATCAAAAAGAATAAAATACCTTGGTATAAACCTATCTAAGGAGGTAAAAGATCTGTATTCAGAAAACTATAAGACACTGATGAAATAAATTGAGGACGACAAAAAGAGATGAAAAGAAATACTCTGTTCATGGATTAGAAGATTAATATCGTAAAAGTAACCAAACTACTGAAGGCAATCTACAGATTCAATGAAATCCTTATCAAAATACTAAGGGAATTATTCACAGAACTGAAGAAATAATTTTAAAATTTGTATAGAAACATAAAAGATCCCAACTAGCCAAAATAATCTTGAGAAAGAAAAAGAGAGATCAAGGTATCACACTCTCTGACTTCAGACTATACTACAAAGTACAGAAATCAAAACAGTATGGTACTGGCACAGAAAAAGACACATAGATCAATGGAACAGAATAGAAAGCCCAGAAATAAACCCACACACTTATAGTCAATTAATCTATTACAAAGTAGGCAAGAATATACAGTGGAGAAAAGACAGTCTCTTCAGTAAGTGGTGCTGGGGAAACTGGACAGGTACTTGTAAAAGAATGAAATTAGAACATTCTCTAATACCATATACAAAAATAAACTCAAATGGATTAAAGACCTAAATGTAAGACGTGGTACCATAAAACTCCTAGAAAAAAACCTAGTCAGCATACTCCTTGACATAAATCATGGCAATATTTTAGGGTATCTGTCTCCTAAGGCAAAAGAAATAAAAGGAAAAATAAACAAATAGTGTCTAATTAAGCATAAAAGCTTTTGCACAGAAAAGGAAACCATCAACAAAACCAAAAAGAGAATCTACTGAATGGGAGAAAATATTTGCAAATGATATGACCCCAAAGGGGTTATATCCAACATATATAAATAGCTCATACAACTCAACATCATAAATAAATAAGTAAATAAATAACCCAATTAAAAAATGGGCAGAAGAACTGAATAGACATTTTTCCAAATAAAACAGAAAGATGGCCACCAGGCACATGAAAAGATGCTCAATATCACTAATTATTACAGAAACACAAATCAAAACCACAATGAGATATTACCTCACACCTGTCAGAATGGCATACATGGAAAAGAACACAAATAAGAAATGTTGGCAAGGATGTGGAGAAAAGGGAACACTTGTACACTCTTGGTGGGAATGTAAATTGGTGGAACCACTGTGGAAAACAGTATGGAGGGTTCTCAAAAAATTAAAAATAGAACTAGCATATGACCCAGCAATTCTACTCTTGGGTATATACCCAAAAAACAAACAAACACACTAATTTGAAAGGATAAATGCACCCTAGTGTTCATATATTTACAATTGCCAAAATATGGAGGCAACCAAAGTGTCCATCAACAGATAAAGATGTCATATATATATATATATATATATATATATATATATATATACACACACACATACGTGCGCGTGCACACACACACACAACAAAATACTATTCAGCCAGAAAAAAGAATGAAACTTTGCCATTTGCAACACCATGGATGGACCGGCAGGATATATTATACTAAGAGGAGCAAGTCAAACAGAGAAAGACAAATATTGTATGATATCACTTATATGTGGAATCTAAAAATTAAAATGAACTAGTGAATATAACAAAAAAGAAGCAGACTAACAGAGATACAGACTAGTGATTACCAGTGGGGAGAGAGAAGGAGGGAGGGGCAAGAAAAGGGTAGGGGATTAAAATTTTGTATAAAAAATTTTATACAAACTACTATGTATAAAATAAATAAGCTACATGGATATATTGTACAATACAGGGAACATAGTCAATATTTTATGATAACTATAAATGGAATATAACCTTTAAAAATTTTGAATCACTATGTTGTACACCTGGAACTTATATAATATTGTACATCAACTAAACCTCATTTTTTAAAAAAAAGACACCTAGGATTATCTTTGCAGTGGTGTTTTTGTTTTAGTTTTTTTAAAGAAAAGAAACTGATTCTTCAATTTGTTTATGTTTTCAGTCTAGAAAAATAAGGTCTTAATCAGGGAACAACAAATGGATATGGTTCAATATTCGTAATGGTAGAGACTGGAAAATATAAGAAAAATTCCTGTCAATTGATATTTTAATAAGTTATCTGGTAAAAGATGGCTTTTGTACACTCAGGGCATTCGCAATTGTTAATGATCGAGTTTGTTATTCATGATTAATTGTTCAATGATAGGATATTGGGAAAAAATAATATATGCTTTGGTAAGTAAAAAGAATCCAGTAAAAGTATATTCTCAATATTTGTATGTCTAGTCAACTCTGAGGTCAAGTACCCTAATGGTTTATTTTTGCATCCCTCTCAGCACTTGGCAAAATATTCTTGAAATTTTCTTTTTAAAAATATATTTACAGAAAAAAGGATATACAGTATCTTTCAAAATAATTGAATGATTACTCTAAGTACTGCTCAGAGTGATACAGTCTAGAGCAAGTTGATTGGTTGTGTATATTAAAATTTTATTTATTATGTAACTATACAAATACTTTCTAACACTAGAATTCAACAAAATAAATATTCATGTGACTTGGAGAGTAATTTTGTTTTTTCTTCCTCTTCTGAGTCTTATTTTAGATAAAATGTAATTTTTTCAATTTTAGATTTATTGAATTTGTTTTGCTTTGCTTGATTTTATTCATTTTATATATATTTATTGTATATATTTATTGTACATATTCTATTTTCTATTTATTGTATACAATAATTAGAATTTCAGACTGACTAAAATTAGCAATTAGATTCATATTAATTATTAATTAAACTTTTTATTTTGAGATAATTGTAGACTGACATGCAGTTGTAAGAAACAATGCTATTGAAGACCATCTGGGTTGTTTCCAGTTTTTGGCTATTAGGAATAAAGTTGTTATGAACATTTATGTACAAGTCTTTATGTGAACATTAATTTTCATGTCTCTGGGATAAAAGACTAAGAGTGCAATTGCTGGATTGTATGGCAGTTCCATGTTTAGTTCCTTTCAAAAACTTCTTAACTGTTTTTCAAAGTGGTTGTAACATGTTACATTCCCAACATCAGTGCATGTGTAATCCAACTTCTTTGTGTCCTCACCAACATTTGGTGTGGTCATAACTTTTTATTTTAGACATTCTGATAGATGTGTAGTAATATTTCACCGTGTTTTTAATTTGCATGGCTAAATGGCTAATAATTTTGAACATCTTTTCATCTGCTTGTGCACCATCTGTATATCCTCTTTGGTGAAATGTCTGTTCATGTATTTTGACCATTTTTTTTTTACAAGATAATTAGTTTCTTTTTGCTGTTGAGTTTTTGGAGATTTTATATATATATATATAATTTTCCTTCTGTTTCATTTATATATTTTTTATTTCTTGCCTTTCTTATCTACAACTTCCAGTACTATGTTAAATAAGTGTAGTGACAGTGGACATCCTTGCCTTATTCCAAATCTTAGAACAAGTATTATGTCTTTAACCATTAAGTATAGTGTTGGCTGTAGGGTTTTTAAATGGTCTTTACTAAGTAGAGAATGTTCTTCTGTATTATTTTTCTGAGAGTCTGACTCACAACTGACAAAGAAATTTCACAATTTTTTTTTGTGCTCAATTGGTATGATATGATCTTTCTTGTTAATTCTGATGATATGATAGGTTACATTGATCAGTTTTAGAGTATTGAACTAACCCTGCATCACTGGAAGGAACCCTACATGGCCATGGTGTATAATTATTTTTATTTGTTGTGAAACTATATTTACTAATAATTTTTTAAGGTTGTTGTGTCTATAGTTACAAGGATTATTTGTCTGTAATTTGTCATTTGTTTTGTCTTTGTCTGGTTTTAACATCAGAGTGATACCAGCTTCAGAAAAATAAATTGGGAAATGGTCCCTCCTCTCCTATTTCCTGGAAGAAATTGCATAGAATTGGTTTTAATTCTTATTTCAATATTTGGTACAATTCACTAGTGAAACCATTAGGCTCTGGAAGTTTTTTTTACACAGATTTTTAGTTAGGAATTAAATTTTCTTTAGAGTTATAAGGCTATTCAAATTAACTGCTGCATATTGAGAAAGTTTAGTAACTGCTACTTTTTGAGGAATTGGTCTGTTTTATCTAAATTATCAAATTTATGTGTTTAGAGTTGTTTATAGTATTTTCTTATTGTCCTTTTGATATCTGCAGAGTCTGTACATTCCTGATATTCGTAATTTGTGTCTTCTTTTTTTTTCTTTGTCAGTATTGCTAAAGGTTACCAATTTTATTGATCTTTCCAAACAATGTTGTTTTTTATTCACTTTAATTCATTTCAGTTGATATTTCTGCTTTAAACATCCATGGTTTCTGTTCTTAGATTATTGACTTGAAGTGCTTTCTCTTCCCCAAAGTGAGTAGATGTGTTTCACAAATATTGATATGTTGTATATTCATTTTCATTTACTGTATTTTAAAATTTCCCTTGATACTTCCTCTTTGCTCCATGGATTATGTAGAACTATGGGATTAGTTTAGAAATCTTTGGAAAATTTTCAATTTCTTTCTATTTTGATTTCTAGTTTGATTCTATTGTGGCCTCACAGTACACCTTGTAGGATAGCAATTATTTTAAATTTATCAAGGTTTGTTTTATGGGCCAGGACATGGGATATGGTCTATCTTGGTATATATTTCATGGACACTTGAAAAGAACGTGTATTCTACTATTGTTGTTTAAGTGCTTTATATGTATCCTTTTGATTGATGATGATGTTAATTCTTTTATATGTCTATCTAGTTGTCCTATCAATTTTTGAGAGCGAGATATGGAAGACTTCAACTATAATTGTGGATTTATCTATTTCTTCTTAATTCTATTAGCTTTTCTTAATATACTTTGTCACTATTATATATTGCATAAACATTTGGATTGCTGTCTTCTTATTGGATGATTGCTTCATGTGTTGTCCCTCTCTGACCCTGGTAACTTTCTTTGATTCTAAATCTACTTTATCTGATGTTAACATAGCCAATCCTGCTTTGTTTTGATTAAAGTGTGTATGATGATGTGAGTTTTGCATCCTTTTAATGTCAACTTTCCTATTCCATTATGTTTGAAGTGAATTTACTGTAGAAAGCATATAGTTGATTGCTCCTTTTAATCCACTCTGCCAATCTCTGTCTTTAAGTTGTAATTATAGACCGATTTCATTTAACATAATTATTGACATGTAAAAACTTGTCTGTCATTTTATTTTATTTATTTTTTTATTGAAGTATAGTTGGTTTACAATATCATATTAGTTTCAAGAGTACAGCATAGTGAATCAGTATTTTTGCAAATTATACTTCATTATAAATTATTACAGGATAATGGCTATAATTTCGTATACTATGAAATATATCTTTGTTTCTTATCTATTTTATACATAATAGTTTGGATCTGATAATCCCATAACCCTAATTTGCCCTTCCCCCCTTCCCTCTCCCCTTTGGTAACCATAAGTTTGTTACCTGTTTGTGAGTCTGTTTGTTTTGGAAATAAATTCACTTGTATCATATTTTAGATTCCACATATAAGTGATATCATATGGTATTTGTCTTTCTGACTTACTTCACTTTGTATGATAATCTCTAGGTCCATCCAGGTTGCTGAAAAATGCATTATTTCATTCTTTCTTTTATGGTTGACTAGTATTCCATGATATGTATATATCTCACATCTTCTTAATCCAATTGTTTGTTGATGGGCTCTTGGGTTGCTTCCATATCTTGGCCATTGTAAATAGTGCTGCTACAAACATTGGAGTGCATCTATCTTTCTGAATTAGTGTTTTTGTGTTTTCCAGATTTATACCCAGGAGTGGAATTGCTGGGTCATATGGTAGTTCTATTCTTAGTTTTTTTGAATCTCCATACTGTTTTCCAAAGTGACTGTACCAATTTACATTCCCACCAACAGGGTACAAGGACTCTCTTTCCTCCATATCCTCACCAACATTTATTATTTGTAGACTTTCTGATGTTAGCCATTCTGACAGGTGTGAGGTGATATCTTATTGTTGTTTTGATTTGCATTTCTCTATTAATTAGGAATGTTGAGCATCTTTTCATGTGTCTGTTAGCCATCTGTATGTGATATTTAGAAAATGTCTGCTTAGATCTTCTGCTTATTTTTGATTGGTTGTTTGCTTTTTGCTATTGAGTTATATGAGCTGTTTATATATTTTGGAAATTAACCCCTTTATGGGTCATATCATTTGCAAATATTTTCTCCAATTCAGTAGGTTGTCTTTTTGTTTTTGTCAGTGGTTTCCTTTTCTGTGCAAAAGCTTTTATGTTTAATTGGACACTATTTGTTTATTTTTCCTTTTATTTCTTTTTCCTTAGGAGACAGATACCCCAAAATATTGCCATGATTTATGTCAAAGAGTGTTCTGTGTTTTTCTCTAGGATTTTTATGGATTCAGGTCTTACATTTAGGTCTTTAATTCATTTTGAGTTCATTTTTTTATATGGTGTAAGGGAACATTCTAAATCTCATTGTTTTATAAGTAGCTGTCTAGTTTTCCCAGCACAACTTGTTGAAAAGACTGTATTTTCTCCACTCCATATTCTTGCCTAATTTGTCATAGATTAATTGACCATAGATGCATGGTTTATTTCTTGGCTCTCTATTCTGTTCCTTTTATCTATATGTCTGTCTTTGTGACAATACCACAATGTTTTGATTACTGTAGCTTTGTAGTATAGTCTGAGGTCTGGGAAGGTAATACCTTCAGTATTGTTATTTTTTCTTAAGATTACTTGGCAATTCATGGTCTTTGTGGTATCATATGAATTCTAGGATTATTTCTTCTAGTTCCGTAAAAAATACCATGGGTGTTTTTAAAGTGATTGAATTAAATCTGTAGATTGCTTTGGGTAGTATGGCCATTTTAAAATATTAATTCTTCCAATCCAAGAGCACGGAATATCTTTCAATTTATTTGTATCATCTTCAATTTCCTTCATCAATATTTTATAGTTTTCAGTCTTTCACCTACTTGGTTAAATTTATCTCTAGGTATTTTATTCTTTCTGATGCAATTTTAAATGGGATTGTTTTTTGTTTGTTTGTTTGTTTTTTACTTTCTCTTCCTGATATTTCATTATTAGTGTATAGAAATGCAAAAGATTTCTGTATATTAATCTTGTATCCTGCAATGTTGCTGAATTCATTTATTAGTTCTAATAGTTTTTGGGTGGAGAATTTAGGGTTTTCAGTATAAAGTATCATGTCATTTTCAAATAGTGAGACTTTATCTCTTCCATTCCAATTTGGATACTTTTTATTTCTTTTCCTTGTCTGATTTCTGTAGTGAGGACTTCTAATAGCATGTTAAATAGAAGTGGCAAGAGTGGGAATCCTTGTCTTGTTCCTGAATTTAGCAGGGAGGCTTTCAGCTTTTCACCATTCAGTATGATGTTGGCTGTGGGTTTGCCATAAATGGGCTTTATTATGTTGAGATATGTTTCCTATCACCACTTCAATGAAAGTTTTTATCATGAATGAATATTGAAGTCATTTTATTTTTTGTTTTCAGTTTGCTCATACCTCTGTTTTCTTTTTCACATCTGTTTTCTTTTCCCTGCCTTCTATAGGTTACTTGGATATATTAAGATTTACATTTTTTTAACCTATAATGCTTTCATGTGTATCTTTTTGCATAGTTTTACATGTTTTAACAATTTTATTGAGATATCTTTTTATCTGTGTCCACTTTAATTTCCTCCACCAATGTTTTATAGTTTTCTGTATACAACTCTTTCACATCTGTGGTTAAGGTTATTGCTAAGAGTTTTACACTTTTTGCTGCTATTGTAAATGGAATTTTCTTAATTTCCTCTTTGGATAATTCATTGTTAGTATATAGAAATGCCATCAATTTTTGTATGTTGATTTTGTATCCTGTAACTTTACTGAATTTGTAAAAATAAAATTAACAATTGAGGAAGTGTGAAAATAGTATTATTGATGTTAGATGGGTTTCAGAGTAGAACTAGTTAAAATAAACTGAAAAACAAAAATTAGCACTGGAAAAGTAAATTACATAAATAGGAAAGACTCATGCCCAAAAACAGTTGTCAAAAATAAATATATATCTAGATGAATACGTTTTTTAAATGTTTAAATGTAGTGAAATGATACTATATTTTCAAATGTAAAGATCTAGAGTTAATGGTTATCATCGGCATAATGTTGTAAACAAATATTTTCTAAAAATGGGGAATGATCTCAAGCAAGCTCTTATACAAATGGCCTTGACACAGTCTCTGTGCATTATGTTTGTGTTATAATTTTTTTTTTAATTATTAAAGAGTACAGTTCAACTTGTATACATTGACCGAATGTGTTTCTTACATAAATGGAATTTTTATTAGAGGTGTAAATTATTGCTGGAATATTAATCTCAATGCTACAGGAATACAGAAATCCTCTATTATAAATGTTAGCTGTAAATCATCATTCCTCTAATTACAAGAATAACCTGATGATTAGAAAATCATTCATGTGGCAACTATTAAAACTTAAACTTAATATAGGGTTATATTACAGCTGTCTTTAAAAATGGTTTATGATGCAGTATTTCACATCTGCTAAAAAGTATAGAGAATTTTGAGCACTCACACCTATCATAGACTTCTATTAACTTCTTATATTTTTCTATATTGATTTTATTTACGTATCATTTATCTAATACTATGGAACAAACCACCTCAGTAACTTTCTATTAAATATGAATTGACTAGGGTCAGTAGGCGTTTCTTCTATTCTACAAAGTGTAGCTGAAGTCACTCATGTGGCCACATTCACCTGAGAGCACACAGAGAGGTGATTTACAAAAGATTACGTGTCTACCTTGGGTTGAAAGTCAGAATGCTCTAAAACAATTCACTTACACTTTGTAGATGCTCTAAGAGGGTTTATGAGCATCATTTTAAATCATCCTGAAGTCTTAACAAAAGGCCCTATAGCCTCACCCATAATTTGATCTAAACCCTAAGACCATATTTTACTAAAAGCATCCTGGATTTAATCTTTTCCCTGAGGTTATTTCTTGCTTTGAGAATGTCTTACCAGCTGGAGAGATTGAGAATGAAAAATAGTTTTGTTTTTCAACTCAAAGTTCTAGGGTAGACATATTTCTACAATTTCTGCTTAAAAAATGAATAGTTCCTTAATAAATCACCTCTTTCTTAAAACAACATACCAAACGTAGCAAAAAGAAGCCAACTGACACTATTGACATTCTGCATGAAAATTTCTTTAACCATAGCCACAATTTTCTTTGGCTTATGTTATATTTTTCAAGTTACCTCTGGAAATAGTCTCACTAATAGGTCCACCCATATTTAGCATAAGTTCCTCTTTCTCCAGATTTCTTCATTGATATTCAAACGTCCCTTATTGTACAGAAAAACTCACTGTGTTTTCCTTTACTTTCTCTCACACTTAAAATACTTCTCATGTATGTGATGTGTGATTTTTTCCCCACAATAACCAATTCTCTAACACCAGCTGGGTGTCCTCCAACAATTCCCTTCTGACACTACTGGAATTAATGCAGACCCCAGAGGTTAAAGGCTCAATCCAACAAGACTGCACCCCACTTCAGGTGCCAGCCAAAGGTCCAGGTTTCTAGAAAGTCCAGGCTGTTACTCTGACTGACCAGCTATAAATCAGGGTTTACATGACCCCCTACTTAGAGTTAATAATTTGCTAGAGTGGCTCACAGAACTTAGGAAAACAGTTTACTTACTATTGCTGACTTATTACAAAAGATATTGATTTTTTAAATAATTAATTAATTAATTAATTTATTTATTTTTCGCTGTGTTGGGTCTTCGTTTCTGTGCGAGGGCTTTCTCTAGTTGCGGCAAGCAGGGGCCACTCTTCATCGCGGTGCGCGAGCCTTTCACTGTCGCGGCCTCTCTTGTTGTGGAGCACAGGCTCCAGATGCGCAGGCTCAGTAGTTGTGGCTCACGGGCCTAGTTGCTCCGCGGCACGTGGGATCTTCCCAGACCAGGGCTCGAACCCGTGTCCACTGCATTGGCAGGCAGATTCTCAACCACTGCGCCACCAGGGAAGCCCAAGATATTGATATTTTAAAGAATGCAAATGAACATACAGATAAAAAGATACATAGGGTGAGGTCCTGAAGGGTATTGAGCACAGGAGCTTCTTTCCCCTTGGAGATGGGGTACCCCACACTCTTAGCAACTGGATGTGTACACCAACTTGGAAGCTACCCAAATCCCATACTTTAGGGATATTTATGTAGGCATGATTGATTATTAATTCATTTCCAGCCCCTCTCCTCTCTTGGTGGGGGCATAGGGCTGAAAGTTCCAAGCTTCTAATCATGGCTTGTTCTTTCTAGTGACCAGCCTCCATCCAGAAGCCCATTAAGCTTCACTTCATTAGAACAAAAGATGCTCATAACATCCAGGAAATTCCAAGGGATTTAGGAGCTCAGTGTCAGATGCTTCTATCATTCAGGAAATTACAAGGGTTTTAGGTACTCCGTGAGAGGAAGTGGGGTCAAAGACCAAATATTAACAGGAACTGGGGACACAGATTTTCTTTTATTATTATTATTTCACAGTCCATCCTTACAGCAAATTGATCCAATCTGTTCATTGTGTTCACTAATCTTGGGAAATAAAAACTCCATCATAAGAGCCAAATGTCCAATTAGGCTTGGGATGTGAGTCAAGGAATTCCCTGGAGATCCCTGGTGGTGGTGGGGGAAGGGAGTCAGTGAGTTGCTGCCTGCCTGTGAATCTGGGCAGGAAGACTGGAAAAAGACTCTCAGGGTATATTTGCTATTTAGTTTTCAAGAATAACTATTTTTAATAACTATTATTAGGCCTATCCTATTCTTTGAGAATAACAGTAAATTATGATCAGTATTCCATTGCTAAAGTTACAGTAGAATGATCAGCTGCTGACACTAGGAACAGAATCATGACTCTCAAACAAGAAGATAGCCAAAACATGATGGAAACCGAACTAAGAATGCAGCAGGTACACTACAAAAGAGAAAAATTAGATCTGCTTCTGATGGGGCTTTGGGCACACAGAATGGATGTATGGAAAATGAAGGTGTTCTCCAGTAATTTTTAAAGATCTCAGGAATGGAAAATCTGGTTTAAGTTCTGACTCTGGGCAGTTATACATTAATGGAAACTTTTATTACAAGTATTTTAAAAAAAGGAAAATCATATTCTAAATATTCAGACTGATAAAACATGATATGCAGCTTATATTTGGTTATTTTCAATGATCAGAATTCCAATTTTTATCTATATATGTCAGTGAGGTTGAGTCATTCATTCCGTTTCTTGATCTCAAAATGCATTAGCATTTAAATCTTTCATAAATGTAAGGTATGTCATTTTTTTTTTTTTGTCTGAAGCTACAATTGCTAACGGCAGAGATAAAAATTGTCCTTACTCAATAAGAAGAAATACTTTAGGCAAAATAGCTTTTTACTGACTAACTTCATCTTTCCTTTTCTTTAAATTAGCTGATATCACCACTTTTTTTTCAAGCTTGATTTTTGAAATAGAGGAAACATGACACTTGTCCTTGTCTTCAACTGTCAGTTTAATTCAATTGTTCCTTTCTGTTTCCAACACATTTTTAAAAGAAAGAAACTGAGATAATTAGATATACCAGTCTTATATAATTTTAAAAGAAATACCCCCATGTATTATTTTGGAGGGATATAGCCCTTAGATCTCAAAAGAAGTTAAAAGTTACCTATTTTAAAAGTTGGTATAATTGCATAGCAATACAATGTAACAAATGTTTACAAGGGAAAATATTAGAACAACTATAATTATATTTCTTTTTGTTTATTTATTTATTTATTTTTAACATCTTTATTGGAGTATAATTACTTTACAATGGTGTGTTGGTTTCTGCTTTATAACAAAGTGAATCAGCTATACATATACATATAACCCTATATCTCCTCCCTCTTGCATCTCCCTCCCACCCTCCTTATCCCACCCCTCTAGGTGGTCACAAAGCACCAAGCTGATCTCCCTGTGCTATGATTTCATTGAAATGAGTTTAATTTATAGGGAAAGGGTCTCCTCTCAGATTTCTATTGTAATTAGACAGCTAAACAAACACCCATACAATATGTAATAAACTTGTTAAATTTGTTTTAGAGTAATAGATTCATTTACCTGGAAATCTAAAAGAAAGTCTTCTGCATGACATACATAATTCATTGTGACCTTAAAAAAAAGATGGCTTCAATACTGCACAATGTCTCTGATTTCCAAAATTCATTCTTCATTAAATCCTGATGGGCCAAATTATCAAAATGAATCAGTCAGGACATAATTTCTCAAAATGAATTTTACCATGAAATTCCACAGAACATGGTTGATGCAGTGTGAAGAAAGAGACAATCTTTTTTATAGTTATTATTACTTTGACAAGTAGAGAAATAACAGTGAAGCGTATGAAGGGAATGGCTTAAAAAATAATAAATTTTGAGGGGGGCATGGCAGGTAAGAATGAATCAAACTTATTTTACTACTTAAAAGAAATTTAAAATTCTAATTTTTCAAATAAAAAAGGAATAGCTCTATACTATGCATATAAATGCATTAAAAATATTTTTCTTAGTCAAGAAAGTACAAGCTAGGGTGTTTTTTAAATTATTTAAGTCTTAATAAGACATTGTCATAGATGCTGAATAATCTTGTGTGCTCCAGCTACATACATATTATATTTAAGAATCCTATAACATACTCATTTAGTCAAACCATGTAAATATTTTAACATTTATTGTAATACAAACGATATTAATAATGGAGCTATTGGTAAAAGCCTAGGATATCCTTCCATTTATTACAAAAGACATAAAGAACCTCCAAGAATGAATGAAGAATTCATTAAATAAATCAGAACAAAATTTTGAAGCATATAACACGCTTGAGCAAACGCCAACACTGTAGTTAGTAAAATGATAAATACGAAAGTGTTGGTTCTATTTAGTGAAAGTGCAGACAAGAAAATAATTGCAACAACATGCTAAATACTAAGATAGGTCCACCAGAGGGCAGACAGCAAAAGCAAGAACTACAATCCTGCAGCCTGTGGAACGAAAACCATATTCACAGAAAGGTAGACAAAATGAAAAGGCAGAGGACTATGTACCAGATGAAGGAACAAGAAAAAAGCCCAGAAAAACAACTAAATGAAGTGGAGAAAGGTAACCTTCCGGAAAAAGAATTCAGAATAATGATAATGAAGATGATGGAGGACCTCAGAAAAAGAATGGAGGCAAAGATCAAGAAGATGCAAGAAATGTTTAACAAAGACCTAGAAGAATTAAAGAACAAACACCTAGAAGAATTAAAGAACAAACAAACAGAGATGAACAATACAATAACTAAAATGAAAAATACACTAGAAGGAATCAATAGCAGAAAAACTGAGGCAGAAGAACGGATAAGTGACCTGGAAGACAGAATGTTGGAATTCACTGCCATGGAACAGAATAAAGAAAAAAGAATGAAAAGAAATGAAAACAGCCTAAGAGACCTCTGGGACAACATTAAATGCACAAACATTAGCATTATTGGGGTCCCAGAAGGAGAAGAGAGAGAGAAAGGACCCAAGAAAATATTTGAAGAGATTATAGATGATAACTTCCCTAACATGGGAAAGGAAATAGCCACCCAAGTCCAGGAAGCACAAAGAGTCCCAGGCAGGATAAACCCAAGGAGAAACACGCCAAGACACATAGTAATCAAATTGACAAGAATTAAAGACAAAGCAACAAGGGAAAAACGGCAAATACCATTCAAGGGAACTCCCATATGGTGAGCAGCTGATTTCTCAGCAGAAATGCTACAAGCCAGAAGGGAGTGGCATGATATATTTAAAGTGATGAAAGGGAAGAACGTACAACCAAGATTACTCTACCCAGAAAAGACTTCATTCAGATTCTACAGGGAAATCAAAAGTTTTACAGACAAGCAAAACCTAAGAGAATTCAGCACCACCAAACCAGTGCTACAACAAACGCTAAAGGAAATTCTCTAAGAGGGAAATACAAGAGAAGAAAAGGACCTACAAAAACAAACCAAAAACAGTTAAGAAAATGGTAATAGGAACATACATATCGATAATTACCTTAAATGTGAATGGATTAAATGCTCCAACCAAAAGACACAGGCTCACTGAATGGACACAAAAACAAGACCTATCTAAATGCTGTCTACAAGAGACCCACTTCAGACCTAGGGACACATACAGACTGAAAGTGAGGGGATGGAAAAAGATATTCCATGCAAATGGAAATCAAAAGAAAGCTGGAGTAGCAATACTCATATCAGATAAAATAGACTTTAAAATAAAGAATGTTACAAGAGACAAGGAAGGACACTACATAATGATTAAGGGATCAATCCAAGAGGAAGATATAACAATTATAAATATATATGCACCCAACAAGGAGCAGCTCAATACATAAGGCAAATGTTAACAGCTATAAAAGAAAAAATCAATAGTAACACAATAATAGTGGGGGACTTTAACACCTCACTTAAACCAATGGACAGATCATCCAGACTGAAAATTAATAAGGAAACACAAGCTTTAAATGACACAATAGACCAGATAGATTTAATTGATATTTATAGGACATCCCATCTAAAAACAGCAGATTACACTTTCTTCTCAAGTGGACATGGAACATTCTCCAGGACAGATCATATCTTGGGTCACAAATCAAGCCACAGTAAATTTAAGAAAATTGAAATCCTATCAAGCACCTTTTCCGACCACAACGCTATGAGATTAGAAATCAATTACAGGGAACAAAACGTAAAAAAACACAAACAAAAGGGGGTGAAAAAATACGTTACTAAATAACCAAGAGCTCACTGAAGAAATCAAAGAGGAAATCAAAAAATACCTAGAGCCAAATAACAATGAAAACACGAGGATCCAAAATCTATGGGATGCAGCAAAAGCAGTTCTAAGAGGGAAGTTTATAGCAATACAATCCTACCTCAAAAACAAGAAAAACCTCAAATAAACAATCTAACCTTATACCTAAAGGAACTAGAGAAAGAAGAACAAACAAAACCCAAATTAGTAGAAGGAAAGAAATCAAAAAGATCAGAGGAGAAAGAAATGAACTAGAAACAAAAAAAATAGTAGCAAAGATCAATAAAACTAAAAGCTGGTTGTTTGAGAAGATAAACAAAATTGATAAACCATTAGACAGACTCATCAAGACAAAGAGGGAGAGGACTCAAATCAATAAAATTAGAAATGAAAAGAAGTTACAACAGACACTACAGAAATACAAAGCATCTGAAGAGACCACTACAAGCAGCTCTATGCCAATAAAATGGCCAACCTGGAAGAAATGGACAAATTCTTAGAAAGGTATAACCTTCCAAGACTGAACCAGGAAGAAATAGAAAATATGAACAGACCAATCACAAGTCATGAAATTGAAACTGTGATTAAAAATCTTCCAACAAACAAAAGTCCAGGATCAGATGGCTTCTCAGGCGAATTCTATCAAACATTTAGAGAAGAGCTAACACCCATCCTTCTCCAACTCTTCCAAAAAATTGCAGAGGAAGGAACACTCCCAAAGTCATTCTATGAGGCCACAATCACCCTGATACCAAAACCAGACAAAGATACTACAAAAATAAGACAATTACAGACCAATATCACTGATGAATATAGATGCGAAAATCCTCAAAAAATACTAGTAAACAGAAGCCAACAACACATTAAAAGGATCACGCACCATGATCAAGTGGGATTTATCCCAGGGATGCAAGGATTCTTCAATATACGCAAATCAATCAATGTGATACACCATATTAACAAATTGAAGCATAAAAACCATATGATCATCTCAATAGATGCAGAAAAAGCTTTTGACAAAATTCAACAACCATTTATGATAAGAACTCTCCAGAAAGTGGGCATAGAGGGAACCTACCTCAAGATAATAGAGGCCATATACAACAAACCCACAGCAAATATCATTCTCAATGGTGAAAAACTGAAAGCATTTTCTCTAATATCAGGAACAAGACAAGGATGTCCACTCTCACCACTATTATTCAACATAGTTTTGGAAGTCCTAGCCACGGCAATCAGAGAAGAAAAAGAAATAAAATACATGTTGGAAAAGAAGAAGTAAAACTGTCACTGTTTGCTGATGACATGATACTATACATAGCGAATCCTAAAGATGCCACCAGAAAACTACTAGAGCTAATCAATGAATATGGTAAAGTTGCAGGATACAAAATTAATGCACAGAAATCTCTTGCATTCCTATACACTAACAACGAAAGATCAGAGAGAAATTAAGGAAACAATCCCATTCACCATTGCAACAAAAAGAATAAAATTCCTAGGAATAAACCTACCTAAGGAGGTAAAAGACCTGTGTTCAGAAAACTATAAGACACTGATGAAAGAAATCAAAGATGTCACAAACAGATGGAGAGATATACCATGTTCTTGGATTGGAAGAATCAATAATGTGAAAATGACTATACTACCCAAAGCAATCTACAGATTCAATGCAATCCCTATCAAATTACCAATGGCAGTTTTTACAAAACTAAAATAAAAAATCTTAAAATTTGTATGGAGACACAAAAGACCCCAAATAGCCAAAACAATCTGGAGGGAAAAAAACGGAGCTGGAGGAATCAGACTCCCTGACTTCAGACTATACTACAAAGCTACAGTAATCAAGACAATATGGTACTGACACAAAAACAGAAATATAGATCAGTGGAACAGGATAGAAAGCCCAGAGATAAACCCACACACCTATGGTCAACTAATCTATGACAAAGGAGGCAAGGATATACAATGCAGTAAAGACAGTCTCTTCAATAAGTGGTGCTGGGAAAACGGCCCAGCTAGATGAATGAAATTAGACCATTCCCTAACACCACACAAAAAAATAAACTCAAAATGGATTAAAGACCTAAATGCAAGACCAGACACTATAAAATTCTTAGAGGAAAACATAGGCAGAACACTATTTTATATAAATCACAGCAAGATCTTTTTTGACCCACCTCCGAGAGTAATGGAAATAAAAACAAAAATAAAGAAATGGGACCTAATGAAACTTAAAAGCTTTTGCACAGCAAAGGAAACTACAAACAAGACGAAAAGACAACCCTCAGAATGGGAGAAAATATTTGCAAACGAATCAACGGACAAAGGATTAATCTCCAAAATATATAAACAGCTCATGCAGCTCAATACTAAAAAATCAAACCCAAGCAAAAAATGGGCAGAAGACCTAAATAGACTTCTCTCCAAAGAAGAAATACAGATGGCCAAGAGGCACATGAAAAGCTGCTCAACATCAGTAATTATTAGAGAAATGCAAATCAAAACTACAATGAGGTATCACCTCACACCAGTTAGAATGGGCATCATCAGAAAATCTACAAACAACAAATGCTGGAGAGGGTGTGGAGAAAAGGGAACCCTCTTGTACTGTGGGTGGGAATGTAAATTGATACAGCCACTATGGAGAACATTATGGAGGTCCTTAAAAAATTAAAAATAGAATTACCATAGGACCCAGCAATCCCACTACTGGGCATATACCCAGAGAAAACCATATTTCAAATAGACATATGCACCCCAATGTTTACTGCAGCACTATTTACACTAGCCAGGTCATGGAAACAACCTAAATGCCCATCGACAGAGGAATGGATAAAGAAGATGTGGTACATATATACAATTGAATATTACTCAGCCATAAAAAGGAACGAAATTGGGTCATTTGTAGAGACGTGGATGGACATAGAGACTGTTATACAGAGTGAAATAATTCAGAAAGAGAAAAACAAATATTGTATATTAATGCATATATGTGGAATCTAGAAAAATGGTACAGATGAACCAGTTTGCAAGGCAGAAATAGACACACAGATGTAGAGAACAAACGTATGGACACCAAGGGGGAAAGTGTGGGTTCGGGGGGGGTGTTGGTGAGATGAATTGGGAGACTGGGATTGACACATATATGCTAATATGTATAAAACAGATAACTAATAAGAAAAAAATACTATGATAAGTCTGTAGTCTATATGCAGTTTGAAGGGAAGAGAATAATTTTTTGGTTAATGAGGAAAGACTCTAAAGAAACAGTGATATTCAAACTTGCTCTTATGATGAAGGCACGAAAGTAGATTGAGAATAAATTGTGAAGGTCCTTTTTGCCATACTTTAATATATTGGGGGTCAACTAAATTTATTAAACAAGTGGGTGATTTAAGCAGATTTGCATTCCATAATAATTGCTCTGGTCACAGTTACAGATTTACACATGGAGAAACTGGAAACGAGGACAACATTTATAATGTTTTTGCATAAGTTCAGACAACAGAAGATTGAGGGGTGAGCAAAAGTGGTGGAGGTCGAAATGCACAGGAAGAAAGATTCAACATAGTAAGTAACGTCAGAGGTAGTATCTAGAAAATTCAGTGAAGAATTAATTATGGATGCTCCAGATAACAGAGATATAAAAATAACAAATATAGATAAGTGAAAAAAGTCAATCTTAGATGTTACATTAGTTTTTTAGGGCTGCTATAACAAAATACCACAGACTGGATGGCTTAAAACAAAACAAATTAATTTTCTCACAGTTCTGTAGGTTAGAAGTAGAAGAGCAAGCTTTCAGCTGGTTTGGTTTCTCCTGAAGTGACATGTGAGCAGCCCCCAGTTTTGCTAAAGCCTAGTCTATGTCTTCACAGTGCTTTAGAATGTGTGTATATGTGTATAAATGTATGACATATATTTATATATGTTGCTTTGCAGATGGTTGCCTTCTTGCTTTATCCTCACATGGCTTTTGCTCTGTGCATACGTATCCATGGTGTCTCTTCTGTTACTTGTAAAGACACCAGTCATATTGGATTAAGGTTCCACGTTTATGAACACATTTAACCTAAATTACTCCTTTAAAGACCCTATCTTCAAATACAGTCACATTGGGGATTAGGGCTTTGATATATGAATTTGGGTGGGGTGCACAATTCAGTCTATAATAGATGTACTATATTTTGAGACTTTCATCTACAAATATTTGGGGGTATATTTTTGGAAATATACTGGATGGTGAAAAAAAGCCACTGATGTTATGGGTTAATTTGTTATAGCGTGCAATTTAGTAACATATAAAGTAGGAAGAGAATGTTCTCATTAACGTATTTCGAAGGTATATTAATCAGTCTCTTAGCATAATAAATATTTATTTCTCACCCAAACTTTGATGTAAGTTAGTGTAGCCCTCATCTATCTTGTAACTTCTGGATTTGTAACATAGGGGCTCAAAGGTTATTACTGGAGGTTTGCCTCTGAATGTTTTAAGGGGCCAGTACTGGAAGTGTTTTAAATCATTCTCATCCTACGACCCCTTTTTAGAAACAAACCAAGCCACCTAGCCTCCTTATGACTCAAAGTGAGACTGAGAAATGTGGTCTTCCTGTGAATCCACAAAGACAAAGCGATAAACTAAGCACATACCATCACCTCTGTCACATCAGAAATAATTACTAATAATAATCTGCTGTATTCAATTCTAGTTACATTTATTTTATTATGCTCTCTATAAAATTACATATAAACATGATTATGTTTTTTGTTTGTTTCCTGCTTATACTACTTAAAACTCTTATCAGGGTAATTTTTGTATACAATCTTATAGATCTACTTCATTATTTTAATGGGAGCATAGTTTTCTTTTTTATTACAATTACTTTAGCTAGTATTAGGATTAAGGAAAAGGGAGGAATCAAGGAAGATTGTAAGATTTTCATTTTGAGTAATCAAGTAGAGAGTTTTGTCATTTGTTGAAAAGGAAAGAGCTAGCTTGATGGGAAACAAGATCTCTACTTTGGACCTGTGAGGTTGAGATGCCTATTAGAGTGGAAATGTAAAATGGATGATCAAGGGTGCCAATCTGGAACTCAGCCAACACTTTCTATTCAGATTGACTGATTAACTGTCCACAATTTGAAATGCCACCTTTTCAAAGACTAGACATCTACATATAGGTTGTTTCTGCTATTTGTTCCATTAAGTGGTTTTTATTTCCAGTCCTATTCCATTTTCTAATAGTTTTATTATTATTGTTTTAAGGTATTCTTTATTATCTGTAGGACCTTTTCATATTGTTCTCTTCTTTAGAGTCATATATTTAATTATAAAATGATTTCCAGAACCCATTCTTTAGCCTGTTTCCCTTCCAAATAATACATGCTTTGACCCAAAGTCTGTGAGATTGAGGATTGCCTAATAAAAATCTTTTACAAAAATATCATAAAAATCTTATACAAATCTCTTTTTTACTTAAGCTAACTTGAGTGGGCTTCTGCTGTTTGAGAAGAAATGTGCCCTAAGTTATTGATTTTTTTTTTTACACTGTTCATGTAAAAATTATAAGTAAAGTTTTTTTGATAAAAAGTTTTATGTGAATAAACAAGCAAAACTCTCAATAAAACAAAATCACTAATAAATAAGTACAGCTGATTTTAAAAAATTATACATTTCAAAAGATATGGGGATATATGTATATGTATAGCTGATTCGTTTTGTTATAAAGCAGAAACTAACACACCATTGTAAAGCAATTATACTCCAATAAAGATGTTTCAAAAAAAAGATATTATGCCCTTATTCCCCTTAAGCTGCTTAAACAAATTAAACATAGTAAATACTCATTCATGGATTCCATATTTGTGAATTCACCAACTTGCTAAAATTTATTTGTAACCCCTAAATCAATACTCAAGAGGATTTTGCCATCATTCGTGAAACATGCACACAGTAGCAAAAATTTGAGTTGCCCAATGCACACCAGATGAGGCTGGAAAATGCGATGCCTTATCTTCTTGTTTCATCTCTCAAGTCTATACAGGTATCCTTTTTGCGGTCTATTTAATGCCATGTTTTCTGCATTTTTTGCTTATTGTTGGTGACTTTGCTATTTTAAGTGTCACCCCACCCCCCAGAATAGTACTGAAGTGCTCTCTAGTGTTCCTAAGTGCAGGAAGGTTGTGATGTACCTTATGGAGAAAATATGCTTGTTAGACAAGGTTTGTTCAGGCATGAGTTATAGTGTTGTTGGCTGTGAGTTCAATGGTAATAAGTCAACAATATATATTAAACAAGTTGTCTAAACAGAAACACACAAAACAAGGTTATGTAAATGGGACCTAATTAAACTTAAAAGCTTTTGCACAGCAAAGGAAGTGAAACTGACAAAACAAAAAGACAACCTACTAAATGTGAGAAAATACTTGAAAATGGTATGACCAATAAGGGGTTACTATCCAAAATATATAAACAGCTTATACAACTCGATATAAAAAAATACCCAAACAGTTCATTCAAAAAATGGGCAAAAGACCTGAATAGACATTTTTCCAAAGAAGACATACAGATGGCCAACAGCTACATGAAAAGATGCTCAACACTGCTAATCATCAGAGAAATGCAAATCAAAACCACAATTAGATATCACCTCACACCTGTCAGAATGGCTAACATCAAAAAGTCTACAAATAACAAATGATAGAGAGGATATGGAGAAAAGTGAACCCTTGTACACCACTGGTGAGAGTATAAATTGGTACAGTCACTAGAGAAAACAGTATAGAGGTTCCTCAAAAACTAAGAATAGAGCTATCATATGATCCAACAATTCCACTCCTAGGTATATACCCAGAAAAAATGAAAACACTAATTCGAAAAGATACATGCACCTTAATGTTCATAGCAGCACTATTTACAATAGCCAAGATATGGAAGTAACCCAAGTGTCCACCAACAAATGATTGGATAAAGAAGATGTGAGATACACACACAAACACATACATACACAATGGAATATTACTCAGCTATAAAAAAGAATGAAATTCTGCCATTTGCAACAAGGTGGGTGAGCCTAGGGATATTTTCCTTAGTGAAATAAGTCAGACAGAGAAAAACAAATACTGCATGTTATCACTTATATGTGAAAACCAAAAAACTAAAACAAATGAACGAATATAACAAAACAGAAATGGACTCAGAGATATAGAGAACAAACTCATGTTTACTAGTTTGGGGAGAGGGAATGGGGGGGCAAGATAGGGGTATAGAATTAAGAGATACAAACTACTATGTTAAAATAGATAACAAGGATGTACTGTACAACACAGGGAATTATAGCCATTATTATGTAATAACTATAAATGGAGTATTATCTGTAAAAATACTGAATCACTATGTTGTATACCTGAAACTAATATAATATTGTAAATCAACTATACTTCAATTAAAAACAAGGTTATGTGTTGATTTGTTGGTGAAAGTGTGTGACCAGAGTCTCACAGGATGTGAATTCTGTATTTTCCCTAGGAACAGTGGCTCAGTGTTCTCTAATTCAGTGTATACACAGATACATATAAACACACACACACACATTCCAGGATGGACCTCCTCCTGCCTCTAGGCTACAAGAAGCCAAGTTTGTCTACCCGCTGCCTCAGGGGCCTGGAGGAGGGGTTCAGTGCCCCTGCCCTTTCCTTATCTAGGGAGCCCAGGCAGCTGTGACTCCTGCATCAGTCTGTGGCATTAGCTTGGCCTTCTAGATGGAATTTGGGTGCCTGCTTCTCAGCTCTGCTCATGACAGCTTGACCCCTCCTTCTAACGAACTCAGACTTATCTGTTTCTATTTTTTCTTCTAGAAATTAGAGTTTCTGGTGCTCCCAGCACCTATGCAGTGTTGGGTGGGGCTGGGATTGGCTATCAAGAGGGATCCGAAGGATCGCTCACCCCCAAACCCCTACCAATCCAGAACTATTTGAAGTGATATAGATATAGTTGTACATTTTTCATAAAATGAGTTATAGTTTAGAAGAAGTTGATGTCATTTTAATGCAAAGTGTTTCTATATTATGAATGTAGCTTCTATTTATTTTTCATTTGGAGTTTTAATTAGACTTTTATAATTATATGATGTTTCTATTCTAAATTACTACTGTAATGACTTACATTTAAAGATTTCCTGAAATTGTAGCATTCTCGCATTCTTAGAGTAAACCCTAGTTGGAAATACACAACATACCTTTTCTACCAAAATATTTACCAAAACATAAATAACAAGCAAAAAGAATATAGATCATTATTGTGAAACTGGATTAATTTATCACAAATTTTAAAAAGCCCACATAATCAATGTTCAGATGAAGCAAAGGAACACTAGTGGGACGAAGGAAAGGCCCTCTCTCTTATGCCCCTTCCCAGATATTACTTCACATTCAAGGTAACTATGATCCTGTTATCGAGGACCATGGTTTAATACTACTTGTATTTAAATTTATATAAATAAAATCATAGTGTATAAAGATTTGAATGTCTTTCTTCTTTTTTCAGAATTACTGTACATTTCTGCAATTCATCCATGTAGGTGCACATAGTATAGTTTGTATTTTTTTTAAATGTAGCTCATTAGAAAATTCTTGAATCTTGCCTTGCACATAAATAAGGGCAAGTTGCCCAATTTTCTATTTCATTCTCTCATGCCACGTTAAAAATTAATTCAATGATAATGAATCTTAGTCCATAGATTCAGTTGTGCAAGAACAATGACATTAAAAAATAACGTATTTTCTGTATCTCAACACTAGCTCTGAATTCAAGTCCCTTTCTTCCTTGACCTGTTTTTGTTTCATTATCCTAGGATAATTCAGAAAACTTAATCAGAAGAGGCTACATCTGAGCCTTAGTAACAGGTTAATAAACGTTGTGGCTCAAATGTCTATTATTCCTGCTCTCACGGTTCCTTTTGGTCTAGAAATAACCTGTTACTTCTGTGCCATGACTGGGTTATAGGAGTCTTCTTTGAGATTACCTGTGATCCCCCATGTCTAGCTGTGCTATTCAGGAATTTCTATCTGACACCTCCATCAATCCTTCATAGTGATCCTAAGCACCAGGGCTTATTGTTACTTCTGTGTTAAGGACATTTACAACTCTCCTTATTTTCCTCCTATTACCCAACCAGGTTTAATATCCCTTTTGGTTTCATGACTATTTTTTCCCCTTCAAGATATTATGCTCTTATATGGAATCTTTAAAAAAAAAAATGGTTCTGAAGAACCTAGGGGCAGGACAGGAATAAAGACGCAGACATAGAGAATGGACTTGAGTACACGGGAAGGGGGAAGGGTAAGCTGGGACGAAGTGAGAGAGTGGAATGGACATATATACACTACCAAATGTAAAATAGGTAGCTAGTGGGAAGCAGCCGCATAGCACAGGGAGATCAGCTCTGTGTTTTGTGTCCACCTAGAGGGGTGGGATAGGGAGGGTGGGAGGCAGACACAAGAGAGAGGAGATATGAGGATATACGTATATGTATAACTGATTCACTTTGTTATACAGCAGAAACTAACACACCATTGTAAAGCAATTATACTCCAATAAAGATGTTTTAAAAAAATGATATTATGCTCTTATTCCCCCTTTATTTATCTACACCACTTTCAAGATTTTTTTCGAGCTTAGACATTTTGCTGGGAAAAGCACACCAGACACAAAGGCAACTTCTAATTTTTGCTTTCCCATTTGCCTCCTCTCAAGTAATGAATTAGAGATCAGTTTACAAATTTAAATGGGGGAAGAGACAGGGAATTAAATATTGTTAATAAATATACATATTTTTATATCTTGTTTTTTATATATCACCAGTTCCTCAAAATTTACATATGGTACAGACATAGAATGAGGATAAAAATTATTTGGTGAGAAAAAAAAAAACAAAACAACTTTCCTATTCTTTATATCCAGCTGTTCAGATGCCTTCTAATTCTAAATTTTTATTACTCTAAATATTGAAAGTCTTTGCATCTTCTGAGTTATTAAAGCTCTCCAAATCTAAAACATCCTGGTAGACTCAATTATTTTACTCCTTCTGAGAGTATACATATTGGTTTTATAGAATATCAACAGCAAAAGGAGAATTAGAGATTATTTAAGCTAATCTTCTCATTTTATGGAAGAGAACCCTGAGATCCAGAGGAAAGAAATGACATAAGTGAGCCTAAAGTATTTGCCCCAATGGTATACCTTTTCACACATCGATGCCTGTTTTGAATCAAGGTGAAGTCTGTGGGAATTACATTAATTACATGTAACTTACCTTTATAAGAATTAGTGCTGAATCCTGAATACATTTTTAAAATCATATTTTAAGATCAGAGTTGAAAAAAATATTATTTTCAAATACTTTAACCTTACTTCTCACAGAGTGGAAATCTTTCTCTTTTCATTAGATCTAGTAATACAAAGGTAAGAAAAGTAGACTATTAATAGTCTACTTTTAAACTGTTATATATAATGTTAAACTGAGATAATTTATAGTTATCTACTAATAAACTGAGATAACTATAAATTATCTCAGTTTAACATTATATGCCTGAATATTATATTCTCTAAAATTTTAACAAGATTTTGGAGAAACAAAAGAGTATCATATATTTATATTTTTATGTCTAAGTTCCCAAACATCTTAGTCAACCACATATAAATATGCAATTTTATAACTAGCTTCCCTTAAGATACATATGTAAATGATATGGCTGATAATCAAATCAGACTCCTTCCTTTATTTTTTGTTGCATCACAACTTAAACTAAGGTATAATTTTATTTTATATGCCAACAAAATTGTCATTCTGCAAAATAGCCTTCATAATATATATTAAGGCCATATAAAATGAATTATTATTGTAACTAAGTGTGCACTGTGAAATGGTTTAGTAAAACACTGGCTTGCATGACATATTCTTGTCTTGCTTAACAACTGTAATAAAATAGGAATGATAGGGCTTTAAAGAACAGTGTAGAATTAGAAATAGAAATTACTGTGCATTATATTGCCATTTGATATGATGCACTGTAGCTTGCTGACAGTAATCTTAATGAGGATTATACCAGAGATATCAAAAATATATGTTGTCATCTATTAACAATCAAATACTCAAAGGTATTTATCTTGTGTCTATATTTGCATGCTACTTTTAAAAGGCTCTTATTTTAATTAACAGAATATTGAAATCCCATTTGAAAAGAAATTTGAATGCTAAATTAAACCATCAATAAAATTCAACAGAGACAACATACTGAGAAAATGCAGAAAATCTGAATGGCTGTGAAATTTGGATTGTGAAAGACAAATTAAATTCAACTGGGGAGATGTATTATCTGGTACTGACATTCAGAAAAATTTTCAAGATTTGGCCATTGGCTTAACCAAGTGGATAACGTAATATGTATCTATTCCCAGGAGATGAGTAGGATATGTAGTTCTGTTTAAATCTTCAAGCAATCGTACAATTAGTGGTCTGTATTTTCTGCATTGCCATTGAAGAATCCAAATGTATCTTTAATTATTTAGGACTTTCAGTTAAATACATCAGGGATCCTAATCTAAGTAATATAGGGCTAAGGTTGGGGTGAAGTTTATTGGCTAAATAGATCCAATTCATTGAACAAATCAACAGAAAGGCAGGGAGGAATCTGGACCAAAAATACATTTGGATCGCAAACACTGACTGGTTCATCTAATATGTTCTTCTCCACTTGTGTTGGGTGTATTAGTTTTTTACATATTTCTTGCTACATGATGGAAAGTTGGCAAACACCAGGTTCAAAGTTTCTATTTTACATCTTAAGCCTTTTCTGATTTCAAATTTTATAATCTTAGATAAAGTTTCTAGTTATCCCAGCTTGGGTTTGGTTCTTACACATGGCCAAGGTTTAGCTGGATAATGGAAGGATGAAAAAGTTATACTGTGGGCAAAACTGTCTGGAGTAGGGCAAGTTTTATAGAAGGAGCCGTTCTTCTCAGAAGACAAAATAAACAGAAATAATTATTGTCTTGCACTCAAGTTGTAATTGCATATGAGATATATGCATATACCGAAACTATCCATGGTCTCTGTTTAGGTTAATTAATTCATCTGAAATTAGTTGTTGAGTACCTACTATGTGCTAAGCACATAGCTGTGCTAAGCACCTCAGATACCACAGTGAAGAAGACTGATAGCTTCTTTGCCCTCACATAATGCACATTTTAGTGTGGAGATAGCCAAAGTTTATAAACAAATACAAAAACTTTCTATTGTGTGAAATAAACAAGGGATTGAGATGAAGAAAGGCATAGGGTGGCTATTTAAATAATATGGTCAGTGAAGAACTGTTTGGGGAATCATTCTAGTCAGTGAAAAAAAAAGAAAAAAGCATGTGCAGTCTCTGAATTGTAAAAGACTGTGGTCTATAACTAGTGAAATACAGGGTAGTCTTAGTTAAGGTTGGAGAAATGACTAGATCATACAGAAACTCAAAGGCCTGGAGTATGAATTTTATTCTAAATGCAATGTGAAGCTTTTGAAGCATTTCAAGCTATGGAACGATATGATCTCATTTATATTTTTAAAAGTTGCACTCTTGCTGAATGATTTGGGGTGATGGATGAAAAAAACTTATTTGGTGATATCTTGGATATGGGGGTTGTGAGAAATTAAGAATCTAGGATAAGTCCTTGTTTTCGAAATTTAGTAAGTAGATAGATGGTGCTACCAAGTAGTAAGATGGAGAAGACTTATGTATGCACAAATAACTGTGGTAGAAAGAAATGGAGAGCTCACTGCAGTGCATGATAATGTTGAAATAAGAGACATACAAATAAAAAAATCAGGTAACTAGATGCATGAGTCTAGAGTTCAAGTGAGGACAGAAACTGCTTTTAGTATGGTGTGTTGTCTCTCAGGCATATTCCATGATCTCGATTCAGAACCTTAGGGGTTTACATTATGACGTCCTCTTCCATTATGGCTAGCCATAAGTTCTATACAAATTGTTTTCCTACCCATGATATCTTTATAATATTAGAGATTAGAGGGTCCATTGGGTCCTATGGTCCAAATGGCACAAATACCTGGAGCTCCTGCAGATTTTTTTTTCTATTCTACACCTAACTTAAAACAATTAAATTACTTAAGTAAATTATTGTAGGTCTTTTGTGGGAGGATATATATCTACTAATGACAGTTGCCATGATTTTCCTTTGTCCTTTCAAATAGGAATGTAGGCTCTCTTTCAGTGGTTTCATAGTCTAAGAAATGGCTCAGGTTTGGTAAATGACCATGGACCATGACTATTTTGGGGCTGCTTTTCTTGATTTCCTCATAATCCCTTGATAATTTGAGTTATTATAAAGGTTAAGCAATACTTTTTTGACTCATGTTTCTTCCTTCTAGAAACAACTGCAATACATCAGTCATCTCCACGACCCTCTGAAGATGAGCCCCTTCAACTGCCACTCTGATGTTGCTGTTCATTGCAAATATTGTGCCCATCTGGCTTTTGACATTTAAGTGCCACCACCTGACCTCTTAGGGGACCAATTCCTTTACAGCATCACCTGCGGTTAGCCCTGACCTACAAGAAGGAGCCACCACTCAAAGATGGTGGTGCACCTTTAATCAGCACATTTTGTTGTTGTTTTGTTATAACTTTGGTAGATGGAGTTTCCTCTAGGCTCATCAGTGGAATATTGTTGGCCAGTGGAACTTCTAACCTTATGCTGTACATTTACTTTACAATTCCCAATTCTCTAATCCTATGATCTTTTCCTTCACTATCACAGAATTTTGGCATTCCTATTTCATTTAACATGAGTCATCACTTTATCCAAGCTTAAAAGAGAAATCCTAATAGCATGGTGGAACCACCTACCAGAATTCTTGTCAGGGTGTTAAATTTTGTATCATGGGAAGGTATTCCCATATCAGCAAACTTTCCCTTTTATCAACTTTATGTTCTCCCTTTTCTATCAAACACCCTCAAGATCCAGTCACAGCTCCTGAAAATACTTATTAACCAGATCCTGAAACTTTTTTTTTCATTACCTCTCCTCCCTTTGAAATCCCAGTTTCAATTCAGCCAGGCTATGCTAGGTTTAAGTTCTGTTATTGATCTAGCTGCCTAGAATGGACAAAAAGGTGAATCCTAAGGCAGGAAAGCTTTGTTTTGTAAGGTACCCTCATGATCTTCAAACAAGGAAAAAGGGAAACATCTTCTAAAGGGGGTAACATGCCACTTCTGTGGGCTCAGTTAAGAGGAATCTGCAAGTAGAAAGTTCTCGAATGTCCCTAAGCTATTATCCATATACCATAATTCCCTCTTAGATCCCTTTTATTTTTATTTAAGTCATAACATGAAACCCTTAGTGAAAGAGAAAGGCTTGTATAAACATGTATAATAAACTCATGTGAAAATATAAAGAAGACTAATTAGCTAAATGTGTTTCAAAAGAAAAGAAAATTACCCTTCTAAAGAGTATTTTTTTCAAAATGACACTATTTTTACCATGAGCAGATTCTTATAATTCAGAAAACAACGACTTGAACATAATGTTTAAAAACTCAAATGAAATCACATACAAAAATGATCTTACATGGCTATTTATAATGGAACTAGATACAAGAGAAAAGATTTTCTAATTGTGGTTACTTTGTGACATTGTGATGACATTTTGGAAAATTATTTCAGTTCTCTAATTACTGTTACTCATCTGAAAATTACAATAAAAAAGAATACACTTCATAGTGGTTTGCTATAAGTATTGAAAATAATAAATATAAGGCTCTTAGTACATGGTACATAGTAGGTACTTAATAGATGTTTGTTGAATAAATGAATTTTAATCATTCAATGCAAATTAACAATTATCTTTACATTAATTACAAATAACATATGTCCATGTGGGAAGAAATTCTCTGAAAAATATCGTAGGAAACAATAAAACTAACCAAAAAGACAAGGCTTTTATATGACCATTTAAATTTCTATTCCTAGCAGGTCTAAAGTTGCCAAGATTTGTAACATATTCTGAGTAAAAACAGTTTCATTTTTTTTGGGGGGGGGGGTTGTTTGTTTTTTTCTTATTGAGTTGTATGAGCTATCTGTATATATATATTTTTTTTGAATTTTTGAATTTTATTTATTTTTTTATACAGAAGGTTCTTATTAGTTGTCCACTTTATACATATTAGTGTATACATGTCAATCCCAATCTCCCAATTCATCACACCACAACAACCACCAACCCCTCCCGCTGCGTTCCCCCCTTGGTGTCCATAAGTTTGTTCTCTACATCTGTATCTCTATTTCTACCCTGCAAACCGGTTTATCTGTACCATTTTTCTAGGTTCCACATATATGCGTTAATATACGATATTTGTTTTTCTCTTTCTGACTTACTTCACTCTGTATGACAGTCTCTAGATTCATCCACATCTCTACAAATGACCCAATTTTGTTCCTTTTTATGGCTGAGTAATATTCCATTGTATGTATGTACCATAACTTCTTTATCCATTCGTCTGTCGATGGGCATTTATGTTGCTTCCATGACCTGGCTATTGTAAATAGTGCTGCAATGAACATTTGGGTGCATGTGTCTTTCTGAATTATGGTTTTCTCTGGGTATATGCCCAGTAGTGGGATTACTGGGTCATATGGTAATTCTATTTTTAGTTTTTTAAAGAACCTCCATACTGATCTCCATAGTGGCTGTATCAATTTACATTCCCACCAACAGTGCAAGAGGGTTCCCTTTTCTCCACACCCTCTCCAGCATTTGTTGTTTGTAGATTTTCTGATGATGCCCATTCTAACTGGTGTGAGGTGATACCTCATTGTAGTTTTGATTTGCATTTCTCTAATAATTAGTGATGCTGAGCAGCTTTTCATGTGTTTCTTGGTCATCTGTATGTCTTCTTTGGAGAAATGTCTATTTAGGTCCTCTGCCCATTTTTGCATTGGGTTGGTTTTTTTTTTTTTAATATTGAGCTGCATGAGCTGTTTATATATTTTGGAGATTAATCCTTTGTCCGTTGATTCGTTTGCAAATATTTCCTCCCATTCTGAGGGTTGTATTTCCGTCTTGTTTGTAGTTTCCTTTGCTGTGCAAAAGCTTTTAAGTTTCATTAGGTCCCATTTGTTTACTTTTGTTTTTATTTCCATTACTCTAGGAGGTGGATCAAAAAAGATCTTGCTGTGATTTATGTCAAAAAGTGTTCTGCCTATGTTTTCCTATAAGAGTTTTATAGTGTCCGGTCTTACATTTAGGTTTCTAACCAATTTTGAGTCTATTTTTGTGTATTGTGTTAGGGAGTGTTCTAATTTCATTCTTTTACATGTAGCTGTCCAGTTTTCCCAGCACCACTTATTGAAGAGGCTGTCTTTTCTCCACTGTATATCCTTGCCTCCTTTGTCATAGATTAGTTGACCATAGGTGTGTGGGTTTATCTCTGAGCTTCCTATCCTGTTCCACTGATCTATATTTCTGTTTTTGTGCCAGTACCATATTGTCTTGATTACTGTAGCTTTGTAATATAGTCTGAAGTCAGGGAGTCTGATTTCTCCAGTTCCGTTTTTTTCCCTCAAGGCTGCTTTGGCTATTCGGGGTCTTTTGTGTCTCAATACAAATTTTAACATTTTTTGTTTTAGTCCTGTAAAAACTGCCATTAGTAATTTGATAGTGATTGCATTGAATGTGTAGATTGCTTTTGGTAGTATAGTCATTTTCACAATATTGATTCTTCCAGTCCAAGAACATGGTATATCTCTCCATCTGTTTGTGACATCTTTGATTTCTTTCATCAGTGTCTTATAGTTTTCTGAGCACAGGCCTTTTACCTCTTTAGGTAGGTTTATTCCTAGGTATTTTATTCTTTTTGTTGCAATGGTAAATGGGAGTGTTTCCTTAATTTCTCTTTCGGATTTTTTCATCAATAGTGTATAGCAATGCAAGAGATTTCTGTGCATTAATTTTGTATCCTGCAACTTTACCAAATTCATTGACTAGCTCTAGTAGTTTTCTGGTGGCATCTTTAGGATTCTCTATGTATAGTATCATGTCATCAGCAAACAGTGACAATTTTACTTCTTCTTTTCCAATTTGTATTCCTTTTATTTCTTTTTCTTCTCTGATTGCTGTGGCTAAAACTTCCAAAACTATGTTGAATAATAGTGGTGAGAGTGGGCATCCTAGTCTTGTTCCTGATTTTAGAGGAAATGGTTTCAGTTTTTCACCACTGAGAATGATGTTGGCTGTGGGTTTGTCCTTTATGGCCTTTATTACATTGACGTAAGTTCCCTCTACGCCTTCTTTCTGGAGAGTTTTTATCATAAATGGGTGTTGAATTTTGTCAAAAGCTTTTTCTAGATCTATTGAGATCATCATATGGTTTTTATTCTTCAATTTGTTAATATGGTGTATCACATTGATTGATTTGTGTATATTGAAGAATCCTTGCATCCCTGGGATAAATCTCACTTGATCATGGTGTGTGATCCTTTTAATGTGCTGTTGGATTCTGTTTGCTGGTATTTTGTTGAGGATTTTTGCATCTATATTCATCAGTGATATTCGTCTGTAATTTTCTTTTTTTGTAGTATCTTTGTCTGGTTTTGGTATCAGGGTGATGCTGGTCTCATAGAATGAGTTTGGGAGTGTTCCTTCCTCTGCAATTTTTTGGAAGAGTTTGAGAAGGATGGGTGTTAGTTCTTCTCTAAATGTTTGATAGAATTCACCTGTGAAGCCATCTGGTCCTGGACTTTTGTTTGTTGGAAGATGTTTAATCACAGTTTCAATTTCATGACTTGTGACTGGTCTGTTCATATTTTCTATTTCTTCGTGGTTCAGTCTTGGAAGGTATACCTTTCTAAGAATTTGTCCATTTCTTCCAGGTTGCCCATTTTATTGGCATAGAGTTGCTTGTAGTGGTCTCTTCAGATGCTTTGTATTTCTGTGGTGTCTGTTGTAACTTCTCCTTTTTCATTTCTAATTTTGTTGATTTGAGTCCTCTCCCTCTTTTTCTTGATGAGTCTGGCTAATGGCTTATCAATTTTGTTTATCTTCTCAAAGAATCAGCTTTTAGTTTTATTGATCTTTGCTATTGTTTTCTTTGTTTCTATTTCATTTATTTCTGCTCTGATCTTTATGATTTCTTTCCTTCTGCTAATTTTGGGTTTTGTTTGTTCTTATTTCTCTATTCCTTTAGGTGCAAGGTTAGATAGTTTATTTCAGATTTTTCTTGTTTCTTGAGGTAGGGTTTTATTGCTAGAAACTTCCCTCTTAGAACTGCTTTTGCTGCATCCCATAGGTTTTGGATCATCATGTTTTCATTGTCATTTGTCTCTAGGTATTTTTTGATTTCCTCTTTGATTTCTTCAGTGATCTCTTGGTTATTTAGTAACATACGGTTTAGCCTCCACGTGTTTGTTTTTTACGTTTTTTTCCCTGTAATTCATTTCTAATCTCATAGCATTGTGGTTGGAAAAGATGCTTGATATGATTTCAATTTTCTTAAATTTACTGAGGCTTGATTTGTGATCCAAGATGTGGTCTATCCTGGAGAATGTTCCATGTGCACTTGAGAAGAAAGTGTAATCTGCTGTTTTTGGATGGAATGTCCTATAAATATCAATTAAATCTATCTGGTCTATTGCGTCATTTAAAGCTTGTGTTTCCTTATTAATTTTCTGTTTGGATGATCTGTCCATTGGTATAAGTGAGGTGTTAAAGTCCCCCACTATTACTGTGTTACTGTCAATTTCCTCTTTTATAGCTGTTAGCTGTTGCCTTATGTATTGAGGGGTTCCTATGTTGGGTGCATATATATTTATAATTGTTACATCTTCTTCTTGGATTGATCCCTTGATCATTATGTAGTGTCCTTCCTTGTCTCTTGTAACATTCTTTATTTTAAAGTCTATTTTATCTGATGTGAGTATAGCTACTCCAGCTTTCTTTTGATTTCCATTTGCATGGAATATCTTTTTCCATCCCCTCACTTTCAGTCTGTATGTGTCCCTAGGTCTAAAGTGGGTCTCTTGTAGACAGCATATATATGGGTCTTGTTTTTGTATCCATTCAGCAAGCCTGTGTCTTTTGGTTGGAGCATTTAGTCCATTCATGTTTATGGTAATTTTTGATATGTATGTTCCTGTTACTATTTTCTAATTGTTTTGTATTTGTTTCTGTAGGTCCTTTTCTTCTCTTGTGTTACCCACTTAGAGAAGTTCCTTTAGCATTTGTTGTAGAGCTGGTTTGGTGGTGCTGAATCTCTTAGCTTTTATTTGTCTGTAAAGCTTTTAATTTCTCCATCAAATCTGAATGAGATCCTTGCCGGGTAGAGTAATCTTGGTTGTAGGTTCTTCCCTTTCATCACTTTAAATATATCATGCCACTCCCTTCTGACTTGTAGAGTTTCTGCTGAGAAATCAGCTGCTAACTGTATGGGAGTTCCCTTGTATGTTATTTGTCATTTTTCCCTTGCTGCTTGCAATAATTTTTCTTTGTCTTTAATTTTGCCAATTTGATTATTATGTGTCTCGGTGTTTTTCTCCTTGGGTTTATCCTGTATGGGACTGTCTGCGCTTCCTGGACTTGGGCGGCTATTTCCTTTCCCATGTTAGGGAAGTTTTCGACTATAATCTCTTCAAATATTTTCTCGGGTCCTTTCTCTCTCTCTTCTCCTTCTGGGACCCCTATAATGCGAATGTTGCTGCATTTAATGTTGTTCCAGAGGTCTCTTATGCTGTCTTCATTTCTTTCATTCTTTTTTCTTTATTCTGTTCCACAGCCATGGATTCTACCATCCTGTCTTCCAGGTCACTTATCCGTTCTTCTGCCTCAGTTATTCTGCTATTGATTCCTTCTAGTGTATTTTTCATTTCAGTTATTGTATTGTTCATCTCTGTTTGTCTGTTCTTTAATTCTTCTAGGTCTTTGTTAAACATTTCTTGCATCTTTTCGATCTTTGCCTCCATTCTTTTTCCGAGGTCCTGGATCATCTTCACTATCATTATTCTGAATTCTTTTTCTGGAAGGTTGCCTATCTCCACTTCATTTAGTTGTTTTTATGGGGTTTTATCTTGTTCCTTCATCTGGTACATAGCCCTCTGCCTTTTCATCTTGTCTGTCTTTCTGTGAATGTGGTTTTTGTTTCACAGCCTGCACGACTGTAGTTCTTCTTGCTTCTGCTGTCTGCCCTCTAGAGGAGGAGGCTATCTCAAGAGTTTCATATCTTAAGGCACAGAGTATTCAATTGATATATTTTATTGAATTCCATGATAAAAATAGCTCTATGAAGAAATACACAGGTTTAAAATATTTTATTTAACACATTTTTCAAATCCTATGTATATAAATGACTATTTTGCAATAACCTAGGTGTTGCATGTTGTTTTGATGATGCTTTTATTGTTCCCAAACATTTTAGAATCCCTCTTTGGATACAACTTTAGAACTAATACATGAGAGTACACAACACATAAATACATACACACACATTATATCATTTTATAATCAATATCATTTTATAATCAATATAATTTATATCTTAATAAAAACTTTATTATCCCATATTTTCATCCCACCCACACTATTCACAAACACCAGAAACATATTTGACAAGATTAAGTACACTCAGACAAATGTGTTATAAAATGTGAAGGCAAATCTACAAAATATAGCTGCCAAACATAGTTTGGCAAAGGTAGCATCACCAGAATAGATGTATGACCAACGAAGGCAACACCTTAAAAAACCATAATGATTATTTTCAAACATAAAGTCAATAAATTTTAGGTTGGTTTAATTAAATATGCTATATCCTCTTTGGATATCTACCCTTTCATTAATTTCCACCTAGAACAAGGAGGCTTTATGCTGTATATTATTTTAAAATGGTAATTTGGAGATCATTGGTTTCTTGATGGATGTTAATATTTCTGAATACATGGGTTTTTAATAATAAATTAAATTAATATGATAGATATTTCATTGCTCAATAGTACACATGCCCATGCTAAAATAAAAAGTCATATGTAATGATTTCAATGTAGGAAAGAGAAATTCTCAGTTATTAAAAAAAAAGCAAAAACCCCAAAAAAACCTCAAAACATAGAATTGCACTATACACATTAAAATTCACTTGATTTAGTATTTTTGAGGAAAAAAATATATATACCAAATAAAAATGCTTCCTTTTATCATTTTAGAAAAAGAGGTAGGGTTTCCTAAAGGATAAGATTGGAGAAGATAAATTGAAGGGATACTGGTAAACAATTTAAGAAGCTTACAAACCAATTAACTTTATCATTATTTCAAGTTATTCTTCTTAATTTTTATACACATAGTGATTTTTGTAGATATGAAATACTTAGAAATAAATGCCCAGCTATGCACAATCTACCTAAAAAAATAGTACATAATAATGGTTTGAAGGCCTAAATATGTCTCTCCTAATTATATTCTTATCTCTTCACCTCAAGAATAATACAAATTTTATCACTGCCATGAATTTTAAAATTAATAGACTTCATTTTTAGCACAGTTTTAGGTTTATAGAACAATTGAGCAGGAAGTGCAGAGAGTTCCCATATATCCCTTCCCCCAAATTTTCCCCTATTATTAACATCTTGCATGAGTGTGACACATTTGTTATAGTTGATGAACCAATACTGATATATTGTTCTCAGCTAAATTCCATAATACATGAGGGTTCACTCTGTTTTGTACAGTTCTGTAGGCTTTGACAAATTTCTATGCCATACACCCAACATTATAGGATCATATAGAATAGTTTCATTGCTCTAAATATCACATCTTCTCTAGCCATTCATCCAGTACCCAACTCATGCCCCCCACCTCCCAAATGAGACCCTGGCAACCACTGATTTTTTTACTGTCTCTATAGTTTGGCCTTTTCCATAATATCATATAGTTGGACCAATACAGTATGTAAGCTTTTCAGACTAGCTCCTTAGACCCAAAATATTCATTTAAGATTCCTCCAAATCCTTTAGTGGCATGATAGCTCATTTCTTTTTATCATTGAATAATATTCTATTATATAAGTGTACCACCGTTTATCTATTACCCTGTTGAAGGACATCTTGGTTTAGTCTAATTTTTGACAATTATGACTAAAAATTCTGTAAACATTTGTCTGCAGGTTTTTATACGTACATAAGATTTTCACTTATTTGCATAACAAAATTGGTGGATGATAATCTGTATGTTTACTTATGTAAGAAAATGTAGTTGTCTTCCAAAGAGGCTGCACTATTTTGCATTGTAACCAGCAATTAGTGAGGTTCCTTGTTCTACATACTCTTGAGCATTTGGGTGTCGTCAGTGTTTTGGAATTTACTAAATGTAAAGATGTTGTGTATCATCTCATATGTTTATTTGCCATCTTGTATATCTTCTTTGGAGATGTATCTGTACAGATATTTTGCACACTTATTAGGTTGTATTCTTATTGTTGAATTTAAGTATTATGTGTATATTTTTGATAAAAGTCCTTTATTAGATAGTGTTTTGCAAATCCACAATCCCAGTATGTGGCTTGTCTTTTCATTCTCTTACCAGAGAAGTTATTGCCAAATGAAGGTCACCTATATTTTATCCTATGTTATTTTCTAGGAATTTTATAGTTTTTATTTTACACTTAGGTCTATAATCCATTATGAATTAATCTTTGTAAAAAGTGTAATATCTGTGTCTGGATTCACTTTTTTGCATGTGGATGTACTGGTGATCCAGCACCATTTTTTGAAAAGACTACCCTTTTCCACCGAATCACCTTTCCTTTCTTGTCAAAGACAAGTTCACTATATTTTAGTGTGGTCTCTCTGGGCTCTCTGTTCTGTTACAGGAATCTAGTTATCTATTCTTTCACCAATACCACACTGTCTTGATTAGTGTAGTTCTAGAGTAAGTCTTTAAGTTAGTAGTGTCGGTCCCCCAGCTTTGTTCTTGTTCAGTATTGTGTTGGCTATTCTGGGCGTTTTGCTTTCCACATAAAAGTTAGAATATGTAACTATTCACAAAGTAACTTGCTGGAATTTTTATTACGATTGCATTCAACTTGTAGATAAAGTTGAGAACTGACATCTTTATAATAATATTGAGTCTTTCTATCCATGAACATGGAGTATCTCTCCATTTATTTAATTCTTCTTTGATTTTGTTTATCAAAGTATTGTAGTTTTCCTTATATAAATTTTGTAAATATTTTGTTACATTTACACTGAAGCATTTAATTTTGGGGGTACTAATGTAAATGGTATTGCACTTTTAATTTCAAATTCCATTTGTTCATTGCTGGTATATAGGAGGCAATTAACTTTTGTATATTAAACATATGCTGTAACCTTGCAATAATCATTTATTAGTTCCAGGAGTATTTTTCTTAATTCTCTGGAATTTTCTACATAGATGATCATCTCATATGTAAAGACAATTCTATGTCTTCACTCCCAAGCTATATAATTTTTCTTTTTCTTGTCTTATTGTATTAGCAAGGACTTCCAGTGCCAAGTTTTATAGGAGTGGTGAGAGAGAATATCCTTGCCTTGTTCCTGATCATAGGAGAAAGCATCTAGTTTCTCAAGATTAAGAGCAATGTTTGTTGCAATTTTTTGATAAACGTTCCTATCATGCTGAGGAAGTTCCATTTTTTCCTAGCTTGTTGAGAGTTTTTATCATGAATGGGTGTTGTGCTTTGTTAAGTGCTTATTCTCCATCCATTGATATGATCATATGATTTTCCTTTTTTGGCCTGATGATGTGAACAGCCTTAATTGATGGTCGAATGTTGAACCAGCCTTGCATACCTGTCCTTATAAATAAATTTGGAAGTGTTCCCTTTGCTTCTGTTTTCTCAAATATATTCTAGAGAAATTGGTATCACATCTTATTTAACTTCTACCTGTCAAATCTGTTCATTTCTGGTGTTAAAGTTTCCAACTATAATGTATTTGTTTATTACTCTTTGCAGTCTTATCAGTTTTTACTTCATGTACTTTGATGCTCTGTTGTTAGGTACATGCATTAAGGATTGTTATTTCTTCTTGGAGTATTGACCCTTTATCATGTAATGCTTGTCTTTATCCCTGATAACTTTCCTTGCTCTGAAATCTGCTATGTTGGATATTAATACAGCTATCCCTGCTTTCTTTTGATTAGCATTAGTGTGGTATATCTTTCTTCATTCCTTTACTTTTAGTCTACATGTATCTTTACATTGAAAGTGGGTTTCTTGTAGACAACATATAATTAGGTGTTGTTTTTTGATCCACTCTGACAATCTCTGTCTTTGAATTGGTGTATTTATTCCATTCATATTTCATTTGATTATTTATACAGTTAGAATAATAGTGACCATGTTTTAACTGTTTCCTAGTTGTTACCCTTATTATTTAATTCTTTTTTCTTTTCACTCTTTTTCTGCTATTTATTGTAATAATTTAATGTGATCTCATTTTCTTTCTTCTATTAGCATTTAATTATGCTTATTTTTATTTTTTTAGTGGTTGCTTCTGAGTTTATGATATATATTTACTACTAACTTTTTTTCCACTTTCAAACAACAGTATATTGTTACATGGGTAGTGCAAGTACCTTATAACAATTTATTCTCAATTTCTTTCTCCCATCTCTTATTATATTTCTGTCATTCATTTCACTTATCTATAAGTTATATTTATCCAATACATGATGCAATTATTAATTTGAACATAGATCATTTAAGAATAAGAAAAATAAAGGATTTACCTTGTCAAATGCTCTTCCTTTATTTATGTAGATCCACATTTCTGATCCATATTATTTTGCTTCTCTCTAAAGAAATTCAGAGAGAATTTAAAAATTCTCTCAGAGAGAAATTCAAGAACATTTTTTGCAAGGTAGTTCTACTGGCAACAAATTCCCTCAGTTTTTGTTTGTCTAAGAAAGTCTTTATCTCTGCATCATTTGTGTAGGATCATTTCACTGGATACAGAATTCCAGGTTTTTGGAATTTTTTCCTTTCAATACTTTATATATTTCACTCTGTTAGTCATTTTGCTTGAGTTTCTGACTTCTCACTCTTGTGGTAGGTAGTAGCCTTGGGTTGAAAAGAGGAAAATTAAAAGCAGCAGGAAAAGATAATCTTTTACTTCTTAAGTGACAAATCCCTGTTACTCCCAAATCCCATCCTTGAATCTATGGCTGCCATCATTTGTCTTTCTCCAGGATGGGTTTCAGACCATAGCATTTGTGCATTTTCCTGTAGTTCAGGGCACCACATCTAATCCAATACTTTTATGTAAAGCAGCAGTTATTATTTTTTAATTAGATTCATCTTATTGAGTAGAATTTGCTACTAGCTACAGTCAGTTTGCACACAGTCCTACAAACATACACGGAAACACCTATGTGATCAGAGTTGGCCATTTCCACTATCCTTGGCCTCAACTGTGAAGCACTGAAATATAAAGCATTATTATCAAATATTTTCCTGCTTAAGTTAATCCATTATTGCATGAGAAAATATAATTAGCTTAGGAAAGCTTCTGATAATGTTTGTTCCCATGACATATGAACTCTCATTCTGCTGTTTATATAGGCAGGAATTTGAGGACATAAAAATATTCTTCTTTCTTTTCCTGAGTTATGATTTGATATTTAAAGTTTTATTTCTAGTAAATATAATTAGAGAATATGTCTTAGGTCTATGGCTAGGGAGACTTCCTAAGTATTATCTAGTCATTATTAAGGTGAACAACTGACCACTTATAGAATAAGGGCAGGTCACCTAACAGAGGTAACAGAGAGAACTGTGGATTCTGAGGACAGAGTAAGTCAAAACACGAGAAAAAGAGGCTAATTCACACATTCTCATACTTTCTCCCCAAATCTCTAATTAGATATATCAGTGAGTGAAAGGTGGAGAGTTCACGTCACATTCTTTTTTCTCTCTAGAAATTAGAGAGAAGTTTTGATCTGTCATGGAAATTTGAAGTAAATTTTATCATTTAACAATATAGTGTCTGATAGCTACTAGGATCAGCTCTATGATTACTATTCCAATTTCCATCTTTATGCTTAAGGACAGTTTATTAAGTACGTGAGCTCTCTGTGATATGCAATATTAATGAATCTACAGTCTCTAGTTAAATTTGGAGAGAAACTCATATATTGTGAATGTTCCTAACATATTAGGGAGGACATTTGCAATTCTGCAATGTTCACTTTTTTTGTGCTTATGATTTTTAGGCACCAATGAAAACACGTCCTCTTCTTGAACATTCTAGAAAAAATTTAAATACCAGAAAAATAATTTATATAATCTACTGGATATAGAACCAAATAGTGATTAAAAGTACCTTGTTATTTTAATATAACTGACTTTTTCTTACATGAAACTTGTTACTCTCAAAGATACTCTTAATAAAATAGCAAGATTACCTTGAGTTCAAGAAAACTGTTGACAATTAATATATAATGGAATGGGGAAATTGTCATGATATGATGTTAAATTCTAAAAAATGTCTATTTTTTCAACATTAAGCCAACACACACATGAAAATGCACACGTGAGCTCACTAAATTTTTTAAGCGATAGGAAGCATACTTATATTTCTAATATAATTCTCCTGCCTGGTGAAATATGGGTGGATTTTAGTTTTGTGGCATGTCTCTCTAGAGTCTCCAATTTTACCCTATCTGTCTATGAGCTTAACCCAGGGATTCTGAGGGGATACTCTGTATAATTAGCAGTGTGTCTCCTAATTACAACACTTTAATTTTTTTTTTTTTTTTTTAATTTTGCTGCGTCGGGTCTTAGTTGCAGCACACGGGCTCTTTGTTGCGGTGCACGGGCCTCTCTCTAGTTGTGGCGCACGGGCTTAGTTGCCCCGCGGCATGTGGGATCTTAGTTCCCCGACCAGGGATCGAACCTGCGTCCCTTGCATTGGAAGGCGGATTCTTAACCACTGGACCACCAGTGAAGTCCCTAATTTTGTTTTAAGTGTTAAAATTACCTTGCAGGTACGTAATCATAAAAGAAAACTTTAGTTATTTGGGGCTAGTTTTAATTTTGCTCCAAGTCCTTGACTCAAAAGAAACTATGCCCTTCAGTACAGTTGAAGATTAACTGCAATGTTTTCAGCTTAATTGTTCATTCATTTGCCACAACAAAGGCTGCATGAGGAGAGATTAAGAGTGCTGGTCTGGAGTCAAAAAGATCCAGGTCAGAATCCTAGTATTGCAGATTCCAGTTATATGATTTGTGGCAAATTGCTGATCCCACACTGTGTTAGTGAACATTAACTGAGTCAATGTATTCATACCAAGTTCTTAGTCTTATTATTATTATTATTCTAATCACATTAAAGAAAATTAAGGTTAACTGAGAAATACTGAAGAATTTCTTAAAAATATTGGTGTTCATTATGTAACACTTTCTCACTTAAATTAAAAAATGCTTCCCCAAATGAATATACATTTTACAATATTATTTTCCAGGTACCTTTCTTATTACGATATATTAAAATACTTATATCCCAATTTTAAAGACTGTGTAGTATATAATTAAAGAGAAAGTTGTTTGCAGTATAAATTTTCATTTCTCTATTATCTCATTGTGAAAATGTTATAATTAGGTAACTATCAACTATTTAGGTTAAATACATCGAAAATTATTTTAATGTAAGTACTGTTGCAAAATTTTGGATAGGTACTGTATGAAAATATTGTACTCTAACATTTTAGGAATAGCTACAAAATAGCATCTAGAAAAAAGATTATGCTGCTGCAAATGTTTAATTTTTTTCAAACATTTATATATTTTGAGAAATGCAAAAAATATAATTGACGTAAACATATAAAAGTATATATTTGAATACCAGAAAAGTGAATATATTTTAGGTAAATTATTTAGAAATATAAATAAGCAGTATTTTGAGGAATCAGGGATAGGAAAAAAGGCCATGGTTTAAAAACTATAAATACTAGCAAAAAGTTCTATCTTGATATATTAAGAAATTATTCAGGCTAAATTTACCATCCAGTTGTCATGACAACATGCATTTTGCCTAATGCGAATATTTGGCGAGGGAAAAAAAAATCTAACTTCTGGACAAGGTGTTGCTCTGATATGTAGAAAACACTTCACTCCCTTTTAATCAATTTTGTTATGCATTATTTAAGTTATTTGCATCATAGCTGTCTAACTCAAAGAAAAGTAGGATTCATTTCAAACTATCTGTAGCATTAAAATGATTTTCTTAGTTGTATATATCATTTGAAAATCTATATTTTTACATACAATAAAATCACTAAGTATTTCCAAAAATAAGTTTCTCTAAATTAAATACTTCAATTAGGTAAAACTATTCCAAAAATACGTAGAGAAAAAATAAATTTTGACATTTATATATTTTTAGATTAGAAACGAAATTGAGTGTAGATGAAACCCTTTTAAAAAGATACATTTCTCATTGTACAGCAATTGTGCGCCAATGAAGATGTTAAAAAAAAAAAAAAAGATACATTTCTTTCACAACATCTTACTTTTACTAGAAAGAAAGACATAATTTGGGCTAAAGTATTTTTGCTAATGTAACAAGTCTATAGTTATTAAACATTCAAAATATTAAAGTGTTAATTTTCTGTTTGAGTCACTGTGCAACATAATTGATTTTTACTTTTGCTTAATTTTAAAATTTTTCCCATGAAAATGAGTGAAATTTATATTTGCCTGAATTTTTTTTCTTACTTTTCCTTTTGAATTGACTACATTGATTGCTAGATTTACTGTCACAGTTAACTGATTCTGCCTTATGGAAGAAAGGCATAGGCTTATCATCTTTTAAATGATTTACAGGTCATACCTTGTTACCACCAGGAATGAGTGGTGGCTATTACATCATGAAGCCTGCATTCCTTAACCACTTTCATTATTTTTCTGACCCCAGAGGCCTCTTGGTTTGCAACCAACCCATGAGGTAATACAGTACAAATGACTGAGGAAGATGAGTAAGAAGGAAAAAAAAACCCAAAACAGTGTTGGCAACTCAAATCTATAAATAGTTCAGCTGGGGTTCCATTCTGGGAATAGATTCATGCTCATTAACTCATAGTAGAATGGGTTAATATATTAAAAAATAGCTTACACTTTGTGATGGAATTATGCAAATTTGAAACATTAGGATTTAACCATCTAGGACAAGATTCAGTAAAAATTGGAGTCTGACTTCAGCATCTAAAATTTGCTTGACCAGCAGAAAGAATTCAGTGGAGCTAATGTGTTGGAAAATGAGATCTTAACCAAGGTTTTTCTGATGGTCAAAACATAGGATAGTCCATTATGCCACATTTTCTCTCTTTAAAAAGAGAGTAAGCCGATGTTTGTTACAGAACCTGCATCCCTAGGGAATAATAGTAAAGTTTGCCAGATTTCTTTCGGGCCACGAAACAACACCTGACCCACTGAAAAGAATACTCTTAAAGAGAAGTGAATAATCACATATGTTACAGAGAATCTGCCTCAAAATGCCGGTTAAACAATGTTACAGACCTATTTTCAATATATCAGAACTGTTTTTCAATATCCCTCAAAACTCCGTAAAAACGGCACTTTACTGTTTACATCTTATTGACATATTATATTTTCTAAAATTACATTAGAGATATCTGACCTTTTTTTGGGGAGGAGGGGAATGGGGGAGGCACACTCATCTCTCAATTGCAACACTTTTGTAGACAACTCTTCCAGTTCTCAGATGGTTAATTCCACCCCTGAAACATATCCCAGAGGCTTCTAGTTTCAGTATTTCTGTCAATGCAGTCCAGGTAGGGCCTGTGGCACATAGGAACACAGCCTAATCTATTATCTCCTTACAATTTTACTCCAAATCTGAATAATCATTCTCTTGCTTTCATGCCTAGAGTTCAGAGGTACATTACAAAGTGCCTCATGGAGAGCTTTACTCAGAGATATTACCAGAAACTCAAATTTAAATTTTCCAGACCTAATTTCTTTTCTTCTACCCTAACCTGTTATTCTGAACCTATTTCTTTTAAGATCTTAAACTTATCATATGTTGGAAGAAATATCCAAATTAATTCTAGCTCTTTCTATCATCTCTTATATTTGACTGGTATTTGATTTTTCATAATTCTATCTCTCTTTTCACTCTCCTTTTGAATCAAAATGCAATCACCCTATTTTAGAATCTCATTCACATTCTAGGATACCATAATACTATTTTGCTGTAGACTTCCCTAGACTAGAATTGCTCTTCAAACCACGCAGTGATGCCCACAGTAACCATACTAGATAATAGCAGCTCACATACTAGTTAATTCTGAATTTCAATATTCTCTGAAACAATTAAATGACATCCCAAGTCATAATTCTGTTAATTTATTCCCTCCATACTATGGAACAGGGGTTTTTCCTAAACTTATTTGGTGTTATTCATCTTCAAATAGCAAATTACATAAATCTTGATTACTTTCAGTTTATTTATTCCATAGTTACTAGCTTCTGTGACTTTGTTCACACGTCACCTCCCTTTGTTTAGTTCCCATTTTATCATGTTATGAAGAAATTCTGTATATCCTTAAAGGTCCAGCTCAAGTGATACATTTTCTCCTGAAAACTTTTTGTTTAAAGCAATCTCCCCTTCCTCTAAAATCCCCATGCTTTCTGAATATCTCTCATATGTTTACTACATTATATTGCATTCATTAACATCATCTTCACTAATTTTACCCTCTTCATAATCATTCATGACCTGCAACTTCCCATATTTCTTCCTATATAGTGCCATATGCCTTATATAAGGACCTGAATATTCAAGGCAAAATTGTTGAATCAATGAAATCATTAAGCAAATAAAACACTGACTATAAAATGGTAATATTGTTTACATATTCTAACTTTAAAGCACTTTTCTTAATAAGTTATTATTTATCTACATCTATAGTTTTTCTTATCTCTCATTCCTTTGCTTTCTTCAACCCTCCTATAGTCAAACTGAGTGCTTTCTGGCTATACATGTCAATGTGCAACATTTGTTTACTTCTCAAAGGCTGCCAGCAACTTCTGACAACATATTACAATGCTGGAATACACTCATGTTGGTCTGCAATCTAAAATAGGACTTAATAGGATGTTTTTATTGTAGAAATCAAAGAGAAAACATGTTCAGAAAATGTGACATAAAAGAAATACAGGCAAACGATAAATATTTGACAAGTACTTGAAAGGAAACTTCACTATGATTCAAAGGAAACTTATACTATCTTGGAGGTAATTACCTTATTAGAATGTTCCCTTTTTTGATGTCTGCTCATTATCTATGTTATATCACAATTGTTACTTGCCCAACACATATGTATTGCTCATCCAAAAAATGTACAATTAACGTTGACAGCTTAAAATAGTCTTCCTTCTATTTTGCAAAGTACATTTAGTAAAATATGCATTACGCTTTCCACGTCAATGGCCTCTGTAAACTCAGGATAGCAATCTCCCATTTTAATGACAGCTGTGATCAAAAAAATGAACATTTAATGTAAATTTTGAAGCCACTGATGGAACCCTGAGATGGGATTACTATGACAGAATAATTATTTTTAAAACTCATTTTTTAAAATGCACACCAAACAAACAAAGTTTGCAATTCTTTCATTGGAAAAGGGTTAAGGTAGGTAAACCCTGTGGAAAAAAAATATATTTTCAAATTATATATCCAAGATTGCTAGTGATAAAGAAGGCTTAAAATAATTTAGTATTAAAATTTAGGCTTTAGATGTTAAAAGATGGGAAAAAGAGGAGAGTAATATATCATTTATGACATAATTTCATATCACAGAGAAACTGTGTATAGAAGACAAAATTGTAGTATAAAAAGAACTAGTTTAAAATTTATGTGGCCACTTTAAACGGAAACCTCAAATAAGTAACTACTAATTTACCTTTGTTTTTTCCAATGCAAAAGGGGTTAAAACACCCATATTACGCTTTTTATAGGAAGATTGTCACTTCCAAATCAAAAAATATGGAGAATGCCTTCAGGCTTTATATTAATTTTGGGTTCTCAAATAACTAATAAATTTATATGAACTGAATGCTCTAAGACCACAGCAGCAATATCAAGAATTAAATATCAAGATTTATAAAATCTATAAAGATTTTTTTGCTTATATTCTTTCAAGTAATAGATAATAAGATAATTTTATGTATAGTATTTTATTTTCCTAATAATTTGCATTCATTGAAAGAATTTTGAAAAGTTTTGTGGTATTGTTGTTTCTATTTTTGTTCAAAAATATCATTCCTGGTGATAAGAAAGCTAATCACAGAATATCAAATCAATTAAATCTACAAGTTCTGTATTTTTGTGAGTAAATACACTTACATTTCATTTAAAGTGTAGACATTGAATGAGTCCTACCTTCATTTTAAAAAAAAATCAGTTTTCTGCTTCTATTTATAGGGCTACTCAATTGCTAGGTTCAGGACCACTCTCGAAGGACTAAGGAAGCTTAAAAAACAAGTCTTAAAAAAAATCAAGCAGATTCAAATGTAAATGAACTGCATGTCAGAATAATATGTAAACCTCTTTAAAGAAAGAAAACACACTCAGATATTCATAACGATATTACCCATAGTTTCCTACATACAAAACAAAACAAAAAACTTGATATGTGTAGACAAAGGAAAATATGACCAACAAACAACCACGAGAAAATTTCTCATAGTATCAATAGAATGACATGTTGGAATTAGCAAAAGCATAATTTAAAACAGCCATTATATATTTTCTATGAACAAAGATTTAAGATAAAAATATATATAATGAGAAACAAGATAGGGAATCACAGTACTAAGAACTAGAAACAAACAAACAACAATAAACAACTGAGCCTCAATTTTCATATATGAATGGAAAAGTTCAAGGGATGGCTTTAAGAACAGATTGAACATATAAACACTACTGGATTTAAACTGTCAAACTGAACCATAGTGAAAATAATCTGAACAAAAATGAACAGAGACTCAGTTTCTTGTGGGACAATATCAAATAACTTAATATACATGTAACTGGCATCTGAGAAGATGGGTGGATGGCATAAAGTGTCAGAAGAAATAAAGTGGGAGGAACTTCTGCTTCTGGCCATGACAATATAATTGGTTCCAGACTAGGCTTGATGCTATAAGCAACCAAAAAATTGAAGCACAATATATGAGGTATGAGGCAAGCATTACATGAGAGACAGGACAATACTGTTACCCAAAGGAAAGGGAAACATGATATCACCCCATAATAACCTTGGCTTTCTGCCTGGGGACAATATCCTAACTTAGTGCAACAAAATGAGTGCAAGAAGAACATGATAACACTATAGAGATGAAGAAGCAGAGATCACAGACTTCCCTGGTGGTCCAATGGTAAAGAATCCACCTTACAATGCAGGGGACGGGGGTTCGATCCCTGGTCAGGGAACTAAGATCCCACATGCCGCAGGGCAACTAAGCCCACGTGCCACAACTACTGGGCTCATGCACCTTAACTAGAGAGCTTGCATGCTGCAAACTACAGAGCCCACGTGCTCTGGAACCCGTGTGCCACAACTACAGAGCCCACGTGCCATAACTAGAGAAGAGAAAACCTGCATGCCACAACTAGAGAGAAGCCCGTGCGCTGCAACGAAAGATTCCCGCATGCCTCAACAAAGATCCTGCGTGCCGCAACAAAGACCCGATTCAGCCAAAAATAAATAAAATAAATAAATGAATAATAAATAAATCTTAACAAGAAAAGAAGTAGAGATAGGGTTCCGTACATACAAGTTCATGTGGTGGTCCCTCATGAATTTTTTTGCTGAGGAATGAGATGAACATGATCAGGGAGAGATCACATGAAGGATTAAAAGCAGAATAGAGAAACTAGAGGTTAAGCACTTACGGAAAATGGTAGAAATCTCTCCAAATATTAGGGGTAATGCAAAAAGTAAAGAGTACTAGTAAGTGATTTAGTATGACTTCAGGAACAGTAGCTATATAATGTGAGTGTGTGTATAAATATATACACACATGTATACATATATATACGCATACGAAATGAAGAATTTAAATGAATTTTCATGAAATTCATTTATAATAGTTTAAAAAATCAAAATTGTTATTAAATTAACAGAAAGATGTGTAAAGCTTACACAGAGAAAACTACAAAACATTATGGGAAAAAATTAAAAGATTTTTAAAATGGAGACATATGCTATAATCAAGAATTAAAATTTGCCCTTCCAAAGTGTCCAACATTGAGGCTGGATTTCATAACCCTGCATCAACCAGTCCATGGACACTTGCTGGTCCTAAAGAAGATGTGCAATCTATTGACAAGAGAAGATCCTTTCAATAAGAACAGCTGCTTAGAAAGGACTTTGTTGAGGGTGTCAGCAGCCAACACTCATGGCAGAGATATGGGCACTTCAGACTTGGAGGGGAATCTGAGTGGCACACTGCAGCATTCACTACTGCTATTGTATCCTAGTGGTGCGCTACAACCTTGTTTTTAGGTGGCCCTGTAAAAGAGTGGAAGGAAAAATTACTGAATAGCAGAGGTTCAGACAATGCCCCCGAGTATCCACTTTGTGTGGAAAGAGAAGTGGTCAGAGATAAGAACAATATGTGGACACATGGGTAATGGTGATGGACTTGGCTGGTTAATTAAGATTCTGAAATAGGAAAGATTGAAAACTTAAAGAGAATTGGGAAAATGGCACATGGATATACCTCTTGAATGGGGCAGAAAGCATAAAGATCTTTATGCATATTGATCTTTATTGATCTCATATTGATATTTATGCATATTATGCATACTGCATATTGATGCCCTCCAAAAAGTATTCACCATGAAAACACCCTAAGCAATCAGAGTGATTTGGCCAGCCAATTTAAACTAGCCTCTGACCTAACTCACCTCAGTACTGAACCCCTGAGTAGTCATGGTGGCAGTAGGCATGGAGGCTATTATAGGCCCAATATCATGGGCTTCCCTCAACCAAGAATTAGAAAGAACAGCTGCTGATGTCCAATCACTCCAGCAACAGAGACCAATTCAAAGCTTTGGATATCAACAACATTCTTTGAGGAAATCAATCAGTAACTTAGAGACAAGCTGATTACATTAGACCTCTGCCACACTGAAAAGGCAGCTATTCATGTTGGCTAGAATTTGTATATATGCTGGGTATGGTTTTGTCTTTCCTTCATGCAGAACTTCAGTTAGTACCCATATCTGCAGATATACAGAATGTTCATTCAGGTTGATAGATCAAAGGTATGTCCTTCTGAAAATGCAGTTGAGATGACAGCTTGAAGGTAATACACTGCAGGGATACAAAGTTATACAATCTGTATCAATGACTAACATGTACTGTTGTGACTCCAAATGGTAGACTATACAGATGAGAAAATAAAGAAGTAGGAGTGGATCTACTGACCACCCCTTTCAATGATCTACTAGTGCAAGTTGCATTTCCTGTCCCCACAGATGCCCACTGTTCTTATGGAAGTTCGGTGATTTTCTTTTAAATAAACACTATGTATCTGGTAAATTTCCAGAACCTTAACTGATTGTTCTTCTCAAGTTTGTCACATTTCATCATTGCTTTTTGGAGAGAGGATTTGCCAAGTTCCTCACAGAATTCCTGCTCTGATTTCATATTTCACTAAAGGAAAACTCATTTGAACCTATATTTTTTAAAGACAGCCAAACTATCAATCCAGTGGCAAAGCAAAATAAAGATATTTTTCATATTCATGGATGAAATATTGTATTTACAAACCCTTTCTAAGCTACTTATTTGGTGACGGACTCAGCAAAGCAACGTATTAAATTTAGAAAGTAGAAGATATAAGGCACAGTGGATCCAACTCAAGAGAGGTATGGAGGAAAACCCCAGGGGGATGCTTCACAAAGACTCAGAGAGTAACAGATCTAGATCAGGGATGGATGTGAGAGGCAGTAGTGTTTGTGATATGTGGAGTGCTCTGAGAAAGAGAATAATCTGTGTAGAGAAGATAATATGATGCATACTTGGAAAAATTAAGGCTATACCAAAGGAAAATGGAACAAAGAAAAAGAGGCATGCATTTACAAAGCTAAGGACAAAACACTGAATAAGAAAAGAAACAGTATCACACATCACTTTGCATTACAATAAAAATTCTTGTTTACAATAATATTTTTTAAATTGTTGATTTTCAATCTTGATAGGTAAGCTATATACCAACTAGAAAAGATAACTATCTATGACAGATTTGGGGAAGTAGAAATATTGCATTTGAGTTAGGATCATTACTGTCCTGAACTTACAAATACATAATGAAGACATTTAGTTTATACATTTAGAAAAAATAAATCCTTTATGTATATTACTTATCAATGGGAGAAACTAAAGTAATATTTTGTTTGGGGGGGTAAGGGAAGTAATAGGGAAAATATGTAAATTAATTAAATATGTAAATGAATTAAATTAAATTATTGTAGTTTGTCCATGGATAGCATTTAAACTTCATAGAACAAATCATAATGGCAGAAGCATATATCAGAATACACATTCAAAGAATTAAATGGATTATTCTAAGATGTGGAATTGGGGATCAGGTAAACTGGGGCAAAGGATTGTTACTTTTATAAACTTTTTGCTATTTAAAGTGTTTGATTTTCAAAAATGGGCATATATACTTTAATAAACATATTAAAACAGCAACCAAAATTAACTAAATTAAGACTATAGAGTCAAACCAAGAAATATATCAAAGAAATGTTTTAAATTACAGGTTAGCTTAGTTAAGAGCACAGTGTTTGAAACCGTGCTACTTATGATGAATCCAGTTTCTGTCACTTAGCTGTGTGATTCTATCCATGCTATGTTAAATAAATTATTGGAGTAAAAGAAAAGAAACTAATATATAAGTTTTAGAGAGATAGATAGAGTGAATCACTTAAAAGTAGGAGCTATTCAAACAAAATATTACCTCTAAAGGATTATATTCTGTGCATTTGGTGGTTTGGTGATGTGTTTTTCATTACCTACTCTATGCTTACTACTAAGAGATTTGTGTCTATTCTTATTGCAGAACGTCTCCCAGTGACTTAGATTTCTTTTTTTTTTTTTTTAAACTTTGGGTTATTTATTTATTTATTTTTATTGATTGATTGATTGATTGATTGATTGATTGATTTATGGCTGTGTTGGGTCTTCGTTTCTGTGCGAGGGCTTTCTCTAGTTGCGGCAAGTGGAGGCCACTCTTCATCGCGGTGCACGGGCCTCTCATTATCGCGGCCTCTCTTGTTGCGGAGCACAGGCTCCAGACGCGCAGGCTCAGTAATTGTGGCTCACGGGCCTAGTTGCTCCGCGGCATGTGGGATCTTCCCAGACCAGGGCTCGAACCTGTGTCCCCTGCATTGGCAGGCAGATTCTCAACCACTGCGCCACCAGGGAAGCCCGACTTACATTTCTTTAAGAGCTAGATCATAATAAGCTTAGTCCTCCTGCCATAACTTTTAATAATTTGCAATTGCTAATACCATAATTCAACAGGGAGGTTAGGAGTTTCTGAAATAAAATGATCACACTAATGATGATTAGCTTTCTGTTAGGCCTATTAGTAGAATGGATGTCCAGAGAGGTAGACGCTATTATTAAATGCACTCTTCTTGTTAACAATAGTGCTGTGATGGCTCCTAAATTACAAGAATGCAGCAAAGAGCCCAATGAGATTAAGGCATGGTGGATTAAAATGACGAGAAACAATTAAAATAGAGTTTCTATTAAGTCTGTTAATACGTGTACAATTTGGAACAATCCTAGAATATATTTAGACAATGAAATAAGTAGAGAGGATTAACTTTCCCATTAATAATTTCAATTCAGATATCTTACCTTAATATACCAAAATTGAGACAGTAATTGAGAAATAAATGGCAATGCAAAGTTATTAAATTCTGTCATTTGTCATATCATTCTAGTTTTATATGACATATTGAAATGGAATATAGTACATACATTATAAAGAAAACTATTAATTTCCATGACTAACGCAGTATTTTTTAAATTCCATGAAATATGCTATTATTAATAAGATCCAATGTCCCAAGAGTTAGCCAATCATTACTAACTTATTTATACAGCATTTTCCAATATATTCAAGGATTACTTAATGAGACTCAGACAGGTTCCCTTACTTGCACTGAATCTGCACTGGGACACATTCTAAAACATACTAAACTCCTCAAACATATGTGTAATGGGAATACTGGGAAAAGAAGAGAGAAAGGAAAAGATGAAATATTTGAAGCAACAATGACTGAGAATTTCCCAAGATTAATATAAGACACCAAGCCACAGGTCCAGGAAGCTCAAAGAACAAGTGAAGGAGAAACAAAGATGTTGTCAGACAAACAAAATTTGAGGGAATTTTTCACCAGTAGACCTGATATGTAGAAATGTTAGAAGAGTTCTTCAGAAAGAAGGAAAATGACTAGGTCAGAAATTTGGATTTACATAAAGAAAGAAAAAGCATTAAAGAAGAAATATGAAAATAAATACTTTTATATTTTTTATTCTTAATTGATCTAACAAAAGTGATTGTTAATTGATCAAATAAACATATTTCTTTATATGTTCGAGTGTACATGGTGACTTAGTTGTCAAGAGCCTATATATTTTGGTGAAAGTATCACAAGGATGTTGAGCTATGACCGAAATACTGTTATGCTTAGTTTAGTGTACTTTTACACTCATCTATTCTTAAACTAGGTATAAATTATTTTATGCTAATGTGACATTTTTAAAGCAAATCTAATTTTAATGTTACACACACACACACAGAGCAGCTACAAAAATTAGGTATCTTCTTTCGTTAAATTCCGAACGGAAGCGACAATGAGCTAAGGTGAACTTCATTAGAATCAGAATCCTTCCCAGTATAACCACGTCTCTATCTCTGGCTTGTCAGGGTCTTAAGAAATTTGGTGTCAAAATTTCTTTCAAATGACTTACTTCTCTTCCTGTTCCATGTAAGGTATCTATTTGCAATTTATTCATAGAGAATGGAGGACAATCTCTTAAAGGAAATTTAATTTTCAATCAAATTTTACCAACTCTTAGCCCTCCTATAGTGCCTTAAAAACTCATATGAACTACAATTTGCTATGATGTCTTATTTGATATGATCTCACTTTCACCAGGGAAGAAAATCAATCAGGATTTCTAATACATGCAGATCTTAATGATCAAGGTTTTGCTTTCCAAAAGTAAAACTGTTTGTGAAATAAAGTTTTAGATGTAACACTTATTTTAGACATAAACTTGACTTATGGCATAAATCAAAATATTTTTTAAATAAATATATTACTTGTCTTAAATTGTAATTATGACCTAATAACACCATCTACAAGCCTGATAAAAATTCAATAATTAGGCACAAAATCCTCCAATTTAAATCTACTAGAAAGTTCTCAATGGTATAGATTCCACTACTTTATTTTTCTCTCAGTAATTAAGAGAAAGGAAATTACCAAATGTCAAACATATAAATAAATAAAGAGGTACTCTATGTACATGGTCAAATGGTCTCTATCTGTTCTATTTTTTAAAATTATGAGAAAAGTAAATATTTTACCAGATTAATATTTGACTAAAAGAGAGTTAATATCTTTTTCAGATTAAAAAAAACCAAGGAGGATACTTCTAAAATTTTTATTTTTGCTTGTCATTTAGAGGAAAGGAGGCCAAGGATCACAGCGCTCTGTAACCACGTTGTTTTACTACCCAGTTATCAGAATTCAGTCTTTCATGATTATCGCCCAAACTGACTTTCTATAAACATTGCTCCTAAGGCATTAGGATTCTTCTGTGAGATAGAATTACAAAATCTAGATCAACAATGTGCTGGTATCTGTTATCGAAGTATAAACTGCAGAGAGGCTTTTATCTATATTATCTGTATATGGTTTCAGAAGGGCCAAGTTATTTTTGTGGTTTAAGATATGCAGGGAAATTTTAGGTCATGTATCTTTATCTAATTTTGAATCTCATTCTTGGCCTCCATGGGACAAACTTCTATTGTGCTTTAATAGTCTTCCCTTAGTACCTATCAGTATACAATGCATAGAGGCATTGTCTAATTCTTCAAAAAGTCACTAAGGTATTATCCCGTCATTTTTGACACTGACTTGATGAAATGCATCATTAATTTGAAAAATTTGTTTCATATGTATTAGGTTTTTAATGAAATTTTGCCTTGCTTATTTTAAATATTATCTATCTTCATGCATTGGAGTCCACATTTGCTAGTGATAGATAGATAGATAGATAGATAGATAGATAGATAGATAGATAGATAGATAGATAGACAGATAGATAGATAGATAGATAGATAATAGAGATATAGATGTATTTTTAAGTTTGAAGCACTATTTTGAATTGTAATGGAAGGGAAGCCAAGTATGCTGACTTACATTATACTCTGGTTACTTTGTTCAGAAAATTACATTCATTAGTATGAAATTTCATACTGGAAAAATAAAGGAGAGAAATATATTTTTCTTCTGGGAAGGTCCAATGGCTCTGTTAACATATTGTAAAAAAAAAAAAAAAAAAGTTGTTCTGAACAGACACAATTGTTTTTGAAGAAAAATAGACTGGCAGTAGCCAAAGTCCACTTTATATATTTACTATTATTTATTTTTGAGAAGAGAATAACTTCAGAAAAAGACAAGCTGAAACCTATGGATATTTTAAAGTTATAATTATTATATTAGAATCCCTATCCCCTCTCCTGACCAGAACATATGGATATTTTCCCACCTTATTTGAAAATGACAATTATTTTATGATTTTTATATTTGTAGTTTACCTAATCAATCATCATTTTTCATTTGCAAACATGTGATCGAGAAAGGTAGTCCCTGATAGCTATTAGGTAGGAGTGGGTTTGGCTTTAAGAGGTAAGCCATGGTTTTCTCCTGTTGAACATAAACAATTTCAGAGATCATGAGACACAAAAGCAAAACCACTCTTTAATCATGTTTGAGCACAGATAAAAGTAAGAACTCTGTCCAAACCACAAAAATGACCAAGCATTCCCTTTTTCATGATAACATGAGTTAACGATGCTTCTTTATCAATTATAGCTTTAGATCTGCTCCAATTCTGCCACCATCTAAATAAAACATGTTAACCTACCCAATCCTAGAATTACCCTTGCTTTCCTACAGCACTCAATGCAAAGCAAAACACTGCCTTCCTGAACCGTCTCCAAAATCATCTAACAGAAGCTAAAATCTTATAACAACGTCCTACTAATACCCTCTTGCTGAGATGCTTCCTCTTTCCCCATGGTAGGCTATCTTCCTTGTTGCAATGAGCCTATAAACTAAACCTCCTTTGCCCATATACTAAACCTCCTTTGCCCATATAGGTGCTCCTAATGATCTTTGACTAAAGGGCAGTTGCATGACTTTGCAAAGTAGTGATTTTGCACATGTATGAAACTGTACATATATGACACTCTGTAAACATACAAGGCTCCTTTGTATTCCGCTGACTTGTTACTTTTCCTTTCTTTTTGAGATTTGTGTTTATGTGAGACTATCAGAATAGAAACTTAAACTTTCATTTCTCCTTAATTAAGCTGTTTTAATTTAGTACATTAAACATGTAAATATATTCAGCAAATATATTTTCTGAGTGCCTATTATATGCTGGACACTCATCTGTGCACTTGGCAACACTTGAGAAAGCAATACAAACAATATTCTTGCACTTTAGTTAAGGAGCTATTACGTGCCAGATCCTGATATCTATTATTTGATTAAAAAATATCCACATGTAACTAATATTGCCAGGGAAAAGGGCATTGTATAAATAGAAGTATTTAAGTAACTGTGGAGTAGAGGGAAAGTGTTAGTATAAGTAGGTGAATGTTAAAACAATTTTCTGTTTGTTAAAGGTTCTTGCTCTCTAGTCTGTCTATATTGCCTTTAATATTATTTTGAGATCCAGCCCCTTTCTGCCTGAGCTCTTCATTGTTGTACTTTGTGGAAGGCAAAGAATGTCAAAAACACACAAACATGCCTACTCTTTCCTACCACTTTCCTCGACCACCTGCTTCATAGTCACCTGTTCTGCCTTCCAGGTTATCATAGATAAGATTTCATTAAATATTTTGCATTTTACAATATGGATTTCTAGCTTTCCAGTATGCTATCTCATTGCTAAAAGCCCAATTGCAAAACCAATGTCAAACATTTTATAGGTTTTTATTGTAGCATCCCACTCTAAAGAACTGATTTCTCTATTAGCTTAGTTATCACTCACTGCTGTAAATACATCTTGATTTATCCATGGCTTAAGAAAATAAGAGCTTATTATTCATTCATGTCACAGTGCAATGTAGGTGTTCTCGCCTTCCATCTGACTACTCTGGGACTCGGGCTTCTTTCTTGTGATGCCACTATTCTTTAGGTCCTCAATATTTTCATCATTCTCCCAGAAGATAGGGAGAAAGACTGTTGGGAAAGAACACACCTATGTTGACTACTTGTCCTGAAATAGACATAGATAACAATTCTTACATTTTATTGGCCAGAACTCAGGAAATTACCTGATTTAAGTGCAAGGAAAATGATAAAATATAGCCTTACAGAGTATGTGGTAGGAAAATGAAATAGGTTCTGATGAACACATCATAGTCTCTGCCACAGGAACTTCAAGCATTTACAAATTTTTCACACTGATATTGTTGTCACTTACAGCTTTCCAAATCCAGTGTAGCAAATGAAAAGAACTGGACCTAAGAGAATCAAATTCTATGGCATTTCTTTTCTGAACTGTCTTTTTCTTCTTGCTAAGTTCACTTAAAGAACTGTCATTTGTTATATGACTCATAAAAATTAGAGAGAACAAATGTTGTGCCTCAACTTTCATGCAAGTTCTCAATTAAAATGTTCTTTTTAATACCAACTGGCTAGTTCAGAGCATTTATTCACAGGCATTAACACTTTGCACAGCTTTTGAGAAGACAGTAAAAAGGCTAATTTTGCCAGTCTTTCTACTATGTACAGTTATTTCTTCTAAGTGCTATGGAGCACATGACTTAAATTCACCTAATTTCCACTTTCAGGGTTTAAGGTAGATCCCCTGGTTTCCATTTTAAAAGCTCTATGACAATCTGGATGACAAAAATTTAAGCACAAAATATGCAAGCTCTTCTCATTTCTATAATAACTTTAGATTCATTAGTGAGAAGAGGAAACAAAAATGTTACTTGATAGTAACTCTTGCTCTTTTGAATATATGGATTGTTTCTCAATTAGCATATTAAATTGATGTTTCAGGAAGTTTTCTAGACTATTTCCTCATAACACAATAAATAGGAAACTCTTGAACTACTTCTTTTCTAAATTATGTTAAAGGATGCCTAAAATAATACATATTTAAAAGTTAGAGAGTCCTCAATGAGAAGTTTACTTCAGGTCTTTTCTTTATGTTCTTACTTACGCACTCATACTTTAATCTTATCTTTCAAAATTTTTTCCTTTGTTTAGACAAGATGGTCTAAAATAGTCTAATCCTGGGATTTTAAGAAGACACTTGAGGAAGTTGGTTTGCTGGATGGAGAAACTGAATAAAAAAATAAATTGATTCATTGAGACATATTTTTGACTGCAGTTGATTTATGTGAATGAGCAGAGAGCAGTATTCTTCCTCTACCGTTGACACTATGACACTAGTCCTGGTCTCAAAATGTCCACAGTGGGCAATTCTCAGCCAGGGGCTCCAGTTCAGGGTTTCCCTATGTTCTAACAACCTCAAGGTTTGTGAATTATTGGTTGAGAATAATAATAATAATAATCTTTTCCTGTTCTTATAGACTAAGAAAAAAACCTCTCAAACGCTAGGAAGACAATTCAGGTTTAAGCACGCAAACACTAAAACGTAAGGAGATAAACCAGGACACTCTAAATGACACTCAACATGAGCTATATGAGTAGGAGGAAGGGAAAAATACTCCCAATAATTTGACATTCAGGTCCTTATTGATCACTGCTCTTGACTTCAGAAAATTGTGTTTCAGGAGAAAAGCGAAAATACAAACTGGGGAAATTACAAAGTAGAATACAAATTGAAGGACAGAATAGATAAAATATGGAAACTGGGTAAACACTTGAAAATAATTGAAGTTACAGTAAATTTTCACATATTTAATCTGATTTGAGAAAAATATTTTGAAAGATTGAATGGAAAATTGGTTACACCTCTGAAAATTTTAGGGCATTGACAAAAGTAACACTTCTCAAGTATTCAGACTCTACCAAACTCAACCTATAAAAATATAAAAGTAAGTCACACAAAATTTCTGAATATTGGACTAAGTCCTATGCATTTTATTGCATTGCAAGGGGAGAGGCTACTCTGACCATCCGTCAATACCCTCTTGATTTCATGCCAAATGATGTTACACTTAATTATTAAATTATCCTTGCTTCTCCTATTACTCTGATATTTTGTTTAGCTCTAACTCGTATTAGAAGGCAGTTTAGAGGCAGGAAGTGAGTGGTTGTCTTCAAATAAGCCACATGACAGAAACAAGAAATAAAAACCAATATTAAAGGAAAAGTTATTCAGCAATTTCTGGAAGATGAAAATGAGTCCATTTAGTGTAATTCAAAAACTCCAAATTGCCCATGAATACATATCCTTGTACCCCTGGCCTGAACAATTATATATGGTTTAATGGTGATCCAGAGACATTAAGAAGCAATAACTTCAGACCAATATAAAGTTTATTAAAGAAGGCCTATTTCCATCCAAATGAATTTCAAGTTTTAAAGACCTCAGCAGATATGGAAAGATCACTATTCAAAAAAGATCATTGCTCAGTGATGTTTGCTCCCAAAGAGGTTTTATTTCATTATTTCAATTGCATTTTTTAAATGTACTAACAAAACAGTAACAGCTCGCGTAATCTGCATTGTTTTTCTGTTTAAGTGATAATTGTCTAGTATTGAATTTAGCAGTTTGCACAGAAGGCTTAAAAAATTACTCATGAGTTAGAATACATTCAAAATTAAATTTCTTAGAATTCATAAAATGTCTATAATCTTGGTTATTTTATTATTGCTTTCTAAATTTATCTTGTTCAATACCATAATATGTATCAGAAAGGGAAGTCATGTTTTACAATAGGGAATTAACTTTGTCAGTTGCACTTGTTAATGTGTTTAATTTTTAGTTGTTATTGGAGAGAAGTAGTATCATTGATTTATCACATAGACAAGACTTCATTGTTCTGATCAATTTTCTTATTTTCACTGGTTTCAAGATGTACTCAGGTATCTGTTTTTCTATTCTGGTGGATCACACTTTCTTAATATATTTTTCACCACAGGACTTTTGAAAGTGTCGTAAATCAGTTTATACAACAATAAACTCTGGCTACTCTTCTAGTTTGTGCACCATTTGATATACTGTTGATTTTTCTAAGTTTCCTTTCCTCTCCATTTGCTACAAAATGCTTCTATTTTTTTCGGTTAACTCATTGCATTTTGTCTTTCTCTCTTTGCTTTAGCTCCTTCCTTTGTATTTAGCTTGCTGTTTTATGTCATTATGTATACTCACCAAAAAAAGTTTTGTAAATTGTTTCATGAGGTAAATCACATTCAGAAATATGTTTCTGCAAATACTCAGACAATTCTAAGAACGCTTTCTTTCAAAACTAGTGGCACTGGACATCTGCAAAGTCTTGTTCAAAAACTGAAATAGTTTGATGCTATAGAATGGCACATTTTCTTTTCTCTAAGGGATAGTTTACACACCATAAAATTCACTCATTTTATTTTTGCAATCCAATATATATATATTTTAAAAATATAGAGTTGTAGAAGCATCATCACAATCAAATTTTAAAACATTTTATGACCCCAAGAAGAATACTCTTTCCTACTGTAGACACTCCTTTTTCTTCTCTCAACTTGCAGACAACCATGAATCTACTTTTTGTATGCATAGGTTTGCTTTTTAAGAATATGTCATATAAATGGAAGCAAACCATATGTGGTCTTTTGTTTCTGGGTCCTTTCACTTAGTATATTTTGGAATTCATTAATCTTGTAGCATACATCAGTACTCCATTCTTTTTTTCTTCCAAATAATATTCCATTGCATGGATATATAACATTTCATTTATCTATTCACCAGTTGATGGGCATTGGGGTTGTTTCTGCTTTTTGCTATTATGAGTAATGCTGCTATGAACATTCATATACATGTCTTTGTGTGGATATACGTTTTCATTTTTCTGTATATCTTGGAGTAATACTGCTGGCTCATGTAATAAATTTAACAAATTATGTTTAAAATTTTAAGAAAATTCTAGGCTTTTTCCCCAAGTGGCTGCACCAATGTACAATCCAACCAGCAATGTATGAGGTTAGAATGTAGTTGAAGCTATTCGAAAGAACAAAATCCACGGTGATGTAGTTTAAATATATTCTGAAAAACAAACATGTTTCTAAATGGTACTCTATATGAAAACCCTCTGAAAATGTTTTAGCATATTCATAAAAGGATTAATATTGAGTGTACTATATGAATGTCTTATTATAAGCATTTTAAATGTTTGTGAAACTATTACCCATTAGTATCATTCTTTTAACATTAATATATTAAGTGCACCATCCTACGTACTGGGTATATAGCAGTGAACAAATAGGCACAGCCTCTCTGCATATACACATATTGCAGCATAGAGGAGAAGATATCAAACACATAGTCACATACACACCTATTGTTTTTGTTATTATTGCTGCATAATACTTTATCTCCAAAATTAGCATAACCATTTTATTTTGTGGGTCATGGTCTTAGGAGGGATTTGAATGAGCAGTTCTTGCTTGGGGTCTCTTATGCAGTTACAGGCAGATGTTGGCTGGACTCCAGTCATCTCATGATTCTTCTGGGCTGAACCTCCAAAATGACTCTTCCACATGGCTGGAAGCTGGAAACTTAGCTCAGCTACTGACTGAAATTCCTACCAGTGGTTTCTGTCACATGATTTTCTCCGGCTAGTCAGACTTCTTACATGGTGCTTGACTTTCCCCAGAGCAACATCTAAAGAGTCAGAATCTGCACTACCTTTTAAGGGCTTTTCTGAGCTCAAAATTATCTTTCAACACTTCAGATGCATTCTACTGGTTACAAGTGAATCATTAAGATTGACCTGCATTCAAGGAGAAGTGAACAGAGAACTCACTTCTCAATGGAATGAATGTCAAAGGTTTTTGGAAACACATTTAAAAACCCTTCATACATATTAATTTAAAATGTGATCAGTACTCTGGAGGAAAGGTAAAAGGTGTGATGAACTAGAATAACAAAGAGAACTAGTTTAGATTCAAGGTAAGGGCATTCTTTTCAGAGAAGGTGACCTAAAACACTCCTGAATTATGAACAGGAACTACAAAAGCAAAGAGTTGGAAAAAGAGTTTTCCAGTAATGTGTGTAAAATCTGAAACAGGAAAGAACTCCACATATTGGAGGAAGGCCAGTGTGGCAGAAATTAATGGGAGCTGGCAAAACTCCCATTAATGAGTAAAATGATGCTGCAGCCAGATCATGCAGGACTTTTAAAGATACTTAATGAGTTGATGTTATATTATAAATTCAGTGTTAAATCATTAAATGGTTTTAAATGTGGATTTTTCTTGTTTTTCTGTGAGAAGGATAGTTGGGAGTGGGTACAGAGTTTAAGCAGTAACAAAAACCCTGAAAATTGGAATCTCTCTTTTGTTCATCTCTCCCCTTTCCTTTCTCTTTTACTTTTAAAACATCACTACTATTATTTGTTGATCCATAAAATACATGGAGCACTATAAATGGTAGAAAAACAGGTGGTAAATATAGACCTACCCTCTCAAATTCAAAGGTGGAAATACTAGGCCCAAAAAGATTAAAACTGCTCACTGATTTTCCTACTCTCATCTGTGGAAGAGATTGAACTACTCTCATCTGTGGAAGAGACTGAATCAGAGCTTAAGCCTCTTGACTCCTTGGGTTCCAAGTCTCATTTTCTTTATATGTTGCTACCTTTCAGTTTATTGAGAGAAGCCAATCATGAATTTCTCAGTTCAAGAGTCCAACACTGTCTGTGAGATTTACATTTGTAGGCAAGAAAACATGGAATTCAGGATTGGTCAGGATAATTATTGGCATTTCCCCTTATTTTCTAAGGTATTAATTACTTTTGTCATGGCCTCTTGTATCCAGAATGCTGAACTACTGTGGCTATTAAAATGATAGAAATAATTTTACAAACCTTGAAAGTAAAACATCTCAAGATTTCCTAGAGAGACCTTCAAGATGGTGGAGGAGTAAGACCTGGAGATCACCTTCCTCCCCACAAATACATCAGAAATACATCTACATGTGGAACAACTCCTACAAAACACCTACTGAATGCTGGCAGAAGACCTCAGACTTCACAAAAGGCAAGAAACTCCCCATGTACCTGGGTAGGGCAAAAGACAAAACAGAGACAAAAGAATAGGGACGGGACCTGCACCTCTGGGAGGGAGCTGTGAGGGAGGAAAAGTTTCCACACATTAGGAAGCCTCTTCACTGGCGGAGACAGGGGATGTGCAGGGGGTAAGCTTCAGAGACGCAGAGGAGAGCACAGCAACAGGGGTGCAGAGGGCAAAGCAGAGAGATTCCCGCATAGAGGATCGGTGCCGACCAGCACTCACCAGCCTGAGAGGCTTGTCTGCTCACCCACCGGGGCGGATGGGGGCTGGGAGCTGAGGCTCGGGCTTCGGAGGTCGGATCCCAGGGAGAGGACTGGGGTTGGCTGCGTGAACACAGCCTGAAGGGGGCTAGTGCTCCACAGCTAACCGGGAGGGAGTCTGGGAAAAAGTCTCGAGCTGCCGAAGAGGCAAGAGACCATTGTTTCGGGGTGCATGAGGAGAGGGGATTCAGAGCACCGCCTAAATGAGTTCCAGAGACAGGAGTGAGCCGCGGCTACCAGCGCGGACCCCAGAGATGGGCATGAGACGCTAAGGCTGCTGCTGCAGCCACCAAGAAGCCTCTGTGCAACCACAGGTCACTATCCACACCTCCCCTCCTGGGAGCCTGTGCAGCCACCACTGCCAGGGTCCCGTGATCCAGGGACAACTTCCCCAGGAGAACGCACGGCACACCTCACGCTGTTGCAACGTCACACTGGCCTCTGCCGCCGTAGGCTCGCCTCGCATCCGTACCCCTCCCTCCCCCCGGCCTGAGTGAGCCAGAGCCCCCAAATCAGCTGCTACCTTAACCACGTCCTGTCTGAGCGAAGAACAGATGCCCTCAGGCGACCTACACGCAGAGGCAGGGCCAAATCCAAAGCTGAACCCCGGGAGCTGTGCGAACAAAGAAGAGAAAGGGAAATCTCTCCCAGCAGCCTCAGGAGCAGTGGATTAAATCTCCACAATCAACTTGATGTACCCTGCAGCTGTGGAATACCTGAATAGAAAATGAATCATCCCAAAATTGAGGCGGTGGACTTTGGGAGCAACTGTAGACTTGGCATTTGCTTTCCACATCTAATTTGTTTCTGGTTTTATGTTTATCTTAGTTTAGTATTTAGAATTTATTATCATTGGTAGTTTTTTTTATTGATTTGGATGCTCTCTTCCTTTTTTTTAATATATAGATATATATATTTTTTTCCTTTTTCCCTTTTTGTGAGTGTGTATGTGGATGCTTCTTTGTGTGATTTTGTCTGTATAGCTTTGATTTTACCATTTGTCCCAGGCTTCTGTCTGTCCTTTTCCTTTTTTACTTACTTTTTAGTTTTTTTTTATTTTTAATAATTTTTTAGTTTTTTATTTTAATAACTTTTATTTTATTTTTTCTTTCTTTCTTATTTTCTCCCTTTTCTTCTGAGCCGTGTTGTGAAAAACGTCTTGGTGCTCCAGCCGGGTGTCAGGCCTGTGCCTCTGAGGTGGGAGAGCCGAGTTCAGGACATTGGTCCACCAGAGACCTCCCAGCTCCATGTAATATCAAATGGCGAAAGCTCTCCCAGAGATCTCCATATCAATGCTAAGACCTAGCTCCACTCAATGACCAGCAAGCTACAGTTCTGGCCACTCTATGCCAAACAAGTAACAAGAAAGGAAAACAACCACACCCATTAGCAGAGAGGCTGCCTAAAATCATAATAAGGTCACAGACACCCCAAAACACACCACCGGACGCAGTCCTGCCTACCAGAAAGACAAAATCCAGCCTCATCCACCAGAACACAGGCACCAATAACCTCCACCAGGAAGCCTACACAACACACTGAAACAAACTTAGCCACTGGGGGCAGACAACAAAAACAATGCGAACTACAAACCTGCAGCTTGCAAAAAGGAGACCCCAAACACAGTAAGTTAAGCAAAATGAGAAGACAAAGAAACACACAGCAGATGAAGGAGCAAGGTAAAAACCCACCAGACCTAACAAATGAAGAGGAAATAGGAACTCTACCTGAAAAAGAATTCAGAATAATGATAGTAAAGATGATCCAAAATCTTGGAAATAGAATGGAAAAAATACAAGAAACGTTTAACAAGGACCTAGAAGCGCTAAAGAGCAAAAAAAAACCATGATGGGGGCTTCCCTGGTGGCGCAGTGGTTGAGAATCTGCCTGCTAATGCAGGGGACACGGGTTCAAGCCCTGGTCTGGGAAGATCCCACATGCCGTGCAGCAACTGGGCCCGTGAGCCACAACTACTGAGCCTGCGCGTCTGGAGCCTGTGCCCCGCAATGGGAGGGGCCACGATAGTGAAAGGCCCATGCACCACGATGAAGAGGCCCCCGCACGGCGATGAAGAGTGGCACCCACTTGCCGCAAGCAGAGAAAGCCCTTGCACAAAACGAAGACCCAACACAGCCATAAATAAATAAATAAATAAATAAATAAATAAATAAATAAAGTAGCTATTAATTTAAATTAAAAAAAAACCATGATGAACAACACAATAAATGAAATTATAAGTTCTCTAGAAGGAATCAATAGCAGAATAACTGAGGCAGAAGAACGGATAAGTGACCTGGAAGATAAAATAGTGGAAATAACTACTGTAGAGCAGAATAAAGAAAAAAGAATGAAAAGAATTGAGGACAGTGTCAGAGATCTCTGGGACAACATTAAACGCACCAATATTCGAATTACAGGGGTCCCAGAAGAAGAGGAGAAAAAGAAAGGGACTGAGAAAATATTTGAAGAGATTATAGTTGAAAACTTCCCAAATATGGGAAAGGAAATAGTCAATAAAGTCCAGGGAGTGCAGAGAGTCTCATACAGGATAAATCCAAGGAGAAACATGCCAAGACACATATCAATCAAATTATCAAAAATTAAATATAAAGAAAAAATATTAAAAGCAGCAAGGGAAAAACAACAAATAACATACAAGGGAATCCCCATAAGGTTAACAGCTGATCTTTCAGCAGAAACTCTCCAAGCCAGGAGGTAGTGGCAGGACATATTTAAAGTGATGAAAGGGAAATACCTACAACCAAGATTACTCTAACCAGCAAGGATCTCATTCAGATTCGATGGAGAAATTAAAACCTTTACAGACAAGCAAAAGCTAAGATAATTCAGCACCACAAAACCAGTTTTATAACAAATGCTAAAGGAACTTCTCTAGGCAGGAAACACAAGAGAAGGAAAAGACCTACAGTAACAAACCCCAAACAATTAAGAAAATGATAATAGAAACATACATATCAATAACTACCTTAAATGTAAATGGATTAAATGTTGCAACCAAAAGACATACACTGGTTGAATGGATACAAAAACAAGACCCACAGTATAAATGCTGTCTACAAGAGACCCACTTCAGACCTAGGGACACATACAGACTGAAAGTGAGGGGATGGAAAAAGATACTCCATGCAAATGGAAGTCAAAAGAAAGCTGGAGTAGCAATTCTAATATCAGACAAAATAGACTTTAAAATAAAGACTATTACAAGGGACAAAGAAGGACACTACATAATGATCAAGGGATCAATCCAAGAAGAAGATATAACAATTGTAAACATTTATGCACCCAACATAGGAGCACCTCAATACATAAGGCAAATGCTAACAGCCATAAAAGGGGAAATTGACAGTAACACAATCATAATAGGGGACTTTAACACCCCACTTTCACCAATGGACAGATCATCCAAGATGAAAATAAATAAGGAAACATAAGCTTTAAATGATACATTAAACAAGAGGGACTTAATTGATATTTATAGGACATTCCATTCAAAAACAACAGAATACACTTTCTTCTCAAGTGCTCATGGAACATTCTCCAGGATAGATCATATCTTGGGTCACAAATCAAGCCTTGCCAAATTTAAGAAAACTGAAATCATACCACGTATCCTTTCCCACCATAATGCTATGAGACTAGATAACAATTACAGGAAAAAATCTGTAAAAAATACAAACATATGGAGGCAAAACAATACACTACTAAATAACCAAGAGATCAATGAAGAAATCAAAGAGGAAATTAAAAAATACCTATAAACAAATGACAATGAAAACAAAATGACCCAAAACCTATGGGATACAGCAAAAGCAGTTCTAAGAGGGAAGTTTATAGCAATACAATCCTACCTCAAGCAACAAGAAACATCCCAAATAAACAACCTAACGTCACACCTAAAGCAATTAGAGAAAGAAGAACAAAAGAAAACCCAAAGTTAGCAGACGGAAAGAAATCATAAAGATCAGATCAGAAATAAATGAAAAGGAAATGAAGGAAACTATAGCAAAGATCAATAAAACTAAAAGCTGGTTCTTTGAGAAGATAAACAAAATTGATAAACCATTAGCCAGATTCATCAAGAAAAAAAGGGAGAAGACTCAAATCAATAGAATTAGAAATGAAAAAGAAGTAACAATTGACACTGCAGAAATACAAAAGATCATAAGAGATTAATACCAGCAACTATATGCCAATAAAATGGACAACCTGGAAGACATGGACAAATTCTTAGAAAAGCACAACCTTCTGAGACTGAACCAGGAAGAAATAGAAAATATAAACAGACTAATCACAAGCCCTGAGATTGAGACTGTGATTAAAAATCTTCCAACAAACAAAAGCCCAGGACCAGATGGCTTCACAGGCAACTTCTATCAAACATTTAGAGAAGAGCTAACACCTATCCTTCTCAAACTCTTCCAAAATGTAGCAGAGGGAGGAACACTCCCAAACTCATTGTACGAGGCCACCATCACCCTGATACCAAAACCAGACGAAGAGGTCACAAAAAAAGAAAACTACAGGCCAATATCACTGATGAACATAGATTCAAAAATCCTCAACAAAATACTAGCAAGCAGAATCCAACAGCACATTAAGAGGATCATACACCATGATCAAGTGGGATTTACCCCAGGAACGCAAGGATTCTTCAATATATGCCAATCAATCAATGTGATAAACCATGTTAACAAATTGAAGGAGAAAAAAGATATGATCATCTGAATAGATGCAGAAAAAGCTTTGGACAAAATTCAACACCCATTTATGATAAAAACCCTCCAGAAAGTAGGCATAGAGGGAACTTACCTCAACATAATAAAGGCCATATATGTGAAACCCACAGCCAACCTCGTTCTCAATGGTGAAAAACTGAAAGCATTTTCTCTAAGATCAGGAACAAGACAAGGTTGTGCACTCTCACCACTATTATTCAACATAGTTTTGGAAGTTATAGCCACAGCAATGGGAGAAGAAAAAGAAATAAAAGGAATCCAAATCAGAAAAGAAGAAGTAAAGCTGTCACTGTTTGCAGATGACATGATACTATACATAGAGCATCCTAAAGATGCTACCAGAAAACTACTAGAGCTAGTCAATGAATTTGTAAAGTTGCAGGATACAAAATTAATGCACAGAAATCTCTTGCATTCCTATACACTAATGATGAAAACTCTGAAAGAGAAATTAAGGAAGCGGTCCCATTTACCACTGCAAAAAAAAGAGTCAAATACCTAGAAATAAACCTACCTAAGGAGACAAAAGACCTGTATGCAGAAAACTATAAGACACTGAAGAAAGAAATTAAAGATGATACAAACAGATGGAGAGATATACCATGTTCTTGGATTGGAAGAATCAATATTGTGAAAATGACTATATTACGCAAAGCAATCTACAGATTCAGTGCAATCCCTATCAAATTACCAATGGCATTTTCATAGAACTAGAACAAAAAATTTCACAATTTGTATGGAAACACAGAAGACCCCAAGTAGCCAAAGCAATTCTGAGAAAGAAAAACGGAGCTGGAGGAATCAGCTGCCCTGACTTCAGACTATACTACAAAGTAATCAAGACAGTATAGTACTGGCACAAAAACAGAACTATAGATCAATGGAACAGGATAGAAAGCCCAGAGATAAACCCATGCACATATGGTTACCTTATCTCTGATAAAGGAGGCAAGAATATACAATGGAGAAAAGACAGCCCCTTCAATAAGTGGTGCTGGGAAAACTAGACAGCTATATGTAAAAGAATAAAATTAGAACACTCCCTAATACCATACACAAAAATAAACTCAAAATGGATTAAAGACCTAAATGTAAGGCCAGACACTATAAAACTCTCAGAAGAAAACATAGGCAGAACAGTCTATGACATAAATCACAGCAAGATCCTTTCTGATCCACCTCCTAGAGAAATGGAAATAAAAACAAAAATAAACAAGTGGGACCTAATGAAACTTAAAAGCTTTTGCACAGCAAAGGAAACCATAAACAAGATGAAAAGACAACCCTCAGAATGGGAGAAAATATTTGCAAATGAAGCAACTGACAAAGGATTAATCTCCAAAACTTACAAGCAGCTCATGCAGCTCAATATCAATAAAACAAGCAACCCAATCCAAAAATGGGCAGAAAACCTAAATAGACATTTTTCCAAAGAAGATATACAGATTGCCAACAAACACATGAAAGGATGCTCAACATCATTAATCATTAGAGAAATGCAAATCAAAACTACAAAGAGGTATCACCTCACACCGGTCGGAATGGCCATCATCAAACAATCTACAAACAATAAATGCTGGAGAGGGTGTGGAGAAAAGGGAACCCTCTTGCACTGTTGGTGGGAATGTAAATTGATACCGCCACTTAGGAGAACAGTATGGAGGTTCCTTAACAATTTAAAAATAGAACTGCCATACAACCCAGCAATCCCACTACTGGGCATATACCCTGAGAAAATCATAATTCCAAAAGAGTCATGTACCACAATGTTCATTGCAGCTCTATTTACAATAGCCAGGACGTGGAAGCAACCTAAGTGTCCACTGACAGATGAATGGATAAAGAAGATGTGGCACATATATACAATGGAATATTACTCAGCCATAAAAGAAGCAAAATTGAGTTATTTGTAGTGAGGTGGATGGACCTAGAGTCTGTCATACAGAGTGAAGTCATTCAGAAAGAGAAAAAGAAATACCGTATACTAACACATATATATGGAATCTAAAAAACAAAATGGTACTGAAGAACCTAGGGGCAGGACAGGAATAAAGATGCAGATGTAGAGAATAGACTTGAAGACAGGGGGAGGGGGAAGGGTAAGCTGGGATGAAGTGAGAGAGTGGCATTGACATATATATACTACGAAATGTAAAATAGATAGCTAGTGGGAAGCAGCCACATAGTACAGGGAGATCAGCTCGGTGCTGTGTGACCACCTACAGGGGTGGGATAGGGAGGGTGGAGATATGGGGATATATGTATATGTATAGCTGATTCACTTTCTAACACACCATTGTAAAGCAATTATACTCCAATAAAGATGTTAAAAAAAAAAGATTTACTAGAAGCAAAAGTAATGAAGAGTAGAGAAAAACTATGAAGAGAGAAGGTGGTTTCCTTCAGTGAAAGCGGTGAAGGCAGCATAAAATAGAGAAGGAATTGCAAATATGATGGGCATTCCTAGTTGAGGTTTATGGGCAACACAGAAATCTCAAAATGTAGAGTCAAGATGACCTAAGGAGCCCAAATGGATATCTTTCAAATCTTTTTTAAATATTAGTTTTAGATTTACAGAAAAATTGAAAACATAGCACAGAAGTAGCACCACATACTCCTTAACCAATTTCCCCTATTTTTAACATCTTGCATTAGTCTGGTATATTTGTTAAAATCAATGAACTGATACTGATACATTATTATGAATTAAAGTTGACCCTTTATTCAGATTTCCTTAATATTTAAGTAATATCCTTTTTCTGTTCCAGGATCCCATCCACGATATTATAGTTCATTAAGTTATCATGTCTCCTTAGGCTCCTTTTGGCTGTAACAGTTTGTCAGGCTTGTTTTTTATGGCCTTCACAGTTTTGAGTACTACTTGTAGAATGTCCCTCTATTGGAATTTGGTGTTTCTGTTATGATTAAACTGTAGTTATGGGTTTTGGGGAAGAAGATTACAGAGAGGAAGTACTATTTTCATTACATATCAAGGATGCTTACTAGCAACCTGCCTAATAATCACTGCTGATGCTGACCCTGATCACCTGTCTAAGGCAGTGTTTGTTAGGTTTTTCTACTGTAAAGTCATTATTTTTTCTCCCTGTTTTCCTACTGTATGAATTAGAAGGAAGTAAGTATGTGTAGCTTAAACTTAAGGAATTGGGAGTGATGTTCCCCCTCTTTGAGGATGAATTATCTACAAAAATTTTTTGAAATACTTAAAAATGGGAGATGTGACTTCTCCCCCTCTTATTTATGTATTCAATAATTTATTTTTTATTGCTTTTTAAAATGCACATTTCTGATGTGTCCTAAGACTATTCCACTAAAGTAATTTTAGTAAGCAATAGTTGTTATTTTCATAGACAAACTTAAATATTTTAAGAAATTTGAATTTGGGTCCATATTAAAATTTTTTCTACATTATATTATTTTTTCAAGCATGTAGAAATAATTTATTTATATCAGCATGGACTTATGGGTATTTACTTTACTCTTTGGGTTATAATCCAAAACTACTTTATTTATTTTGTTGCTCAAATTGTCCTAGCTCTGGCTACTAAGACCTCCTTTAGTTTGACTCCTGTGCCCTTTTGGCACATCTCATTTTTTTTTTAGCACTTTCTTACTTTTTCATACTACAAGATGCTGCAGTATCATCTAATATAGATATTGCCTCAGTCCCAGAATGAGACCTTTTTCTGAGGAGCCCTGGTTCCTTTAAATGGAGAATGGCATTGGGAACAAAGATCTGGGTATTAGCTGTGCTCATTGCTAATGGGGTGTGGTTGCTTTTAGGTCTTCTCAGCTGACTGAAAAAGAGACTATATGGATATATACTACCATCTGTATATACACATATCCGTAAATACATATATATGTTTATTTATATATGTAACATCTATATGTTAAGCTAAATATGAGTTAATACTGATTTCTCCAATTCTAATTCCTACCAAATAGATCATTCTAGCTTTTTCCCCTTGCTTATCCATAAATTCAAACTCTAACTGAGAAACCTTGCCCCCACCATCAACCATCTCTTTAATTAACTGTTCAGTTGCAGTATACATCTGTACAGGTATCAGAATTGTGAAGGCATAGCCCATGGAAATCAAGTGCTGTTCCTTATGCCTTGAGTCTTACAGATTCCACTCATTTCCAAAGGTACTTAGTTCAACACCTTAGAACAACCTTCAGTACCATTGTTTCATATATTCATAAAGTACTTAGATACTACTGTCACAGTCTGCATTTCTTTATAGAATCCCCCACAGTCCTAAATGATTGTTTGAATTTTACATACATTAAGGTTCCTTTTTACTGCTTTAAATTCTATGGGTTTTGGCAAATGCATAATGTCATGTATCCATCATTCCAGTATCATGTAGAATAGTTTCCTGCTCTAAAACCTCCCTGTGCTTCACCTATTCAACTCTCTTTCCCTCTCCCCTTCCCCAAATCCCGACAGTCAGAATTTTTTAAATGGTTCTATGGCTTTGACTTTTTCAGATTGTCATGTAATTGGAATCCTACAGTATCTAGTCTTTTCAGGACGACTTTTCTCATTTATCCATATGCATTTAAGATCCCTTTATGTCTTTTTAATTAAAAAATTATTTTTACATCTTTTTATATACTATTCCAGTACATGAATGTACCACAGTTTGTTATCCATTCATCTACTGAAAGGCATCTTAGTTGTTTCCTGGTTTTGGTGACTATAAATATAGCTGCTATAAATACTCACATGCAGGTTTTTGTATGAACATAGGTTTTCAGATGAATGGGGAAAATGCAGGATAGTGGTTGCTATATCTTACGGTAACTCTATATTTAGCTCCATAGTAATCTACAAACTATCCCCCAAAGTGGCCTTCCCCATTTTGTATTACCACAAAAGGTTTCTGTTGCATCCTCACCAGCATTTGGTTTGTCTTTTCTTTTTTTAAGCCTTTCTGAGGGTTGTGTAGTATTACCTCATTTCCATTTTAATTTGCAATTTCCAAATGAAAATTACATTGAGCATCTGCATTTTTTATTATGCTTATTTTCCATTTCTGTATCTTCTTTGGTTAAGTGGTTAGTCAGATGTTTTGGCCATTTTTAATTGAATTGCTTATTTCCCCAATTTTGTTCTTTTCCAGCAGTGTGAAATTTCAATTTGTTTTAATTCCAGGTTTTGCCTTTCCATATAAGTTTTTGTTACTATTATTACTTTAAACACATAATTATCTATTAGGTCAATTAAGAATAAGTAAATTAAAAGATTTAATTTTACCTTCATTTATTCTATTTTTGTATCTCTTCCTTTTTTATGTAAATGTTCTGACCACATGATTTTTTTCTCCCTAAAGAACTTCTTTCAGCATTTCTAATGGGGCAGTTCTGCTGGTAATAAATACTCTGGGTTTTTTTGTTTTGTTTTGTTGTCAGAGTATTTCTTCTTCATTTTTGAAGGGTAATTTCAATGGGTACAGAACTGTAGGGTTTTTGCCCTTCAACATTCTAATATATATTCCACTCTTCTCTCTTCTTGAGTCCAAGGTTTCTGATGAGAAGTCTGATGTAATTCTTTTTATTTTTTTATTCCTCTGTAGTAAGGCTTATTTTTCCTCATATTTGGTTTTCTGCAACTTGAATATGATATGACTAATTGTAATTTTTTAAAGTGTATTTACTGGTTGGCGTGCTCTAATATTACTGGATCTGTGGTTTTGTACAACTCAACAATTTTGGAAAATTCTCAACTTTTTTTATTTTCCTCCCCTATCTCCTTCTTCTATTTGGGTATTTCTACTATACATCCTTTACCATCCAAACTTGCACCATAGTTTTGGGGTATTATGTTCTGTTCTGTTTTTGTTTTGTTTTGATTGTAGATTCTTCTTCCTCAATTATAGTTTGGGAAGTTTCTCTTGACATATCTTCTCGGTCACTGATTCTTTCCTCAGCTATTTCCCATCTAGCGAAGAGCCCATCAAAGGCATACTCCATTTCTGTTGCACTGGTTTTGATTTCTAGCCTTTCCTTTTGATTCTGTCATAGGGTTTCCATTTCTCTGTTTACATTACGCAATCTTTTTTTCATGTTGTCTACTTTTTCCATTAGAACCATATCTGAGTATGGGTCTGATGCTGGCTTTGTCTCTTCAGACTGATTTGTTTGTTTTTTCTTGCTTTTTTCCAGTGCTTTGAATACTTTTGTTGTTGTTGCTCAAGCCAGGCATGATGTATTGAGTAATGGGAACTGGGGTAAAAGGCCTATAGTGTGAGGTTTTATGTTAATCTGACTCGGAGTTTTTCTTTGTTCACCTTTGCTGCAGTTACAATTGTCAGAGACTTCAAAATTTTTATTGTTCTTGTTGTATTTGGGTTTTCCTAAGAACTCTTCCTTAAATAAAGTCTGTACCTTCCAGTTCTTTCAGCTGATATTTACTGTTTTTATAGTGATCTCCTGTTTTTGTGGTGGTAAAGTATGGTGGAGTGAAATCATTCTATAATCTTACAATTAAATATTTGTCATTTAGTTGACTTTTGTCCAGGGGCTATGAAATTCACAAGGTTTTTTAGCTCTGCCCTTTCCTCTTAGGTGATAATGGAAAGCTAGATGTTGTTAGAGTTGTGTCAGTGTTCTTTCCCTTGGTAAGATAAGGTTTTAATAAAGTCTTGCCTTTGGGGAATATGCCTTTCTTATGGAAAACACTCTAGAAATATTTGTAAATTGGTCATTTTCCCTTTCTCCTGCTAAAGTCCTGAAGGGATTTTTTTTGATTCTTCATCATGAGACTCTTGTGGAGCTCCTGAAGGTTAAACTCATGAAAGTGTGGGCACCCCATAATACTGTGGTCCCTAGGAATTTCTCACTCTCACTGTACTCTATGCCTGGCTTCTAGCAATTCCTCACAATTGCTACTTATTTCTTTCTACCAGTTTATGGCTCCAGTGGCTCCTGTTCCCAGCCTGATTCTCTATATATTCACCCAGCTCTCCAGATTTCAGAGTAGTTGTTCGCCCTGCAACATTTTTTTCTCTAATGGGTCTAATAAAAGGCACTGATTTTCAAATTTTTCAGCTTTTTTCTTCCTGTAAGAGTAGCATTGATAACCTCCAAGTCCTTTCCATGTTGGAGCTGGTATTGGAAGTCTCAAGTATTTTTTAAACGAAATATTTAGCATACAATACCATGTACATCTCCTCAATCGTACATAAAACTATTGGATGGTTACTTATTTTTCTTGAGGCAGAGACACAATTATCAAAGGCTCTGTATAAATTGGCCTAACTATACCACCTTATCTCACACCACTCTGCCGTACTTGCAATAATCTGGCAACTCAGATCTTTCATTTCTTCATTCATGCCATGCTTCCATGACTCAGGGCTTTTGCAAGTGCTGGCTCCTCACCCTCCAGGAATGTTCTTTCTCTCTCATACACACATAAACACACACAATTGACTATATTTTCATACTGTTTTCAGCTCCAAGCTAAGAGCTTTGCACAGAGTAGGTACTCAATTTATATATAATGACTGAATGAAAGGCATTTACAGCATTCAACATCTGTAACAGCACAGAGATGTGAGGTGCTCAATTGCATAACTCATGTCTTTTCTTCTTTTTGATCTTTGAGATAGTTATCAGTATGCTGTCCTTAGTAGGTTTTAAAAATATATTTGTTGAATAAATTATTTTGTTGTAAATTTACATATCAAATTTATATTGATTGCCTACTCGGAGCCAAGCATTACACTAGATGTTTTATCTTCATTATCTCATTTAATATTCCTACAGTATAATAAAACTGGGTTCAGGAGGTTACATAAATTGCCAAACATAACAGTGCTAGTAAAACAGTATTGAAACTTGCATCTAAAAACAATTTTAACTGTATCTTATTGGGTACTGATTGCCTTATATTATAGTGAGTCTTGTATATGTCAATATGCCCCACCACATGTGAAAACTGTCAGATTAGGAACTAAGTCTTAACACACATTTGGATCTACACCTCCCCTCTAAGCAAGTGCAATTCAACAGTTTTATTCTCAAACATGTGGTATAAATGTTTCCACTTTTGTTACAATTTTTTTCATTCTGTGATATTTATTGAGCCCCTACTATGTGTCAGACACTTATCCAGCACTAAGAATACAGCAATTACTAAAATAAATATGATCCCTACTCTCATGGAGTCTATAATCATTAGTGAGGGGCAACAATCACATTTTTATTAAAGTAACTATAGAAAACACATTTTTAGTATATAAAAAGAATGTAAAGACTATAAATAGAATTATAATTAAAAAAGAAAATAGCAATACCATCCTTCAGTGTATTGTTATTTCTAAATTGCAACTTATTTCATTTCCATGAATCTAATAAGATACTATCAGTAGAATGACTTAAACTATATACAGTTGTGCTGGTGGATCTTTGAGACTGTTCTGAAATAAGCCAGTCAGCAATTGGATTGACAGTAAAATCTCATGGGACTTAGACAGTCACAGATACTGTGACTGAGACAGATACTGGATCTATATTTGCCTTTTCAAAAGTGAAATTTGAGATGGCTGAGACTCTGTGTATTTGCATTTTTGTAAACCCTGCAACAAGAAGGTAGAGACCAGAATGACTGATCACTTACTAACACAGCCAGAGACTCTTTATCCAGAACTCCAAGTGTCCAAGAGTAACCTAGAAAATAAAAGACAAAGACAAAACAGATTTACAGTCATTTGGGAAATTCTTTTATATTCTGAAGTAAAGAGATTTCACACAGAAGAGTAATTTGGCTTCTCAAACTCATCTTAAAACCGCACATTTGGCACAAGTATGTATGAAACGGAGGAACCACTTCTCCCCAAAGTATAACAGGAAGTGAGGGCTTAAGTAGATCTTTTCTGGAGTTGGATATTCTGTATGAAATGGTTATAAAGATTTCAATTGTTTCAAACTTTAACAAGCTCAGTTCAGCAGGAATCTAAATCCCTGTGAGATTAATAAGGGGCTGGAGAAGAGAAGTAGATGGGGTACAAAGAAGGTAGTGAACTAGCAGTTATAGCCTTAATGACTAACTGGGTTAGTGAATGAAGTAAAAGGAAATGCATATGTGGAAGCCATTCAACCATTTAAGATCTCTACAGTGAATTAAAATTCGGAAGAAACATAATGAGCTAAGGTATATAACGTGTTTTCATAATTTATTCTATTCATTTATTACATGGAATTTCTGTAACTTTATTACATGTCAACAACTATCATGAGCATTTCATGCAACTATTACATAGCTATTATATAATTTCTGGTAGCTATTATCATTTATCCTCTGGGAATGAATCTATCCATAATATTAAGAGAATGTATCCATCTGTTCAGCTATTCTGCTGTTCACAATTCTACTTAGTGTACATGTATTTACATGGGTCCAGTCACATAAATGAGCATCCTCAGAAACAGAATGCAGAGGATAGCACTTGCCCTCTCTCTCTTACTGTTCCTCTCTACTTCCCTTCTCTTCTTCTCTCATATTCATTTTGCTAAGTTGTAAGATAACCTTATTGGTAGTTGGTTTAGAAGGATGCATGGGAAATTAATATTCTGAGCATATAATGATTCCCTGGCGATTTCCCATCTAATTTTGAAAAGTGCTTTAACTACATACGATTAAGAAAGCATTATTCAACAAATTATTACCTTAGGTCATCCATTAGTTCATTTACTCATTTATTTAGTCTTTCATTCGACAATCATTTATTATCTACCAAATTCCAAGAATTCTACCAGGTAGAAGGACATCATTTCTTTCCCTAATTCTATGAGTAGTGATCAGTCACTCATAAAATAGTTTAAATATGTTTCCCAAACATTCTTAATAACATCCTTAGTATTTACTAAACTGGAGAATTATATTAGTTTTCATCTTAAAATTCATCCTAGAATATTGGTATTTGGGAGGTAATTCAGAAAGGAAGTGACTAATATAATTTAATTTGGGGAAAATCATATTTGTGTCAGTAAAACCAGACCAATTATTGATTATTTACCTAATCACATTAAATTCTAACTCAGGATTTTCTATATTTCTGTGAATTATTCTTCTTCACTTCACACTAAATCTTTCCTGTATTATGATTTCAAATAATATATGGTATAATAGGGGTCATACATTTTCATGGAAAGAGAAATGAACTTAGTTCCAATATCAGGTCCTGTTGCAAATCAACTCCCCTCCATTACCTCAGCTTTCTAGCTGGTTAAACTAAGGGGAAAAGTCTATGATAGTTCTTATAGTTCTTTCCAGAACTAAACTTCCATAACTTTAAGAATATTTAACTTAAATAGTGTTCAGGTATTGAAAATTCATTCGTTCCCCAATCTGTATATAATTATAGATTCATAGGGAGTTTCGGAAAACTTAATTAGTCACTGAAATAAAAGCAATTATAGTTGAAATGTGTAATCATTGAAGCTTTTAAGATTCACTTGCAGCAAACTGAAATACTCATCCCTTTCTTTAATCAACAAACTTAGTTAATAGGCTCTAATGCCACATGCAAATGTAAAGAAAAGAATACATATTTCAATTAATACTTTGATAAATACTAGATCAACACTCAACAATTGAATGTTCAAAGGAAGCATGGACTTAGAAGCTGGAGAATAAGAGAAATTTCCTGGATAATGGGGATACTACTTCAGAAGCCCTTTAAATACTGCACTGAAGTATGTTTTTCACATGCGTTTTAATTATGTGGTATCCTGGTTTTCTGGAACCAGACTAAATGATTATATTTTGCATGTGTAAAATATCTATACAGATGTTAAAGTGCTTTTCTTCACATAATCTTAATTTGCTTTTCATGATTCGCTTTTCATGTGAAAAATCATAGTAAGCCACAGCTCTTCAGCAATTAAAATGCCTTGGTTATTATACATGCTTATTTCATATTATAGTCACAAAACTTATAGTAAGGGTAACAATATCATAGTCATTTCTCTGATGAGGAAACTGAGATGTTGAAGAGTTAAATTCCTTGTTCAAAGTGATGCAATTAGTAGGAGGTAGAGCCAAGAATCAAACCCCCTCTGTCATGTGCTTAACAACCATGTTACATTGCAGGAAGGCAGTCATTTGTAAGAAATAATACAGGTCAATATGAGTTGCAATTCATATTGCCACAGAATTTTAAAACATTATTTACAGTTGAGGCAGTAGAGACTCAGAAGTCTGAGGACCACATAAAACATTTCTGTTGGGGCTAGGATTGGTTCTTGTACCTTTTGATTATAAACTCATTGCTGTTTCTAGTGTACCATATTTATCTTCATTATATCCCACAAAAAAAGGTAGGGCTCTAAGACCTCACTTAAATAGTCTACCAATATTCTCCATCCCTTCTGCCTAACATACTGGCTTGTGCTCTTCACAAGCTAGATACTTCCCTCTCAAAACTACTCTCAAGTGGGCCCACCAACCTCTGTTCCATTAACCACAACAGCTCCCAAGCCAAGTTCTGTTGGGGACTAGAGTTTCTACGTTACAATAAATAAGTTCCTTCAGATTCATACTCTGCAAACATATCTATTTTAATTAAAATGTTTATCTTTCCATCCTTGCACTTAGAATAGAGTGATTGGGATATCACATTGGTCCACTGAGAAAGCTTCTGTAAGACCTTTTGTGATATAAACTTAGAAATCACAATTGCTTAACTGAGAGCTCAGGCTTTCACAGATGAGTTAAACCTGTAAGTACTTGCAGTTTCAGAAGCCAAATTTTCCATCCAAAGATCACTTCTGTGAGAACTGTTTTTTTCACTGCTGAATCATCAATCACCAGTGCTTAGAACAGTGTTTACCACAGAGCAGGTGCATAATAAATATTTGTTGAATGAATGAACAAATGATGTATTTTAAACAGCCCTCACTTCCATCATCCATTTCTTCATTTTCAATAAAAGTAGTATAAACCCCAAAATGGGGAACACTACCTGTCCTACGGAAGCTTCTGTTACAGGTCTTTATATATAAACCTAAGTTTCTTAAACTATCTTCAATAACAGATGAATAATGAGGTATCCATTTCCTGAAATAATCACAGCAGGGTCAGCACCACCTTGTGATAGCTTTTCAGTTTTGGAGGTATATACACAGTTGCTGATGACACAAAAGTAATCTGCTTGCTTGAGTCAGCAGATTACTATAATTTCAAGAGGCTCTTCTCTAAGATTTCTATACTAAAGAACTATGAAAACTGGGTGAATAATGGGTTTTGCTGATTACTACTTTGATTTTGCTGTGATTTTAAGATAAAGATTATTTTCTATAAAATGCTAGTAGATTCGATTCCTAGATTAGTTTTAGAAAGTCCTGGAGAAAATAATTATTAGGGTAACCCAGAACATTGGAAATGGATTCACAGAAGCAGAGGTGTGATTTAATTTCCACTTAATACAAGTTGGCTTAATTTTTACATTTCTATTGTGAATTTCTTCTCTAAGTTCTAAGCAATTCTGGCCTTTTATATGAGACATAAAAAAAGCATATTCACCAGAAGAAGCATATTTCTTAAGGCAACATTAGCTGCTTCAACATACTAACCCCCAGATGTCTCAAAATAGAGAATTTTATGTTTTGATCACATGAAGTCCAAATACAGCGATTGTTCCTGCTCTGTTTTTTAAGTTGTTCTAAGTGAGGAATCAGAGACACAGATTTATTTTAACTTAAAGCTTCCACAGTGGCCATGTTCATCAATATTAAGTGAGGAAAAGACCATGGGAAATTAGGTACAGGACGTTTTAATGAGCCCAGTCTCCCAGTTTGGATGAGGTGTCACTACTTCTCCTAACATCCCATTGGCCAGAAGTTAGACACATGGCCACAGCTAACTAACACGAAAGAAAGCTGAAAAATGTAGTACTGCTGTATTTCCAGGAAGAAAAACAAATTACTTTGTAAAAGAGTTAGGCAATATAGTTTAAATACATAAATGATATTTCCTAACACTTGATTCTGATACTCTGTACTTTTTGCATAATCTTGCCTGCTTTCTTAACTTCCAAACTTCTCTCCTTGCCTCCCTTCTCCCTTGGCTCTCTTCTTTTATTCCTTTATTCATTGAGACAATTAACAAATATCTTGTGACCAAATTTCTACCAAATGAGTGGTAGTCCCACAATTTCTATGTAGGAAGGATAGGGGGCATTGATTTTGTTGGAAGAGAGACCTAGTAATTTTCTAGAAGTCTCAAATATTTTATTTACTCTATAATGTTTGTTAGATTATACCTTTATTTGAAGTAAACTGGAAGAATTGGAGGGACATGATGACAGTTTTGGAGGTTAAAAATTGTGCTATTTTTCCTTCAGTTTCCCAGTAAGACATGCTGTAGGGATGAGTAGCTTCCATGCCATTTTAGCTGCATACTAGTTTTCACAGTCTCTATCTATAGAAAGGCTTTCTTTTTTTTTTTTTTTTTTAATTTATTTATTTATTTGTTTTTTTTTTAGCTGTGTTGGGTCTTCGTTTCTGTGCGAGGGCTTTCTCCAGTTGTGGCAAGCGGGGGCCACTCTTCATCGCGGTGCGCGGGCCTCTCACTGTCGCGGCCTCTCCCGTTGCGGAGCACAGGCTCCAGACGCGCAGGCTCAGTAGTTGTGGCTCACGGGCCCAGTTGCTCCGCGGCATGTGGGATCTTCCCAGACCAGGGCTTGAACCCGTGTCCCCTGCATTGGCAGGCAGATTCTCAACCACTGCGCCACCAGGGAAGCCCCGAAAGGCTTTCTTTATTTTGGAATCATTGAGCTCTATTGCTCTTTCCTACCATCAGCATTTGACACATATTTATAATCTAGAACATGAAATGTGAAAAAATTGACCTGTTTATTGCTTCTATGTCCTTATCACATGCAGCAAAGCATGCACGTTTTAATTCAAGGAAGATGCCAGGTATTTGTTAAGCTTTTGAAGAAGTATTTATTTCAATAAGGCTTGAATAAAAGGAGAACATTCTATCTTTATTTTTAATGTGCTCATAAAAAGGTAAATACCCAGCTAGCTATGATTTTGAATGTCATTGAGAGACATCTGACAAAATATATATATATATATATTACTAATTATGATGATAGTCTAAAAATTGTAAAACACGTTTAATAACTGTATACATATCACATGTCCCACAAATAAAACATATCATTTCTACCTGGTAGGCACCAGTGACTTTAAAGTTATGGTACTTTTAAGTTACTGATGACAAAGGGTTATAGTTCCATATAGAAGAATAATTATTTCCCTGAATAACAGATCATATATGAGCTTTTCTTCTTTTGGATAGTTGAGAAACTACTATCTAATGAATGAATGACTGATATTATTTCATGACACTATTTTTGACACTAGGGCTAATACAAAGAAGTATATAAAATCATTGATTTCCTCAAATATCTGTAATATAGTTACAAAAGTATGCCATTACACCAAAACACACACACATACAGAGTTAAACTAATACAGTATTCTAAGAGCTAAATTCATGAAATAGGCTGTCTGAATAATGGGGATACATCAGTGGACTTGTTTGAAATAATTAGAAAAGTCTTTAGACAAAAAAAAACAACTTTAATTAGTCTTAAAGGATAACTAGCATATTAGAGTCCTCTAGAAAAACAGAACTGATATGATTTATATACAGGGAGAGGTTTATTACAAGGAATTGGCTCATGCAATTACGGAGGCTGAGAAGTCCCATGATCTGCTGTCTGCAAGCTGGAATCCCAGAAAAGTCAATGCGGTAATTCTGACTGAGCCCAAAGGACTTAAAACCAGTATCACCATGGCAGGGAGAAGACTGACATCTCACCTCAAGTAATCAGGCAAGAAGGGACAAATTCCTCTCTCCTCTGCTTTTGTTCTATTCAGGCCCACAATGGATTAGATGCTACCCACCCTCCTTGAGGAGAGCCATCTATTTTACTGAAGCCACAGATTCAAATGTTAATCTTATCTGGAAACACTTTCACAGACACACTCAGAAACAACGTTTAATCTGGGCACTCCATGGCCAGTCAAGTTAACACATAAAATTAACCATCACTAGTGGTTGGTTTATCAGAGTGAACAGAGGAGGGTATCTTAGATGAGAGGTAAAATTTGAGTAAAAATGCAGCTCTGTGAAGGCTTTAAGTAAGTTTGGAGGATGCATTATTCTAGATTGTTTTGGTCACAAAGGGCAAACAACAAACTTTAACATAAGCAGAGAAGTGCTTCATATAATTAAGAATTCTGAGGTACTGCTGAATCCAGGGACTCAAATGAGGTCAGGGGTCTGTCTGTATTTCCATTTCTGGGCTCTGATTCTTTACGTATACTGATTTAATTCTCAGATGGACTATTTCTAAACAGCAGAAAATATGGCTGCTGTCAGTCCCAGGTCTAGATTTGCCTTACAGACTCCCTCCAATACAGTCATCTCTCAGTATCGGTGGGGGATTGCTTCCAGAACCTCCCCAGGTACCAAAATCCACAGATACTCAAGTTTCTTATATAAAATGGTGCAGTACAGTTGGTCTACCCTATCCATGGATACCAAGGGCCCACTGTATATAACAACATCCAAAAGACTTAGCTACTCTTCTTGAAAGCACATGTACTAATCATCTGTTGCTACATAACAAATTACTCCAAAGTTCAATGGCATAAAACAACAAACACTTATTTTCTCACAGTTTCTATGGATTAGGAATCTGGGAGCACACCTTAGGCACTTCTTGTTCAGGTCTCTCATAAGGCTGCAATATAGGAGTCAACAGGGACTGAAGTCATCTCAAGGCTTGGGTTGTGGAGGATGTACTTCCAAGTTCACTCACATGGCTTTCAGCAGACTACAGGCCCTTGTTAACTTACAGTCTTGGTCTCAGACTTGCCCATGGGTCTCTCCACAGGATTATGCACAACATGATAGCTTGCTTCCTCCCAAGGGAGGGTGGGGGTAGGGGGAAGGGAAAGGGGGGGAGAGAAAGAGAGAGAGAGAGAGGGAGACACCAAGACAGAAATAATAATCCTTTTGTTACTTGATTTTGGAAGTGACATACCATGACCTCTACCCTATTCTAGTCATTAGAAGCAAGTCAGTAAGTCCGGGCAGAGGATGATACAGGATCTGGATACTGGGAGGTGGGGATCATTGGTGGCCATCTTTGAGACTGCTTAACACAATCACTGAAATAGTCACTGTGATCTAAGAGATAAAATAGTCTGGCATGGACCAGACTATGAGTTCATCCTTCATGCCTTGAGTAGGGAGAGATCTACATGAATCACATGGAATAGGTTCTTCACCAAAAAGAGGGTTGTTTTATCAAAAGAGGGAAAGGATTCCTGGAGAGACAAAAGCAACTAATATTCAATTTGCAGGACACTGAATTGATGGACTATCTTGCTGGGGGGAAGTGTTTGTCTCTGAGAAGCCTGGGCAATTAGAGAAAAAAATTGTGTTGCATGATCTTAGTATTTTTACTTTATCTCTTAAGTAATCACATTGTATTTGTTTGTGTGGCTCCTGTGTTTGAAAGAGAACAGTGATGCTACAAAAACTGTGTTACGGAAGATTGCTCTGGCAGTGGAAGCAGAATGGATTGCAACAGATATCAAATGAAGGCAATTGAGTTAGGGGGCTACTGCTGGGATCTAAGTGTGAGAAAATAAATGCCTGACAAGGCTTGCTGACTGTGAAATAAAACTTTAGAGACATACCTAAGAAAATGTGAAGGAAGAATTGATATAACTTGTTAAAGATTTGATGAAAGATTTGGAGAGGTAAAATATATTAGAAGAGGGACTCCAAGGAAAATGGTCTATCAGAAGCAAGTGTTCTCTATTGAAGCAGAGAAGATTTAAAATTTTTTTCCCTCATTATTTCTCTCCTGAGTCTGAATATTCACAGTGTAAGAAGGCTGTATTTTCATAAATTTATTCTATTTTCATTTATACCTTCAGTGTATTATTCTAATATATGCAGCTTTCCCTCCATATTCAGGGCTAAACTAGCTCCTGATCTTTATACGCAAATATTTTGTGACTAGGAATCTGTAAGTATTACATCAGACTTAGGTATAAAAGGAATGGAAAGTCAGGAAATTTGAGTGATTTTTAAAAAATGTTAAGACACTGGCAAGGCAATACCTCAACCCTTGATTTTTTGTTATGTGGATTATGTTGACAAAAGAGTGAAATCTGGAGAACACTGAATTAATATATTATTTAACTGATACAAAAAATATTTACAGAATACCTACTCTGTGTCAAGCTCTGTGCTAGGTGCTGGGGATAAAATTGTGAGCAAAAACCTCTGTCATTTTGGAACTTCCAGTCTGGTGCTGTGGGGAGGACAAGTTTTACATGTAACAAATAACAACCAAAATAAATATAAAATTATAACACTGATAATTGTGACAAGAGCTAGGATTATGAGACTTGACATTGAAGAGAAATCAAGAAAGTTTCTTTGAGAAGTGATACATTTCTAAAACCTGAAAGATTTTAAAGCATTAAGTAGGCTAAGAAAGAGGGGTAGTGCAATCTGACAACAGAAATAATGCATGTAAAGTTTCTACATCTGGAGAAAGCATGGCATGGTAGAAAAATTGAAAGATGACCAGTAGAGCAGAAGTACAAAGGGTGAGTAAGAGTGTGATGCAAGATGAAGGAGCAAGTAAAGGACAAAAATGGCTGAACATTACAGTTCATATTAAGGATTTTGGTCTTTAATGAAAAATGTACAGTAATGAGAAATATTGAAGTAGTTCAGGGTGTGATATCCTGAAATAGCTGCTGGCTGAAGACTAAAGAATGGGAAGGGGGAAGACAAATACAAATACTTCTATTTCCCAAAAGTGGAAGACAGCTGAACTAATGAAGTCTCTGGCTACAAACACTACATACCATACTTTGCATAACATATATCTACAGCAATGACAAGAATGCAATACATATCTACATTTGTTAAATAAAAGGGAAGTGTTCAGTTTCCATTAATGGAAGTGAGCTCTGAAAGAGTACCTTCAGAAAAGACACTGAATTTGCTCTTGAGGTTAGATCCAGAGTTCTTGGTTGGTTCCAGTCAAAATGAGGGCTTTTATATTAACAGATATGCTAGGTAAAGAAAGGAGGACAAAAAAAGGATATTATGTATGAACGGACCCCCTATAAGACCCAATACCGTCAATGTAAAAGGACAGAAAATTCACCTATTTGCCCAGAAAGATGACAAACATCTATTCTGAAGACTCCAGGTTAAATGAAAGGAGAATAAAAGCCCAGAAGACTCAAAATTAAGGGCTTGCACTTAGAGCGGATTTAGGCATCACTTTTTACATTATTCTTGAGGTTCTGGAATATGCAAACTCAGAAAATAATTTTAAAATTATCTGGACTGGTGATATCCCAGTGCACTTGACAAAGCAAAAGAAAACTTCATTGGTGTGGAAAAAACTCACTAACAGGCCCTATGTTCATGACAGTCATACAGGAAAAATGAAGTCCCTCTACAGATAGGTTCAGAATAAAAAGCAAATTAAGAAACAAAGGAGGATGCTATCTAACATAAGCAAGAAGTCAGCTTTGCAAAAACTATTTAGTAGCACCTGCCATCAGGTCTTCACTGATGTTGCTGGCTTACTCCACTGCTAACGCAACTGATGTTTCTGATAGCCTACAATGTCAACATCTCATGAAAACTTTTGATAATGAGAAACTTTAGCTATAACATCTTGCCCTATGACTTGGACATATTTTTAAAGTTCCTGACTCACAGGAAAATCTGAAATAAACACAGTTCTACACTTGTAAATATGCTACTCCACTGATCCTAATTCATTGTCTTTGAAATAAACTTGGCAACTTTTGTTCTTTTCCCTCCAAAAACATCTTTCTCAGGAAATTCTTTGACCCTTCAGTTAAACAGATTCCTATTAGGCCTGTTTTACTAGTGCACCAGACATATCTGGACATACTGACATTCTGATGTACAAACAGGTTAGACCCACATTGTGCTCCTGCTGCAAAATAATACACTTTCTACTGCATGGGGTTATTATTGGGTTCAAATGGGTGAAATGTATGAAAGACTATCAATTTTGAAGACTATCAATCATGTATACTATGTGGAATTATTTAATTTATCCATTTTATTTTAGTGCTTTACAAAGCTAATCCATCTTTCTAATACCAGAAAGGACAGGGGTACTATTAAGGGCAGGGAGCTACTCAGCTTATAAACTATTGGCCAATATTGAAAGAGAGATTCAAGATTTCAAACTTCAATTACTTACTCTAATAGTTATCAAATAGCTTGAGACTCTCCATTTAACCGACGATAAATATGTTCAAAAAAGTGCTTTATACCTTAGCTATCCTCTCATAAATCAGGAAAAAATGGATATGGGTATTTTGACAGTCATCTATTTGGGCTACAGGGGTGCCAAAACTACCAAACAATTCTGTACAAAATACTTTCAACTGAGTAATTTTGAGTTGTCCATATATAAGTTTTTCTGTAAGCTATTTGTCAATACCTGAATGGACCATGGTTGCATTCACTGCTTCCATTTACTGTGTAATAATTTGGACGGCAATGGATAGACTGGTTTGAGGCTTCTACTTCTTTGGCAGTGCAGTATGCATGACTGCTTTCTTGAATGGCAATCACAAATTGTTCAAAAAGGGCAATACAAAACCAGCTTCCCGATTTCAATAACTGAGGTCAGTTTGACATTTAAAGACTGCGCACTTGGGCTTCCCTGGTGGTGAAGTGGTTAAGAATCCACCTGCCAATGCAGGGGACACAGGTTCAAGCCCTGGTCCGGGAAGATCCCACATGCCGCGGAGCAACTAAGCCCGTGCACCACAACTACTGAGCCTGTCCTCTAGAGCCCACGAGCCACAACTGCTGAGCCCGTGTGCCACAACTACTGAAGCCCGTGCGCATAGAGCACATGCTCCGCAACAAAGAGAAGCCACCGCAATGAGAAGCCCACGCACCACAACAAAGAGTAGCCCCCACTCACCAACTAGAGAACTAGAGAAAGCCCACGCGCAGCAACGAAGACCCAATGCAGCCAAAAATAAATAAAATAATTAAAAAAAAATAAAGACAGTGGGCTTGTTGATGGTGTGTCTGCATACCTTTGCATGATTTTAAATGCTAAATAAGTTTTTAAGCAAACAAAAGTCGAGCAAAAATAATATTTTCTGCTTGACTGAAGAGGATGATGACAGTTTATACTTTCATTATTCTAGAAATTAAAGATTTCCTTTAATTAAGATGAGATGGGGGCTTCCCTGGTGGCGCAGTGGTTGAGAGTCTGCCTGCCAATGCAGAGGACACGGGTTCGAGCCCTGGTCTGGGAGGATCCCACATGCCGCGGAGCAACTGGGCCCGTGAGCCACAATTGCTGAGCCTGCGCGTCTGGAGCCTGTGCTCCGCAACGGGAGAGGCCGCGATAGTGAGTGGCCCCCGCTTGCCACAGCTAGGGAAAGCCCTCGCACAGAAACGAAGACCCAACACAGCCATAAATAAATAAATAAAAAATAAGCAAACATTTATTAAAAAAAAAAAAAAAAGATGAGATGGTAGGGAAAAAACCAAATAACATTTTAAAAAATCTCAGCACTATGAAAGTACAGGAAACTTCAGGTCATTTTGTGTTCCATTTCCACTGAATCTCCTCAGTTCTGGAAACCATCTCTGTATTATTGTATCTTTAAAAGTGGGGGCTTTAAAAATAAGCATTTAAACAAGACCTCTCTCCCTCAGTCATTCCTCTACTCCCCTCTGTCTCTACCTAGCTACTCTCATTTATGTTAAATGTTTTGCTGGTATGACACATACTACCCCCATAGATGGTTTCTCAGTACTAATACTTCTGATTGTTCCAGTTCTTTCCTTCTTTGAAGTGTGTAATGCCTCAGTAGATTAGCTGATCATCAGCAAAGCGGCATTAGCTCTGTTGGTGCCTTGGTCTACCTAGAAATTTTATGTAAGAAACTGAGTTTAAAAATTTAATTATATAAAATAAAGGCTCACACTATTATGAGACAACCCCACAATATTTTAATCAGTTTGTAGGGCCACCAAGAAAAGAATGAAGTTAAGATAACAAGGAGTCTATAACTGAACTAAGGAAGTTCCATTTGATCACCATCAATTACTTCCTAATCATTTCTCTCCTTTCTACTCATGCTACCCAGAGGAGATGAGATCTTTGCAGAGGAAGGGAGCTAAACAATGTTTGTTTATCTGAAATCCTGCTATGTTATTTACCATAAGTTTAACTGTTTTGTTGTTTTTTTGCCTTTAATAAGCTAAAGTAGCAGTGCAAAAAGTACGAGCTAAAAATCCTACTTAAACAAGTAAGAAAGAACATAATTTTAGGGAGACAGGGATTTATTCTTACAAACTGAGCTGACCTGCTGACTTGCATTACAAAGCAGCTATATTAAATTGCACTTCCCTAATGTTTGCACTGAATTACAACTACAAATATTTGGGTTCCAGTTCTACACATTACAAATTAGCTTGGGTTAAGTCACTTAATCACTCTAGCAACTGACATAATGTACACATTTAATCTGTAAATAGGAGGTTGCAGTGAATGAGTTCTAAAGTTCTTCACAGCTCAGCAAAATAATATTTCAAGATTTAAAAAAGCAAATATTCTAATACAACTGGTATTAAAACCAATCTCTCTCCAGTTTGAGAGTCCATTTTATTTTCAGAAAGTCAGATGCCCATAATAATATAACTTCTTTGATGTGTATTACAGAAATACGATTGGGATTGACTCCCAGCCTCTACCCAACTGCTGTTGTCAAATAGAGGCTTGTTCTGTTAGGTGAGCAGGAGTTGTTCCAGGGGAAAGAGTCAAATGTTACCCCTACATTCCATTATTCTTCTGGCTCCATGTTTCCTGATCAGGAATATACAATTGGAACAAATGAATTGGGACATTCTTGGAATCTCTGCCACTGTCTTGGAAGTGCCAGCCATCCATAAGACAGAATTATCCTTACTGATACTGATATATAAGTAAAATATGTATTAGCAAGTAGGGCCAAACAGAACACACACACACATACACACACACACACATATACATACATATATATATATATATATATATATATATATATATATATAAAATACAAACAAAAATATATATGTAGATAGGGCCAAATAGCAGTGTTCCTAGACAGATTTGAATTTGTAATTAGATCCCCAAACTCTAGGCCAGCTAGCTGTGACTCTGGTCATTTCATTATCTTTGTAATTAAGGTACCCTGCATTATGAATATTGGTTCCCATTGTCACCAGATGATAGGGCTTTATTTGTTTGTAGATGTACAAACTTTTTTTCAAGGAACATAAGTTTGATTTAAATCTTGCCAAGGATGACAAGATTTAGTGTGCTATAACAAAACTGTTATTTATTTAACCAAATTTTTTTTTAAATGCAGCCTACTGAAACATGCAATGTTTTGTAGAATCAGAATGCTTTGTTTCATTAAGGAGTTCTGCATAGGATTCTTTCTCTGGTTCTCGCTTTCCTTTTACTGCCTCTAGTCTTGGCTCAAGCACACTTGCAGCTCTCCAAGCAACAACAATTTGGAGCTTACGTGAGAATTACCTATCACTAGCTACACAGGGTAATTCATTTTTGTAAGAAGCAGCATCAAAAAGCTTTCAGATAAGTATCGGTCAAGGCATGGTCTGGTATACCATGTACCTCTAAATTACCTGAGAAGCTTCTTATAATTTTGATTTCCTGTAACTGCTGATACAAAAACTATGGGTAGAGGCAAGAAAATGTTTATTCTAAACATGTTACCCACTATCTCTATTGCAAGTGAAGTTGATAACAACTACTCATTAGAGGAAAAAAATTCTGATTTAAACTTTTTTCTGTGTGTAGATTGTTCACACTGTGATTTTTACCTACTGAATTTCAATTTTGAACACTAGAAAATTCCCTACCCTGACCTCTGCACCATGTTATAATTTTCACTTATTTTCTAGGGTACAGACATTTTAATGTTTCAGGTCAAAAAATAACTATCAAAGTGATTTTTAAACAACTGCATTTATTCTGTAAGAAATTGTGTTAAATTAAAAATTACAGGGCTTCCCTGGTGGCGCAGTGGTTGAGAGTCCGCCTGCCAATGCAGGGGACATGGGTTCGAGCCCTGGTCTGGGAAGATCCCACATGCTGCGGAGCAGCTAGGCCCGTGAGCCACAACTGCTGAGCCTGCGCGTCTGGAGCCTGTGCTCCGCAACAAGAGAGGCCGCGATAGTGAGAGGCCCGCGCACCGCGATGAAGAGTGGCCCCTGCTCGCCACAACTAGAGAAAGCCCTCGCACAGAAACGAAGACCCAACACAGCCAAAATTAAAAATAAAAAAATAAATTAAAAAAGAAAAAAAAAAAAAAACCTCCATCAATGCTGAGCAGAAGAGCGGAAGCATGAGGTGGGACGGGGGACACACTGCACACGCACGCCCACCGGTTCGGGTCCACTCTTTAAAAAAAAAAAAAAAAAAAAAAAAAAAAATTACAAAATGTTGTTAGAAATAATGTCCTTGGTTAAAAAAAAAAAAAAAAAATATATATATATATATATATACAAGTAAAATCTAAAAGAAATGAGTACAACTCTATAATGTTAAATGAGAATTAGAAATAGCAGTATGAACTCATTGTTATTTATTTTTAAATGCATATTTCATAATTTTGACCACCAAAAAGAAAAGATTACTGGGAAGCAATTGCCAGTAATGATATGTACTCTAATCATGTATATATTTTTGTCGTTAAGTTTCCTTTTCAAATGAAAGAACTAGAGCTCCTTGGAAAAAATGGTTGAATTAAGGTCTGAGGCAGGAAACATAAGATGGGCATTAGCAGAACATTATTTTTTGTGACAGAAAACAAAGAAACGAAGAAACAAAAAAACCGAAAGACTAATGGTTGTAACAAAAAGGCATGGTGCACATCTGAAAAGGATCCCACAGGGCAGGACAAAGATGTGATAATTTCAGCAACAAACAAAAAACAATGTATGCAACTGATTGAGACATATAGATTATCTGAAAGTCCATGATTTCACAATGATTTTCAAAAAAAAAAAAAAAATTGTCACTATTGAACATAGCTACTTCACCAAATACTGACTTTGAAAATTGATAAATTAAAGGAAAAGAATTAAGCCTTTACTTTGATTTTCCTGATGCAACTGTCTGTAAGGACAACTAGAAGGCCATGATTGAGTAAATAGGCTTTACTACATTATAATTCTGATTTTAAAAATGTAGGTAAATAATTATATCAGTAAATTGCCTTTTTATACTCCCTAAAGATGTAATAATTATCAACAGATGCTAAAACAAGTACTTGAAAACTTGTTTGGGGACTGTACACTCACAAGATATCAAAGCATTGCTATCCTAATTATCTGCTCATTGTAAGGGGAAAAAGATAAATTTACACTGGAGGAATCAGGCTGTCACCATCTGAACCAGATGATCAGTCACTCAAGGTGGAATTTCCAGCATCCTGTGCTGCATGACCTAAGGTAAAATTAGATACAACTACCTATTTTTATGGTCTTGCAAAAATGGTAAACAAAATTTCCTGAAGCCTTTGCATCTATATTTAAATTCACAAGAAATACAAGAAACATAAGAACAAGTTAAATCATACCACAAAGAAGCAATCAGATTTCTAGGATTCTGAACATCGTAAACGAAAACAGATGTCCTCTCTCCAAGCCAATGTCTTAAATTAAGAAATATTCACAAATGGTAATTCTCTTAAAAAAAACCTGTTTTGATATTGATTCAATCATCCAATGATAAAAATACTATTTTGCTTTAGCTATCAAAGAAATTTAAATGTGGATTGGGTACTAGATGAATTAAGAGACTTTTAAATTCTGTTATATTAAAAAAACTGTTTCTTTTAAGAGATGTACACTATCATTTCATGATTGCATACTTGATTGAAATACTTCAGTAAACTAAAATTAAAAGAAGTAAATATGGCAAATGTTGAAATTTGTTAAATCTTGATGATAGGTTGTTAGATTGACTAAAATAATCTCCATTATCATATATATAATGGAGATTATATGCATGAAATTTTATATATAAATATATAAAATAATCTCTATTTATAGAAATTATATATGAATTATGTTTTGTATTTTATATATCTGTTATATACATTTATATATGAATTTCATACATATATGTTCATATATAAATATATATATATATATACACACACACATGAATTTTTCACAATTTTTTTTTTTTTTTAGCTGTGCCATGTGGCTTCTGGGATCTTAGTTCCCTGACCAGGGATTGAACCTGGGCCCTGGCAGTGAAAGTACAGAGTCCTAACCACTGGACAGCCAGGGAATTCCCCACAAAAATACTTTAAAAGATCTAATTTTAAGGCATCTGTAGTATTCTCTACTACATTTTGGATAACTTTGACCTGTTAATGACTACCTAACTTGTAAACCCAGCATTGTTGGTCTGTGATCCAGGTTTCATTCATTTCTCTGCACTTTTATGGTCTGCCCAATCAGTTATCTTAACCCCATACATACTGTACTCTATATAATTCACAATAAATTAATAGTACCAGGCAAAATTTGTCAAGATATGCTCCCCACTGATGCAGGTATAACTAGTCTCTTAGTCTGTTTGGGCTGCTATAACAAAATACTATAGACCGGCTAGCTTATAAACAACATAAATTTATTTCTCACAGTTCTGGAGAACAGAAATCCAAGATCAAGGCACCAGCATGGTTGAATTCTGGTGAGGGCCCTCTTCCTGGTTTATAGCCAGTGCCTTCTCCCTGCACCCTCACACGGTGGAAGGAGTAAGAAGGCTCTGTGGGGCCTCTTTTATAGGAGCATTAATCACCTTCCTGCAGGCTCATCACCTAAGCACCTCTCAAAGACTTCACCTCTTAATACCATCACACAGGGTGTTAGGTTTTCAACATATGAATTTTGGGGAGTAGGGGAACAAACATTTAGACCATAGCAACTGGTGAAAAAACAATAAGAACATATTTAAGTCTTATGAAATGGTCTTAAGAACAAACTGCAGTCCAAGAAACATTTATTCAAGAAAACCTACTGTCACTCAGTAAGGCAGAGTCTCTGGCATTTGAACCATGAACTACTCCCTCCCTCCCACACACCTTCTTGAGCCCAGTAAGATGGAAACTCAACTCCTGGTGGGTGCAACTAGAACACAGGAATTGTTCTCCCACCTCCAAGTTGAAGGTTATGACATATTCCAGAGGGGTGTGGGACAACAATATTTCTCATCCTCTCTACCCAGTTACCCTTTTTTTTTTTCCGTTACCTTTTGTAGAGGCTAAATTCCAAGTGAGTTGGAGGCTCCATTCTTCTAGGCAGACCGCCACTCAGAATCGGAGGCTCCAGCAAAGGTGCAGCACACTGAGAATACTGGTGACCAATTGCCTTTGCCCCAGCTCATTCTTAGAACAGAGGTTACATTCTTCTCTTTGTAAAGGTAAAAGGAAATTAAAACAAGCGAACAAAAAAAACACAGATTGTCACACCTACCCAGAGCTCTGCTTCTAAAGCAGCAGCGCCACTCAGAAACAAGCCACTATCCCAGGATCAGCTCCAGAGCCATACCTCAGAGTTTTTGCCCAGGGGGCAAGATATGCTAATAGAGAGCTCTATAGCTCTCCCTAATTTGAAAGAGAATGTGAGAAAGTTCAGGCCTAAGGACACTCTCGAAAACAATGGTTTTAGTGGAAAGCAATTAAGTGGAGGATAGTAGCTTTATGGGAGATATAAACTAAACCGTAGCCCAGCAAGTTTTCCAGAAACAAACAGGGAAAGAGTTGGCTAAGAAAGCCTTCCTGGAATCAGAACAAACCTCAAACCCTGACCTCAAAAACAACCCCTTTAAAGGAGCCAGTATATCCCTGGATCTGTCTGTGCAGTAATTTATGCTGCAGGGCACGGTTGAAAACAATAGAGCAATCAGCTGTCAATTAGTTGAGCACAGCTCATCCAGTACAGCTGGATGTATTCAGGAAGGAGACATTCAAAAAACAACAACAAAGAAAAAACAAATAAAAAACCAACCAGGCAACAGAAACTGAGAAGGGCCACATTTTGGATTAAAAAAGATTGCAAACCTCTGTATTCATTGAATACTTGATTTAAATTTTCAGCTAACTTTTGTAACTAAAATTAGAGCATTTACAAAAACAGTTCAACATCATCTTAGGACAGGTATGTAGATTTACAAAGTAGCTCTGCAAAGGTACAAATAATTTTGAAGTCTACCTGATGGTAGATGATCAATAAAGAGTCAATGGGTGTATTCCAAGGTGTATGTTTTTATTTTAACATGGGAATTATTAACAAATGTGGTAGTAAAATTAATCTTTGTATATTGAAAACATTTGTAACTTAGTCTATAACTTCGATTTTGATTTATAAAATATCATAGCTTATTTGATATAATTATGTCTCCATAACCAATTCCAAGTACATTTGTGTTCATGAATGTCTTAATTTCCTATGAACATTTTTAACCACAATATTGTGTTCTACCCAAAACTAAATTTTGTCACAAAACTATTTTCTCCAAATATTGAGCTTTTAAATGAATTTACAATAGCATTAATAATTATGTCAGGTGTTTTACCTTTATGGAATCAACTTCTAAAAGTTTATCTGTTGCCAAGATTTGTATAAAAAAATGGAACCCTTAATTTGGGATAACCTATTCAAAACATCTGTTGAAACTGATGTAAATCAAGCATAATTTAAATATTTAGGTAGTTCTGCTAACAGTGCTAACACATTAAAAGCTATCATTCCACTTATATTTGTGCTCTAGGACAGTCATTTTTTCTCAATGAAAAGTCAGGCTTCTCATTGTGACAGGTAAACCCAGATTTTGCAGTTGAATCTGTTTCCATTGTTTTCAAGTATAGTCTTCTAGATTATTGACTTTTGGAGTGGGCATTAATGCTGTTAAAAGATTCATGTATTCTTATTTTCATGTTTTCTGTGATATCACTATTATCACTACAGCCCCAATGGTAAGTGTTACATGTCAATGAATATTTTATGCAAATTATACTTTAATTGGTACCTTTTTCAGTATTTAAAATGCAGTAATTAAAATCATATTTTCAACTTATTATTTCTAAAAGTGTTTATTGCAGAATAAAAATGTGTTCCTAAAAACCAAAATCAACTTCAGTAGCAAGAATGCTCATAATAATTTTTATAAGTGCTATAGCAGAATTATTCAGCCATTTTGTGGGCATATTTTGTGAACACCGTAAAGTACAATTTCTCACATCTCTTCCTGACCCTATCTACTAGCAATCTAGAATGGTAGGGCATTTTGAAAGGAACAGGATAAGCCATGACAGCATTGCCAAACATCCAGCAAACGTCCATCAGGCCCAACAGCATTCAATACTTCTCCAGTTTTCCTTTTGAGCTCACCCTGCATAATGTTTTTTTGTAAGGAAGGAGTTTGTAATGCTGTATGTAAAACAGCTGAGGGAAAGAGAGTTGCACAATTAGCCATCTTTTTTTTTTTTGACAGCCATCTTCACTGAAAATGCTTAATTAGACAAAAGCAAAGTGGAAAGTGCAGAGTGGAAAGTACAAAGTGGAGTCCTGTGGAACCCATCACAGGTTATTTTCATAATTTTTGAACAATAATATGTTCTTCAAAATGGAAACCCAGGAGATGCTGATGCTGAATTGAATGGGATGCAGGAATATAGCTGTAACTGGGATTCTCGAAGGCAAACATTTTGTATGCTTACACTAACACTGATAGAAAAAACGCAAATTCACTCAAGATATTTAATCAAAACAGGTATTTGATTATAAGGAGACAGAATGATCTAACAGAATTGAGGAACACCCAGAAAGTGAAGCTGTGCCTCTAGAGGGTCTGGATTCTAAGAGGCGCTTCTCTTTGCATATCTGTTCTTTCTGAGTCTGTGCAGTAACTAGTTTAGTCTAGTAACTAGTAAATTTAGTCTCTGTCTAGTAATTTTTAAATTTTCAGAATTTATCCTGCAGGCAAGGCGGAATTTGTGGAACTATATGAAAGAAAATATGATCAGATTTATATCTTAGAAAGACGAGTGTGATTCTAGAAAGAAATGCTTTCAAATGTTCCCTCTGGGCTTCCCTGGTGGCGCGGTGGTTGAGGGTCTGCCTGCCGGTGCAGGGGACACGGGTTCGAGCCCCGGTCTGGGAAGATCCCACATGCCGCGGAGCGACTGGGCCCGTGGGCCACAATTGCTGAGCCTGCGCGTCTGGAGCCTGTGCTCCGCAACAAGAGAGGCCGTGATAGTGAGAGGCCCGCGCACCGCGATGAAGAGTGGCCCCCGCCTGCCGCAACTAGAGAAAGCCCTCGCACAGAAACGAAGACCCAACACAGCCATAAATAAATAAACAACTAAATAAATAAAATTAAAAAAAAAAAAAAAATGTTCCCTCCCCTCCTCTTTAAAATCCCAAGAGAAGAAAACGTAAAATCTCCGTTTGGAAAGTTTCTCCTGCCTTACCAAAAGCAGGTCCCAGGAAGCGATTTGCTTGCGGATAGTATGTGTCCCAACTGTACAAATTAAGCATTCTTTCCAAACCAATCTTATAGGCACTAGAAAGAATCCTTTGAATTGTACTTATAGTTCTCATTATGCTCCAGGTACTCAAATTAGTGTGAAATTACTTCCTCCGTGAATAGTATTTTGGGTACTATGTCAAGGGGAATACACCACAGCACGATAAATGCAGATGTTTTCTGAGCGGAAGCTCTGCTAAGGTAAGATCATATTATAATTCTGAGCAACTTTTTTTCATTCCTTTGAATATAAGCATTATCAGACTACAGAGGAAATGGTTTAATATATATAAATGTTAAATTTAAAGGCCTAAACATTAAGTATAAATATTAGGAGTTTATTTCTGTATTGTATTTTACATGTATTTTCTTTTTAATATTTACTTTAGAATGTGTATTTCAATGTAATATTTATTTAGTATTTTTACTTCATAGGTCATGTACGGCTGTGTTCCAGAGTCTTCTCTGTAGATCAATGGCAGTGTGCTCTCTGAGATTCTTCTTTACAGCTTATTCAAATACACGTTTCTTAACTTCCCTCCTTAAAAGTCTGATTCAGTGGGTCTGGGTCCTCTTTATGCAAGTATTACAAAGACAGTTAGGGGTATTCTCTACCTTTAAATATTTACAGGTTAGAAATGTTTCATATAAGACCCTTGTATTCCATTCTCCCTGCCCTACCTGAATATATATTCACCTTTGTTCATGCTTGCACCGTACATCACATGGATGTAACCATTCAAACTAGTATTGACTTCGCAGTGATATGAATCAGTAAAGCACCTCTTTTCATTTAACTGTTTTAAGTTCTGTTTCTGACTTTTAATAACTAAAGAGCGGGCTTCCCTGGTGGCGCAGTGGTTGAGAATCTGCCTGCCAATGCAGGGGACACGGGTTCGAGCCCTGGTCTGGGAAGATCCCACATGCCGCGGAGCAACTAGGCCCGTGAGCCACAATTACTGAGCCTGCGCGTCTGGAGCCTGTGCTCCGCAACAAGAGAGGCCGCGATAATGAGAGGCCCGCGCACCGCGATGAAGAGTGGCCCCCGCTTGCCGCAACTGGAGAAAGCCCTCGCACAGAAATGAAGACCCAACACAGCCATAAATAAATAAATAAATAAAATTTAAAAAAAAAAAAAAAAAAAAAAAATAACTAAAGAGCTCTGCTTAATACAAAAACATGTAGTTGCTTATTATCATGGTATATGCTACAAAGAAAAATTATAGCTTGTATGACAGTATATTAGTAAGAGAGATATATTTGGAAAGTAGAAAAGACATATATAAGAAAGTGAATTTATTCTTAAACCCAATTTATATTAAACAATTATTGACTTTGCATGAGCGAACTAAAACATATCCCAAAAGGTCTACATGAAAATTTACAAATATAAAAGAAAGAAGTGAACTTGTTAACCCCATTCTACCATTTGACCATTCAGTCCAAACTGAACAAATGATCTGAAGTACTACATAGCTGATTTATATTTTACATTTTTCTTTGGTAGGAATAAGAAAGGCAATGACTGGGTAAAGAATATGAAGTGAATAACTGTTATAATTAATCACACCGTTGAGTTCAATAGAGCAACAGAGGCAATTTTTGATACTGAATGGATTGACTAGTCAGATGAAACTATTTGGAAATCCATCTTTCTAGCACATTTAGTGTGTAAAGAAACAGCCTAAACTGGAGGAGCCAAAGAGTAAAATTAAAATTTCAGCAGTAAAGAAAACTGAAATGAAAATATCAATAATTTATCTCAATACTGAAGCAAGAGTAACCTGATGGCATCTTTGCTATGATTTAGTATCAAGAAGTACAGCCTTAGTCTACTTTTACAATGACTTCTCCTTCTGTATCCACCTTCCCTTTCCTTCTTCAGTGTCTCTCTGTTGCCATTGTCAACCTTGCCAAAGAGACATGGTGTTGATTTTGTTTTCAGGCTGAATAGTTTTGGAAATTATTCAAGTGTACAGTTACCAAGTCAGGGGTGAGACAAATTACGTTTAATTCACCTAGAGGCAACTTTTGCCATTCTTTTGTTCTATTTGTACCATTTTTTGCCTTGCACATTAGTGTTCTCAGAATGAGTTTATGAAACTGAAAGTTGGTGCATAACCAAAACACTCTAAACTTTTGACAATTCTTAGTTGAGAAACATTACTTTTACAGATCAATGTCAGATGAGACTAAGCTCGTAAGTGTTATTTCCTAAAACTTAAAAAAAAAATCAATGGTTATTTCCCTCTGGATTTCTTAGTGCAGCCATTGGCAGCTGAGGTAGTATAAAACACATGGTTATAAACTGCAAGCAGGCATTTACAGCCATCAACATGTCATTCTAAATAACCCCAATTATAAATAACCAACAACTGAGCCAATCTCTAACGGGTACTGAGAGTAAAGCAGCTAGCCCACCTACCAGCGAAACAATTTGAAAAATAAAACTAGTATACCAAACTTACTTTTTAACATGAAATCTGGTTTGTCTTACATAAAAAAGAAGAGATTTTGTCTTTGTCTGAACATATGCATCCTGTACCTCAGTCCATGAAATAACTGTCAAGACCTCTTTATATTGAGTCCAGAGAACTAAATTTGAAAACTTGAGTGAATTCTAATTCCATACTTACCTTTTACTAGGACATCTTTTTTCATCAGTAAAACTATGTTTTACACACTATGTCCTCCAAACAGACAGATGCCCCCAAACACGTAGAGGTATTAAAGGAAAATCAATTGAAGCACATGTTTTTGTTTGTTAAAAGCACAGATCACGTGGATTTGAACTTTTTACCCATTGACAGCAATTACAGCAGAAGATATAACAAAAAATTAAAATGACACATCACATCATTTGTCATAGAAAGAAACAAAGCACAGTCCATCTTTTCTTACAGGAAAATTACCTACTGAGCTTCTTACAACCAGGAGACTAAAATCTCTCCATAACATGTATCTTAATGAAAACCTGGCAATTATATTAAAGGTCATAAGACTTCCTGCTTCTATAAAACATCCTGATCGCTAAAGAAGTAGTATACCAGAAAGACAAGTTCCATTTCAGTGAGTAAAAACCCTAGTGGCGCCAGGAATAGAACCCACAAACGCTATGCTGCTTTTGTCTCTGTGCTCTGGTGTTTAATGAAAGTTTTCCCCTAATCCAGTACACTTTACTTATAGCATTAAAGAGATCTGGAGAAGTAAGGAATGCCATTAATAAATCCTTTGTGACAAAGTAGCATTCTTTAGTTACAGTTTCCATGCCTATGGAACTTAAAAAATCGAACATAACTTTCAACTTTTCTTCTCTATGAGCCATTCTATATAATTATGCTGCAAATTCTAAGGACATTTCTATAAAATGATGTGGTTGCCATTGTGGTTCGGCCTACTAAATTGGATACTTTTTTCTCAGTTATGCTGAAAAGCTTGTCTTAATTAGGTATTCATTGCTTCTTAGCTTACCTATGCTCTATGGGATACTGTTGTTAGAAGAAAGGAATGAACTCATCAAGAATATCATGAGTGCCTTATTTTTGACTTCTGTCTGACCTTGGACTACATAATACTCTTTTAAAAATAAGAAGAATAATGCTTAACTGTCAGTACTCACAGACCATATTAAATAAGGTACCCAAGGTGATGCCAAAGATGTGTTGAAATTAAACCCTTAACACATTTTTAGCTCAATGTCTACATCTTTGGGTTCATGGTAAATGGTACATTGTAAGCCAGTGTTCAGTGAGGACAGAAGTTTTCCTTTTGTATTAGGTACCTATAATAAGCAAGAAAATCTCACTATTTTTCTTTTGATTAAATGGAAATGATCCTCAAAGGTGATATAACATGTAGTTCCATTTTTGAATAATGATTTAAGCCTTTTTTCTTTTTCTGCATATATGATGAAAAGTAAGATTACATTTCATATGAGTCTTTTTCTAAATATTTCTTATCTTCCTTAAATATTGTTGCCTTATTTCAGTGGAGAGCCTGTCTTACCTGACAGAGGAGAATAAAAATAGGTTATCTATTCTTATGTTTTCATTCTTTTTGTATAATAAAACAGAGAAATTTGGGGGCTTTGAAAAGCCTAGAATTATGGTATATTATATAAAAACAGAATATCATCCAGACTGAATGTGTGAAACATCCTTGCTCCACCTCTTGGAATTCCTCTTGGTTTCCGTATGCTTATTTATGAAATGGGCACAGTAACAGTGCCTTCCCTAAAGAGTTTAATTATTTAATACATTAAGGTAAGTAAAAAACTTAAAGCAGTATCTGGCACAAAATAAATTCTCCCTAACAGCTATCATACATTGCACTACAGAGGAGCTTCAAGATGGCGGAAGAGTAAGACGCGGAGATCACCTTCCTCCCCACAAATATATCAGAAATACATCTACATGTGGAACTCCTACAGAACACCTACTGAACGCTGGCAGAAGACCTCAGACCTCCCAAAAGGCAAGAAACTCCCCACGTACCTGGGTAGGGCAAAAGAAAAAAGAACAAACAGACACAAAAGAATAGGGACGGGACCTGCACCAGTGGGAAGGAGCTGTGAAGGAGGAAAGGTTTCCACACACTAGGAAGCCTCTTTGCGGGCGGAGACTGCGGGTGGAGGAGGGGGGAAGCTTCGGAGCCACGGAGGAGAGCGCAGCCACAGGGGTGCGGAGGGCAAAGCGGAGAGATTCCCGCACAGAGGACTGGTGGCGACCAGCACTCACCAGCCCGAGAGGCTTGTCAGCTAACCCGCCGGGGCGGGCGGGGGCTGGGAGCTGAGGCTCGGGCTTCGGTCGGATCGCAGGGAGAGGACTGGTGTTGGCGGCGTGAACACAGCCTGAAGGGGACTAGTGCGCCACGGCTAGCTGGGAGGGAGTCCGCGAAAAAGTCTGGAGCTGCCAAAAAGACAAGAGACTTTTTCTTGCCTCTTTGTTTCCTGGTGTGTGAGGAGGGGGATTAAGAGCGCCGCTTAAAGGAGCTCCAGAGACAGGTGTGAGCTACGGCTAACAGCGCGGACCCCAGAGATGGGCATGAGACACTATGGCTGCTGCTGCCGCCACCAAAAGCACAGGTCACTCTCCACACCTCCCCTCCTGGGAGCCTGTGCAGCCCGCCACTGCCAGGGTCCCGTGATCCAGGGACAACTTCCCCGGGAGAACACACGGCGCGCCTCAGGCTGGTGCAACGTCACACTGGCCTCTGCCGCCGCAGGCTCGCCCCGAACTCCGTACCCCTCCCTCCCCCCGGCTTGAGTGAGCCAGAGCCCCTGAATCAGCTGCTCCTTTAACCCCGTCCTGTCTGAGTGAAGAACAGACGCCCTCAGGTGACCTACATGCAGAGACGGGGCCAAATCCAAAGCTGAACCCCGGGAGCTGTGCGAACAAAGAAGAGAAAGGGAAATCTCTCCCAGCAGCCTCAGGAGCAGTGGATTAAATCTCCACAATCAACTTGATGTACCCTGCATCTGTGGAATACCTGAATAGACAACGAATCATCCCAAATTGAGGAGGTGGACTTTGGGAGCAATGATATATATTTTTTTTCCTTTTTCTCTTTTTGTGAGTGTGTATGTGTATGCTTCTGTGTGTGATTTTGTCTGTATAGCTTTGCTTTTACCATTTGTCCTAGGGTTCTCTCTGTCCTTTTTTTTTTTTTTTTTTTTAGTATAGATTTTAGCGCTCGTTATCATTGCTGGATTTGTTTTTTGGTTTGGTTGCTCTCTTCTTTCTTTTTTTTTTAATTACTTAAAAAAATTTTTTTAAATAATTATATGTTATTTTAATTATTTTATTTTATCTAATTCTTTCTTTCTTCCTTCCTTCCTTCCTTTCTTTCTTTTCTTTTCTTTTCTTTTTCTCCCTTTTATTCTCAGCCGTGTGGATGACAGGGTCTTGGTGCTCCAACCAGGCATCAGGGCTGTGCCTCTGAGGTGGGAGAGCCAACTTCAGGACATGGGTCCACAAGAGACCTCCCAGCTCCATGTGATATCAAATGGCGAAAATCTCCCAGAGATCTCCATCTCAATGCCAAGACCCAGCTCCACTCAATGACCAGCAAGCTCCAGTGCTGGACACCCCATGCCAAACAACTAGCAAGACAGGAATACCCCACCCATTAGCAGAGAGGCTGCCTAAAATCATAATAAGGCCACAGAAACCCCAAAACACACCACCAGACGTGGACCTGCTCACCAGAAAGACAAGATCCAGCCTCATCCACCAGAACACAGGCACTAGTCCCCTCCACCAGGAAGCCTACACAACCCACTAAACCAACCTTAGCCACTGGGGGCAGACAGCAAAAACAACAGGAACTACGAACTTGCAGCCTGTGAAAAGGAGACCCCAAACACAGTAAGTTAAGCAAAATGAGAAGACAGAGAAACACACAGCAGATGAAGGAGCAAGGTAAAAACCCACCAGACCTAACAAATGAAGAGGAAATAGGCAGTCTACCAGAAAAAGAATTCAGAATAATGATAGTAAAGATGAGGCAAAATCTTGGAAATAGAATGGAGACAATAAAAGAAACGTTTAACAAGGACCTAGAAGAACTGAAGAGCAAACAAACAGTGATGAACAACACAATAAAAGAAATTAAAAATTCTCTAGAAGGGATCAATAGCAGAATAACTGAGGCAGAAGAACGGATAAGTGACCTGGAAGATAAAATAGTGAAAATAACTACTGTAGAGCAGAATAAAGGAAAGGAAATGAAAAGAATTGAGGACAGTCTCAGAGGCCTCTGGGACAACATTAAACGCACCAACATTCGAATTATGGGGGTCCCAGAAGAAGAAGAGAAAAAGAAAGGGACTGCGAAAATATTTCATGAGATTATACTTGAAAACTTTCCTAATATGGGAAAGGAAATAGTTAATCAAGTCCAGGAAGCACAGAGAGTCCCATACAGGATAAATCTAAGGAGAAACACACCAAGACACATATTAATCAAACTATCAAAAATTAAGTACAAAGAAAAAATATTAAAAGCAGCAAGAAAAAAACAACAAATAACATACAAGGGAATCCCCATAAGGTTAACAGCTGACCTTTCAGCAGAAACTCTCCAAGCCAGAAGGGAGTGGCAGCACATATTTAAAGTGATGAAGGGAAAAAACCTAGAACCAAGATGACTCTACCCAGCAAGGATATCCTTCAGATTTGACGGAGAAATTAAAACCTTTACAGACAAGCAAAAGCTAAGAGAATTCAGCACCACCAAAACAGCTTTACAACAAATGCTAAAGGAACTTCTCTCGGCAGGAAACACAAGAGAAGGAAAAGACCTACAATAACAAACCCAAAACAATTAAGAAAACAGTAATAGGAACATACCTATCAGTAATTACCTTAAATGTAAATGGATTAAATGCTCCAACCAAAAGATATAGACTGGCTGAATGGATACAAAAAGCAGACCCGTATACATGCTATCTACAGGAGACCTACTTCAGCCCTAGGGACACATACAGACTAAAAGTGAGGGGATGGAAAAAGATATTCCATGCAAATGGAAATCAAAAGAAAGCTGGAGTAGCAATTCTCATATCAGACAAAATAGACTTTAAAACAAAGACTATTAGAAGAGACAAAGAAGGACACTACATAATGATCAAGGGATCAATCCACGAAGAAGATATAACAATTGTAAACATTTATGCACCCAACATAGGAGCACCTCAATACATAAGGCAAATACTAACAGCCATAAAAGGGGAAATCAACAGTAACACAATCATAGTAGGGGATTTAACACCCCACTTTCACCAATGGACATATCATCCAAAATGAAAATGAATAAGGAAACACAAGCTTTAAATGATACATTAAACAAGATGGACTTAATTGATATTTATAGGACATTCCATCCAAAAACAACAGAATACACTTCCTTCTCAAGTGCTCATGGAACATTCTCCAGGATAGATCATACCTTGGGTCACAAATCAAGCCTTGGTAAACTTACAGAAAATTGAAATGGTATCCAGTATCTTTTCCAACCACAAGCCTATGAGACTAGATCTCAATTACAGGAAAAAATCTGTAAGAAATACAAACATACGGAGGCTAAACAATATACAACTAAATAACCAAGAGATCACTGAAGAAATCAAAGAGGAAATCAAAAAATACCTAGAAACAAATGACAATGAAAACACAATGACCCAAAACCTATGGGATGCAGCAAAAGCACTTCTAAGAGGGAAGTTTATAGCAATACAATTCTACCTTAAGAAACAAGAAACATCCCAAATAAACAACCTAACCTTACACCTAAAGGAATTAGAGAAAGAAGAACAAAAAAAACCCCAAAGTTAGCAGAAGGAAAGAAATCATAAAGATCAGATCAGAAATAAATGAAAAAGAAATGAAGGAAACGATAGCAAAGATCAATAAAACTAAAAGCTGGTTCTTTGAGAAGATAAACAAAATTGATAAACCATTAGCCAGATTCATCAAGAAAAAAAGGGAGAAGACTCAAATCAATAGAATTAGAAATGAAAAAGAAGTAACAATTGACACTGCAGAAATACAAAAGATCATAAGAGATTAATACCAGCAACTATATGCCAATAAAATGGACAACCTGGAAGACATGGACAAATTCTTAGAAAAGCACAACCTTCTGAGACTGAACCAGGAAGAAATAGAAAATATAAACAGACTAATCACAAGCCGTGAGATTGAGACTGTGATTAAAAATCTTCCAACAAACAAAAGCCCAGGACCAGATGGCTTCACAGGCGAATTCTATCAAACATTTAGAGAAGAGCTAACACCTATCCTTCTCAAACTCTTCCAAAATATTGCAGAGGGAGGAACACTCCCCAACTCATTGTACGAGGCCACCATCACCCTGATACCAAAATCAGACAAAGATGTCACAAAGAAAGAAAACTACAGGCCAATATCACTGATGAACATACATGCAAAAATCCTCAACAAAATACTAGCAAACAGAATCCAACAGCACATTAAAAGGATTATACACCATGATCAAGTGGGGTTTATTCCAGGAATGCAAGGATTCTTCAATACATGCAAATCAATCAACGTGATACATCATATTAACAAATTGAAGGAGAAAAACCATATGATCATCTCAATAGATGCAGAGAAAGCTTGACAAAATTCAACACCCATTTATGATAAAAGCCCTGCAGAAAGTAGGCATAGAGGGAACTTTCCTCAACATAATAAAGGCCATATATGACAAACCCACAGCCAACCTCGTTCTCAATGGTGAAAAACTGAAAGCATTTTCTCTAAGATCAGGAACAAGACAAGGTTGCCCACTCTCACCACTATTATTCAACGTAGTTTTGGAAGTGTTAGCCACAGCAATCAGAGAAGAAAAAGAAATAAAAGGAATCCAAATCGGAAAAGAAGAAGTAAAGCTGTCACTGTTTGCAGATGACATGATACTATACATAGAGAATCCTAAAGATGCTACCAGAAAACTACTAGAGCTAATCAATGAATCTGGTAAAGTAGCAGGAAACAAAATTAATGCACAGAAATCTCTTGCATTCCTATACACTAATGATGAAAAATCTGAAAGTGAAATTAAGAAAACACTCCCGTTTACCATTGCAACAAAAAGAATAAAATATCTAGGAATAAACCTACCTAAGGAGACAAAAGACCTGTATGCAGAAAATTATAGGACACTGATGAAAGAAATTAAAGATGATACAAATAGATGGAGAGATATACCATGTTCTTGGATTGGAAGAATCAACATTGTGAAAATGACTCTGCTACCCAAAGCAATCTACAGATTCAATGCAATCCCTATCAAACTACCACTGGCATTTTTCACAGAACTAGAACAAAAAATTTCACAATTTGTATGGAAACACAAAAGACCCCGAATAGCCAAAGCAATCTTGAGAATGAAAAATGGAGCTGGAGGAATCAGGCTCCCTGACTTCAGACTATATTACAAAGCTACAGTAATCAAGACAGTTTGGTACTGGCACCAAAACAGAAATACAGATCAATGGAACAGGATAGAAAGCCCAGAGACAAGCCCACGCACATATGGTCACCTTATCTTTGATAAAGGAGGCAAGCATATACAGTGGAGAAAAGACAGCCTCTTCAATAAGTGGTGCTGGGAAAATTGGACAGGTACATGTAAAAGTATGAAATTAGAACACTCCCTGACACCATACACAAAAATAAACTCAAAATGGATTAAAGACCTAAGTGTAAGGCCAGACACTATCAAACTCTTAGAGGAAAACATAGTCAGAACACTCTATGACATAAGTCACAGCAAGATCCTTTTTGACCCAGCTCCTAGAGAAATGGAAATAAAAACACAAATAAACAAATGGGACCTAATGAAACTTAAAAGCTTTTGCACAGCAAAGGAAACCATAAACAAGACCAAAAGACAACCCTCAGAATGGGAGAAAATATTTGCAAATGAAGCAACTGACAAAGGATTAATCTCCAAGATTTACAAGCAGCTCATGCAGCTCAATAACAAAAAAACAAACAACCCAATCCAAAAATGGGCAGAAGACCTAAATAGACATTTTTCCAAAGAAGATATACAGATGGCCAACAGACACATGAAAGAATGCTCAACATCATTAATCATTAGAGAAATGCAAATCAAAACTACAATGAGGTATCATCTCACACCAGTCAGAATGGCCATCATCAAAAAATAGAAACAATAAATGTTGGAGAGGGTGTGGAGAAAAGGGAACACTCTTGCACTGTTGGTGGGAATGTAAATTGATACAGCCACTACGGAGAACAGTATGGAGGTTCCTTAAAACACTAAAAATAGAACTACCATATGACCCAGCAATCCCACTACTGGGCATATACCCTGAGAAAACCATAATTCAGAAAGAGTCATGTACCAAAATATTCATTGCAGCTCTGTTTACAATAGCCAGGACATGGAAGCAACCTAGGTGTCCATCATCAGATGAATGGATAAAGAAGATGTGGCACATATATACAATGGAATATTACTCAGCCATAAAAAGAAATGAAATGGAGGTATTTGTAATGAGGTGGATGGAGTTAGAGTCTGTCATACAGAGTGAAGTAAGTCAGAAAGAGAAAAAGAAATACAGTATGCTAACACATATATATGGAATCTAAGGAAAAAAAAAAAAAAAGGTCATGAAGAACCTAGTGGCAAGACAGGAATAAAGACAGGGACCTACTAGAGAATGGACTTGAGGATATGGGGAGGGGGAGGGGTGAGATGTGACAGGGTGAGAGAGTGTCATGGACATATATACACTACAAAATGTAAAACAGATAGCTAGTGGGAAGCAGCCGCATAGCACAGGGAGATCAGCTCAGTGCTTTGTGACCACCTAGAGGGGTGGGATAGGGAGGGTGGGAGGGAGGGAGATGCAAGAGGGAAGAGATATGGGAACATATGTATATGTATAACTGATTCACTTTGTTATAAAGCAGAAAGTAACACACCATTGTAAAGCAATTATACTTCAATAAAGATGTTTAAAAAAAAAAAGAAAAAAAGGGAGAAGACTCATCAATAGAATTAGAAATGAAAATGGAGAAGTAACAACTGACACTGCAGAAATACAAAGGATCATGAGAGATCACTACAAGCAACTATATGCCAATAAAATGGACAACCTGGAAGAAATGGACAAATTCTTAGAAACGCATGACCTTCTGAGACTGAACCTGGAAGAAATAGAAAATATGAACAGACCAATCACAAGCCCAGAAATTGAAACTGTGATTAAAAGTCTTGCAACAAACAAAAGCCCAGGACCAGATGGCTTCACAGGCGAATATTATCAAACATTTAGAGAAGAGCTAACACCTATCCTTCTCAAACTCTTGCAAAATATATCAGAGGGAGGAACACTCCCAAACTCATTCTACAAGGCCACCATCACCATGATACCAAAACCAGACAAAGATGTCACAAAGAAAGAATACTACAGGCCAATATCACTGATGAACATACATGCAAAAATCCTCAACAAAATACTTGCAAACAGAATCCAACAGCACATTAAATGGATCATACACCATGATCTAGTGGGGTTCAACCCAGGAATGCAAGGATTCTTCAATATACGCAAATAAATCAATGTGATACACCATACTAAAAAATTAAAGAAGAAAACCCATATGATCATCTCAATAGATGTAGAGAATGTTTTCGACAAAATTCAACAGCCATTTATGATAAAAACCCTCAGAACGTAGGCATAGAGGGAACTTACCTCAACAGAATAAAGGCCGTATATGACAAACCCACAGCCAACATTGTCCTCAATGGTGAAAAACTGAAACCATTTCCACTAACATCAGGAACAAGACAAGGCTGCCCACTCTCCCCACTATTATTCAACATACTTTTGGAAGTTTTAGCCACAGCAATCAGAGAAGGAAAAGAAATAAAAGGAATCTAAATCGGAAAAGAAGAAGTAAAGTTGTCACTCTTTGCAGATGACATGATACTATACATAGAGAATCCTAAAGATGCTACCAGAAAACTACTAGAGCTAATCAATGAATTTGGTAAAGTGGCAGGAAACAAAATTAATGCACAGAAATCTCTTGCATTCCTATACACTAATGATGAAAAATTGGAAAGTGAAATTAAGAAAACACTCCCATTTACCATTGCAACAAAAAGAATAAAATACCGAGGAATAAACCTACCTAAGGAGGCAAAAGACCTCTATGCAGAAAATTATAAGACACTGATGAAAGAAATTAAAGGTGATACAAATACATGGAGAGATATACCATGTTCTTGGATTAGAAGAATCAACATTGTGAAAGTGACTATACTACACAAAGCAATCTACCTATTCAATGCAATCCCGATCAAACTACCACTGGCATTTTTCACAGAATTAGAACAAATAATCTCACAATTTGTATGGAAACACAAAAGACCCCGAATAGCCACAGCAATCTGGAGAAAGAAAAACGGAGCTGGAGGAATCAGGCTCCCTGACTTCAGACCGTACTGCAAAGCTACAGTAATCAAGACAGTCTGGTACTGGCACAAAAACAGAAATATAGATCAATGGAACAGGATAGAAAGCTCAGAGATAAACCCATGCACATATGGTCACCTTACCTTTGACAAAGGAGGCAAGAATATACAGTGGAGGAAAGACAGCGCCTTCAATAAGTGGTGCTGGGAAAACTGGACAGCTTCAGGTAAAAGAATGAAATTAGAACAGTCCCTAACACCAAACACAATAATAAACTCAAAATGGAATAAAGACCTAAATGTAAGGCCAGACACTATCAAAGTCTTAGAGGAAAACATAGGCAGAATACTCCATGACATAAATCACAGCAAGATCCTTTTTGACCCTCCTCCTAGAGAAATGGAAATAAAAACAAAAATAAACAAGTGGGACCTAATGAAACTTAAAAGCTTTTGCACAGCAAAGGAAACCATAAACAAGACCAAAAGACAACCCTCAGAATGGGAGAAAATATTTGCAGATGAAGCAACTGACAAAGGATTAATCTCCAAAATTTACAAGCAGCTCACGCAGCTCAATATCAAAAAAACAAACAACCCAATCCAAAACTGGGCAGAAGACCTGAATAGATATTTCTCCAAAGAAGATATACAGATTGCCAACAAACACATAAAGAATGTTCAACATCATTAATCATTAGAGAAATGCAAATCAAAACTACAATGAGATATCATCTCACACCGGTCAGAATGGCCATCATCAAAAAGTCTACAAACAATAAATGCTGGAGAGGGTGTGGAGAAAACGGAACCCTCTTGCACTGTTGGTGGGAATGTAAATTGATACAGCCACTATGGAGAACAGTATGGAGGTTCCTTAAAAAACTAAAAATAGAACTACCATATGACCCAGCAATCCCACTACTGGGCATATACCATGAGAAATCCACAATTCAAAAAGAGTCATGTACCACAATGTTCATTGCAGCTGTATTTACAATAGCCAGGACATGGAAGCAACCTAAATGTCCATCGACAGATGAATGGATAAAGAAGATGTGGCACATATATACAATGGAATATTACTCAGCCATAAAAAGAAACGAAATTGAGTTATTTGTATTGAGGTGGATGGACCTAGAGTCTGTCATACAGAGTGAAGAAAGTCAGGAAGAGAAAAACAAATACCATATGCTAACACATATATATGGAATCTAAGGGAAAAAAAAGATGTCATGGAGAAACAAGGGGCAAGACGGGAATTAAGATGCAGACCTACTAGAGAATGGACTTGAGGATATGGGGAGGGGGAAGGGTAAGCTGGGACAAAGTGAGAGAGTGGCATGGACATATATACACTACCAAATGTAAAAGAGATAGCTAGTGGGAAGCAGCCGCATAGCACAGGGGGATCAGCTAAGTGCTTTGTGACCACCTAGAGGGGTGGCATAGGTAGGGTGGGAGGGAGGGAGACGCAAGAGGGAGGAGATATGGGGATATATGTATATGTATAACTGATTCACTTTGTTATAAAGCAGAAGCTAACACACCATTGTAAAGCAATTATACTCCAACAAAGATGTTAAAATATATATATATATATATTGCAGTGCAAAAAAATCATATAACATTTAAATAAACTTTAGGAAAGTCACATATTTGTGCTTGTTATTAATGACTTAAGAAACTTAATTTAAAATAAGCAAATGATAATAATTATGTAAACTAGCCTCTTATGAATTTGTTAGGTTTTCTCTTTCCTATTGGACAATAGATTGAAAGAACCCAAGTAAACACTGAATTGGATGCCTGTGATTTTGTGACAAATTGACAGTGTTTTTGTAATTTGCACTGAAAGAGGAAGAAGAGTTTTTATTGTGTTTTTAAACATTTTTATATATTTTCACTTGAAAAACTGATGGTTAAAAAGGAAACTAAATTATAAACTGTACTCCATGGGCTGTTTTTGACCTCAGAGGAAGAGAAAAGTTGATTTCTTTAAAGACTTCATAGGACTCACACACAAGGAGTACCACTTCAATGTCTAAGTGAGAAAATGTGAGATGTAATTTTGAGAGAGGGCCATTACGCACAAGCCTGGCAACTTCATAGAGAACTGGGAGTTGTGCAAGCATCAGGAGGCATAGGCACTGACATTCAAACTTGAAGCACGGTCAACAACAGCTACTGTTAAGCCTCTCTCAAGCAGCTTGCTGCATAGAGAGATGGGACAAAGATAAGATGAAGCAGAAGAGAATCAAAAAAGAAGTCACTGTGCATAATAACTAACAGACACATACAGTTTGTGAGCAATATGTGATGTGTCTTGGAAACTTCTCAAAATCATTGGAAGCGTTAGAAGGAGAGCACCTAGCAGAAGGAAGGGCTGAATGTTTCTAAGACGTTGTTTGAATTTGCAGACCTAAGACATTTGCCTATATCTTTGTCTAGTAGTTATTTACTTGTCAAAGGATGCTACAAATGTGAAAGAAACATTTTACGAAGTCTGGAGGAGGCAGATGGCAAATTCTCCTGCTGATGCCGTGACTAATAATTTTTGCTGACTACTGAATCTTCAGTAATAAGGAATATTTGTTTTATTCATTGATGGTTTTAAGTCATGTGTTAGCAATTTTTTCATAAATTCTTAGCATTCACAAAAGGATAATTATTCTTTACTAATGTACATTTTTAATGCATATTTAAAGCTTATGAATTAGTCTTTTAAAACATATAGACAAACATACACACATACAAATATCTTTAATAAAATGCTCTCATACTATTAATATTTCTACACAATTTCTTTCCTTACTTTGGGGTTAGTAGACGTCTCTGGGAAAATAAATATACTCTCACCACTATTATTCAACATAGTTTTGGAAGTTTTAGCCACAGCAATCAGAGAAGAAAAAGAAATAAAAGAAATCCAAATCGGAAAAGAAGAAGTAAAGCTGCCACTCTTTGCAGATGACATGATACTATACATAGAGAATCCTAAAGATGCTACCAGAAAACTACTAGAGCTAATCAATGAATTTGGTAAAGTGGCAGGATACAAAATTAATGCACAGAAATCTCTTGCATTCCTATACACTAATGATGAAAAATTGGAAAGTGAAATTAAGAAAACACTCCCATTTACCATTGCAACAAAAAGAATAAAATACCTAGGAATAAACCTACCTAAGGAGGCAAAAGACCTCTATGCAGAAAATTATAAGACACTGATGAAAGAAATTAAAGGTGATACAAATACATGGAGAGATATACCATGTTCTTGGATTAGAAGAATCAACATTGTGAAAGTGACTATACTACACAAAGCAATCTACCGATTCAATGCAATCCCGATCAAACTACCACTGGCATTTTTCACAGAATTAGAACAAATAATCTCACAATTTGTATGGAAACACAAAAGACCCCGAATAGCCACAGCAATCTTGAGAAAGAAAAACGGAGCTGGAGGAATCAGGCTCCCTGACTTCAGACCATACTACAAAGCTACAGTAATCAAGACAGTCTGGTACTGGCACAAAAACAGAAATATAGATCAATGGAACAGGATAGAAAGCCCAGAGATAAACCCATGCACATATGGTCACCATACCTTTGACAAAGGAGGCAAGAATATACAGTGGAGGAAAGACAGCCCCTTCAATAAGTGGTGCTGGGAAAACTGGACAGCTTCAGGTAAAAGAATGAAATTAGAACAGTCCCTAACACCAAACACAATAATAAACTCAAAATGGATTAAAGACCTAAGTGTAAGGCCAGACACTATCAAACTCTTAGAGGAAAACATAGGCAGAACACTCTATGACATAAATCACAGCAAGATCCTTTTTGACCCACCTCATAGAGAAATGGAAATAAAAACAAAAATAAACAAGTGGGACCTAATGAAACTTAAAAGCTTTTGCACAGCAATGGAAACTGTAAACAAGATGAAAACCCTCAGAATGGGAGAAAATATTTTCAAATGAAGCAACTGACAAAGGACTAATCTCCAAAATTTACAAGCAGCTCACGCAGCTTAATATCAAAAAAAATAAACAGCCCAGTCTAAAAATGGGCAGAAGACCTAAATAGACATTTCTCCAAAGAAGGTATATAGATTGCCAACAAACACATGAAAGAATGCTCAACATCACTAATCATTAGAGAAATGCAAATCAAAACTACAATGAGGTATCACCTCACACCAGTCAGAATGGCCATCATCAAAAAGTCTACAACCAATAAATGCTGGAGAGGGTGTGGAGGAAAGGGAACCCTCTTGCACTGTTGGTGGGAATGTAAATTGATACAGCCACTATGGAGAAGAGTATGGAGGTTCCTTAAAAAACTGAAAATAGAACTACCGTATGACCCAGCATCCCAGTACTGGACATGTACCCTGAGATACCATAATTCAAAAAGAGTCATGTACCACAATGTTCATTGCAACTCTATTTACAATAGCCAGGACATGGAAGCAACCTAAGTGTCCATCGATAGACGAATGGATAAAGAAGATGTGGTACATATATACAATGGAATATTACTCAGCCATAAAAGAAGCAAAATTGAGTTATTTGTAGTGAGGTGGAAGGACCTACAGTCTGTCATACAGAGCGAAGAAAGTCAGGAAGAGAAAAACAAATACCATATGCTAACACATATATATGGAATCTAAAAAAAAAGAAAAAGAATAAAGAATGGTTATGAAGAACCTAAGGGCAGCACCGGAATAAAGACGCAGACATAGAGAATTGACTTGAGGACACGGGGAGGGGGAAGGGTAAGCTGGGACGAAGTGAGAGAGTGGCATGGACATATATACACTACCAAAGGTAAAATAGATAGCTAGTGGGAAGCAGCCGCATAGCACAGGGAGATCAGCTCAGTGCTTTGTGAGCACCTAGAGGGGTGGGATAGGGAGGGTGGGAGGGAGACGCAAGAAGGAGGAGATATGGGGATATATGTAAATGTATAGCTGATTCACTTTGTTATAAAGCAGAAACTAACACACCATTGTAAAGCAATTATACTCCAATAAAGTTGTTTAAAAAATTATTTTAACAAGTGCATAATATTTCATAGTGTTGTTATATTAAAGGTATTAAGCAGTTTTCAACTTGTGGGTATTTTGGCTCTTCCCAGTTTTTTGTCACAACAAGCAGTGATGAAATAACTATTCTGGTTTATATCTTTATAAACTGAACCTTTTCCTTTAGTACTTTCTCAGAAAAATAATTGGGGATCAAATGATATGTGCATTTAAAATCTTAATAAATCTTCCCAGATATTTTTTGACTGGGCTCTTTGGTTCTTATAAACTTGTATGAATGCTTTATTATGGCTATTTTATTTCTTGAAATTCTTAGTTATAAGCAATACAAACTGGCTCAGGCTGAGTTTAAAAAAAAATTATTTGAGCTCAGCATATAATTGGGAGGGTAAGCAGTGAGGAAAAAAATGCCCCAAATCATTTCAGTGAATTTTTTTTTTTTTTTTTTTTTAATAAATTTATTTATTTATTTATTTATTTTTGGCTGCATTGGGTCTTCGTTGTTGTGCGCGGGCTTTCCCTAGTTGCGGCGAGCTGGGGCTACTCTTCGTTCCGGTACACAGACTTCTCATTGCAGTGGCTTCTCTGGCTGCAGAGCACAGGCTCTAGCTGCATGAGCTCAGTAGGTGTGGCTCGCGGGCTCCAGAGCGCAGGCTCAGTAGTTGTGGCGCACGGGCTTAGTTTCTCCACGGCATGTGGGATCTTCCCGGACCAGGGCTCGAACCAGTGTCCCCTGCATTGGCAGGCAGATTCTTAACCGCTGTGCCACCAGGGAAGCCCCATTTCAGTGAATTTTAACTGGTAAATAACCTACTGGAGAAAAAAAGATAACTACTTGTCCCTTGCACATTGTGTGGCTGGCTTTGCCGTTAAAGTTTGAAAATTAAGTTTGGGTAAATCTGGCTAGAGTGCTTAGGCCTTTCCTGAACTTTGCTACGTTCTGTGAGTATATCCCAAAGGATTAAAGGTGGAAAATAAAAATAAGGTAAACTTAAAAGGTAATGAGACTAACATTCATTCATTCATTCATTCATACTGGATGCCTTCCATGTACCACGTTCTGTTATAGGCACTGTGGATACCACAGTGAACAAAAATGACAAAAATCCCTGCCTTCATGCAGTGTACATTATGTGGCAGGTGACATATAACAAAATAAATAATGAAATCACATGATATGTTGGTAGTGATAAGTTATATGGAGAAAAGTAAAGCAGAAGAAGCAAATAGGGAATGTCAGGAAGAGGATTTAATTTTAACTAAGGAAATCAAGGAAGGTGTGATGGAGAAAGTAGCATTTGAGTGAAAGTTATGAGAGAGGTAAGAAAGCAATCCAGGTGGAAATCTGGAGATAGGTATTTTCAGTCAGAGAAAACACATACAAAGAATCTAATGTAAGAAAATCCCTGGCATTTTCAAAGATCATCAGGAGGCCGGGACAGCAATGAGGCTGGAACAGGGTGAAGGGGAGAGCAATAGTCAATGTGGTGAGAAAGGTACACCTGGTGGGGAGCATGGACAGGGCTTTGTAAACTATTATAATGACTACCTTTCACTCAGAGTGAGATCATAAGTTATTGAAGGTGATTGATCAGATGAGTGATATGATTTCAATTATTTTCTGTTCTTGCTTATGTATTGAGGCAAATGATAGAAGTGTGACAAATGTGGAAGAAAGAAGGGGAATATTTAAAAATTCAGATGAAACATGCGTTGACTTGAACTGAGTGAATAATAATAGTAGTGGGAATTGTTTAGATATTTTTGAGGGTAGAGTTGCTGAGAAATGAGAGCTATGCATGTGAAAATTGGATTGAGGATTGTATATTGTATGAGATCATAGGACCAGAAGGAATCAAGAAATTTTTGGAGTTGTAGTAGTAAAGGAGTGAACTGGAAAGATGGCAGTTAATGTTCAGAGAGTAGATGCCTTAAAATTTAGATTGTAAAAATTTGCATTATGAGTAATGACACGGTTTGAGCTGAGATAATGGGATTGAGTGATTGAGGTACTGAAGATGGCAAGAATATTGAAAATGAGTAGGTCAAATATCTAAGGATGAGGAATTTTATGGAACACCAAAATTATGACAGTGGCAGAATTGCAAATATTGACAGTAAATCAGGATATAAAGATTTCAAAGAATGAGGGAACATGCCTACAAAAATGGAAGAGAGTAGTTAACAGATTCTAACGGCATATGATTCCAAATTGGAGGGGTTGGAGGAGAAGGAAGTGAGAAAGCTCCGGAAGTATCAATAGCAAAGAGCAAGAGAGGACATTTATTTCACTTCTAGAGACAGTGGATAGGGAGCTGAGGGTAAGAAATAATCTACCACTTAGAGGGCTATATTGGAAGCAGCAGCATTGTGGAGAGAGGTGACAATAAGAATGAGAAGGTAAAGGAAAAATTCAGAGATTTCTGAAAATTGAAAATCTTCTTTGCACTTTGTGTCCTGATAGAATCTTTCAAAAAGGAATTTTTAAAATTCCATTTAAACCACACAATGGCCTTGAGAATGGGAGATATTACCATTCGCTTTTGCCAAGAGAAAGCTCAGTAGCCAAGTCTGTATGGCTATTAGAAGGCATAACTACAATGGCAACCCAACTAGTGTTACATGATCCACATAATTTACAATACATTAAGAGAGCATATTAACCAATTAATTAAATAATAACTCTTTCAAAGGATATTTTAAAGTTATTAAGTTGAAGAAGAATGAACATATTACTACTTAGAAGTGGACCTGGATTAGAGTCCCAAATACACCATTAAATAATTGTGGGGTTTTAGGCAAGCCATGTAAAATCACTGTACTACTACTTTAATTTAAAATGAAGACAATACTACCTAAATTATAGATTGTGATAAAGATTTATACATAGTTATTACTCAATTATAAATCACTTACTCGATTATAAATGTATGATGAGTATTAAATGAAATACTTAATCTTAGACCACAAGGTTATTTCTTAGAAAATATGCAAATATAAGATACTATATCACTAACAGTATAATAAATATACATATAAAATAATTTATAGCCTTAATAAAAGATTTTAGAAGTGCATTACTAAGGCTAAATTTACAATTAGTAAAATGCACAGATCTTAAGTGTACACCTTGATAGATTTTACATATTTATGCATTCATGTTCACTTTACCCATATCAGGATAAGGAACGGTTCCACTACACCAGAAAGTTTTCTTGTATTCCATTCCAGTCAATAACCACACAGGGCTAAGACTATTCTAATTACTATCACTATAGTTTTCTTTTGCCTACTGCTGAACTTCATTTATTTGGAGTCATATAGTATTTAATCTTTTGTGTCTGGCTTATTTTATTCAGCATCATGTTTTTGAGATTTGCCCATGCTATTGTATGTATTAGTACTTCATTCTTTATTGCTGTGTATCATTACTTTATAGGTCAATATCATAGCTTTAAAATTTTTTCTCCTCTTGATAGATTTTTTCCAGTTTTTGCCTATTATTAAAAATAGCTTCTGTGAATATTCTTATACTTGTCTTTTTTGTGTGAAAATTACAATCATTTATTTTTGGTATACACATAAAAATTGAATTGCTGTGTCATTGGATATGCATGCAGTTTAACTTTATAAGAAATTGCTAAACTTCTTTAAAATGTAGTTGCACTCCCACCAAAATGTATGAGAGTTCCACTGACCTGTATCTTTTCTTCAGCTCTTGGTATATTTAGCCATTTTAATTTAGCAGTTATCCTGGTAGGTATTGATATCTTATTGAAGTTCTAATTTTTATTTTCCTTATGACCACTTGTGTTTCTTACTTTTATTATCCACTTGACTGTCTTCTTTTATGAATTGACCATTCAAATCTTTTTACCAAATTTTTAATTTGGTGGTTATCTTTTACATATAGATGGGTAGGACTTCTTTATTCTGGATAGAAATATTTTGTTAGAGATACATTATTGCAAATATGTTCTCTTATTCTGTGACATGCTTATTCATTTTTTTTCATTGTGGTAAGAACACTTAAAATCTACCCTCTTAATAAAACTTTAGGTGCATAATACAGTATTGTTAAGTATAGGCACAATGTTGTACAGCAGATCTCTAGCACTTTTTCATCTTACATAACTTACATACCTGTTGAACAGCAAACCCCTCCCCCATTCCTTGGCAATCACCACTCCACTCTGTTTGTATGAGTTTGACTATTTTACATAGCTCATATAAGTGGATTCATGCAGTATCTGTCCTTCTGTGACTGGCTTATCTCACTTAGCATAATGTTCTCCGGGTTCATCCATGTTGTCACATATGGCAGGATTTCCTTTTTTTTAAAGACTGAATATAATTTCCATGGCACAGATTTTCCTTATTCATTCATCTGTAGATGAAAATTTAGGTCATTTCTAAGTCTTGGTTATTGTGAATAATGTTGCAGTAAACATGGGAGTGTAGATATCTCTTCAAGATCTTGATTCCATTTTTTTGGATATATACCCAAAAGTGGGATTGCTGGATCCTATGGTTGTTTTGGTTTTAATTTTATAAGGACCCTCCAAACTATTTTTCATAGTGGCTGAACCAACTTACATTCCTACCCATAATATACAAGGGTTCTAATTTCTCCACATCTTCACCAACACTTTTATTTTGTTTTGATAATAACTATCCTAACAGGGGTGAGATGATATCTTATTGTGGTTTTGATTTGCATTTCCCTGATAATTAGTGATGTTGAGCATCTTTTAATATACCTGTTGGTCATTTGTATGTTTTCTTTGGAGAAATGTCTATTTAATTCTTTTGCCCATTTTTAAATTGAGTTATTTGGTTCATTTTGTTTTGTTTTATTTTTGCTATTGAGTTGTTGGGGTTCCTTATTTATGTAATGAAGTTTTTATGAGTAAGTGAATATAAGTTTAATATAGTCCAATGTATCAATACAAAAATCTTTGTTGATTTCAAGATCATGAAGATATTTCTCAAAGTTTTATTTCTAGAAGCTTCAGTATTTATATTTTTGTGAAGCCATCTCAAATTAAATATTGTGCTTGGTATGAGGGGTTAAGGTTAATTCAAATGCTTATTATAATGTAAATTCCCAGCTCTAGCTGAAGCTTTTTATATTGGACTCTTTTGAGACCTAAGTTCTTTAATGTTAATAGATGCCTAGTATTAATGAATTTGTTTTCTTTTTCTAATCTGGTGGTTCTTAATCCTGGTTTCATGTTAGAATCAAGTATTTTGTTTTGTTTTGTTTTGTTTATGCTTGTTTTAATGGCACTGCCTTATTTTATCTAATTTAAACAATTTCCATGTTTGTATATTTTATGTACAAAATATATCAGTACAGTTATATGTGTGTAAACTTAAGAATATATATACTTTGTATATAGTCTCTGATCAAAATTGTTTTACCAATATGAATGAAAAATACTGTTTAGAAAATAAAATATCTGACTATTCACACTATTTTATATTTACTAATATTAATGATAATTATTTAACTCACTTTCATTGCCTAGCACCATATAAATAATAGGAATGATGATATCTAATTCTAATCTAGTATGCACTATGATCCAGAGTCTGTAAAATAATCTCTATTAGACACTCAGTCAATCATTACAACAAATATATGAAGGACATAGTATTACTAGTCCAGTGTCAGGGATTTAAAAAATCTTGGGAAGGAAGGGAAACTGGCCCTTAAATAACTGGAACAATACTGAAACCAAAGTATTTTACTTGCTAGAGCTCAAGGTCTTAAATACTTGGCTGCATACCCCTCAATCAAAAGTCCTAAACTGTCCACAATTCATACAATGGATAGAAAATTCATACAATCACTACCTTCTAATTTTCTTCTAGAGGAGCACTTCACAGTACCAAGAAAAAAGGGTTATAGTGTTAAAGAAGGTATTTAACTAGGAAAACTGAGAAGGGTGATTATGTAAATAAGGCTGTTAACCTTTGGGGAAAACATAGGACTTCAAATGGATTGCTGATAAAGTAAAAAAAAAAAATAGACAATTTTGATTTTAAAAACTTCCTTGAGCAGAAAACATTCTGATTCCATTTTTATATTAGGCTTCTATGTGGTTATAATTAACCCCATGTGGTTTTAGTATTATGAACCATCAACACACATAAACAGTCTTTTGAAGAATGAATAAATCCATGAATAACTGAACAGATGAAAATCTATTCTTGTATTTTTCCAATATTGTCCAATCATACTTACTTCCTTTAATCTGTTGCCTCATTCTCAAAACACGTAGCCATTAACTCATATAAAGAAAACTTAGGCTTACTACAGTTCTTGATGGATTTGGTACTAAAGTTCTTAACCTATATATCATATGTATTTGATATATATATATATATATATAATTTGTTGTCACCTGTTCTTACTCTTTATTGTGTTTAACCTCATAAATCATCCTCCCAATTTGGGACTAACCTAATGCCTTAAGAGCACTTATGTTCCAGCTCTGAATCATTTCCTCTTTTCTGAGCCATGGTTTGAACTCTGCCATTGCTTATGCTATCTTCAGAATCTCCTACTTGTTTTGGATATACTTCTGGACCATCCTACTTGTCGGAGTTCCTTTCAGTCAGAACTCTCTCCAAAAACTTTGAAACAGTCCATTTAGTGTGGGAGGGTGTGAGAAACAGAAAATAAAGAAAACCCCAAGGATAGGCAATAATCTCACTTTTTTCCATAAATGTTCATAAATTTCATAAACTTTTCATAAGTTTAATTTGTTTAAAAATTAAAAATCAGAAACCTCAATTAAATAGAGTCCATAGACCAGAAGGGGAAGCTCTCATGCCCTGTGGTGACAGCTGAGCCCAACAAAAAGGAAGACTTCTTTTCTTTCCTGGCAAGGGCACATCCAGTGGAAAGTCATGGACTCTTTGTTATATACAGTGGGAGAGGAAGCCTTCCAACTTCCTCTCCCACTGTATATAAGCACAATCCTTCCCTTGTCCTGCAGGGACTTGCACATGGCTTGCCATGGTTGTAGACTCCCAAAGTGCAATTCTCTCCTGATCCTGAATAAACCCATCTTTGCTGGAGAAATATCTGGCAGTCTATTTGTTTTGGGTCAACAGCCCTTTCTTACATCCCCTTACAAACACTTTCCCATTCTTCCCTGTACACATACATTCACAAATAGGAGGCAAATTCTAAATGATGTACGTGTTTACATTCCAGAATTTGAAAAGAGTGAATTGAAAGAAAAAAAAAGGCCTATATGAGCCAGTGAGCTGATATACAGAATCCTTCTTACTGAGCATGATGTCTGCTTTATTTATAATGAGAATGGAATACAGAAAGTATAAAAGATGGCTTTAACCTGTATAACTGGATGAGAAAGCTGATATCCTTGATAATGCATAGATCCCTGACCACAGGTAGAGACCCTGTAACTTATATTATGGATGATGCAGGCATTTTTGCACCATCCTCAGAGTTTTCCCACACAAAATGTTTACCAATTGCTACTTGATTTTATTAAATGCAGACAGTGTCCTGAACACTTCTACTGATTGCATGCTCCAATTCATCATTTCTTAACAAGTGACAAGAGCCAAGACAAAGACTGCTAGATGATGTTGAATGACTTCTGAATAACTGAGGACAGGGCTCAGCCCCACCTCACATACTTCTGGTTCCATGGTACCAAGTAAATGCCTTCCTAATCAAAATATACAGAACCATCTTTTATTTATTGTCATTTCACTACAAATGTCACTGCACACATCTCTAAGCTCTCGCTCTCTCTCATAATGGAAGAAAAACTGAACATAAATGATTAGAAAACCCACCTGCTAGGTACTTAATACAGAGGGAAAACACAGCTGTACCGTTTGAAACGAAAAATCCATTTGTTTAAGCTCAGCACGCCACTTATATTACCAACTGTGAAAGGCATAAATCACTGAGGGTGTGAAATAAAATATCGCATGACAGATACCTGTTTTCTCTTTGGGAATTTCCATTTAAAGACTGTCAAGCACAAGAGTGTGACTGATGAGACCACTGTAGCCCTGTCTCTAGCTCAACACTTGAAGTTTGGAGCATGGTAATAACAGTTGTTACAAGTGAAAATAATAACTCATCGATACAGTACATCAGATGTCCTAAAAGGTGGCCTGTTGAGCACTCAGTTGTGGCTGACAGCTGTCCTGATGTAAAGAATAATGGAAAAGATGGTTTTCAGCAGGCTTTTATTGATGATTTTCATTTATCTCTAAAAGCAGAAGGGAAGACCACAGATCATGTGGTTTCATACCTACATTATGGAGCAAACACAATCAAGGGAGACAATGAGGCAGCGAACTGCAAAGGGTCAGGAGAATCACCAGTGAAAGAATGTTTTGTTGTCTCCATTCCCTATCACTTAGCAACCTGCCGAGAAGATAAATGATTTTTCTTTCTTGAAATTTCTCACTTTGGGTCCATTTGTAATCCATTTCCTAGGTTTTTTTTCAGTTGGAGAAGTGATATTTAATAAAATTACATTTATATTAAAAGCAGTTTTTAGTTAAATTAGACATGGGATGAAAACTTTCACTTTACTTGAATAAATACTTATAGCATAAATTTATGTGTGTGCAGTTTTAATATTTTAAGGAAACAAAATGCCAGATTCTAAAAACGCCTAAACCACAAACTAAAGGAATAGCAGTTTGCTTCCAGAGCTTTTGAATACTATTGCAAAAATCTCCCCTCCTATATTTGTGGGTTCTAGGATATAGGAACCATGTAAGGGCAAATGTTCTAGGTTCTAGTTATGGGACAGAGGTGGTTTACTACAAATCCACAGGTTCCAAGGGTAATGTAGAAAGCTGACAGTGAAAATAACAATAAGAAGGGTCAAAATGTAGGAATTATTTATTATATGTCAGACACTGCACTAAGCATCCTACATACAATATTCCTAAAATCTTCATAGCAATTTTGTATGGTAGATGGTTTTGTTATCACCCCTCTATAAAACAGGAAAGCTAATTTAAGGAGGTTAAATAACTTGTTTAGATTGACACAGACTATGAGCCCAGTTGGCTGTGCCCTTAGGGGAGAAGCTATAAGCACTGCACTGAACTATACTGGGCTTGACAGCCTGAGAAGGAAATTCCTTAGAGAAAATGGTATCTGTCACACAGTATTTCATCTCACCACCTCAGTAATTTACATCATCCATATGTTAAATGCCAGAGTGGATAGCCTAATAGAAAATATGTATCTAAATAGCCTGGGCAGAGATGTGGAAGTCAAGTAACTGGCAACAGGATCAAATCTGAGATAACAGCAAGTACATTTAGAGTGGACAATAGAAAAAGTGACTAGACAGTAACCTCAGAAAAATAATGTTGAGCACCAACAGCCTTGGAGGAGTGTAGGGAGCTGATATAAAAGACATTCTGTTCATTCAGACAATTGTGGAACAAACTGCTTACTGTGGATGGAGTGGTAGACGTAAGAAATAATTACTGTCACTTTAAAATATGTTTATTTTACTCAGGAGAAGAGAGTGGAACTGTGGCTCAGAATGAGTTTATGAAACAGGAAAAAGAGAAATGGAGCATGCCTTTAAAAATGCTAATGTTATATTTACAATGATTGTGGTGTGTTTTATTTACCTTTTAGTAAAGTTTTCAGAAAATTTTTAAAATCCTAACATAACAGATGTAGAACTTAATCTGAATAATCAAATATTTCTCAAAACAAAGATTATTTACATACAGTGGTTGTGATATGTGGTGAATTAATAGTCCTTCTGCACTATGCTCTGGCTCTATAGTATGAGAACATAAAATGGTTTTATCATGTCAGAGGAGATCTATCGGGATGGTGAAGAAAATCCAACTATATCTGTGAAATAAATGAAAAGACTTGGATATTTTAGGAGGACAGGAATGTGATACTTCAATACATTAAAGCAGAAAAGTTAGCAGGTTTCTTCAATGTTACTTTAGGAGATGAACCTAACAAATATATGTAAGAATGGTAGGGTCAATTTAAAGAAAAACACACAACATAAGAGTTGTGAGTTTAAGTTTTATTCAGGGTCTTACTGAGACCCAAAGCCTGGGACACAGTCTCTCAGTAGCTCTGAGGAAATTGGTCTGAAGAGGTAGAGGGGAAGCCAGTTTATATATAATTTTTTTTGGCTAGGGAATGCATGCATTCAAGCATACATCTTGGTAAAAGATTACTGCTAGTCACAAAGAACAGATAACTCAAGTAAATGATTTTAGTGCCTTTCTATGTATGGGAAGATACAAGAATCTGGTTTCATTAAAATTCTTCCTGAGATATACATCTAACTCTCTAAGGAGCCTGCTTGTCTAAAACACAGAGTTCCTTATCCTGTTACCATCTTAATTTCCTCTCAGTGCACTGTCAGTCAGCAACTGTAGTAGTTTATGACTTAATCCTTGTAGAACAGGGTAGTGAGCAACGCTTGGTTCTTTTTTTACAGTCAGGACAGTACTATCAAAATATATAACGTAAATTTTTAAGATGGAAATTTTACAAATGTGGAAACATCACCAAAAAAAGTAACAATAATTCCATCTATACATTTTTTCAAGCAGAAGCAATCACTTCTTTGTAATGTTATAAAGAAAATTCAAGTAACAAATGGAAAGCTGGATTTTGATGGATGACAAACTGGTTGTCATTAGGCTGACAATATATTGTTTGACTAAAAGACATCACTACATTTTTAAACTAGTAACTAAAATATAAAAAATGGGTACTTTTCACATGAACAATTTAATTTCTGTTACATCTTGAAAAACAGAATATCTACTCATATTCTTCATAGACAGTCATAAGTCTTAATAGCTGCTGCCATAGTTAGGCAGATGTTTTCTCCATTTATCTTTAATGCCCAGCATTCAATAGTGTTCTTAATTGTGACAATGGTGACATTTATCATTTATTGTCATGCTTCAACTATTGTTTTTCACACCCAGGTTGCTTCCCTCATTTTAATTTCTTGTATCCAATGTAGGCTTTTCAGTTTTCTACTCCTGCTCTGAGATGGCAATAGATCATTTTTGCCTATAGCTTTTTTTTTCCCCTTACTTTTTTTAAAAAACTATTTCCTCTGGTTTGAGAATAGAATCCATGAAGCTCCAAAGAGTTCAACTAAGTTCAATCACTCCAAGGAAAGCAATGCTAAATTATTTAGGACGAGTTAAGAGAATAAATGAATTGTCCCCAAACCCAGAGCTAATGAGTGACAGATCTAAAAATAAAACTCTTAAGTCTTAACTTATGGGTTAGTGCTGCTTGGAAGTATAAATATTGAATCTGATTAACCCATTTTAATAATTCAAGTGAACTGCTGAACAGTCAAATATTATATATGTAAAAGAACAAAACTAGCTTGAATATATAATCAAATAATTCCATTTTTTGATTCCAAAGAGCAAAGTGTTTTGATGCAGGGTATTGAATCCTCTATGGAAGAAAGCTGACCCATAAATCCAGGTAAAACTTTTCAAAGTTTTACTTATAAAATATCAATATTGTGGGCAATTATAAAAAGAGCTCTACCAGAGCACATCATTTCCTTTTTTAAAGGGAAAAAGGAGTAAAGATTCAGCCTAAGTTGAGTCTTTAGTATATACCCATCGTCACACCTATTTATTCTACCCTTAATCTTCATGGATACCCTATGATAGGGCATTGTTATCCTCTCCATATTTTGGTGGATTAATTTTCTAAAATCAAATATTATTAAGATTCAGGCAGACTATTTCTAAATTCATGAGTTAATTGCCAATAATAACACAACAATTTTTCTCACACAATTATTTTTGCTCAATGATTTAATGAATGGAAGCAGTGGGATTACCTTTGATAAACCCATGAGAGTGTATTTGTGAGATAGGGGTGTGTGTGTGTGTGTGTGTGTGTGTGTGTGTGCGTGTTTGAGTGGTGGAGGAAGAGGTGATGAGGTAGGAGCAGTCAATTGAGAATCTGAATAATGATGATATATGTTATTGATCTTGGTGATTGAGCAGCTTTTTATCTATTAACTCCATCAGTGGGTACTTCGGTATGAGTCATACTTAGTGACTATAATGTTCACGTGATAACCTGAGGTTAAAACTGACCTAACATGAGTTCTAACTTTTATAAATTCACTCTGAAACATTTCTATATTTCCTAATGATGTTTATAAATATACCTGAAAAATAGTGTATATGGTGTCCACTTTTCTCTGAAGTTTTGTAGGATAATTAGACAAACTCATCCAATAAATATGAAAATAAGAACTGAAACAGCTAGTGCATATTCTGAGGGAGAAACACCATTCAAAGTAACACAGGCCTTATATCTTTGGTCCAAATTACCTACTTTCTTTTTCTTCTTAAAATAAAAGTGTTAGAGGTGGAAAACAATAAGCCATAAAAAATCAAGCACAGATAAAGGAAATACTAATGGGAAATAGTGTTTTACAAAAGCCATTCCTTCCTGAGTGTGTTTGTATCTGTATGTGTGTACAGTTGTGAGCCAATTTAAGTGAACAAATTAAAGAACTGAATAAAAAGGCCAGCGTGCCTTTGTATGTGTGTATGCATGTTTGTCTGTGTGTTGAGGATTGATATCCAGCTTTTACAGAACATTCAAGTAGAAAATAAAATAGTGTTGTCACCTGCATTTAACCTTGACAGAAATGTTGAAAATAAATGCAGATAATTTTATTTAGAGTAAGAATGCCCAAGTGCCTTACAGTCCTGAAAAAGCAATTAAGCAAAAACAACAACAACAACAACAAAAAACCCCCAAAACCCTCTATAGGTTGGAAAGATTTAAAATGTAACCATTAAAGTTTTAGTTGAATATTGCTCTATTAACAGAATATATCCTTGAACACTGCTAACCTGTGCATCCGAATGGATTCACTTTGTATACAAAGACATAATAAGTAAGTCCATATTGGACTTACTGCTAGTCAGAAATATCTCTATTAACAATATTCTTATCTTTTCTAGACGTAGATCCATTTTAGAGCTGTAAGCCACCTGCAGTAGAAATCTATCTTAGGAAATAAGATTGAGTCTTTTTATTTTAGATAATTGTGTTTGCCTGACAGAATTCCTACATTAAAAACAAAAACAAGAAGAGCTTCTTCTTCTTGATGCCAAGATATACTTTTGTTCATTTGATGGATTTTATTTTTATCTCTGTATTTATCTATCTATCTATCCATGCATCCATCCATCATTTATATAAATATTACTTTATATATATATTATGTACATATATATTACTGGATTGCCTAGTTGGTTTGATATGTATTAATGTAGACTGGTAGAAAATGAAACTATAGACAAACTTTTGTTTGCATGGAACCTCCTAAGGTCAGCAAAGGATTCACCGTGAACTCTGTGTACTCAGGTTTGTAACTATGCAAAAATATTATCTGAAGAACACAGTTCTGGGACAAGACAGAATTTTTAATCATGGACACTGACTGTGATTTTGGTTACTTAAATAACTCAGACTTCTGTTTCCTCATTTATAAGTGGGAATGATAAAAGGCCTAATTTTATTATATGTTTATTTATGTAAATTACCTCAAGTACTCGAAGAGAGTTGTCATTGGATTGTGTAACTCAACTATAAGCTTGATTTCTCAAGAGTGAAACAAATTCAGCAATACTTGCTTGACTACTGGAGAACCAGGCTACTTAACAAGTATGCATATGCCTCTCTGACTACTTCCTGGATATTTTCTGCCATGTGGACAGTAGATAGAATGCCATAATCTGCTTAATGTCTACATTATTTACATGTGGCATCTCAAAATAGGTAAACAGACAATTCACAGATACATCTGTTTTCCAGTTCCCCAAATAATGGGATGCCTCCAAATGTGAAATGAAACCCATTGATAATATGAGCTCAGGAATGAGAGCTAACCACCATTTTAGAATTGCATATATTACATTTGTCAGGCTCAGTAGTTGTGGCTTAATCAAGGAAGCCATCAGGTATCCACAGTATCCATCTTTACACATACACATCTAAAAACACATCCATTTGTTTTATTTTAAGTCAATATTTCATTTTATAAAATATTATTTCAATGGATATTTTGCCCGCTGAATTATGCTAGTTCTTACTTTTTCTTTCCCTAGCTGTAAAAATGAAAGAGAATACAAATTTCTCTTGGCCTTCCAGTTATTTATTTTAGATATGTGATATTTATTTCTAGAAGCCATAAGAAAACCTTTCTCTTATAGAAATGATTATAAAACACATTTGACTTACAAAATTTCACATTTAATTTTTCTACAAATCAGGTCTCTTGTGCAAATGGAAGAATAGTATATATAGATTTGATACTAAGTTCCCCTCAGAGTAGTCAGGATTTCAGCATTGATTTTTGTAAGAACTGAGCTTTGAACAAATTAAACACTATAATAAATTTGATATTAACACTCTTCTGAAAGACTTACTGAATAAGCTAATCATCTATGCTCACTGTTTCAAAACAAAACAAAATTATTTCATAGTGTACTAATTTGGTTTGTCTAATTTAAAAAATTTGTTTACAAATACTATTTCTGAAGAACAACAGCATTTCTCTGTAATCCATCTTTGTACAGGCAACTGTAAAAATAACATTTTAATAACTTTATCTCTTCCTGCAGGAGTTGTATAGCTAAAGGAGCATATTGTGATGGGAGAACTACATTGTAAAAATTGCTTTGTAAAGTATGTATGTATGTATCTATCTATCTATGTATCATCTATCTATCATTCAACCTATCTAAGTGCATATTTACATACAGACAGTGCACTTACCTCTGCTCAACAGCACCTTCTATAGATGATGAAACTAGTATAAATTAGGTATGAACTCTTTAAATGGGTTATCTAATAAACATTACAAGCTAGAGAATTTAGAGACTAGAATCTACAAACCACAGATGTCAAGGCCAATACATTACTTTTTTATTATTGCTCAAAACTGCCTATCCGCTTCAATTTACAGGGTTTTTGAAGAAGAAAGTAGGCCTTAGAAGCAGTGCTACAGCAATCATACTTTGTGATTTAAAAGAAAATAAATACCATTAGTTTATGGCTAGAGAAAAAATATGGGAAGTTTTACCCTTACCTACCCTCTCCCCCTTGGCAGGAAAATCTGTGACACTCCCTAAATATATAAAACTAGGTAGAGGAAGTATCAAGATGTAGCCTTAGACGGAAAAGAGAAAATTATCATGAGGCGTTTATATGCAAATAGGAGTACTTGAACAGTCTGAGTGAAAGGGAAATGCTGCTGTAGGATGTGAAACAGGAAAGGAGATATAGTTAGACACACAGATGCTTTATCACCTTCAGAGCCATCTACCTGAACAAAGATGGACACCAAACAAGCGTAAACCGGAAAAATGACTGACAGTATACTGCATTTAATGTAAAAACATACTTGTCTAGGATGTATAAACTGAAACCTTATTTGGGAGGTTATCTAGGATTATGATTATTTTTGGAAGCCTGATTCTCTTTGACTCATTAGGTCCATTTGGTTGCAGACTAAGACTTGAACATAAGGTATGTGATATAAACCTCTATTTAAATAGGTTCAATGACATTTGAAGTTATCACTGGAAAAAACCATCTTTTACAAATTCATAATAGACTTGCTTAGGAGAAATTACTTTTGATTTTGGTAAGTAAATATATCTCTAAGGATCACTGAGGTGAGAAGTGGTGATGCGAGACAATCATACAAACATCTAATTAACATATGTCAGGGATAATAATATCAGATATATAGATATTATTTGTCAGTGAGATCAATTATGCGTTAATTTCAAACAAAATCAACAATAAACACTTTGATTCTGTTATAAAAATCTGCAGCCATTAACCTTGGTTATCTGTTATCTATCTATCTATCTATCTACCTATCCACCTACCTACCTACCTGTCACTTATCTATCTATGTATGCGTGTGTGTCTGTGTATGTTTCAGAATGGAATGAATAATAGAGATTATATTTTTTTCCTGAACAGATATTTGTAGAGAGCCCACTATGTACCAGATATTTAAAAAAGACAAATGAAAAAAATAGTATTCAAAAACCAATAACAAGAGAACTCAGACAAGTAAATAAGCAGTTACAATGTAAGTCTGCAAGTCTGATAACAAGGCTAAGAACAGAATGAACCCACAAGCGGGCATATTGGAGTTGGGGAGACACATTTAATTTAGAGGAGTCTCTTTAGCCACTTTAACAATCATATGAGGTACATCTTGCACTGATATAATATCTTCTTATATAATAATTTTATCATTGAAGAACCTGGAACACACTGGTCACTACTTACCCAAGTTTAACAAGTTAATTATTATCAAAACTATGAGCAGAATTCAGCACTATGAATTCTGCTATGAATTCAGTGCTCTTTCCATTAGTTATGCTGCTACTATCTAAATTTCTTTTTGGAGACAGTGGAAGTTAATGGAAATGGAACATGTGTAATGTTAATTCTTCTCACTCATTTTGCCTTCATAATTTTTTCTTGAAATTGCTATGAAATATCTGTATTAAAGATGCAAATAGAAAACTAATTAAATTGATGGCTTACTACCGAAGAATAATGTTATAAAAATCCTTGTAAAAGTCACTGATGATCTTAGAAGTTCCATCCATTTCAATGAAAGCTATTTTGGGGGACTCTGACAATTTATTCTACCTTAGGTAGGGATAAAGGAAACAGTGTGGATCTGGCCAAACCAGCTTGGAGTTTTGTATTCAGTTTGTTAAATTATGTATTTTGACATGATGTAATATAATCTGAAATAATACAATTATACTATATATAATGTGTCATTAGAGATATAAGGAACAAACACCCTAACCCCCATCTATGCTACTATAAAAAGGAGGCTCATTATTATGATTAAATCTAACATCATATTTAGGTTGACCGGGTTAATAAAGACCAGGCAAATAAATTGGCCATTCTAAAACTCTGCTCACTAGTGGTGGGGGTGGATGCAGTGATGACATCACAGGCTCACTCTTGGCTCTAACTGACACTCAGGATGTTAACTTTGAGCTTTGAATACCAAAGCTCTTCTGAAACAAACTGGTGTGATAATAATGTCTTTATATACAACTGATTTACAGGTCAAGTGTAATCCCAGTGCTTTTGTTATGGAGACAGATCAATTTTATCTAAAATATATGATTCAAATGACTGGACCCTTGGCTCTGGAATCAGCCACACCTTGTTTGAATCTCAGTTCTAAGATTCACTAGCTTGCTGAGTCAGAACATTTCTGAAATGTTCTTTCCAGTTTTATTTTGTTTTTTTAACCAAAACAGGTAAAATTTCAAGGAAGAGATCAAAATTCTTTGGTACATTCTAAGTACTCAAAAAACTGTAGATTCTTATTAAATCTGAAGATATATTAAAAAAAAAGAGACTATACAACAGTTTCTATTTGGACTATTTTAATTCTGGCCCTCAATAGCCTACAGCAGGAGTCAGCAAACTTTTCAGTAATGTACTGGATAGTAAATATTTTAGCTTTGTAGGCTATATGGTTTTGCTGCAACAATTCAACTAAATTGTAGCATAAAAATAGCCATAAAGAATATGTGGACGGGCTTCCCTGGTGGTGCAGTGGTTAAGAATCCGCCTGCCAATGCAGGGGACACTGGTTTGAGCCCTGGTCCGGGAAGATCCCACATGCTGCGGAGCAACTAAGCCCATGCGCCACAACTACTGAGCCTGCGCTCTAGAGTCTGTGAGCCACAACTACTGAGCCCACATGCCACAACTACTGAAGCCCGTCCGCCTAGAGCCCGTGCTCCGCAATAAGAGAAACCACCGCAATGAGAAGCCTGTGCACCACAACAAAGAGTAGCCCCCACTCGCCGCAACTAGAGAAAGCCTGCATGCAGCAACGAAGACCCAACACAGCCAAAAATAAATAAATAAATATTTTTTAAAAACTCTAAAAAAAAAAGAATATGTGGATGAATGGAAATGGTTGTATTCTGACAATAATAGAATAGGTGGAGGTGAGTGACATCAGCAAACTGTTGGATGAAGCAATTCCAACTTCCTCTTCCTCCACAGAAACATCAAAAATAAGCAGGAACTCTTAGAAACAACATTGCCAGAAATCTGGAAAACAGTCATAGATTTATAGCAACAAAGCCAATGTTGAATCAAGAAAAAAAACAACTTAAATCCAGCATGGGGAGCAGAAAGAAAAAATGAATGAAGAAAAGTTAATTGAGCCAAAGGGTCTTTTGAGACAACCACCACAAGCAGATCAACATGCACATCATAGGAATCCCAGAAGGAAAGAACAAGGGGCAGAAATAACATTTGAAGAATAATAGCTGTAAACTTCCCTAATTTGAGAAAACATATGACCATACAAATTCAAGAAACTCAACACCCTTCACGTAGGATAAACTCAGAGATATACACTGTGACACATTGTTGTCAAATTGTTGAAAGCCAAAAAACAAAGAGACAATCTTAAAAGCAGCAAGAGGGAATCAACTCATCATGTACAAGGGACCCTAAATAAGACTAAGAGCTAATTTCTCATCATAAACCATGGAGGCCAGGAAAGATGTATTTAAGGTCCTGAAATAAAGAAGAAACAACTGTCAATCAATAATTCTATATTGAGCAAAACTCTCTTTCGAAAATGAGAGAGAAATTAAGACATTTCCAGATAAACAAAAGCTGAGGGGTTCATAACTAGTACACCTGCCCTGTGAGAAGTTCCAAAGGGAGTCATTCAAGTTGAAATGAAAGGACACAAGACATTAACTTGAAGACAGATGAATAAAGATTTCCAGAAAAGTTAACTACTTAGGGAATTATACATCTCAGTATTACTGTATTTTTGGTGTGTAATGACACCTTTATTTCCCATATGATATAAAAGAAAAATGCTTTAAAATAATTTTAAATCTATGATGATTGGCATGGAATGAATATAGCTATAATTTGTGAAACAACATATAGAGGGGACCAACTGTATAGGAACAGTGTTTGATGCTATTGAAGTTATGTTGGTTTTAAAAAACTAGATGGTTTTAAACATAGAATTTTAAGCAATCTGCATGTCAGTACAAAGACAATATTTAAAAAATATGCACATTAGGGAATGAGAAAGGATTTAAAACATTTCACTACAAAAATATGAACTAAACACAAAAGAAGGCAGTAAGGGAAGAAATGGCAGACAAACTGTGTAAGACATACCAAAAACAAATAGCAAAATGGCAGAAGTAAGTCTTATCAGTAACCAAAAAGTAAGTCTTACCAGTCACACCAAAAAATTTGTGTGACTCTCCTTATTGTGACATTCACTTTATTGCAGTGTTTTGGAACCAAACCTGCAATATCTCCTAGGCGTGCCTCTATATCTACTAGCCATATATAGAACACTCCATAACAGCAGAATACCAATTCTCCATGATAGGTCATAAGTTAACCCACAAAAAGCGTCATAATAAATTTTAAAAGATTAAAATCATATAAAGTATCTCTTCAGACCATAATGGAATGAATCTTGAAATCAACAATAGAAATAAAACTGGAAAATACATAATTATGTGGAAATTAAACAAAATATTCTTAACCAGTAGGTCAAAGAAGGGAAAATAGAAAATACTTTGAGATAAATAAAAATGAAAACACAATATATTAAACATTAGATGAAGCAAATGAGGCAAATTTATAGCTGTAAAGGCCTACATTTAAAAAAATAAGATCTCAAATCAGTAATATAATTTTAGGCCTTTATGAACCAGTTAAAGAAGAGGAAACTAAACTCAAAACTAGCAGAAGAGGGAAAAATAAAGGTTTGAATGGGAATAAATGAAATAGAGAATAGAAAAAAAATAGAAACAATGAAAACAAACACTGTATCTATGAAAGGATCAACAAAATAGACAAACCTTTAGCTAGACTGACAAAGAAAAAAGAGCTATCTAAAGATTCAACAAAATTTCTATCAAAATTCCAACAGTCATTTTGCAGGAATGGAAATGCCAATCTTCAGATTCGTATGCAATTCCAGAAGACTTCCAATAGGCAAAACACTCCTGAAGAAAAAGAAAGTTGAAAGACACACACTTCACTATTTCAAAACTTACTAAAAAGTGACAGTAATAAAACAGCATGGGGGGCTTCTCTGGCGGCGCAGTGGTTGAGAATCTGCCTGCCAATGCAGGGGACAAGGGTTCGAGCCCTGGTCTGGGAAGATCCCACATGCCGCGGAGCGACTAGGCCCGTGAGCCACAATTGCTGAGCCTGCGCGTCTGGAGCCTGTGCTCCGCAACAAGAGAGGCCGCGATAGTGAGAGGCCCGCGCACCACGATGAAGAGTGGCCCCCACTTGCCACAACTAGAGGAAGCCCTCGCACAGAAACAAAGACCCAACACAGCCATAAATAAATAAAATAAATTAAAAAACAAAAACAAAAACAAAAACAAAACAGCATGGTACTGGCATAAGGATAGACCTATGGATCAACTGAATTGAGTCTGGAAGTAAACCCACACATTTATGGGAAATGGTTTTCAACATGGCTGCCAAATCTAATCAATGGGGAAAGAACAGTTTTCAACAAATTGTGCTAGAACAACTGGATTTCTACGCGCAAAAGCATGAATGTGAACCTCTACTTCACATTATGTAAAAAAAATAAAAAAGACTCAAAATGGATCAGTGACCCAAACACTTAAGAAGTAGAACTATAAAACTCTTCGAAGGAAACACAGAGGTAGATCTTTATGAACTTACAGTTGGCAATGGGTTTTTAGATGTGACACTAAAAGAATGAGGAACTAAAGAAAAATAGATAAATGGGAATTCATCCAAATTTAAAACTTTTGTGCATCAAAGGACATTATCAAGACAGTGAAAGACAACATGCAGAATGTGAAAAAATTACTGCAAATCATATATCTAATAAGCATTTAATATCCAAAATATATAAAGAACTCCTACAGCTCAATTGTAAAATGACAAACAACCCAATTTAAAAGTATGCAAAGGACTTGTCTAGACATTTCTTCAAAGAAGATATACAAATACCCAATAAGCACATGAAAAGATGCTTAACATCTAACATCATCAGTAATCGAAGAAACACAGATCAAAACCCCAATGAGATACCACTTCACATCTCTTAGGATGGCTATAATGGATTTTTTTTTTAAAATGGGCGTGAAAGAACATGTTGGCTGAGATGTAAAGAAGGTGGAATACTCTTACCTTTCTGGTGGGAATATTTACTGATACAGTCACTGTGGAAATTTGTTTGGCAGTTCCTCAAAAAGCTAAACATAGAATTAACATATGATCCAGCAATCTACTCCTTGGTATATAACCAAAAGAAGGGAGAAGAGTGACTCAGACAGATACTTGTGTATCAACCTTTATTGTAGCATTATTCACAATAGCCAAAAGGTAGAAACAACCCAAGGGTCCTTGACAGATGCAAGGATGAACAAAATGTGGTATATAAATAGGAAGAAATATTATTCAACCATAGAAATGAATGAAGTTCTAATATATGCTACAATATTATAGCCCTTGAAAACATTATAATAGGTGCAATAAGCAAGACACAAAAAGACAAATGTTGTATGATTCCACATATATGAAATACCTCAAATAGGGAAATTCATACATACAGAAAATATATTAGAAATTACCAAGGGCTGATAGGAGGAGTAAAGAGATGTTATTGCTTAATGAGTACAGAATTTTTGTTTTAGATGATGGAAAATTTTTGGAAACAGATAGTTGTCATATTATATTATGAATGTAGTTATATCACTGAATTGCACATTTGAAAATGTTTAAAATAACATTTTATGCTGTATATATTTTACCACAATAAAATATTAAAACCATAAAAACAATTAAATGGGGGCTAAGTTTGCCTCATGTGCAGTAATTTGCTGATCCCTTGCCCGTAGCACTGTTTTTAATATTTTAATAATTATAGGATTCATTTGAGGGTTTGTGAAAACACAGATAGCTGTCTCTCCAGAATTTCTTATTCACTAGTCTAGGGTGGGACTCAAGAATATGCATTTCTAACAAGTATTCATGTGATGCCGATGCTGTTGGTCTGGGGACAGCACTTTGAGAACTGTTAGACTGTATTATGCAGAGATTGTTCCTCTGCCTCATCAATATAATTGTTATTTATTTTCTGCAAGGGAACAGGTTAAGTTATTGTAATCTAATCTATTATGCTATTATAGTTTGGTCCAGTCAGTCAGAAGTAATCACATGTTTAACATCATTATCACCTGACAAGAAATCGGGAGGGACAGAGTAGTGTAAAGTTTAAATATAAGCCCTGATGTCAGACAGCCTGGATTGGACTAAATTCCTAGTTTTGTCACCTTTCTGCTGTGTAACCTTAGAATAATTAGTGAAACTCCCTGAAACTCAGTTTTCTCATCGGTAAAGCAAAATAAATAATAGAAACCCCCTTAGAGCATTTTGAGGATTAAATGAAATATGCTTGTAAAATTTCTGGCAAAGGAAAAGTCCTAATAAATATTTGCTAATGTAAAAGGGAAGGGCCGGAAATAACACTCACGATATACCAATTTGAAAAATGACAGAGAGAAATTCTGAAATTCTTAGAATATTTTCATAAATTTAAAAGAAACATACAGACCTTCAGATCTGGGCCTTTAAAAAGGGTGATTTGCAGAAAGTGAAAAGAGAGAGGGTCTAGGAGACAATTATTTGTAACATTTAGTTTCTAACAAAGCAGCAACCACAATGTGGTGTTATTAATTGAAATGGTAGCACATTTGAGCTATGAATTATTCACATATTTCTGAATCTATGTGAAAAATGTGTACAAGAGTAAAGGAGCTGGTTATAAATGTGGTTTTTTCTTCTCTTTTATTTATTTTAAGCTAGGGACAGGCTGCATAAATATGCACAGTGCTGTGCGTAGTGAGAGTCTTGGCTAAGCTTAAAGGTGTCTTGATTTCTCCTAGAGAAATAACACACTTTCCTCCTTTTGAAGAAAAAATTTTTCACACATTCTATTACTGTCCAATAAAAAAAAGCTCAAAATCTATACAAACGGATTTCCCAAGATTTTCAAGTTGTTCAACAATTTAATAAGCAGAAATTTATAGAAGCTAGTAATTGTGTTCTGTGGTGCCTAGCAGTCAATTTCTGCCAAGTATTCAAGTTCAGTAGATAACTTTGTGGCAAGCACTTTCCAAGTGATGATTTTTGCAGCGATTTTTCCTGGGTTTGCTCCAGTGAGCCTAAGCAGGGCTGAAAACAGGGACCTCCTGTCCCTTGCTTCCTGCTTCTCCTCACAGGATGTTTGGTGTTTGAACCTATCTCCAGGCATCTCAAGGGCCTCTGTGCTCCAGCCTTTTTTGGTGCTACCAAACAGCAGATTTCTCTTCTCAGCAGTTTTACCAATCACCAATTCTCCTTTCTAGGAGTTCAGGTTTGGTAAATTTATTCTCAACAAATATTTAATAAATAGTAAGAATTTATTCATTCAATAATTACTTATGGAGCTACTATTATATCCTGGCAGTGTGCAGATGATTAAATGAGGATTTTTTTTTTTTTACCACCCTTATTAAAGGAAAAATTAAAGGTCTCAGATGGGAGAGAGAAAAGGAAGATAAATTGGGCAGAACTGCAGTAGTAGAGATTTTCGCAATGCATATATTAGAAACATGCCGGGATAAGTCAAGTCATCTAGGAGCTCTGAAAAGTGTTTTGGTGGAAGAGGAGGAAAACTACCTAAAAAACACTCAGGTAGAGCTGCTAACCAGAGGGTTCTGTTGGATTGTTAGGTATGATGGGTGATAAAATGAACCTTTACAATAAAAGTTCCTAAAAAATTTATCCATATATCTCAGATTCACAAGTTAAACTCAAATTCATTTGCCAACCCCCAGAAACCTGTACTTTCACCATATTGTACACCAAGCTCTTAGAAAGTTGCTAAGTGGGTAAATGCAGTGCATCTTTCCATCTCTCTCCACTGTCTTCTCTATTCACCCAGAAAAATATTTATTTGTTCCCTTTGCTTTTATTGGCTACATTTTCTCTGGTTATCTTTCTACTTTTGGACCATATCCCCTAGTCACCATTTTAGATTACTCTTTTGTGTAGACTATATCTTAACTATTTTGGAAATCAGATATCAGCAGAGACTCTCCTGCTCCTTGACAATTAAATAAAATTACAAATAGTTTCCTCTCCACAGGTTCTATGGGAAATCAAATAACATTTTTGAAATGTCTGCAAATTCTTGGGGGTTTACTTTTTGTACCAAATAAATTAAAAAATGCTGCTGAAATTCAATTTAATTTCCATCTCATTTAGTGAGACTTTCTTCTTCCTTCTGCCCTTATTCAACCTACACATGTAAGTCTCCTCTCATAATATTAAAAAGAAAGAAAGAAAAAAGAAAACCCCTCACAAAGGGTTATTAAACTGCAGCCAACTTTGTTGAATTGGGGAAGACAAAGTGACAAAGGGGATTAATATTGAAGCAATGGAATAATATAAAGTTGAATGTTAGACATCCTTGTGATAAAAGTTCTCTTGTTATACAGCTGTTCTACATCTGCACATTTTTAGGAGTTTCTCTTTAAAAAATTGTTTCACAGTCTCTAGGCTACTACCATTGTTCGATGCTTCTCCCCTTGGACTCCCCGTTTTTCCACATTCGATTCCTCTAATTTTATGTCTTTTAATAATTTCTGTGAATTATTACATTAACAAAACTTCAAATTTACAGAAAAGTTGCCAGACTAATTCAATTGACTCCCATGTGCATATATACACATACACACATATATATATATTTGTACTCTCTGTATATAGTTACACACTCTCACAAATATATATATATCCCACATATGTAAATATTTATGTATGAAATATATGTTTATCTATAACTATATATAAATAATTTTTCTTAATCATTTGAGAGTAAATCATTTTGAGTAAATCGCATGTCCCTTAAACTTAAATACTTCTGAATGTATTTCCTAAGAACAAAGATAATCTCTTATGTAACCATAAATTATGGAAATATGGAAACTGAACACTAATAAATTACTATTATCTATTTTCCAGTTTTGATTCAAATTTTATCAATTGTCCGAATATTTCTATATTGCTAGTTTTTTTGGTCTAGGATACTATTCTTAATCACATGCTTATTTTATTTGTTACACATTATAATCTCCTTTAATTTAGAATACATTCTCAGTATTTCTTAGATTTCCTTAATCTTGACATTTTGAAGAGTTCAAATCAAATATTTTGTAAAATATTTCTCAATTGAAGTTTGTTTGATATTTCCTCATGAAATGAGGAATTGTTACTGGCCAACCAACTTCACCTTGATGAAGAAACTAAAACTCTCCTGGCAAAGCAAAATAGAAGAAAATCAGACCCCAAAGGACCACATGGAGGGGATATTCCCTCGCAGTTCTGGGCAAATTAACTCTAGATTGTATTGTAAGGAAAATTTTTAACCTTATTAATGTCTCTAGAGTTTGAGGGTCTCTATTCAAGTTTCATTGTGCTTCCTGGGAGAACATTCTAAAATACAAATGAGTATATTTGTGTGATTATCAACTGTCTGCACTTTACAAAAGCTGAGAACATGGGCTTATTCATTTCTATACATCAAATACCTAACGAGAGTATACCTAAGGGTACTAAACAAATGCTCGTTGAATGTGTAAATCAATATAACTTTCAATAGTAATGGCTTTTTGTTTGTTTGTGCTATCTTGACCCAGTTTTGAGGCCTTCACCAGATGTCTGTCAGTCCCTTCTTGAGCAGCTGATTAAGTCCACACACTCAACCACCTGCCTTATGATGTCCTCACACTCCAGGTCCACTAGGCACCCACCCTAATCACCCCAGGGGCCAGGCACCAGACAACCAGGGACAGCCCCTATGCCCAGCACCCACCAAAATTATTCACATTAGCCAATCCACAGGGAGTCCTTGAAACTAACACCATTCTGTGTGCCATATATAAGCTGTCCCTTACAATTTCAGCTAAATGCTTTGTGTCTTTCTAAGATATATTTATCATAGCACTTACAACATTTAAAAAATATTTTATGTAAGCATGTTCCCAATTTTAGACTATACCTTTTTTACATATTTTCTCTCCATTTTTTTAAACATCTTTATTGGAGTATAATTGCTTTACAATGGTGTGTTAGTTTCTGCTGTATAACAAAGTGAATCAGGTATACATATACATATATCCCCATATCTCCTCCCTCTTGCATCTCCCTCCCTCTCCAACTTTTTAAGTAATCACAAAGCTTGCGATATTTATCTGATTAATAAATGCATAATGTTCTTAGAAATAACATTGGGATTTATAAAAATCCTCTGGGCTCATCTTCAGTACTGGACATTAAAAACACCAAGTCAAGTCCACTCTTGTCTATTACATAGTAGTCATGCAAGGCAGTGATTAAGGACATGGGCTCTAGAGCCACCTCAGTTGGTCTGTTGGCTCCATTACTTACTTATGTCCAATGTGATCTTGAACAATTTATTAACGTTTCCATGCCACAGTTTTCTCATATGGAACTGTTAACAGTTCCTACTTTAAAGATGTATTATGAGGATTAGAGATTAGTTAATATATTTAAAGTGCTTATAACAAGCCTGCCTGGCATTCATGAGCAGTTAATAAATGTGAGCTATTATTATTGAGGAAAATGTATAGAGCAAAGGACATGCAAAAGTAACTGCTCAAGATATTCCCAAGTCAGATATAACAAAAAAAGACAATTAAAAAACAGTAAGGTATCATTTATGAACTATCTGATAAAATAATTTAAATGTTACCTAAGACTGTGAAATGTTTTCTCATATGTAGTGCTGTTGAAAGTGAAGTGCAATGGCCATTTCCATGCAGTACTGGTGACAGTCTCAACTGCCTAGATTCTGTGAAGTACAAATGGGTCGTGTCTGTCAACATTTAAAGTCACATATTCTTCCACTTAGCAATCATTCTACTATAAATTAATGCTACAAATATAAAAACAAAAAAAAGTACTATGTGAAAGTGTACACACACTTATTTTTACCTCTGTGCAATCATACAAAAAATATTTAGGGACCACTGTAGATTAAGAAATAGGGAAGAAACACCCCAACTTTTAATTTTATTACATTAAACACAATATTAATACACACATGCACTCTCACAGAGAGCCTGACGTGACTGTAGAAAATAAACCTCATTTCAACATGGAAAAACTTTTAAAAATGCAGTGGCCTTTAAAGTAGCTTGGAATGAAGCTGAAAGCTTGGAAAGTCTGAAACAAGATTATGCCAGATAGAAGCCTTTGTAAATAATAATTCTCTTGTTTTGGTAGAGACAATAAGTTTACCTACGGGCTCTTCAGAAAAAAAGACTGCGATCTGCAGTCTGTCATGACTGGATGCTGAATATTTTAAGAAAATACAGGAGAATAAAGTCAGAGGGTCAGTTGCCATTATAAATTCATGTACTCCCTGTGATTTATACATATACACATATATATATATCTTGACAACAAATACATAAAAATGTTTGGAGCCAACATAGACAAATCTGAAGCAGAAATTCAAAGTGGATATTTCCCAAGGAAATGAAGTGGAGAGAGAACCTTGTTCAGGAATTAAGTTATTTTAGGAAGAAATGAACCATATAAGCAGCAGGTGTGTATGTTAATAAAATGACTCTGTGTTTTAATTAAGCAGCATTTCCCTACAGAATAATTACATATGTTGTTTACTCAACTATTTTTTAAGGCCATTAGCACTTCTGTAATGTATTCTCTTCCCAGGCTACAAGTTAAAAGCTTTAACATTTGCTCTAGTAGAGTACAATTAGTTCTCTACTAATTGCAAATATTTATTCCCTACAAAATAGTGCATCCAGGAATTCAAACAAACATATCCATGGACTTACTTTCATAGTTTCCTTTAAGTTTATAAAATTTGTCATAGCTTTATTGTAAATAATTATTCCTTGGATTTATAGAAGTGCACAAATTTTTGAGATAGCCTCACATGAATATTACGACCCCAATGGAAACTTCTGCAGCTGTGATTAGTTCTCATGGTTGCTGCATGGAAGAGAGGAGGACTGTCACAGCATGCACTGCTGGAAAATCATGATGTATTATCTTTTGAACTATGTATTTGTCAACTGAATTAAAACCATGAAACACTCAGAATGGAAGCAACTGTGTTCATTTTGAAGAATCTCTGGAAATCACTACAGAATTGCCTTATAAGCACAAGAAATCTATACATTTTAAAGGCTTATAAAAGACTTGACAACGTGGAGAGTATATTTAATTCCCTTACTTGGACTATCATAAATCAACAGAATTTTGGATAAAAGATTCAATAGAGCAGTACTGCTCATCAGAGAAAATTAGCTAATTGAATTCTTTGAAATACAAGCTCATAAAAAGCCCCGTGAAAGAAGCCTATATTTTATCTTTCAAAATGTTGAACTTGGCTTCTTAGAATCCTCTATTTTAGGGCTTGCAATTTTGATTCTCTCTCTTGAGGTAGTGAAATCACTAAAGCAGGCTCAATATACTCATTGTCAGCACAAGAATCTTAAGTAAAGGTGAGAAAGTGCTTGATTAGACTTAGGGAATTGAAAAAAGATGTCTCTTACATTTTTATATCTACTTATTAGTTTTATAAATTTTTGTCAAAAATACTCATAGATATGACTAAATGATAATGTTTGGCAGCAAGCATTTTTGACAAATATAATTCTAGACAAATCATGCCAGTTTGTCTGGGAAGGCATTAAGTGTGAATGACTGTTGAGTGGAAATATCATGGCTGGCTAAATTCCAGTTTCTTTCTCTAAAATAGTTGGCCCCTGAGGCTGTTAAAGTTGGATATCCAAAGGACACAGCTTCACACAATACAAACAGATATTAATTCAAAATGCATTCTAAACGTATGTGTCAACTGTAACAAGCATCATACACACTTTTTTTTCCCACACAACTATGTTCTGAAGAAGTGAATTAAAAACAGTTAAAAAAAAAAAAAAAAAGATTTCCAGCATAGACAATCCAAGAGGGTAGCTTTTACAAGAAAAAGATTTTGAATGTTTTCCTCAAGTAACTGTCTGATTTTGTAGAGTTACATTTTCCTTCATGATAAAGTATAAAGTTTTTTCTTAGAATTTAAATATGGTTGTCATTTAATGAAGCAACCATATACAACTGAATTTTTGGTGGCTTTTAACAGCCCTCACCTTATAATTTTGTGAAAGAAATAATAGGAAAATCAGTTTAAAATATTTTTCAGTTAGATATGACTGTTTTTCCTTCTCGTCTCTATCTCTGTGTCTCTTCTCTTCTTATAAGGAAAGTGGTCATATTGGATTAAGGGCCAATCCAACTTCTCTTGGATTGTATGACCTCATCTTAACTTAGTTAGTACATCTGCAGCGACTCTATTCCCCAATAAAGTTGCATTCTAAAGCACCAGGATTTAAGACTTCAACACATCTTTTTGAGGGGGATACAATTCAACACATAACAATACCATGGGTTAAAGAATTAGATGTATGCATGGTCACAATATTGTGATGAATGGCATTAGGACTCCATCATTGTGGAAGGAAGTAATGATGAGAGAATGTTTCTCATAGAAAAGACAAACTGAGAATGGAAAAATTATCTAGTAAATAAGTGCTATAGAGAGCCAATCTTGATAGTGAAGTAGACTTTTATGCTTGATATTTGCCTTGACCTTCGTATTCACTTTAAACTTACACCATATAACATGTCAGCAAACACTGTGTTGTCTTGCCTATAATGAAATGCCAGATTTGCAGTGTTTCCTTTTACATACTGAACATTTAATAGAATTTTTATATGAAACTGAAATTTTAACATTAGAATGGTTTAGGTACTATTTCCAATAGTGTATCTACAACCCAGTAGGTGATATTACTATTTAATCAGGTATATTCCTGCTGTTCTGGATTCTCATTAGAAATCATTAGAAAAACAATATAATTTAGGTATGGTCATATAATCAATTCCTTTATGCTTCTTTTTCTCATAATATTATTTCAATTTTCGTTTCAGCTGTAGGAACTGAGTTTCCTCAAGTAGGGCAGTTAGTTAATTGATTTGAGGCTTCCTGGTTAGAATATAGATTTTAGCTTCAATATTTTATCTAAACATTATCATAAGGAAATAAAAGAAGAAAATATATGACTATCAAGACAAGTTTCACTTAACATATATGATGAGGAAAATATAAGAGAACATGTACCACAGATATCACATTTGTAACCAAGTGTTACTGCTCTGTTTTTAATGAATAATACTTTTTAAAATAGAAACTCAATGGATATTTCAAGTAATTCCTTGAAAAAATGTAAAGCCGGTGGCTGTCTTTACATTTTTTTGGCTTTATGAGTTTAATACTGCCCTAGTTTTATAGCAACACTGTCAAATATGGTTGCTGCATGTGGCTATGAGCACTTGATATGTGCCTAAGGAGTTGAATTTTTAATTTAAATTATTTAAATTAAACAACATTTTAAATAAAAGCTAAAGCAGAGTAAACTTATTTTTTGTTAGACATATTTTTATTGTTTCCTAGGACTATATTTTACCAAAACTTTGAAAATATAGGATTTGAATTGAGATGTGTTGTGACTGTACACACCAGAATTTGAAAACTGAGAACAAAAAAATTGATGTTAAGTACCTCATTAATAAGTTTTACCTAGATTACATGTTGAAATGATAATATTTTGCATATATTTTTCATTTTTATGTGAACACTATACACTTTAAAGGTACATATGTGGCTTACTTTATTTTCTATTAGTGCTACTGTAATCTAAAAAACAGAGTTGTTTTATAGTTTCAGAGGATTTACAAACAATTCAATTTTAGGGTGAAGCAGGGTATATATTTGCTGGAAAAATAAGAAGGAAAGGAGCATTTCAAACTCAAGTCTGCCAGTAAAACATCTATGCTGGTTACATAACATTTCACAGCAAATTATACTTATTTGGGTGTCTCAGGACTTGTATAAGGAATGCTATTTCTTCTTTTTCTAATCAAAGTTGGATTTACACACAAATAACACCCCACTATACACACACACACACACACACACACACACACACAGAGGCTCAGATGCATTTTAAACCATATTCCAAGTGGTTTTATACCTTCATTATGGAACTTGTGATAGTAAAGTGCATAAAATATGAAGATTTAGTTTAAGAAATATAAATCTAAAAGTGATGAATTTGTTGGAGGAGAAATTTAAATATTTTTATTTTTTATTTAATTTACTTAATCTTGCATTTGGTAATTGTTTTGTCCTAATGAAAGAGGAAAAGGAAGTGAAAGATGAATTATATTAAGAAAATAGAGTAAATGGAACACTATATTTGTATATCCATTCTTTTCATATCAATCATTTCACTTAAAACCTCATAATAACCTGAATATGTAGTAGTGGAGCATGTAATATTTACTTTACTAATAAGAAAATGAATGATTCTGTATTTCTCTTAAAATTACTCTGCATCTACTTATAGAACAAGGTACACTGAATTCTTTTTAGATCATCCTTCACTACAATATGCAACAGAGATATGAGAGTTTAAAGAACAAGACAATTGTTGTTTAAAGCAGGGAATGGGATAAGATTTAAATAATTGTTCACTTGTAATTTTTCAGCCATTCTTAATAATGGTACTAATAAAGAAAAGATCATATATATAGTCTCTATTATGATATTTAATTTCAAATGAAATAACTTGGGGAAAACCACACAACAATGAATTATACTTCAATGTTTGACATATAATTATATTCAGCCTATTTTCATATAAGAATTATCCTCACCACCTTAGAGGAGTTAGATCAAGGGTGGTTTCCCAAGATACATAGGAAAAAAATATCTGCTCTTAAGGAGCTACCACACACTTGGAGAAATGCTAATCAAAAGCATACTATGTGCAAGGCCCAATACGACATCTTGTTCTTTCCATTAGTCTGTTTTTCTAAAAGAAAATACTGGCTCTGTCATTTGATTGATTGCTGTTATTTTTTTAATGGTTGTAAAAATAACCATTCCTGAGTCATTACTGCTGTCACCTGCTTAGTAAGGTATTATATGTGAGAGTTACATAAAGCTAAGCAAAGCACAGATCATTCAAACCAGTATCATCAGCAGGCCCATACTCTGAAAAATCATTGTTATTATTTTGGTAACTTTCTTTCTGTTTTTTTCTTCCCTTATATGCATACAATACCTATGAATGCATATACCATACATGCATTTTTGCATCCTTACTTTCAGTTAACAGAATGCCCCAAATACTTTCTATATTATTAAATATTTTAATATTTTGCAAAGATTATTCTTAACTATTATATACTATTCTTTTCATTAAATGCAAAATATTCCCTTTAACTGTACATAGATTGTTTTCAATATTTCCCCATTATAAATAGTTATTTGGTGTTAATTATTATAAAATAAATATTTTTGTGTATTTCTGATTAGTATAAAATAATTTCCAAAAAGTAGAATTACAGGATAAAGGAGGCAACTATTAAAAAGACTTTTGTAATATTGCAAAAAAGAAAAAAGAGTTATTTAGAATAGCATATCAATTTATATTTACACTCGTAGTTTATAAAAGCATTATCTCACAAATTTTTACCAGTACTGGACATTTTCTAAATTTTTGTCTTAATATTTCATATACTGTGAGTTCTGTTCATATCATTTATCAACTTTATATTAAGAATTATATTCAATTTTGCATTTATGTATTGTATTTTATGTTTAGTCACTTTCCTTTTATTAATTTAAAACCAATAATTTTCTTAGAATCCTGTCCTTTCTGTGGCATAGTAATTAAAAACAAAGCAAACAAACAAACAAAACGGGAAATAATAAAGGAACAGGAAGTTAATTCTTTGCACAACTCATTATTCCTCATCTGGGGGAAGAATAATACAATCCTCTCTCCCCATGTACATTTTATTGTATCCTTTAACATTAGAAGTAGAAAAGCATTGTGCATAGACATGCTTAATTTGAGAGTAGTAAGCCTCCCATGAAGTATAATTTTTTGAATTGATGAAAATATTCAGTATTTGTGCTTTCAAGGCACAAAAGAACTATGACAAAATTAAATAAAAGTAAAATTAAATCCTGACAAAAATGAATAGATTTTGTAATTTTGTCAGAAGAAGATTTTATACATACCCATTATCTCCCCGGGATGTGTATATTTTCTATGTCCTGAAATGTATTAATGCCTTTAACAAGTGTTTTTTTATATTTCTAATACAGTGAGATTCTTTTCAGACTACAGTTTTCTAGATGTGAAGGCATAATGTGAAATAATCAACTATTCTGAGAATCAGGTTACTGAATGGAGGGAGTAGCTGAAAGGAATGCACATTGGCTAGGATCTGCAATTTAGTTCAAGTAGCTTTAAGACTCAGCTCCACAGCAGGAAACCAATCCTCTATGAAAATCTGGACATAAATACAACTGAATTTAATTGGAAAAGCCTTGAATTTTGGAGTCAATCTTCCAGAAAATGCCAAATTAAATGGAAAATTACTCTGGTTTACCTTGGAGATAGCTTCACACTTTAGAAAATTGCCTTGAGGAAGCTGCTTCTTTCTGTGATAAAGCTTTCAGTGTGTCTTTAATATGATACAAGTGCCATTATGACCCCAAATAACAGTATCAAAATATGAGTTGTATGGTATAGTTGTAAAAAATAAGAGAAGTAAGCAGAAGACTAGCTTGAGTAAACGCAATTGTACATCTCCTAAAATGTTAAAGTATGAAAATATGAGTTCTTCCATTTTGGAATGATAAGAAATAACCCCATAGATTTTTGTTTGTTATCTTTGGTTTTTATTTCATTTTTGTGAAGCTCTAAGAATGTTTTTATGCATAAATGGGAGAGACAACCATTACTGTATATCTCAGTGTATTTAGCACATAGAAGTTGGAAAAAATACATGGATTGACTGACTTATAATGAGAAAACACTGTTTCCTTGTTGAAAAAGAGCAACTTGAGCATTTGTAATCATCTATTTGCCATTCACAAAGCCTTGAAATATCAGCTCCCCTGTGAAGTGCTCTTTGGCCCTACCAACAGAACCTCCTATTCCTTTTCTACTTTATTTCCATTACTGGATCGTAACATTACCAACACATATACAGTTTTTTATTAAAATAGATTTATATATTCTATCCAATGGTACAATAAGGTGGGGGTGGGGGGGGGGTGGTAGGCGCTATTTACCACAGGTGCAAATGATTAGGGAAGTTCATTGGCTGTAGAGAATTAAAAAATAAAATAAACCTGACTACAATGCAGTCTGCTTTTTATTGTCACCATGTGTCAGCAACTCTACATAATGACAATGATAACATATTCCTCTCCTCCAGGGAGGATCATTCCTACCCACAGGTACCCTCCACTTCCCACCCCTTCCCAACCCTACCCCTATATGGAACACCACTCATTATATCCCTCCTTCAACTGTCATATATTTGAGGATAGAATCAGTTTTAAAATATAATTCATCTATCTATCTATCTATCTATCTACATCTGTGGTAATACAGAAGACACTCAAGAAAACTTGGTAGATCATGTCAGTAAAATAATGCACAATTATAAGATCTAAAAATAGCATAATTAGAAGATCTAAAATAAAGGGAAAATGAGAAAGTTAGGTTTCTTACTAAAGGGATATCAAAATATATTTTTGTATTAAATCAGAGAAAAACAGTACACAAAATCAAATAAATTATGGAAATGTTCCATAAAGTTATTTTCCAAGTTGTCATAAAAAGTTACTGAAATATAGAGCAAAAAAATAAAATAAGCAGCAACTTAACAAGGAAATGTGTATCTCACATCTGCTCACATGTTTAACTGTGTCCACAGAGGATGAATATTGAAATAATGACTTCTCCTTCTCATTAGTTTTCCAAATCTCAAAAAGTGACTATCAGAATCAAATCCAGAAAAATGGATTTTGGGAATTGTACATCATGATATAAAAGAAACTTTATCCTGGATGGTATCAATGATAAGTTGACAACAGTATAAACTAAGTTCAGTACCTCTGTACTGGGAAAGAGGAATTTGACAAAGTCCACAGAGAAAAACAGTAGGAGAGGATAAATTTCTTTAAAAAATAAGAAAAAAATAGTTAAATCCCACCAAAGTAGCAATATAATGGAGAATATATATATATCACTTTATGTAATATATATATGTATATTACTTTGGAGGAGTCAAAAAAAATTTGGAAAATGACATTTTTAAAATGCTGAAGGAAAATGGAATTCCTATGGACTAAAAAGCAAAATAGGCATATGCATTACAAATATCATGGTTAACCACGTACCTAATGGTGAAGAACCTTTGATTTTGATATTTAGTAATTTAGAAGTCATTTTATCCCAGAAACAAGATTGGCTATGAAGAAATTAATTTTTAGACTATGATGGAATTGAACTTCATGCAGAAAGGAACACAAAAGAGAGAGGATCATCTGTTATACTAAGTACAAAGGCACTCGGTATCACTGCAAATATAAGTTGAAAGAGGAAAATATTTATTGCTTGATGCACACTATCCCCCAATCAAGTCAAATTGGAAATGATATTTAAGGATATAGACTTCCCTGCATACAACAAAGCTAGAATTTGAAAGGATTTCAACTTGTGGCTATTAAAATCATATTATATAGATCATATATATATAAAAAATGCATGTGTATATATGTAGTATATATAATGTACCAGTAACAGTATATACATATACTATGCTATAACTGATATAAAATATATCATTAGTTATAATTTATATTACATATAAATTATATATTACATAAATGCTAAATATTGTCTATAAATTATGACCAAGTTTTTATGGATTCACATATCAGCTTAGAAAAATTTGTAAAATTATAACTAAATCAGAATTGAAAAGGTTCATGTAAAATAAGGAATAGTTAATGACATGTAAGTCAAGGCAAACATTATCTCTTTATTACCCTGTAATCTCCATAAGGACAGAGGTCTTTATCCTTCATTGCCTTATTTTAGCCCCTAGTGAATAAAGAGTTACATAAAAAAGAACAGTCACTAACAGACATAATAATATGGTGTCAGGAAAGAGATGAACTACAATAATTTGAAAGAATCTATTGTTGGGGTACTAATAAACAGAAGAATATATAGTTGGTGGTGAAGCTCTAAATTAAAGAATGCAGAATATGATAAATTGCCACAGAAGGAAATTGCTCTGGGACATGACTATCTTGTTTCTGAGTTTTTTTGTTGTTTTTTTTAACACACTGAAGTTGAGATTTCAGTGAATTGCGGGAAAAATGATCATAATATCAAGAAGTAGATTCTAAATGAAGAAAAGTGGTACAGATGAATATGAGCTATCTGTTACACAGAACTCCCTGGGAATATTCCTTCTTCCTTCAAGGCTTATTTTTAGTTATCCCTTTTCACTTTTAGCACAGAGTTTAAGAATTTTGCTTTCTTTTCTGTAATGCTGCCTTAACTATTTTTCCTATGTTGGCTTAACTATATCCAGACATGTATATTGCAGGTCACCAATTTGGATTCCTTAAATTGTTGCTCCCAAAACAATCGTGCAGTTTTTCTAATTATTTTCTTACTATTAGAAGCTTTAGAAAAATATTTTGGATTTAATAAGAAATTATACTAATGGAAAAAGTAGGAACATGTCACCTAAAAAGTACTAGTACTTGTTGTAAAGGGTGTATATGCTTTCTTTTATTAATTGTTTTAGTTTTCTTCCTTGACTTCCAGGGGCTTAGTAGTCCCTAGTAAACATTTAGACATTTACGTTAGAATTTAACCCTACCAAATCCTGTTTGGTTTGAAAGTACATAATGTTAACAATTTTTACCTGAGGCTAATTTTAGGAATGAACACTTTTAAAGTTTAATATGACTCATTTTTTTTCTCAAGCTAATGTTTCATCTTCTGTTTAGTTATAAGTACATATAATCTATTATCTCTTTACCTATACTACACAGCAGTACAGCAGTTGATCTAAGAATTTTGTGTTCTGCAATGGTCTACTAGAAGAGGAAGGCATTTCTCTGTTGAAATTGTCTAAAATACAAGCTGTAAAGACATGGTCTCTACTCTAGATTTTAAAAGGTCCTAAATTAATCTTGTCATCATCGTCCTAACTCTTCATTAATATCTGTGTCTCAGTTACCCAGAAACTTTATAATTTTTGTGTATTGTGTGGCATATAGAAATATTGTGCAGAATTTTTAAAAGACTCCCTTATATAGTCCCTAATGATATCTAATCAAACTGACACTCTCCCTTCGTCCACCATGACTAATACCATTTGTCTTTACTGCATAGAGTGCCCTCCTGATCTCTCCTATAATGCTGCAGGGTTCCAACTATGTATGTTCTACTGTCTCTATTGCTGCTTTTCTCTGTTCTCTTTGATATTCCTGATGCTCTCATTAGGCAATTTTAGGCTTATTACATCTTTCCGTGCAAATGTTCTTTAACTTGCTATTAGTGCTGAATCTCAGTAATGGTTATATGGCCTCCAAGGAGAGGTTTGTATAGAAAAGAAATAGTAATTAGTTGAATTTGGTTTCTATGTAAGTATCCTTTATCAATGTTGGAGAAAATAAAGCTCTATTAGTGTTTTTGAGATTTTAATTTATTTATTCATTTTTAATTTTGCCAAATTTCAGTTTACTTCCAAGTTTGAATGGGAAGTTGGTTTGACAATTCAGAAAGATGTTCTATAGATCTCATAACATAAATATGGTTCAGACGGACACTTTGCAGATTTTAAGTGCAGCCATGTAGGAAAACAGGAAGGGCAGGATGAACAAAGAGTACTGCTAGGCTAGTTAAATTCTAATTAAGCAGTGAGGAAGAGAATAATTTACTAAGGGATGATTTTAATAACCTGATAAATCTAAAATTAAACACAGCAAGTTGAAACAATTTATAGTGATTATCAAAAATAGTATAACCATCAATTTATATTGGGTAACATTGAATTCCTAGGTTTTTATTCAACTTTTGCTAATATAAAGTGTTATTATGTGAAATAAAACCAAATAGTAATACTTTAAAAATGAAGGTGGCATTATAGTGATAAAATTATCCTTTGGCATGTTTCTAGAGGAATTCTGGAGGATTTTGTTATTAATCTATAAATATATTGATTTCCATAGGCCCAAATATTATTTCCATTTAAATTTTGCAGTTATTGAATACTTTCAAAAATAGAAGATACCAAAAAGGAGTTCAGCATTTTTTCAGCATCCTCAAAACATCAACATATCCATACTTTAATTCAAGAATTACTTAAAATCTAATACATACATTCTAACAACTGAAAATGACCTGGATCTTGAATAAATGGATCTTACATGTTGTTACTGTCAGCTAATTTACCTTGGGACTCCATACATTATGTTGGCTTACCACAAAATAAGGACCCAGACTAATACTCCCTGAACACATATTTTATGTTCAACATCTTCCACATTTCATCTATGAGGTATATGGAATTAGCCCCATTTTTATAGGCTGGAAGAATGAAGTTGAGAGAGAATAGCAATTGGTCCAAGAATCCATAGAAGGGTTGGAATTTGAATCCAAATTCTTATCTGAATGTATAACCCCTGATCTTTTCCAATACCAAACAGATTCCTCGTATAACATATAACACGTAAATGGTGCTTTGTAATTTTTCTAATATTTTGTATATAGCATTCTTTTGATGTTCCACAAAAATCCTTTCCTGTGCATAGATCTAATAATATATTTAATTTCTATATGAAGAAGACACTAAGAAGCAGCAGATGTAATTTATTTTTCAATTAATTTATAGTTTTTAACTTTAAAAAAAATATTTGTAAATCCTTTTTAAAAATAACTTTTTTGTAATGATACAAATGAAATTATTTACAAAACAGAAACAGACTCACAGACTTAAAGAATGAACTTATGGTTACCAGGGGGAAAGGGTGGGGGGCGGGGATAGATCGGGAGTTTGGGATTGACATGTACACACTGTTATATTTAAAATAGATAGCCAACAAGGACCTACTGTATAGCACAGGGAACTCTGCTAAATACTCTGTAATAACCTAAATGAGAAAATAATTTGAAAAAGAATAGATACATGTATATGTATAACTGAATTACTTTGCTGTACACCTGAAACTAACACAATATTGTTAATCAACTATATTCCAATATAAAATAAAAATTAAAAAAAAATAACCTTTTTGTTTTAGGACAGTTTTAAATTTAAAAAAATTTATGAAGATAAAATATATCATTTCTATACTCCACAACTCCACATCTAGTTTCTCCTAGTCTTAACGTCTTACATTAACGTTTTAGTGAGGATTCTTCAGAGCAACAGAGCTAATAGGAGATATATATATATAGAGAGAGAGAGAGACAGACAGACAGACAGACAGACAGAGACAGAGAGAGACAAAGACAGAGAGAGGGATTTCTTTATAGGAATTGGTTCACATAATTATGGAGGCTGTGAAGTCCCATGATACGCCACCTACAAGCTGGGGAGCCAGGAAAGCCAGTGATGTAGTTCTAGTTCAAGTACCAAGACCTGAGAACCAGGAACTCTGATGGTGTAAATCCCAGTCAGGGGGCAGAAGAAGACCAATGTTTCAGCTCAAGTAGTCAGGCTAAGAGAAAATTCTCCCTTCCTCTGCCTCTTTGTTCTATTCAGGCTTTCAGCAGATTGTGTCTTGTCCACTCATATTGGAGAGGGTGATCAATTTTACCCAGTCTACCACTTCAAATGCTTATCTCATCCAGAAACACCCTTACAGACATACAGAGGAATAATGTTTAACTAACTATCTGGGCACCATCTGACCCAGTCAAATTAACACATCAAACTAACCACTATCAGTCTGGTACATTTGTTACAACTAATGAACCAATATCAATTTACTTTTATTTATTAAACCATACTTTCTTCAGATTTACTTAGTTCTCACAGCATATCCTTTTTCTGTTCCAGATCCCATCCAGAATACCACATTACATCCAATTGTTATACTTCCCTAGGCTCTCTTGGCTGTGACACTTTTTCAGACTTTCATTGTCTTTATGATCTTAACAGTTTCCAAGTATTCCTGGTGATCAGGAGTACTGATTAAGTATTTTGTAGAATGTCCCCTCTATTTAGATTTGTCTGATGTTTTGCTATGATGAGATTGAGGTGATTTTGTATGGGAGGTCGGCCATGGAGAAGAAGTGTAATTTTTATCCAGCTGTATCAGGGGCATATGTTATTAACATGACATCACTGTTGATGTCAACTTTGATTTACACAGTCAGAGTTCCTGGTTCTCAGGTCTTGGTACTTGAACTAGAACTACATCACTGGCCTTCCTGGCTCCCCAGCTTGTTTCAGGTTTCTCCACTGAAAGCAATCTCTTTTCCCACTTTTCATACTGTACATATGTAGCCCACATTCAAGCAATGGGAGTTATGCTCCACCTCTCTAAGGGAGGGTGTTTCTATTCCTTTTTTCTAATTATAATAATTGACAATTATAGACCTCTTAAAATATATGAAAAGAAACAAACTTTATAAAAATAAAAGTTATCTATAATCCGATACACACTTATTACATAATATCAGTGATTTCAAAGTGTGAGAGTTGTAACATAGGTGGCATTTGTTACCAATGTCACATTGTGAAAATGTACTTCTTTTTATTCTCTTTCAAATCTATGAGAAACTCAAAAATAAAGTTTGGTGTTGGTCTGTTATTTGCAATTGTCTGACACCATATCTTTTTTTTAACACTACTGGGGCAGCCTCAGGCTCATGTGTTTACAGGCAACTCTTTCTACATGGATCAAAATGACAATATTTTGTTTTCATCATATTTATTTTTAGGAACACGTTCATTTTTTTTGCCAATAACACTAGCTTCAAATTATAAAAGTAAAATCATATTACACATTAAAAAGTATTTTAAAACTAAAACGCTGATTAAAAACATATAAGTAAATAGTGATACAGATGGTATACAGAAATAGCAAATATGTGATTGACAGTTGTTTGAGAAATGTTAATCTAATATAAAAAGTAGCAAGCTATCAAAACTATTGGTAGAATTCAAGTGTGTCTTCAGGTGCATGAGCCCTGTATAAATATTTTTTTCTTTTGCTCAATGCCAGGGAATATAAACAATTTAATTTTTAAAAATATAAAATCCATGGGCTCATTTGAGGTACAGTGATTTTTCAAGAGAACTTTAGAATAATGGGTAGAAAAGAAGTTACATATTTGTTTATTGTCCAATCAGTGTACATGAAAATTCTTCATAGTATTCAGGTACCATTTCTTTCTGTTTAGGTGTAGAAACCATCTCTTCCTGTTCTTTTTTGAAAAACAAAACAAAAAAAAACAAACAAAAACACACACATGCACACCACATGATACCTGTCAATTTCATATGCCATACCCTCCAGAAAAAAGTCAGTGGCACTTGTACTCACAATGCTGTATCTCTTCAATATAGCTGTTGTATTGAAGCCATATAAATTTTCTTATCTCTATAGTTCCCTGATACCATTTAGTTAATGCTGGTTACTCATGAGGCTGCATCATCCATTGTGTCACCCAAGAATGCTGCCTTTTAATGGCTTTTTCTCTGAGTTTGTTATTCTGCTTTGTTAATGATGACCAGAAGGCAAATCTCACCCAGAACATGAAGAAAAATGTAAAAGATTATTTAAAGTAAAAGGTCATGTTAAATATAGTCTTTGGAATTTTATTAAGTAAAGGTAGAATGCATCTTCCAACTGTGTCTTCATTTTAACTGTTTAGGCCTTAACTGCCCCATTTCTAAATGTGATCTCTTTGAATGCTACTGCATCCTGCCTTTCATACACCCATCATCAGGAAGGAGGATATTGAGAAACCCATTGTCTGATTGAGTCAGTGGTCGCATTACCACAAATAATGTTTATTCTACCTCCAGCCTGTGAGGATCCAATTTCACCTCCGCATTAATCAGCAATAAGAGAGAGCTCATCAATCAGAAGGGCCATGGGTTTGGAAAGTCCTCATAAAGGACAGAACAGCCACCCCGTGGGTGCAACCATGAAAGACTGTCTGACTACATGATTCAGACCTTAGGTGGGAGGATAACTGACTGTCCTGGGTGCCAGTGGAGGCAGCACAATGAAGTCAGTGGAGCCTGTTACCACACACACACTCCCTTTGAGGTTGCACAATGGTGGGAACGGGAAAAGCGAAACTCCGTACATTGGTCCAAATATATGGCTTTAGCTTGGTGATGGACCAGTAGGCAGAGCCCTGAACTTAACCTGGTTCTAATGTGAAGGAGAATCATCCAAAATCAGGGTGTCAGCACTATTTTGGTGACTTAATTCAGGCAAGTGGGTCATCATACTGCTCTGTGGAACAAAGGCCAGACCAGCAGGTACCAGGATGAGCACATAGGTGTAATTTTTCCCTCCTCCTAGCTTCCAAGGGCATGTGGTTGACCACATGATTAGACTTCCCTGAAGGGGAGAAATTTGGACTGAATTCAAGTCTGGGACTGCTCTTCCCAGATGGCACTTTTGGGATCTCTCAATCCTAAGCATCAGAAGGTAAATGAGCAAATTTCTAGGAAAGCACTCCAAAGCTTGGGGACTTTGGACCATATCTGAGGGGAGGGGCCTCCAATTGCTGGGTATAAGTGTAGTATTAATTTGGTTATGCCCTAACTTTCCCCTTGGGAATATACCACGAAGCGTTCTCATTGTTAAATATCTTTTGGTACCTAATGTTGAATAACTGAAAAACAATACCTAACGGAGATTTCCTAATTTCATAATTTTGAAAATTTTGGTAATTTGACATATTAAAAATGTCAACGTTTTGATTCCTGACTTTAACATTTTGTATATATTAGATATAAAATTTATATGTCCTTTCTAAAAATTTTTAATGTCTAAGAATTTATATTTTTATCTCAGTTTGGTATGTTAATGTGTTTCTTATTAAGTCTCAGTGCTTCGATTATTTAGTATATTAATCCAAATATGGTCTCAGTTTGATGTTTGCCTTAAAATTATCATAGATTTTATGCATAGCTTGTATAAAATAACATCACTGGTAGTTCTTCCTTGATTTTTATTCTTTGAAAGTTCTTACCCTATTTAAAATTGATTAAATAACTTTGTTCTTTTTATCCATTTGTATTTATAACTTTGGAATTTACATGTTAAGAACAAAGTTGATTTTTTAATTTTACAAAATATGTTTCATAAAATCATTTGTAAAATTAATAACTCAATGCTCATTAATGTATGATTTTTAATTGTATATTAAATTTACATAAATAGGATAGTACACTATTCAATTTATTTCTCTTCTCTGTGTGTATGTATATATATATATATTAGAATGCTTTGAAGTTTACTGTAATTCTTAATTCTTTTTAAAGCACTTTGTTCTAAGTATCAGAATTAGAAATGAAATAGTTTTTTTGATATACTTTAATGTAAAATTAAGACTTTTGCTAAAGAGAAAACCACAGACCCAAAATGGCATAGATTGTTCTAAAGCCCGTGATACCAAACCTAGATTTAATACCTGACCTAATTGCAGTTTTGATCTGCCCCAGAATTGTAATCTTAAAAGGCAGTCTGGAATTTCCTGGTCAGCACCAAAGAGGTAATCTCTTATGTGGGCCCTTTCCATCCCCCATCCCCTGAAGGAAGAGGAGCTAATCTGAAAGATAAAGGACCCCTCCCCCCTCACTGTTGTTCCCTATTCCCAAAAGATGACCTTGCCTGAAATAATTTTTTCTTTTCTTTTGCTTTTTTCTTTTCTTTTGCTAAGAACTTCCATGCCCCACCCTACTTCTGCTTATAAGAACCTTTCATTTTTGCAAAAGCCTTCAGAGCACCTGTCTGTTTACTATATGGGATACTGCTCGATTCATGAATTTTTGAATAAGGCCAATTAGACCTTCAAATTTACTTGACTGAAATTTTTTTTTTTTAACACTAAGTCATTAACATAATCTGGAGATTTAAACCAGATTATTCAGATCTATGTGACAAAATAAAAATTATCACCAAATGCACATACCATAGCTTGAAAGTAAGCAAAATTTTACTGACCTATTACATATAAAAAGAATGATTGTTAGAAAATAAAAATTGATGTATAATTTGATTAATTCAAATTGTTATTAAAATGATATTGAATGTAATGTATCCATTATGGCATCTATAAATTCTGTACATCTTAACCACTACTTACATTTAAACACAATATATTTTATTACACCTCTAACATATGCCATACCAAGGTTGTTTTTCTCATTAGCATAACCAAGTAATGGAAAATAGGTTCCAAATTGTTGTTTCACAATAACTAAATGTAAATTTGTAAAAATATTAAAGCATAAAGCTAAAATGAAAGTGAGATCACTCTTGGATCAAAGATTTGGAAGATGAATATGCATACATATATATTTATATACATGTGTCATGTATTTGTGTACATATGTTCACACAAACATACACATACACTCATTCATAGTGACTTACATTAGAGCCATGGTAATGTAGTACAAGAAAGACCTGAGTTTCAGATCTAACACATACTAGCTGGGCAAGTATTTAACTTAACTAGGTCTTAGTTTTACATATTGTAACTTTGTATATAAGACATTCCAGATTGGAGAGGAAACATTTTTCAAATAACGGATTCTTTAAGAAAATGCTATTTCTCTTTCTATCCCATTCTTCTCTCATTTCCAAAGCCTATTATTTCACCTTATTTTTGCCTTTCCATCTCCCTCTGCACATGTGGGCCTATATCTGCCACCCATTCCTTATGGATACTGTTTTATCACTTTTTCTCTATGATCCCAAACAGCTTCTACCAAATCATATACTTTAGCATACAATCATATCACAGATCGGGAAAAAAATGTTTGCAAAAGACATATGTGATAAGGACTGTTATCCAAAATATACAAAGAACTCCTAAAATTTAACAATAGGAAAATGAACAACCCCATTAAAAAAATGGGAAAAGACCTTAACAGATACCTCATCCAAAAAGATATACAGATGGCAAATAAGCATATGAAGAGATGCTCAACATCATATGTCATTAGGAAATTACAGATTGAAATAAAAATGAGGGGCTTCCCTGGTGGCACAGTGGTTAAGAATTTGCCTGCCAATGCAGGGGACACAGGTTCGAGCCCTGGTCTAGGAAGATCCCACATGCCATGGAGCAACTAAGCCCATGCTCCACAACTACTGAGCCTGCGCTCTAGAGCCCGCGTGCCACAACTACTGAGCCCGTGTGCCACAACTACTGAAGCCCATGCGCCTAGAGCCCATGCTCCGCAGCAAGAGAAGCCACCACAATGAGAAACCCGCGTACAGCAGTGAAGAGTAGCCCCCACTTGACACAAATAAAGAAAGCCTGTGCACAGCAATGAAGACCCAACACAGCCAAAAATAAATTAATTAATTAAAAAAAGAAAAAAATAATAACAATGAGATAGCACTACACACCCATTAGAATGTACAAAATCCAAACCACCAACAACATTAAATGTTGGTGGAGATGTGGGGCAACAGAAACTTTCATTCATGGCTGTTCGGAATGCAAAACAGTATATTCACTTAGGAAGTTTGGTGGTTTATTCCTAAACATACTCTTACCATACAACCCAGCAATCGTCCTCAAAATTCTACCCAAATGAACTGAAAATTTATGTCTACACAAAAAATACACATGGATGCTTATAGCAGATTTATTCATAATTGTCAACAACTTGAATTCAACCAAGATGTCCTTCAGTAGCTGAATGGATAAATAAAAGATGCTACATTCGGAAAATGGAATATTATTCAGCCTTAAAAAGAAATGAGCTATAAAACTATAAATTATACTATATAATTCCAACTATATGACATTCTGGAAAAGGCAGAACTATAAAGATAGTAAAAAGATCAGGGATTGGGGAGGGAGTGATGAATAGGTAAAGCACAGAGGATTTTTAGGGCAGTGAAACTATTTGAATTGATATTACAATGGCATATTCATGTCAGAATACATCTGGCAAAACTCATAGGACATACAACACCAAAAGTGAACCCTAATGCAAACTATGGACTTTGGTTGATAATGATGCATTAATTTAGGTTCATGACTTGCAACTAATGTACAACTATGGTGTGAGATGTCCATAGTCTGGGAGTTTATGCATGTATGGGAGTAAGGGGTATGTGGAAAATATCTGTATGTTCCTCTCATTATTGCTGTGAACTTAAAACTTCTCTGAAAAATAGAGTCCATTAAAAAAAAACCTGGCTACAAATTTTACCTCATTTAAACTTGTATAAGTTATTTGTGTGTGAATACTTTGGTGAAATTTTGTGTGATTTTCCAATACTTAAAGGGAATCACAAGATGTAGGCATTATTTTTCATGATTGTCTATGTTACTAAAAGATTTTTGATGCCCAGAAATCAGATCAGACAGACCATATCCCATAGTACAGTTTCCTGTTTTTCTAATTATTCAATTATAAATTCAGAAACAGAAGGACATTTACCAACTTTACACTGCCCAAGTTTAATCCAATTTGTGAGAGGTAATGGATGCATAATGAAGTCTAGTGACATCCTTTACTCCGCTAGCAAATGGAAGTTGAAATAGAGACAGGTTTCAGAAGTAGAAAACATTGATTTCTATTTAACCTGGTATACTTATCTGCATACAGAGCTCATATTAATTCTCTCCAGGGAGGTTTTCCTATGAGAAGATAAGTTTTAAAAAGGAATAGAATTTGACCACACACACACAACACTCATGTGAATGTACGCACAGACTGAACAAGTTTTATATATTTATAACTTAGGAGTTACATGTGGGAAAAACGTTATGAACAGAGGTAGCCATCTTATGAATCAGCCCTGTCCTAATATGAAAAAACAATTACTCAAACTCTTGACCTCGTGGAATGTTTGAAAGAACACTGAATCTATAGTCAAATAGTTCAGAGCTTGGTCCTTACACTTAGTTGCTCTAAGAATTTGGGCAAGTTACTGAATTGGGCAAGTTCAGAAGTTTATTGAAAACATTATGCGTTTGATAAATAGAAATTCTTCTTACAAGCTGGAAGATATTTCGGTCATAGTAGTCACTGTTTTTGATACTCAGTCGTCCTCTAACAAACTGGTATATTAGTTCATAGCCTGCACATAGTAGAATAACATAAATTGTATGTATATTTGTTGTACATAATGGGGATCTAGTAAATGGCAGTTTCTAAGAGAGAGAGAGATATATGAAATGATATCTGCATTCATCATAATATATACTTATAGACACATAAATGTATATACATATATATCCCACATAAATTATAATCTTAAATCCTAAAATTAACTCATCTGGCAGATTCTATTTTCTTTATTTTGAAAAAGAGAAAGCAAAGTTCAGAAGTGTTAAGTGACTTGCCTGAGGCTGTACCACTAACAAGTGTCAGCGTTGAAATTCACACCCCATCCAACTGTCCCCAGAGCCAGAGTTTCCTGCACTACACAGCACTGCCCCCTACCTTTTCCATCCTGGAGTCATCAGACATTATTAATTTTATAACTTACTAAATGGCATGAGAGCTGAAGCAAGAAGGCAGAGCTTCTCCTTAATTGATATCAGTTGGGAACATTTTGACAGGTGACAAATCTTTTGCTGCTCTGGGCATGTCCCAAATGACCTCAAGAACACTTTAAGTACTGATTTACAACAGAATTTTAGAAAGTAGGTGAATTTGCAAATCTGGAATCTCCCCCCGCACCATCGCCTTCCCTCCAGATATAGATATATCTATATCTATACACATATCTAAATCTATACAAATACGGATGTATAGAGTTGATCCTTATTACTCACAAAGTCTTTTTCCCTGTACTTTGAAAGTATAGGCAGTGGTAGCTGCTAGCCAACACTCTAGAATCTGTTCTCCTATTTGAAACATGTACAAAGGGTCACACTAAGAAAAAGAAATGTCAAATTAGTTAACATATGTATTAGGGCCCGACATTGTATCAGACATTATTAATTTTGTCACTTAATGGCACAGAATATATAGTAGATTCTTCAGTTATTTTTTTATTGGAGTATAATTGCTTTACAATGTTGTGTTAGTTTCTGCTGTACAGTGAAGTGAATCTGCTATATGTATACATATATCCCCTCCCTCTTGGACCTCCCTCCCCCACCATCCCACCCATCTAGGTCTTCACAGAACACTGAGCTGAGCTCCCTGTGCTATACAACAGGTTCCCACTAGCTATCTATTTTACGTTGAAGCTATTTGTTTAAACCCTCATAGTTAAGAAATAGATGAACAGGAATATTTTTTAGGATAAATTTAAGTCTCCTTGTTTCTCTTTCCTTAACTTTCCTCATTTATCTAAAAACTTGGGTCAGATTTAAGGGCAAAGTGATTTACAACTAAAAAGGAAGGTTGCTCTGTAAAACTGATAGACTAGAGGACCCAGATAAGATCAAAATAGTTAAGGATAGGGAATTCAAAGGGGTTGAAAGATCAGCATGTATGGATCTGGTTGCCTTTTTTTCTCCAGCCACTAGGCCAAGGAAATAAAACACAATGCTTAATATCCACATTTCCCATATGCCAGGAAAATGATAATAAACAAAATTTTGTAATGAAGAAAACAGCATCCTAAGCACACAAATAGTGGCACCTGGTATTCCATTTCTGACTTAAGACCTGGTCTGTTGCCTGAGGCAGCAGTCTCTGAACTAAAAGAAAAAACATGTTCACTGACTTTCTCTTTCTTTCATTTCTGGGGAACTTTCTCATCTTTGCCTAAGTATTTCCTATAATTGCAGTGGCAGTATAATAGTCCTGGGTCGTAGGTGTATGTAGTTGGAGCAAACAGCCTGCTGTCATTCAAGTCTGCAAGGTACTCCCAACTCCACCCCAGTGAAAGAGGCAGAGGCCAAGAGTCTAGTCTATTCTAGTTCACTAGAATTCCCTATTAACATTTTGGGCCAAACCCTTGAATAATTACAGACGAGTGCATTGTCCCCCTAGTCTTTGACCTGAATGTACATTTTCTTCAGGATCTTCATGGGAAGAAATACTTGATTAGGGACACAATTTGGTTGTTCCAGGATCCACTGCCATCATGCCATTTCTAAGTGTCATTTATGTATATCAACATCAAAACCATATTCTATTTTTAGCTGTTCTTTTTTTTTAATCCTTAACTAGTCCCTTCATTGTGTGCATTATCTCCCAGGCTTCTTCTCTCTTTTAGAATTCTTCCCTGTTACCTATGTGCTTCTTGGTGGGTAATTATCAACATATACAGTCTTCTTCCTTTTGCAGCTCTACCCATTTGTGTCAAAGACTGCATGGCACTTGTTTGCTCCATCCCTGGTCATTTATTTGCCTACACTAGGGTCCAGTTTCATGCTATTCTTTTGTAGCTGTTTTGAATTTTGTGAAAATACTCCCAACTGCATACATAAAAATGCAAAAGGATATACTCAGTGACAATCACCAAATAGCTTTCCTCTTTCTTTTCCTTTTATTGTATCTATATGAGATGATGAATGTGAACTAAACCTATTGTGGTAATAATTTCACTATGTATGCAAATCAAACCATCATGCTTTGCACCTTAAACTTATACCATGATGTATTGATTATTTACCAGTAAAACTGGGGAGAAAAAGAACCCCAAATTCTAACATTTGCATTGAGTCCTTATCCATTTCATTCTTAATCCTATGCATTTTCCACTGTAATTCTCTGTCTTCTGAGTTACTGGTAGTCTTTTTAGTATTTTATATTAGCTATCTTCTCATGATATTCATTTAAGATTTTCACATTCATGTATATGTTTTAGTGAAAACATGCTCCAGGATAAGGGGCTCTTAGCTTAATGCCAATGGAATTCTCTAGATATGGCATATGGGATTCATAGATCTAAATACTCCCTAAAATTTTGTAAAATTTGTGTGATTGTATGTGTGTTTTAAACTATTTTGGAATAGAATTCATAGGTTTATAATATTATTAGTGATTACCATGCAACCTCCTAAATCTTTTAAATGTCAATGTTATATAAAATTATAGTAATGAGGAAAATAACAATAATGAATCCATAGTGTAACAGAAACAATAACAACCTCTACCGTTTATTGAATTCTTACAATATTTTAAGTAGTATGCTGAGGGCTTTATATACTTAGTCTTAATTAATTCTTATAGTAAATTAGTGAGAGTTTTTTTTAAAGATTAAGAAAGCAACTCTCAGAAAGACTAAGTCCCTTCCTTAAAGCCTCATGCGGGTTAGTAGAAGTGACAAGATCATAAAAAGTTCTACCTGCCTCCAGTGCTTATATCCTCAGGACATCATACTAATAACCTTATTCAGGCTAGACCAAATGACTTGCACAATTTAAAATATTCTCTGCCCCAGGACATGTATTAATATTAAGCACAGTATTAGTGCATATTAAGCTAAGGAAAAAGAGTTTTATTTAGGTCATCAGTGAGTGGGTAGTGAATGTCTTTTTCAGTTTTACCACCCTCCTTTAAGGCTGAGTCAGACTAAATAGCAAGAGTAAATATGGCCAAACGTCAACATGATTCCAAATTAAATTATTATAATCTCTTTATGATTGGAAAAATATATATCATTTTTGAAAGTTTTTATTAGGAAGGTATATGAATGTATATCCTATATTTGAGATTTTTAAAACTCATGCAAAAAATGGTCTTAGCCATCTTTTCCATACTGGTTACTTGAAGGGTGATTGGACTAATCCAGAAGAACCAAAATCTATTTCAGGGTTAACCACTCCCTGCATTATTTTGGGTATAACACTAAAAGATTTTTAAGACTCATCTTTTTCAACCATAAGGAATAAAACTGTTGGACCAGGGGATCACTTTTTTCCCGTATTCTTTCCAATGCAAAATGATTTGTCCCAACTTTTGCCATCATTTTATTGTCTTCTTGAAGCCACATTCTGTTTTACCATATTCTCTCTCTTTCTCCCTTTCTGTGTACGTGTGTGTATGTATCTGTGTATGATCAAATTAATGCTTAATGCAGCAACAGAATTGCAAAGATTAGCTTTTACTCTTTCATCAGCTGGATATAAGCTTACATTAAATTTGTACCATCTTTCTCTTAAATAATCTGAATATATATGACAATTAAAATAATATGCATGGGGAAGCACTTTGCCTACTTAGCTTGATAAATGCCCTCCATAGTTATGCTTGCTACCCTTCACACTTTTTCCCTCTCGGATAAGATCTATAACATAGTACGCTACTTAAGTAATTGGAAATTTTAATTTGATTTCCTAGATAAGTTGTGAAGTATGGTATAACAGCAATTTGCTTACATTTGAAAAAATAAAACTAGTAAAGTATGCTCAGAAACCTAGTAGGGTGACACTATGCCATGTATAATTTTGGTCACTTTATCCAGGAATGCTTCAAGGATAAACTAACATGCTATATATTTTTATCTTACGTGCCTAGATTTGGAAAAATACTTCAATTAATAACAAAATTAATTTAAAATTGAAAAATTATTAATATATATGCAATCAGTAAAGTATCTGAGAAATTTCCTTAAACATAGTGTTGGGTTCAGTCATTATTTAGAAGCAAGGAATGAATTTAATGAAAAACAGCTTCTGAAATTTACATGTTCTAGTGTATATGTACATGCATATGCTTATGTGTACACGTATGACATCTCAAATTTTTCTATCTACTATAAAAGTTCATTCAGTCATATGTATTTATCATATAATTTTGTGCACAGTGCCATGCTGGATAGTGTTGGCTGTTTCCAAGGCCACATTCTGGGGAAAGGCTAATGATCATTGTATTGATTGTAGAGCTAATGATAATTAATATAATTGAGAAGTAGGAAAAAAGAATGATAAAAAAGAGTTAATTAATAAGAAATAAAACAAACACACAAGCAAGTAATAGTAAATTTCCTTCCTAGGGAGCATTTATTGAGGACCCCTTATCAGACCTGTGTAGGCAGAAATCATTTGACTATGATGACAACGGCTGAAGTACTATTCATCTGCAGCAGTGGCAAAGAAACGTCAATTTCTGAAATGATTCTGGTAAATCCAAAAGCATTTGGTCCTATCTGTCTAAGCTAAGATGTAATTTATTACATCCATTACTTGTAATACTTTGCATCAGCAGTACAAAGAGTGAGATTACTCAGTTAGGGCTGTAAATAGTGAAGACGTGACACGAGGTGCACTGGGAAATAGAGCTTGTCATTGAAGGTGAGGGTCACGAGAGGATGTAGGCAAAGGCAAACAGATTAAAAGGAAGTATGATCATCAAGATAAATGAAGTGTCTTTTACAAGAGAGTCTAATCTTCTAGGAAGTCCACTGTTAATGTATCATTTATACCAAACACTAGGAAGAGAAAATTAGCAGGGGAAAATGATATTGAAATATTCATTGCCAAATTTCCAGCTATGCTTTATCACTCACTTATTGTGGGTGAGAGTTAATTTTATGTACAATGTTATTTTTAAAATCACCTTATGGATTACCAAAATATAAAACTATATCTAAAATAGTTAATATATTATCTGAATTTTATGGGGGTTATATTTAGATCAACTCAGTTTGAAAGCTTTCCCAGGATAATTTATTTCCCTGACATTTGGGTAAATTAACAATCCAAATGATTAATATTTCCTTAAAACAGATATGTCCCTATACATAAGTATAGGCTGTAAACTAACAGTCTTCATTTAGAAATTTAAGCAGAGCACATAACACTGTCTTGTGACTTTTTCGAAGATAGAGAGTTAAACCTGACTGTGCTGTGAGAATATCTATATCATCCATGCAAATAAATAAAAGCAATTAATTTTATCTTATAAACACTTCTGTATATTTTGATTGTATAAATATATATCATATGCAAATTTATCAGTGTATTTTTAAAGGACTGATTGGCCATTCAAGTTAATGTTTGACAGGTAACATCTTCCATAAAGATCTTGTTTATTTTTTTCATTGTCTAAATTTGCAAAGAGCTTGTTGAGTTGTTGCATGGACGTAGATATTCAGACTGAACACTGAAATTAACTTTTGATTCTGAAACTCTGCCTCAAATCCTGGAGTATTTTCTAATCAAAACATTATTACATAATTAAAATATGCAATATAGCTTTATGCTTTGCATGTTTTTAACATAAAACACCGTATGGTTATGTTATGGATAGATTCTATCCCTTATGCTCTAAAACAAAATTAAACTTTCACATTATACAGAGGAGAGAATAGTAGAGTGGGGCACGTAGGTTACCTTGGTACTTTCTAATTGTTTAGGGTATTAAGTTGTGAATTTCAAGCTGTGTGAGTTTTCAAATGACCATTAATCCTTGGAGCTCAGACACCATTCCCCAGGCTCACAATTCACTGATAGAAGCTTTAATGTACTCCAACACTTTCTCATGGATTACAGACATGTGACTTACCTGAAGAGTTGAGCAAAAACACTCTGTAGGCAAAAGCTAAAATAAGCGTTTGACAATGTTCATACATGGAACAAATTGGTTTGAACATGAAGGCCCTTTGCCTGAGTCCTAATCCTTAGTGTTAGAAGAAAAGTAATTCAAATGCTTTAAATTTATCAATACAATTTCCTTGAGTTTCACAAGACAATAAGACTTGGTGAAAATAAAACAGTTTAATTTGTGTTTACACATGTGTATAAGCATGATACTGTGCAGCTCTTACAACAATGCAGAAAGTATAGCAGAAACTGACTTTTGCTGTTAACAGTGAAGGACCTAATAGTATAAGATCTAGTAGTATATGATTTATAGTATAAGATCTAAGGTCTGAATATCTGGATTTAAGTCATGACTGAACCAACTCACAAATTATGTGAATTTGTTAATATATATACACTGTCTCTATACCTGCTCATCTTTTTAAAAAGAGTTCTTTTTTGTTAGGGTTATTACCCTTCATTCTGGCACTCTGACTCTAAGGTAAGTCAAAAAAAATTTCACCCAAATCCCATTATTTCATCTGCAAGATGGTTTATCCTCTACATTTTAGTGTTGTGATAAAGATAAATTATTATAAGTAAAAATGCTTTGAATTGTGTAAAACACTATGCATTTTTTTTTTTTTTTTCTAGCCAGTAAGAGGAAATTCAGATTAACCAGTTGCAAGGGTGCCCTTACTGGCTTGGGTCAAAGAATGTTAATTGACCAAATTGAGAATTAAACCCATTTTCTGGCTTCTTTAGCACAATTCTCTTGTCAACTGATTTAACCAGCCATAGACCTAAACTGCCAAAAATAGAGCTGCTATGTACTTTAGCAATGAACTGATATGTGAGAAACCACTTCTACAAGAAACAGTTTTAAGGTATTCCCTATTATCTGTCTCTTGAGCTTAAATTTATAGTGATTATTGCCAAAGTCACTTAGTAAACTAGAGCCTCCTAACTTTACTCAAGTATGTAGTTTTAAATAGTTATCAATGATATATTTTAACAAAACACTAACACATCTATCAAAGCAGAAGGCTTGTCAAGGAAAGAGTTAAAAAGACTGACAAAAATTTCAAAGCTGAAAAAAAGATGTTTTTTTTATCCTCTGCAAATTCAAAGTTGGATGAACAGAAATTAATATAATTTTCCAACAATTCGCTCTAATTATGGAACTCTGTTCCATGGAATTTTAGCCTAAAGGAGATATTTTACATCCTATAAATATTGTACAAAAGAAAAAAAATTTCAAAAAATCACCAAAAAATTTAATTGATGATTAAAATAGTATGCTTTTTTAAAAATGAAAGCAAGCATTTCATTAAGATTTTGATGTCATCTGACCATCTAGATTTATTTTTTAAATTTGTATTGAGAAAGACTGTCAACCTTGCTTTCATTTCTTAAAATAATGATTTTGAATGGAAACAATGGATGGTGAAGCAAAACAGAAGAGCTGTAACATTACCAATCTCAAACAGTATGTGTTAGTTTCCATCCTAAAATATACATATTCCCTTTACTAAATTATTTCAAGATTATTTAAATTTCTTATCTACTGTTTATTTCTGTTTCTGGCAGTATGGCAGATAGAGTGATCAGAGAAATTAGCTGGAAAGAGCTCTTTGGGAATTACCTAGAAGAAATCAACCAAAACACTGGATAAAATTTAGAAAAAAAAAATATATATATACACATGATGACAATTGTGTTAGTGAGAAGGTAAAATAAATCTTAGAATGCTATAAATAAAATGAAACTGAGAATCCAGAGAGGGAAAGTAAGCCTAAATAATGTTGGCTCTTGGAACTTCTGCCAAAGGCTACTAGCCTAGCCCTTAGATTTTAATGGGTTTTGCAGAGAGATGATCTAAGGTCTCCACTGTGTGGGTGAAGCAAAGACTTCCCAAACAAATCTGGGTCTCCTAAAATTCAATGCCAACAACGGACAAAGTATGAAAAAAGAAACGTTCCACTGACAGAGACAAAATAAGAAAATTCTGCCCTAACAATTCCTAATCACAAACTGAGTATCACACAGTATTGGAACTGACATTTATAACATTGTGCTCACCTAAGAATGCACAGGCAAAAATAAAAATAATGACTATCCTAGACTTGTAAGGCCATGAGGGATCTATCAGGAACAACTATAAATACTTTCTGGGGGAATGCAGTTAAACTTTCAACACATTCGCACAGAAAAAGTGCAAGTGTCATGGACTCACCATTTAAGATCACAAAAATACATGAAGAAGTAGTCCACTGAGAATAAGAGTTATGAGAACCAACAAACTTCAAAATCATACTGCATATATTGGAATTATCAGAACGAGAATACAAAATATATTAGTATATTTTGAGACATAAAATAAGGTATTAAAATATTACATATAAAAAAGAGTTTTCCAGAAATTTATTCATGTATATACACACACACACACACACACACACACACATATATATATATGGTATTTGAAGTTAGAAATTCAATCCAGAATTAAAGAGTAGATTACATTCAGCAGAATATAGAATTGACACACTGAAGAATAGAAAAATCCCACAGAACATAACAAAGAGAGACAAGAAGATAGTAAATATGAATGTGTGGTTGAGACATTATTGACGGAGTAAGACCTACCATATTACAAATTGGAATTTGAATAGGATAATAGTGGGAATGAAGAAAGGAAAATATTCAAAAACAGTGGTGACTTTTCCTCCTCCACATTCTCTTCCTCCAACTCTTCCCTCCCTTAGCCATCCCTTCAACTCATGAATGTTCAGACCTAAAACAGATAGGTGGGGCCAACAGAGGTAGTCATCTAAAACTGATTGGAATATAAAGGATACAGACATTAGGAGTGTGGGGAGAGTACAACATAGCATTCCGAAACCTGAATGGTGTGAGGAGAGCATCTGAACAGAGATATGGAAATATAGAGGAGTGTTTATTAAATAAATAAACAAATAAATAAATAGAAGCACTGGAGCCAATTTCTCACTCTTAGAGAAGGTAATTACAAATATAGAAAGGAAGAAAACTAGAATGGACCCAATGATGTGGAACTGAATTTGGGTATATGTGTGTGTACTCAAGATTTTTGATGACAGATAGATAGATAGATAGATAGATAGATAGATAGATAGGCAGATAGATGCAGAACTAGAGATGGAAATGTGACCAAATATAAATTTTCTGACTCTTTCACCAAGAGAGCTGGAAGCAGCAGCGTCCTAATAGCAATGAACATAACAAATATTCAAATTTTGGCTTCTAAATTCCATCTTCCTTTAAGACATACCAATTCTCCTGGAGAATGACTGATACAGGGTATAGGCATATAAAAGTATACATATACATATTGGGTTGGCCAAAAGGTTCGTTTGTTTTTTTTCTGTAAGATGGCTCTACTATCACTCAGGTGTCTTTAACTTCATTTGAAACAATTTTGTTAGATTGTATGTGACAGCTGTCATATCAGCATGCATTTAAACAAAGACATCAAAATTGGTGAACTTTTGTGTAGTCATTTTAATGTTGAAGATGGAAGAAAAAAAGCAACAATGTTCGGCATATTATGCTTTATTATTTCAAGAAAGGTAAAAGTGTAACTGAAATGTAAAATAAGATTTGTGCAGTGTACGGAGAAGGTGCTGTGACTGATCTAACGCGTCAAAAGTGGTTTGCAAAGTTTTGTGCTGGAGATTTCTCGCTGGACAATGATACACAGTCAGGTAGGCCAGTTGAAGTTGATAGCGATCAAATCAAGACATTAACTGAGAACAATCAACTTTATACCATGCTGGAGATAGCCGATATACTCAAAATATCCAAATCAAGAGTTGAAAATCATTTGTACCAGCTTGGTTATGTTCATCGCTTTGATGTTTGGGTTCCACGTAAGTTCAGTGACTAAAACCTTCTTGACTATATTTCCTCATGCGATTCTCTACTTAAACATAACAAAAACGTTCCATTTTAAAACAAATTGTGATGGGCTATGAAAAGTGGATACTGCACAGTAATGTGGAATGGAAGAGATCGTGGGGCAAGTGAAATGAACCACCACGAACCACACCAAAGGCCGGTTTTCATCCAAAGAAGGTGATGTTATGTGTATGGTGGGATTGGAAGGGAGTCCTCTATTATGAGCTCCTTCCGGAAAACCAAATGATTAATTCCAACAAGTGCTGCTCCCAATTAGACCAACTGAAAGCAGCACTCGATGAAAAGCATCCAAATTAGTCAACAGAAAACAAATAATCTTCCATCAGGATAAGGCAAGACCACATGTTTCTTTGATGACCAGGCAAAAACTGTTACAGCTTGGCTGGGAAATTCTGATTCATCCACCTTATTCACCAGACACTGCAACTTTGGATTTCCATTTATTTAGGTCTTTACAAAATTCTCTTAATGGAAAAAATGTCAATTCCCTGGAAGACTATAAAAGGCACCTGGAACAGTTCTTTGCTCAAAAAGATAAAAAGTTTTGGGAATATGGAATTATGAAGTTGCCTGAAAAATGGCAGAAGGTAGTGGAGCAAAAGGGTGAATACATTGTTCAGTAAAGTTCTTGGTGAAAATGAAAAATGTGTCATTTATTTTTATTTAAAAACCAAAGGCACTTTTTGGCCAACCCAATAGATCCTGGAACAACTTCTACCAGATAGCAAGAAACTGTTCAGAGATGTAAGCATGTGAAAAACACACAGAAGCTGAAGATATTCCAACTGGTCAAATTTGGAGAAATTTGGCATCAAAATAGTAATTGTAATAATAATAATAACAATAATAACAATAGATAATAACATCAAATAAAATAGGAAACATGAATATAAAGCAATATAAATAAATAAATAAATTGGAAGTTTCATAAGAAACAAGATATTTACATAGTTTCAAATTGACTCCAAAGAAAATATTTATTAATTACAAAGGAAAAATGTATGACTTTTAGTGATAAAATATGACACATAATACCTCATTAGAGTAGTCAAAGTGATCATCACTACTACAGAGACAAATCTGAAGTGTGCACCACCTAATAAGATGCAATGAGAACACAGCATCAATTCTGTAATATTCCTGCTAAAGTGTCATAACCTGTATCATATCATGAAGAATGATATGCACAAATCCAAGTTGAGAGATATTCTTCAAAATAACTGGCCTGTAATATGCAAACATGTCAAGGTCATAAAAGTTAAGGAATTGCTAAAGAATTGTTTGAAATTGGAGGTAGCTAAAGAGATGTGAAAATTAAATGCAAACCATAATTCTGAGCTGAATTCTTTGGCTAAAAAGGACAATCCTGGAAAAACTGTTAGGAAGTTTGCTTATTAGTTAGTAGCAATATACCAAAGTTTAATGTCAAATTTGATGGTTGTATTAAGGTCAAGTAGTAGAATATCCTTTTTTGTACAAAATATGTATTGAAATATTTTTGGTGATACTATCAGGTCAACAAACTCTTAGATGGTACAGAAAAAAAAAAGTTGTTCTTTATTTGCTACTATTTTGTTAAGTTTGAGAATATTAAAAAATAAAACTCCTAATTATTTTATTATACACCATTTTTCCTAAACTGTCTTGTAACAACAGTTTCTAAAATTTTCCTATTATAATTATTTTTTTTTAACTTCATGGCTATATACTTGCTCCCTTCAAGTATTGCAAGATGTATACTTATTACTAAAGGCAAAATAAATAAAAATTCATGTGGGGAGTTTTTTCCTAGAGGCTTTAATATCATTGAAGGCCTGTATTGTACAAATCACAGAATTCTTAAATTATTTTGGTGGTAAAATTCATAATTTAAAAATGAAACCAAACTGCATTTACACAAATTACTTTTAGTTACGAAAAGTAATACTAAATTCAGCACATAGTTTTCATAGACCTTGCATAAACTTTTCTACTGAAAAATATTATTTGATGTATCTGGGGGAGGATGGGTGTTTGTTTCCAGAGGAAGACTGCAAAGTTATGCCTTTTTAAAATTAGTTAAGCAATTTTGAAAGTCTCTGCATTCATAAGAGTTTTACATAGAATCTCAAATACAATAAGAACTCACTGATTGGGTTAACTGCATACTGGTTTCAAGTTAAGCAACTTAAAAATCATGTTTTAATCCTCCAAAGTATTATGTGAAGAAATTACAGCACACATTTACTGTCCAAATGGTATCCTAGTGACCTGAAATGTTGAACATGGGATTTCTTTAAGGAAGAAGCTTATGCACACGATTTTGGCTCAAATTAATGCTTAATTTTAATTTTACTAAGATTTTCTATACTGTAAAGAGTAGTTATATAAATACATACAACAATGAAACTATTACAGAAAGTAAATGCCTTTTAATTACTAAAGATGTTTAATGTAGAACTATGGACCAACTACTTTTTAGATGTACAAAAAACAATAATTCAGGATTATTTCAAAGAAGTAAAAATATTCAAAACAGCCTACAAAATTCTGAGTTACTCATAGTGGTAAAATTATTAATTATTCACAGTTAAAAATACACATTGATATGCTTACTTGATACTGATGAATAGTAAGTGATAGTTAATATGAGCCTGAAAAAAAAAAAGCACTTTCTAACAATTTAAGTTTCAGGATGTTGAAATGAGATTTCTATTAAGAAAGTCAGTGCCATCTCCTGAAGGCAAAGAAGAACAAGCAATCACCCTGCAGAAAAACTGAAAAGAAGATAATTATACGATAGTGCTGACATTTTGTTGTTCAAGGAGGGGAAGGCTTAGTATGGGTTTATTGGTAGATGTATGTTATTCTCATAGATATTGTAATCACACAAAGATATAAGATGCATTTTTAAATAGTCCTTTATTTATGTTTGCTTTTCATGAATTCTTAAATAATGTGTTGGGTTGCCATTAAATCATCTTAAGTTGACTTCTTCAAAACATGTATTTTTTTTACGTGTTGACAGTGTCTGAAAGTATTAGTCTGCTAATTATCCCCCAAATCCATTTTACCATTCCACTTTTAATAAAGAATTCCTTGTTTTTAGAAGAGCGATTGCTGAACAGTGACAAGTCACCCTTCTTAGTTTACTGTATCCAGCTTTGACCTTCTAACTAAGGTTTGTAGAGTGACTGTTAGTGGAAGGGTTGTGTGCAACTTCTATATCACAGCCTAATGAGTATCAGTTTGCTGTCCACTTTCTCTATTCCTTTCCCACAGAACAACAGCAGAAACTGTGGGTATGAATTAGCTTCAACAACGTAGACAAGGAACACTTAGCTGATAAAAAGGTAGGATTTTGAGTTTTTTGATTCACTTCATTTTGAGGTCTCTTTATTACAACAGCTCTATCTGCAGCCTAACTCAGTGGCTCTGCATATGTGGGTATGTGAAGACTATTTGAAGAGTATAACAGCATGAATATAAGGGACTTGATCTTTAACACTTTAACTTCCATATGTACTCTTTAAAAGAAATGATTTGCTGGAGAACATGTTTGAGTTATCCACAGCTCTTCTCCAACTTTACAAAAGAAAGGCATATCCACTCAACCAACCCCAATCTTAGTTCAGTTCCACACTGAAGCTGTGGAAACCTCCATGGTATAAAAATGGGCAGCATTTTAAATGATTGAACAAGAATCCATAATCCCACAGGATTTCCTGTATTCCCGTCAGAACCAAAGTTAAGTAATACAAGTAAATGGAAGAATCCAGATTCAAACTTACGCAGTTAGTTCCAGTGCCTGTTCTCCTAATCACAAGACAAAGACTTCAAAAAGACAAGCCCAAAAGACAAAACCATCATACACAAAGTTCTCATCATTGACACTGTTTCTGAGCCATATCAACAACAATCATCCACAAGGTGCAAAGCCCAATTTGGATGAGGGGAGAAGCGTTGAGTGCCCCTGGAGCCCATGTTTAAAAATATCAAAAACTAAAATTTATTGAACATTTACTGTGTACTAGGCACCATGCTAAGCCATTCACAAAGGTGTACAATAACTCTGTGAGAGGTATATTTTATACACTCATTTTACAGAATGAGGCATAAAAAGGTGAGCAAATATTTTAAAGTAGCATAGGAAGTAGGTGGCTAAGTAAACAGTCAAATCAACTCACTCTAAATACAGAACTGGAAGTGTTCATTTGTGTTTATCTAGCCCAAGATATTAATTATAGATAGCATGCCTGATAAATAAATATCAGTAGAGGTGAGCATAGATTAAGGTTAGGATTCTTTCCAAACTTAATATTCTACAAAAGGCCATACATTTTGTTAAGCAAGGAATCCTTTTTGATTACTTAGGACATCACATCACATCAGTATCATTTAATAATAATGTAAAAAATATTGATGTTTAGTATATTAATAATGATAACTACTTAACTTTTATACCTATGTAATCAATCAAGTAGTCACATTGGATGCCTTGTCTGTTTGAATCCTGGAATTCCATGGAAATCCATGTGGCTATAAATCTTCATGTATAGATATTAGAGCAGACATGCTTTTATTTCTCAATTGTAAATACCTAGGATTGAAACCTCTGTGTTGTATGGGTAAGTATAAGTTTATAAATAACATAAAATGTTTTCCTAAGTGTATGTGTAACTAAATAAATACTTTTAAAGAATTTCCAAAGTGGTTGTACCATTTTACATCTCCTCTCCTACCAGCACTGCATGAGTTCCAGTTGGTCTATATTGTGCCACAACTAGATTATCTCAATATTTTAAATTTTAGCCATTCTAGTGTATATATAGCTGTGTGTCATGTTATTTTTAATGTGAATTTCTCAGAAGGTTAATTTTTGAGCACATTTTTATGTTCTTACTAGGAATTCAGATATTTTATTTTGTCAATTGCCTGTTCAAATATTTTGACCATTTTCTTGGGTCTCGCTTTCCTCTTACTAAGTTGTAAGAGTTTTCATTTATTCTTGATAGAAGTCAGTAACATATATTTTTAACATTTTCTTCAGTCTCTGAAGAGTCTTTTTCCCCACTAATTGTTTCTCTTTAAGAAGAGACATTTTTAATTTTGGTAAAGTGGATTCATTCTTTTTGAAAAAATAGTTCATGCTTCTTCTGACCGAACTACCTTTGTCCTTCTTTTTCTAGATTGTTTTTGAAATTAAATGGCCCTTGCATTTCTATACAAATTTTAGAATAAGCTGGACAAGTGTCTGTAAATAACTGTAGATATAAATTGTAATTGTATTAGATCTAAAAGTTAGCTTGGAGTAAGTTGATATCTAAACAATATTCAATATAAATATATATGTGATTCATATATTAATACAATTTAAAAGAAAAAGTGAAAATTAATGCAATTCCAGGAATAAGAAATAATTACTAGTACATTTTCATTTTAGAAAGATAAATAATACATAAAAATTGAATACCTAGGATATATACTAATTAAAAATATTATAAAATAAATCATGCTATATATTTCAAAACCATTGCTATATGTTAACACTGTAATTATCCAAATACATCCATGTTAGAAAATATGAACCTATCTCACTCATCTTTGAGCCTACAAACACATTTTTCTATTTTATCAGTACACCAACATTGATTAATTTTAGAATGTTCAGGATGCTTCCGTTTCTTTATTACATTAAACAGCTCTATAATAAAAATCTTTGTACAGAAATCTGATACAGAATTCTACTTATATAACTGTGATAAATTTCCAAAACCACAATATCGAGATGTGCACATTTTAATTTTTCATATGCATGTATTTAAAATGTGAAAATGTCCTTTATAGCTACTGGTCCATGTTAGATTTTTTTTAACAAGGTATAAGCGGGCCAATTTCCATAGATACCTGCAAACTTTAAGTATTATAATATTCTTCATCGTTTTATATTATTTTTCAAATTATTTTGATTATGATCTATCGATAAATTTGTGAAGGACTTACCCAAGTGTACTAGAACCTGTTAGATATATGGTGACTATTTAAGAGTTTTTAATATTTTGGGTGAGGCCAGAAAAGTGTAAATTCTAGAAATCAACTTAAAAAAAATTGTTCATCCCATGACAAATGGATCATTTAATTAAATACGTTTAAATACTTTCTATGTTTGCCAAGCATTATGTACTTCAGATAAATTGGTGAAGAAGGCAGACAAAACATAATTTTTCATAGGTCTTAACTTTAAGAGTGTTGGGCATGTAATAAACTACCAAATAATTGCAAAAAAGAAAGATATAACAAATTTCTTTACCATCAATAAATATTTACTAAGCACCTACACTCCTTGGGATACATCACTGAACAAAGCAGGAAAAACTTCCATCCTTGTGGACCTTATGTACTACATTACAAGTAAGTACCTTTTATTTGTATGTTAGATGCTTTAAAGCGCCATCAAACAACAGACGAGGGTAAGGGGAATTAAAGGGCAGTGACAAGTGCTACACAGAGAATTATAACAGTTATGCGAAAATGATGAGGAATTACTAAGGAAATTATATATAAGCTGAGATTTGAATGACAAAAAAGGAAACATTCATTTAAAGATATAAAGTCAGGTGCATGTATCATTTCGAATTACGGATTTCTCCATATATATGCCCAGGAGTGGGACTGCTGGATCATATAGTAGCTCTATTTTTAGTTTTTTAAGGAACCTCCATACTGTTCTCATACTGGCTGTACCAATTTACATTCCCACCAACAGTGCAGGAGGGTTCCCTTTTCTCCACACTTTCTCCAGAATTTATTGTTTGTACACTTTTTGATGACAGCCATTCTGACTGGTGTGAGGTGATACCTCATTGCAGTTTTGATTTGCATTTCTCTAATAATAAGCGATGTTGAGCATCTTTTCATGTGCCTTTTGTCCATCTGTATGTCTTCTTTGGAGAAATGTCTATTTAGATCTTCTGCCCAGTTTTTGATTGGGTTGTTTGTTTTTTTGATATTGAGCTGTATGAGCTGTTTGTATATTTTGGACATTAATCCCTTGTCGGTCACATCATTTGCAAATATTTTCTCCCATTCTGTAGGTTGTCTTTTCATTTTGTTTATGGTTTCCTTTGCTGTGCCAAAGATATATATATATATATAACTGAATCGCTGTGTTGTACAGCTGAAACTAACACAATATCGTATCGACTATACTTCAATAAAGCAAAAAAATAAAAACTGAAGTCAGGGAGAATAAATACTGCAAAGGCTCTACAGAAGAAATAAAATTGGCATATTTGAGGTTAAAAAAAGGCTAATATGCTTGAAGCTTAGAGGTTATAGAAGAATCACAAGAGCAGGTGCCTGAGAAGCAGGTATGGGCCATGAACTCAAGAAAGGTATGTATAGAAGAGCCCATTTTAAAAAAATCATTTAATGTATCAACTAAAAAGAATAAATTTCTTTATAGCTTCATATATCTCCATATAATTATATTTATATGTGTATGTGCACGCATGCATGGGTGTGTGTTTCTGGAAACAACCACATAGTGACATGAGTGATAGTACTGAGTTCATGTTGTCATTTGATTCCACTGACTTTAATAGGATTGGCTAAATTTTCTGAGTTGTTCCAAATTAGATGTCAGAAGCATGTCTAGTTGATTTGTTACATTCAAGGGTGGCCAGAGGGATATATATATCCCTGTATATATGTATACATGCCAGGAAAGTCATAAAGGGATATATATATATATATATATATATAAATATATATATACACACATGCCAGGAAAGTCATAACATTGGATGAGAGAAGCAGGCCACAGAGTGTATGAAAAGAAGGAAATGGGAGATAGAGAGGATGGCATATTACTGAAATGCCAAGAGCAATGCCTTGGCAATAAAACAGAACATAACTTCCTTTGTATTTATTTAACCCAAGTTAATTTCTCCTATGCCTCCGTTTCACCTGAAGAAAAGAAATTAACTTTAATTTGTGATTCCTTTCTACTGCTCACCTAAATTGATAGATTGGGAGAGGAGAAATTATTCTGTCTTCATCATCATCAGTCTATGCTGTCAACTCTCAGGCCCATTAGCTAGTCTTGTTCCTCAACCATCAGTCCACACAAGTTGACAGTGAATTCCCGTCCATAATCCTTTTTAGATCTGCATTTTTTCTCCCCCACACCCATATCAGTAATAGCAGTACCACTTTCATTCTGCTGTTCCTTTAATCTGCTCTGTCATTTTCTAAGGTCTAGTCTTCCACTTCTTCTTTGTTCTCTTTGCTATTTCCTGAAGGTGAGTCTAGAAAACATACACCCCTCTGCTTTTAAAATTCTTAAAGTACATGGATCTTCTTTCCTAATGTTAACATCTTCTTTCTTAGGGTTTAGCACTTGAAGAAGGTTTAAAGAATGCCTCCACTCCCAAAAAGCCATGAATGCCTAGTCACCAGTTTCCCCTCATATTTTTCCATCCCTGACCACCTTCAACCCCACAAAAATAATTTTCTTTCTTCTAGTCTCAAGAATAAGAAACATTACTCATCTATCCATCTGCTTTCTCTAAAATTATTTTCACTGTTGTGAATCATTATAGTCATTAAGGTTCTAGATTTGAAAAATCAAAATGCAAGAAAATGTGAAAATATTTTTGAGTTCTTCTGCTTCATATTCCTCCCATGAGTGAATGAGCACAGCAGAACTGTCAACTGATTTGGTGATGGTGATGGTGATGATGATGGAGTGTGTGTGTGTGTGTGTGTGTGTGTGTGTGTGTATGTATGTTGGGGAGGTGTATTAAAGTACAGCATAGATCAAAGGGCCCAAAATACAGAATGCAAGGGAAATAAATCTGTTAATCTTTCAAAATTGTTATATTGCCACTGATTAATGACATGGTAAATTGAGATACCCAACTAGGACACAAGATGGAATCACTCTGCCTTAAAGGCAAGTTGAATTTGCAAAGCATTTAGATACATACTTATACATGCCATTGAAATATATGGTACACCTGACCCACAAAATGTGTGAAGTGTTCATTAGAGAAGTCCCTTGAGTCCTTAGAATAAAGAATAAAGACAATTAGTGGGAAGCTGCCGCATAGCACAGGGAGATCAGCTTGGTGCTTTGTGACCACCTAGAGGGATGGGATAGGGAGGGTGGGAGGGAGATGCAATAGGGAGGAGATATGGGGATATATGTAAATGTATAGCTGATTCACTTTTTTATAAAGCAGAAACAAACACACCATTGTAAAGCAATTATACTCCAATAGAGATGTTGAAAAAAAATCATAGGAAAAAACAAAGAAAAAAGGCAAAAACAAGGAACATAACTAAATTTAAAAAATAAAATTAGGAGTTTATTTATTTTAAAATTTAAAAAACCTACTGTATAGCTCAGGGAACTCGACTCAGTGCTCTAAATGGGTGACCTAAATGGGAAGGAAATCCAAAAAAGAGGGGCTATATGTATACGTATGGCTGATTCACTTTGCTGCACAGTAGAAACTAACACAACATTGAAAAGCAACTACACTCTAAAAAAAATTAATTATTATAAAAAAGTGTGTTCCCCTCTGCTTACCATGTAATACATGGTAATACATTATAGTAATTTGTAATAGCATCATTAATGATTACAATTTTTTAAACTTCTAAGAGCACAGCAATATAGTAAGAAAGCTTATGGAAGAGGGATTTGCTATTACATCTAGAAATTTGCTTTCACATTTTTATTAGTCTGATTATAGAAAGCTTTCCACAACAATGAATTCAAGTATGGGGAGAATTCATACCTTGTTCTCTAAGTAGCTGTCACTGAACAAATCACTGAAAAATCTTTGGATGCTTTCTAGCTATTTATACATCTTTAATATTATAAAAACACTAAAATGAGTAAAAGAGCTAATTAGAGAAATCTAAAAGGAAAGGATAAAAATGTCCTTGTTAAGTATAATTGTTAGGACAAATCTAATCTGAAAGGTTAACAAGCACTTAAAAACTACTGAATCAAGTAAAGAGTGATGCACCTAACATAATTATATGTAGTTAGGGGGCATATTCATTTTTATATATTAAGATCTGTATTTCATTATGACAAACAAATCTGAATTAAATGTTGCAGATTGTATTATATAAAATCTGAATTGAGGTTTTTAATTGACTCAAAATTCATATCAATTTTTGTAATTAAACTATCGGTATAAACTATTTGTTCTGAAATATAATTATAAAGGGTCTTCATTTTATGTATAAATAAATATTATTTGGTTACCTGATACGTGTCATTCACAAATGAACAAAGCTCCAACCCTATCTGCAAAAGCTAGTATGACCCACACATGATAATGACAAAAAAGAAGTATAATAGGTTATAATATAGAGGAATTTAGAGTATCTTAATGGAATACATATGACAGGCACCTAACTCAGTTTGAGGTGGGAAAGGGAGGATTTGGGAAATGTTTCTAAGTGGAGTGGACTCAATGATTAGGTACTTTAGGCAAGGAAAGAGAGGAATAGGGCTCTAAGCAGAGAAGAGTCAGCAGGTGATAAAGCTAAAAGAGGAAAATCCATCACATTTGTGTAACCCCAGGGAGTTGGAATAACCACATCCTAATATGAACAAGAGAGCATCGTAAGGACCAGTGCTGAAACACAGGCAGATGCCGACGGCTTAAAGGTTTCATATACCAAAATAAGGTGTTTGACCTTTATTTGAAAGTCCCCTGTGGGTTTTTTAAACATGACATGTTCAGAGATGTATATTTAATCTATTTCAAATATTTCAAAAGGATATTTTCTTTTAGAGATATTTAGCAATAAACATGCAATCCAGTACACAAAAGGAGTTAAAATGATAGAACCATGATGGTATTAACAAAAAGATTTATTGCAAGGGATCTCAGTTTAATTCCATTTTTTTCTTCTTTTTTTCATTTTCATCTCAAATCCCTCAGTGAGTAAAATGCCTGCCCTTCCCATGGGACAGCTGAGCAGAAGAGGGTGTAAAACTTTTGGGGAAATGTAATAACAGAGCCCCTCCCTGATATTTTTAGATTGACACCACCTAACTGGGATTATGTTTATCAGACTTTGAAACACACTTTTTATGACCTCAAAGATCAGCAACAGAATCATTATATTTCAAAGTATGGAGCAGTATATTTAATGCCTTGAGGCACTCCAGGGCCATGTTTAACTCAAAACCAAGTTTGAAGTGACCTTTGTAAGAGACAAGCATTACTAATGGTTCTGCACTATTTGGATCCTAACAACCACTTGCACTGAGTTTCCTTTTCCTGAGAGAGGAAATAACTTTCTTCACTGGTTGAAAAATGTATTTGTTTGTGTGTCTGCTTATGGCATTTTGGTAATTCAAATATGAGAGTATATTTCTAGAGGCTTCTTCCCTCACTGTGATGATACAAGAAAAAAAAACGGGGAGTGAGGCATCGCTGGAACTCAATTCCAGTAAAACATCAATTATTTTTCGGATTCAAGCCTGTCTGTTGTCTGATCTGCAAAAAATCTAAAAAATGGATACATAGACTGGACTGAAAATAGGAACTTAATGGGAAACAAACAGAGAATACAAGTTTGTAAAAGGAGATGTTAGATGTCTATTGAATTTGTCAGAGAGAGCTAATGGGTCAGTGAGATCAGACACATATATTTAAAACAACAGATTAGGAATGAAAGTTTTACTTTGCATTAAAAACAAATAATTAAAATGGTGTTGACAAAGTAAGGAAGGCAAAAACAAATGAGGAACAGGAGAAGGGAAGGCTTCCAGAGAGAGCTTTTAAGGAGGTTTTGGAGCATTAAATCCTTCCAGGATTTTAAAAGTATCTTTACTATCCGGATCAAAGGTATATATCTCAGGAGCCTACGCTTGAAGAGAAAACTAAGCAGGTTCTAGTAGGTAATGAAAAAGCCCAGGGATTAAAATCTTCCCTGAATTAATGTATGAATTGTTTAGTCTAATAAATTGATCACAGAAAGGTTCAGCTTAGGTAAAAGAATCATAAGCAGGATCAGTCAAGTCAATATATAATATATCAAGTTACATCTGTGTCTACTAAAATCTTTTCTGAATTGAGTTAATGAATGATTCAAAAGTAGATCTATTTTCTGAGAAAACAAAGGGCCTATTGAGAAAAGGGCTTGAATTTGATATATCAGGTCTAGCTCCTTTAAAATTTCAATAGTGAACAATTACATCAATATAAGTTTTATAGGAGTTAATACTTGACTTTTTCTTTCTTTTTTTTAAAATAAGTTCTCTCTCTTCTTGTAGTTACTAGTACTGCATACGTTTTTGAAAAGTCTGCAGGATTGTTCAGATATAGCAGGGAGTTAAGACATTTGTATACTGCTGTGTTGTACAGTTGATTTGTAATTAATGCAGACAAATATTTGATGATGGTTGCACAAAAGAGACGAATTAAATGAATCAAACCCTTGAATCCTTTTGGAAGCAAAGCAATGCAAAATTTCAATATGGCATGAAGAAGAAAATGACACAGAAGTTTAGTCATTGAGCTAACAAGAGGCTCCGTGACTCCCTATAAGCTGAAACCAGTCATTTTATCTCCTAATGAATTGTGATGATGTTTTGTATAACATTATTTATTATACATTCATGCATTGGTTCATTCAATGCATATTTATGAGTATCTACTATGTGGTAGAGAATGTATTAGTGTACTACCAGTTAGTCTCCTGTGTCTAGAGATTGGTGATAGAAGTCACCCTGTAAGACACAGAGAAACAATTGAGCAATTAAAAGAGTCTGATAAATGTTTTAGAAGGGAAAACATAATATATTCTGAGGTTGCATGGGATGGGGGTGTGGTGGAAAGACTCAGATTTGGAGGGGTGGTCACAAAGAGTTCGGAGAAAATGAAATTTTAACTGAAACCTGAAATGTCAGGAGAACTTAGCAAATAGGAGGCAAGGTATCTGAAGAATAATAATTTCGGGAAGAAGGAACAACTGAGCATCCAGCTGTTATATCAGCAAGAGAGGTTTGTTCTAGGAAATAAAAATCAAAAGGACAGCAAAGCCCTAACACAGAATTGAGTGGGTAAGAATAGTGAAGAATGCTGTTGTCTGTTCAGATTTGCAAAACAATCCTCTAACTGCAGTATGGAAATAGATTGTATGCTGGCTAAATAAATTGAAACATTTTTGTAGCAATGCCTGTCAAAGACATCAGTACAATGGTGGCAGTGATATGGAAATTAGTGAACTGATTAGCAAAATCAATTTAAGAAGTAGGTGCTACTAGTCTCATGAGTTAAATGGATGAGATTTAGGGATCATTGCAAGACAAGTTTCATTAGAATAATTGGCGGAGAGAGTAGATTATAATAGGTTAAGTAATGAATGTACAATTGGTAATTAAAATAAAATATATGTCTACCAAAACTTTTGGCTGGAAAGGGAAGAGAAATGTGATGATTTGGCAATGGAGGTGGGGGTGGGGGGTTGAAAACCTTGAGCATGGTTCCATGTTTACAGCAGAAAGCCAGTACCGAGAGAAAGTTGAAAGTATGCCAGAAAAGAAAGATTGGAATTGAAGTTCTGTTCTTAATGAGGCAAGTGTGGTTGGATCCAGAGCAAAGGTAGAAGCATTAGCTTTATACAGAAATATAAATTTTTATAATAAGTAGGAGAAAATAGGTCGCTTTTGAAGGATTTGTGGTAGGAGTTTGAGGGACATTTAACTGTTAAGGCTGACAGTCAAATTGAACAGGAATTTATGAAGGACAAGGGACTCGGGGAACTGGAGATATTTATAAGAGGGTAGCTGAGGTTATGGACCATTAAATTCAACCTGGAACAAAAATCAGGGGGAAAAAAAAAGGGTGGAATGGTGCACAGAAAACAGAGTGACTAGGGGACTGAGTTCCCCTTTGAGTTTGAAGAACAAATAAAGAAGTCGTGCAAATGAAAACAGGAACGTTTTATGGAGTGTTTCTATGGCCCACTTCATCAGTAGGCCAGTCCCACCCTGAGAAAAACAAGGTCAAGGAATTCGCCACAGAAAGAAATGGCTAAAGTGGACTGAAAGAAAAAGTTATAGAGAATTAAAAAGTCAGGGACCCAAAGGCTAAAGTTCTTTTTGAAGGGCTAGCTAAATGTTCAAATCATGCCAAAAAAGAAGGGGGAAGGTAAAGAGAATATCTAGGTGGCAAAGGGTTTGATGAGAGGGGAAAATTAACAGATAATTCTGTAGATGACAGCAGCAAGAGGTATAATATGTCCAAAAGGCCTTTGCCTCAAAATAGCATGAGGATGACCCAAGGATGAAGGAATATTCACCTGAAATTGGTTTGGTGTAACAAAGAAAACTAGTCCCATCTCTCATTCTGGGATATATATAAGGAATGTGAAATAATCAACTACCTCAAAATCAAATAGCCATTTAATCTAGGACATCAAAAATCTCCCCTCCAAAATAAGACTCTTTCTTATTGAAAAACTTTCATGTTAAGTGTGATACTAATTTCATTTCCACATTCACTCTTAATGTTGTTGGTAATGGAGTTCTATACTAGTTAAAGTACTACCAGAACACGAGCAACCTAACAAAGTCTCGTCTAAATAATTTAGGGTTTTTACCTAGCATTTTGCTACATTCTAAGGGGGTTGCTAATTAACTAAAACTTTAAGCTAGCAAATTTACGAGTATTTGAAAACAAAATATATTTTGGTTAGAAATCTTTCAGTCTGGAACTAATACACACATATTACACACACGCACACTTTTCTGGAACAAAACTGCTTAATCATGGAGTTAATGCCTGCTTGAATTAATTTATTGTTTCTCATAAAATTTGCTATTGAAAAGACCTATGAAGTTGATTAGCAAAGGATTATTTTCAAATTGACTTTTACATGTTAGAGAACATCTTTAAAATTTTTTCATTATAAATTTTAATTTCTTCCAATTTTAATGTATCAAATCTCACAGATTAATTTTAAATTCCAACCAAATCTTTAGTAAAACAAGAAAACATGCTGGTTATAAAGCACAGTTAAGGAAGCTCTGCATTAAAATTCTGTTATAAGATTCTTCATTTGACACTCAATTCCGATTAGCCATAAGATTCTGTTAGCCATAAGATTATATTCTTAGGCTTGTAACTAAAACAGATTAAGATGATATGGTTTCCTCCTGCTCTGGAGAACAGTAGTAGACTGGATTTATGTTGTGCTATTTTTTGTTGTTGTTGTTATAGGCTTTGTCAAAGGAATTAGGTTGTAGAATTTTATGGCTTCATATGTTCCTTGAAAGATAATACTAAGCTGTATAGATTTGACCTTTACCATGTTCTGTAATTCCTCTGCATGGTCATTCTGATTCTTCCCTTTATGTGCTCAGAAGTCAATGACAAGAGAGAAGCAGACTCAGAAAATACTATTTATAACTGATAACTGGCCGAAGGCAGGCAATCCAGGCCTGTCTTTCTCAGGGTATTCTGTGTTTTCTGACTCTGATTCATCATCCTAGAATCCTAAATAAGCATCAGAATGAAGACAAAATGTCCTAAATCAATTAATGGAAAAATAATATTTTCCTTCAGTGGTTTGATTATCCCACTTCAGATATAAGACAGGTTGTCACTGAGATGTTATTGATTTACCACTTTATGAACAGGAGCAATTCCCTCCCAGTTCCTGCACATCTTTGAAATCACCAACAATATTTTTTTTAATAAACAGGAAGATTTTGTAACCTCTGACAAAATATTATTGAATGCTTCTTATATGCCAGTTCTAAAAGTACAAAGAATTAAAAGATACAGTCTCTGCGGTTATAATCTATTCAATATTATGTATCTGGCAAGGATGTGGTCTGGATATGTTTTGGTATGAATGAAATTACTACTGTCTATTTAGCTTTAGGATCCCGATAAAGATATACAAAATGCACACTGCTCAAATGTTTTGAGAACAGGATCTCACTTGTCAAACATAGCTACTTGCTTTAGTTTCCTTAAGTCTGCACCACTTTTCTGATATTTTGTCTCAGTGATGCATCACAGAGAACTACTCTCCCTTTATCCATGTTCTACAGCTGTAAGGTGAAGATAATTCAGACCACTCACTTGCCTTCCTCATAAATATTAGTGAGAATAGGACTTACATTGCACTGTTTACTTGACTGTTAGGCAGAGAAAGGACAAATATTATATGATATCACTTATATGTGAAACCTAAAAAAAAACTAATACAAATCACTTTATTTACAAAACAGAAACAGATTCACAGACATAGAAAACAAACTTACCAAAGGAGAAAGGGGAAGAGGAGGGATAAATTAGGAGATTAATAGATACACACCACTGTATGTAAAATAGATAAACAACAAGGATTTACTGTATAGCACATGGAACTATATTCAATATCTTGTAATAACCTATAATGGAAAAGTATTTGAAGCTGTATACCTGAAACTAACACAATATTGTAAACCAGCTATAGTTTAATGAAAAAATAGTTTACTCAAGAAAATCAATCTAAAAAATTAAAAATAAAAATAAATTACTTCACTGTTAAAGATCTAGTCATTTGACACACTGTATGTCATTCATAGCACATGATGACTCTGTCTAAAAGATGTGACACAGAGGAAAAGTTATATACTTTGTAGAACCCTCTGCTTTGAATATGTATTGAGTGGCCAAATAAGTGGTTGACCACTGCACATAAATGTCTACAGACATTTTAGGGGGTCTGGAATGTTGAATTTAAGTCAATTTGATTTTTTTCTGATAGACTGAACTGTTTATCATTATAAAGTATTGTTCTTTATCTTCACTCACAATTTTTGTTTTAAATTCTAAGTTTTTATTGTAGAAAATATATACGACATAACATTTCCATTTTAACTGTTTTTAAGTGTACAGTTCAGCTGAATTAGTTACAACCACAATGTTACACAGTTATGACTGCTTTAGATTTCCAAAACTTTTTCAACAATCCAAACAGGAACTTGGTAGCCATTAAGTAGTAACGCCCCATTCTCCTCTTGCCCCAGCTCCTGATAAACTTTACTCAGTTTCTAATTTGACTATTCTAGATATTTCATATAAGTTGAATTGTACAATATTTGTCCTTTTGTGTCTGGCTTCACAATGGTTTTTATGTTTCATTCCTGTTGTAGCATGTGTTAAGACTTGATTCCTGTTTATGGCTGAATAATAATTCATTGTATATGTATACCATTTTGTTTATCCATTCATCTATTGATGAACACTTGGATTGCTTCCATCTTATGGTTATTGTGAACAATACTGCAATGAACACTGGCATACAAATATCTGTTTGTGTCCTTGTTTTCAATGATTTCAGGTGTATACCTAGGAGTGGACTCTGTGGGTCATACAGTAGTTCTATGTTTAGCTTTGAAGGAATCCCCAAACTGTTTTCCACAATGGCTACACAATTTAACATTTCCACCAGCAATCTATGAAGGTTCCAATATCTTCACATTTTTGCTTGCACTTGTTATTTTCTGATTTTTTGTTTGTTTTTTAATATAGCCATTCTAGTAGGTGTGAAGTGGTGTCTCAGTGGCTTTGATTTTCATTTCTCTAATGACTAATGACGTTGAACAGTTTTTATGTGCTTATTGGCCATTTATAGTCTTCTTTGGAGAAATACCTACTAAAGTTCTTTGCCCATTTTATAAATGGAGTTGTTTGTTCACCTTCTAGAAAATGTTCTTTAATGTGCAGAAGTTCCAAATTTTGATGAAGTCCGATATATCTATGTTTCTTTTGTTACTTGTGTTTTAGGTGTCGTATCTAAGAATCCACTGCCAAATTCAAGGTCATGAAGGTTTACTCCTATGTTTGTCCTAAAAGTTTTACACTGCCAAGCTCCTTCCCAGGAGAACTACACTGAGCATCTCAAGCCTCCATAGCTTTGAACTGTGTCTTTGAGCACTGTGCTTTATCTTGATTTATTTTGGGCATCTGTTAGCAAGATGTGTCCTAAGGCAATTGCTTCTCTGCTTTATGCCATTTTGGCTTAGGAAAGGTTTCGTAGGAACACCCTACTTTCAGATAGCAGAAGAAACCTGTGCTACAGCTCAGTCAATATATGGTCTCTTGCTCAATGGTCAGTATATGAAAGTCTGCCTGAAGTTTTTGATGCATTTGCATGTGTATCAAAAAAATCATCAGCATTTTACCTTTTCATATCAAGGTTCACAAACGCCTACAGCCCACTCTTTTCCAGACATTTCCAGCCCACTCTTTTCCATTCCGTATATCAAATTCTGTTACTTGCCACAACACGATTCTGTGAAACTAATTGTGTCATTTATGAATGTATTTAGATGTCAAAAAAACAGAACACCCAAAGAAAGAGTGGTTGATCATTTAAGTATTTATTTATTTGCTTGTTTTTTTATTGTTGTTGTTGTTGTTATGACCTAATAAGTCAAGAGTTGGCTGTGGAGGGTTTACAGTGACTCCATTTTTATATCAAGGACCCTGGATGCTTCTTTCTCTCTTTATCCATCATTCTTAGCCTGTGGCTTTTTGACCCCTCCATCATGTTTTTAAGTTATCTACAGGATCAACTTCATAGGCATGAGACCTGTGTAGTAACACAAGGTCCTACTCTCAGAAGGGATTCTGCTCTTGGTTTAATACCCCTTGAAATTGTTAACAATTTTTCTTTGAACGTGCATCTTGTAAGTGAAGTCTTATGGGACAATAAAACATGTGCATGAGCAGAGGAGATATATGGGGTGGCAACGTAGGCACACATCAGCTAGGACTGCAAGCAACGAGAGCTATGGACAACTTGGGTGTGAAGCAGTTCAACTGGCCACCTGCTGGTCACAATGTACAGTAAATGTCAGAAGAACTAGTAAAATGCCATTGTATAAATTTTAAATTAAATTTAGACTTTCAAAAAAGGATGGTTTGAAGAGTTAAGTATTTTTGAATTTTTACAAAACTTATTAGCTCTAGAAATACTAAAATTTATACTTAAAATAATTTATAAAACTGTATCCCAAAGTTTTCACATCCTATAAAGTACAATTAACAGCAGCAGTAGCAATGACATCAGCAGAAAGATCCTTCTCAAAGTTAAAAATTATTTCTTGCATTTGCCAAAAGAAACTGGTGTCACTTTCAACTTTATTATTTAAAAATGAAGATGCTAAAAGTATGTTGATGACATACTGGATAGATCCGGAGAAAAATGAGCCAGAAAAATCTTAGGATCAATCAAATATCACGTTAATTATTATTTATTATGTTATAAAAATTTATGGATGAAAATATTTTATGCCATTTATAATATTTTCCTGCCATTATATTGTTATTCATGTATTACTATTATCCCTTTTAAGTCTTAAAATAACGAAATATTTTAAAGAAAATGTTTTATAATTATCCACATATTTTACCCCTGCTTTTTGAATGGGGGCCCTGCATTTTTATTTACACTAAGTCCCACAAATTATGTTGCTGGATATCTGCTATAACTTTGAGCATCATATCTATGCTATAGCCAAGAATAATGGGAAAAAATAAAAAGTAAAAAAAAAGTGAAGGGAGTATGTGAACAGATTGGTCTTTCTTAAAAATACTATTTTTCCTCAGAAACCTCACCCAGTGATTCTTATATCTTATTGGCCATAATTGTATTACATACTCTCATAATTCCAAGGAAATTTTGAAAGCACAGAATTTTTAATCCAACACACTGCCACCCTGAAACAATTCTTTGTAGGGTTGTCTTTGTAAGGGAGAAAGGGTGAATGAATATTGAGCTATCCACAAGGGTATCTTTCATTTTGTCAATGTTGAGAACATACCTGTGGTTCTCTATCACATCCAATACCCTCTTTTTCTAAAAAATATTATGCAACGCCTCCTTTATTCTTCTGAAATAAAATTATGAGTTTTATATGTTACACATAAAACACAAAAATAAATCAATGTAATAGCCAAAATCCTAACCATAATCCTAAGAAGAAATAAAGGAGGTAATAAATAATATACACTTAATATGTTTAAAGATCACTATAAATTAGTTATGGTTACCCCATACATAGAATCATACGCAAAGCAAAAGTGATGCATGCCAATTCAGAAAGTCAGCTGCACTCCATAGGCAATTAAATATGACATGATATGGCAACACTGTCATAAGTGATCTGATCTTCCAAAATTAGGATTTTTTTTTAAAGTCTCTTAGTAGAGATTCCAACAAAATTACCTGTGATATTACTTTATTTACACTGACATCTTATTTCTAAAATAGTATACATTTAAGCCATGTAACTTAAAAGAGATGGATTCTAGACTCAGATAAATAAATAAATATTTTTGTGACATGAATACCCAAGGAGAATATTGAAATTTGTTCAGTCTTCTGGGCATTTTCTTCCTTGGGTAGGAATATTGGACACTTTGCAACATGGATCACATCCCAGGCCCCTATGCTCTAAATATTAATAATGCTTCACAATCTTTGTTGTAGGCATAACATTTCAAGAAATGCCTCTTAGAGAGGTTAAACCTTTCTGCCTTTAGAGTTTTTCTTGTTATATTCTTTGAAGCACATTTCTTGTTTTTGTTGTTGCAGTGGTGGTTTGTCTTTCTTTAACTTTAATTCAAGTAGTTTTACATGTTCCTGATATGCCTCATAGGGCCCATGCATATACTGCTGTATCCCTGAAGTTCTTAGTTGTAAGTTCTGAAACTGTTTTATGCAGGAATTCATTTATTGACATTGAATGTTGGATAATCCTCAGAATGACCCAGATATTTGGGAGACAAGTCTCTTAAAAATGGCGGGAAAAAGGCAGGCTATGCTGCAAGTGTCACAGTCAAATCATGTCACAGAATGACTGTGATTAGGTTGCTGCTTCCTCTACTGTGGAATACTAACTGACAAAGTTCACACCATTGACACTTCTGTCCCTGGCACTTGATGCACCTGCTTGGCCCCACTACCAGAGCTGCCCCTTATCCACAGCAAGTGGCTCTAGATGGAATGGTTCTTCTGATAAGGAAAAGAACCATAGAGGCTGGAACAAGTTCCAGTCCCCCACCTGTTGTAACTATCTATGCTATTATGAGGAAGCTATTTAATTTTTCTGGGTCTACCTCTTCATATTTTTTTTTATTAATTTATTTTATTTATTTTATCTTTAGCTGTGTTGGGTCTTCGTTGCTGCACATGGGCTTTCTCTAGTTGCGGCGAGCGTGGGCTAATCTTCATTGCGGTGCGTGGGCTTCTCATTATGGTGGCTTCTCTTGTTGCGGAGCACGGGCTCTAGGCAGGCGGGCTTCAGTAGTTGTGGCACGTGGGCTCAGTAGTTGTGGCTCACAGGCTCTAGAGCGCAGGCTCAGTAGTTGTGGTGCACGGGCTTAGTTGCTCCACGGCATGTGGGATTTTCCTGCACCAGGGCTTGAAACCGTGTCCCCTGCATTTACCTCTTCATATTTTTAAAGTCAAGATTACTTCTGCTACCAAGAAAAACTACAAAAGTAAGACAAGATATTAAGTGTGTACAAATGTACATCTGTTTGAAGGCATAGGAACATGAAAACACAGGTTGGATAGAACTACTAGGCCAACATATAAAGATGGAAAATCAGAGAAGTGAATTCAGCATTAGAGTTGTTTTCCTCCTGAAAACGTTTCACTATTTTCAGAGGTAGAGCAAAACTATTGACAACTTCACATGGTTAGACAGGCAAATGTGGAATAATAATATTATTCTCATGGTTAGACAGGCCAAATTTAAGGTACTGACAAATTTCTTGCATTTTGAATTGGGATTTAATGGTAAACTGAAAATAATTCATCATTTGGTCTCCTAGAAAAATTCAAGCTCTCAAATTAAATTTACATGATCCTAGATTACTGATGCCTCAGTTAACTTCAAGAAACAGATGCAAATCCCTTAAAAGGAAGGTAACTATACACTAGAATTTAAAATAGACCATCTAGTACATGCCAGTACCCACATACAAACATCCCACAATAAAACAGGCAGGATATGAAAAGATAAAAAAAAAATTAATGACAAACAGGGAAAGACAGAGTCATGAGGATTCCAGTTACTGAAACCCTTATAAACTCTACATATTTTAAAATGAATACATATTTCATGACTAAGAATATAGATATATATGAAAAGTTCAGTGGAGGAAAATTCAAGATCTGATGGGAAAACTACGGATAAATATCTTAGCGAGAAAGCCCATGGCTACTCCATGAATGCCTGTGCTTGAAATAGCTCTTTCTGGAGAGAAGATGTAAGCTGACAACCTAAGCAAATATGAAAAATATACTAAGAGATGTTATTGTTTCAAAGGGCATATTTTCTGCAAACAACTACTAGAATATATATGTATTAAATCCAGGCAAGGATTTGTTAGGCAAGAACTCTCTATTGACCCACTCATTGAAATTGGCAAAGGGATTCTCTGGCTGATCAGTGATGTGCCAGGCTGACATATTTTCTCCTGATTGAAGGTATGGGTCTATGCCTGAAGATGAATCTCCTCTTCGCCCTTGGAAGCCATCCATGGTGCCCAGTAGAATATTTCCCTAGGATGTAGGCCTTGAGGCAACTTCATCTGTGAACAAAAGAAGCCCATTTCCTGATATGGAATATGAGGCAGGGATGACATGAAATATGGCATAACTTATGTTAATTCCAAATTCCAAGTGTTTGCTTCAAATACTCATCATTATATCACTATCAGGATGATGCTCATCTCAAACTGAATCATGAAAATAATTCTCAGCTATGAAATTCTAATGATCCTTTGCCCTTTTCTTCGTCACTTAATACTGCTTGGCATTAATTTTACAAGACACTTGTGCGTTCACCTTAAATACGGTACTGGACTGCTAGCATTTGAAGTATATCCATGGAAATTTACCTTGTAGCTTAACTTTTGAGTTTTGCACTTATGCATGCACACACAAACACACACATACACATTTATCATACGTGAAGATCACTTTAAGCTGACATTTTCTGTAGAATTACATTCTTATTTTACTTTATGTAAATAGTACATTATTGAGTATTACCTCACACAGGTCAGAATGGCCATTATCAAAAAATCTAGAAACAATAAATGCTGGAAAGGGTGTGGTGAAAAGGGAAGCCTCCTGCACTGTTGGTGGGAATATAAATTGATACAACCACTATGGAGAACAGTATGGAGGTTCCTTAAAAATCTAAAAATAGAACTACCATATGACGCAGCAATCCCAGTACTGGGCATATACCCTGAGAAAACCATAATTCAAAAAGAGACATGTACCACAATGTTCATTGCAGCACTATTTACAATAGCCAGGACATGGAAGCAACCTAAATGTCCATCAACAGATGAATGGATAAAGAAGATGTGGCACATATATACACTGGAATATTACTCAGCCATAAAAAGAAACGAAATTGAGTTATTTGTAGTGAGGTGGATGGACAAAGAGTTTGTCACACAGTGAAGTAAGTAAGTCAGAAAGAGAAAAACAAATACCATGTGGTAACACATATATGGAATCAAAAAAAGAATAAATAAAAGGTACTGATGAACCTAGTTGCAGGGCAGGAATAAAAAGGTAGACATAGAGAATGGACTTGAGGACACCGGTGGGGGGAGGGGGAAGCTGGGTCAAAGTTAGAGTAGCATGGGCATATATACACTACCAAATGTAAAATAGATAGCTCGTGGGAAGCAGCAGCATAGCACAGGGAGATCAACTCGGTGCTCTGCGATGACCTAGAGGGGGGGAATAGGGAGGTTGGGAGGGAGGCTCAAGAGGGAGGGGATATGGGGATTATGCATACATATGGCTGATTCACTTTGTTGTACAACAGAAACTAACACAGTATTGTGAAGCAATTATACTCCAATAAAGATGTATTAAATAAATAAATAAATACACTTTTAAATAAAATTTTTCATTTTAAAAAAGCTATATTGTTTAAAATGTGTTTGGTAAAAAATAATGTAGAAATGAATTTTATACAAAAATTCAAGTTATCTCATTTTTGACTACAATTAAGAATACTGTTTTCTTTAATATTATTTTTTAATAGATCTTTATTGGAGTATAATTGCTTCACAATACTGTGTTAGTTTCTGTTGCACAACAAAGCAAATCAGCCATATGCATACACATGTCCCCATATCCCCTCCTTCTTGAGCCTCCCTCCCAATCTCCCTATCCCACCCCTCTAGGTCATCGTAAAGCACCAAGCCAATCTCCATGTGCTACGCTGCTGCTTCCCACCAGCCAACTATTTTACATTCGGTAGTGTATATATGTTGATGCTACTCTCACTTTGCCCCAGCTTCGCCCTCCCACCCCATATCCTCAAGTCCATTCTCTGTGTCTACTTCTTTATTCCTGCCCTGCAAATAGGTTCATCAGTACCATTTTTTTTTTTTTTTTAGATTCCATATATATGCGTTAGCATACAGTATTTGTTTTTTACTTTCTGACTTACTTCACTATGTATGACAGACTCTATGTCCATCCACCTCACTACAAATAACTCAATTTCATTTCTTTTTATGGCTGAGTAATATTCCATTGTATATATGTGCCACATCTTCTTTATCCATTCATCTGTTGATGGACATTTACGTTGCTTCCATGTACTGGCTATTGTAAATAGTGCTACAATGAACACTGTGGTACATGTCTCTTTTTGAATTATGGTTTTCTCAGGGTATATGCCAAGTACTGGGATTGCTGGGTCATATGGTAGTTCTATTTTTAGTTTTTTAAGGAACCTCCATACTGTTTTCCATAGTAGTTGTATCAATTTACATTCCCACCAACAGTGCAGGAGGCTTCCCTTTTCACCACACCCTTTCCAGCATTTATTGTTTCTAGATTTTTTGATAATGGCCATTCTGACTGGCATGAGATGATGCCTCATGGTAGTTTTGTATTTGCATTTCTCTAATAATTAGTGATGTTGAGCATCTTTTCATGTGTCTCTTGGCCATCTGTATGTCTTCCTTGGTGAAATGTCTATTTAGGTCTTCCACCCATTTTTAAACTGGATTGTTTGTTTTTTTAATATTGAGCTCCATGAGCTGTTTGTATATTTTGGAGATTATTCCTTTGTCTGTTGTTTCATTTGCAAATATTTTCTCCCATTCTGAGAGTTGTCTTTTTGTCTTGTTTATGGTTTCCTTTGCTGTACAAAAGCTTTTAAGTTTAAGTCTCATTTGTTTATTTTTGTTTTTATTTCTGTTACTCTAGGAGATGGGTCAAAAAAGATCTTGCTGTGGTTTATGTCAAAGAGTGTTTTTCCTATGTTTTCCTCTAAGAGTTTTAGTGTCTGGTCTTAAGTCTTTAATCCATTTGGAGTTTATTTTTGTGTATGGTGTTAGGTAGTGTTCTAATTTCATTCTTTTACATGTAGCTGTCCAGTTTTTCCAGCACCACTTATTGAAGAGGCTGTGTTTTCTCCATTGTATGTTCTTGCCTCCTTTGTAGTAAATTAGGTGCCCATATGTGTGTGGGTTTATCTCTGGGCTTTCTATCCTGTACCATTGGTCTATATTTCTGTTTCTGTGCCAGTACCATACTGTCTTGATTACTGTAGCTTTGTGGTATAGTTTGAAGTTGGGAAGCCTGATTCCTCCAACTCCATTTTCCTTTCTCAAGATTGCTTTGGCTATTCAGGGTCTTTTGTGTTTCCACACAAATTGTAAATTATTTTGTTCTAATTCTATGAAGAATGCCATTGGTAGTTTGACAGGGATTGCATTGAAGCTGTAGATTGCTTTGGGTAGTATAGTCATTTTCACAATATTGATTCTTCCAATCCAAGAGCATGGTATATTTCTCCATCTGTGTATGTCATCTTTGATTTCTTTCATCAGTGTTTTATAATTTTCTGAGTATAAGTCTTTCACCTCCTTAGGCAGGTTTTTTCCTAGGTATTTTATTCTTTTTGTTGCAATGGTAAATAGGAATGTTTCCTTAATTTCTTCTTCTGATTTTTTGTTGTTAGTGTATAGGACTGCCAGAGATTTCTGTGCATTAATTGTGTATCCTTCAACCTTACCAAATTCTTTGATTAGTTCTAATAATTTTCTGGTGGCATCTTTAGGATTTTCTATGTATAGTATCATGTCATCGGCAAACAGTGACAGTTTTACTTCTTCTTTTCCCATTTGTAGTCCTTTTATTTCTTTTTCTTCTTTGACTACTGTGGCTAGGACTTCCAAAACTATGTTGAATAAGAGTGGCAAGAGTAGACATCCTTCTCTTGCTCCTGAGCTTAGTGGAAATGCTTTCAGTTTTTCACCATTGAGTATGATGCTTGCTGTGAGTTTGTCATATATGGTCTTTATTATGTTGAGGTAGGTTCCCTCTATGCCCACTTTCTGGAGAGTTATTATCATAAATAGGTGTTGAATTTTGTCAAAAGATTTTTCTGCATCTATTGAGATGATCATATGGTTTTTATTCCTTAATTTGTTAATGTGGTGTATCCATTGATTGATTTGCATATATTGAAGAATCCTTGCATCCCTGGAATAAATCTCACTTGATCATGGTGTATGATCCTTTTAATGTGCTGTTGGATTCTGTTTGCTAGTATTTTGTTGAGGATTTTTGCATCTATATTCATCAGTGATATTGGTCTATAATTTTCTTTTTTTGTGATATCTTTTTCTGGTTTGGTATCAGGGTGATGGTGGCTTTGTAGAATGAATTTGGGACTGTTTCTCCCTCTGCAATTTTTTTGGAAGAGTTTGAGAAGGATTGGTGTTACCTCTTCTCTAAATGTTTGATAGAAATTGCCTGTGAAGCCATCTGGTCCTGGACTTTTGTTTGTTGGAAGATTTTTAATTATGGTTTCAATTTCATTACTTGTGATAGGTCTCTTTATATTTTCTAATTCTTCCTGGTTCAGTCTTGGAAAATTGTACCTTTCCAAGAATTTGTCCATTTCTTCGTGGTTGTCCAATTTATTGGCATATAGTTGTCTGTAGTAGTCTCTTATAAATCTTTGTATTTCTACAGTGTTGTTGTGATTTCTCCTTTTTCATTTCTAATTTTATTGATTTGCATCCTCTCCTTTCTTTTTCTTGATGAGTCTGGCTAAGGGTTTACCGATTTTGTTTATCTTTTGTTTATCAAAGAACTAGCTTTTAGTTTTATTGGTCTTTGCTATTGTTTTCTTTGTTTCTATTTCATTTATTTCTGCTCTGATCTTTATGATTTCTTTCCATCTACTGACTTTGGGATTTCTTTGTTTTTCTTTCTCTAGTTGTTTTAAGTGTAGGGTTAGATTGTTTATTTGAGTTTTTCTTGTTTCTTGAGGTAAGATTGTATTACTATAAACCTCCCTCTTAGAACTGCTTTTGCTGCTTCCCGTAGGTTTTGGATCGTTGTGATTTCATTGTCATTCGTTTCTATGTATTTTTTAAATTTCCTCTTTGATTTCTTCAGTGATCACTTGGTTATTTAGTAGCACACTGTTTAGCCTCCATATATTTGTGTTTTTTACAGTTTTTTTTCCCTGTAATTGATTTCCAATCTCATAGCGTTGGTCAGAAAAGATGCTTGATACGATTTCAAATTTCTTAAATTTTCTAAGGCTTGATTTGTGACCCAAGATGTGATCTATCCTGGAGAATGTTCCATGTGCACTTGAGAAGAAAGTGTATTCTGCCACTTTTGGGTGGAATGTTCTATAAATATCAATTAGATCTATCTGGTCTATTGTGCCATTTAAAGCTTGTGTTTCTTTATTTATTTTCTGTTTGGATGATCTGTCCATTGGTGTAAGTGAGGTGTTAAAGTCCCTTACTATTATTGTGTTACTGTCGATTTCTCCTTTCATGGTTGTTAGAATCTGTCTTATGTATTGAGGTGTTCATATGTTCAGTGCATAAACATTCATAATTGTTATATCTTCTTCTTGGGTTGATCGTTGATCATGATGTAGTGTCCCTCCTTATCTCTTGTAACAGTCTTTATTTTAAAGTGTATTTTATCTGATATGAGTATTGCTACTCCAGCTTTCTTTTGATTTCCATTTGCATGGAATATCTTTTTCCATCCCTTCACTTTCAGTCTGTATGTGTCCCTAGGTCTGAAGTGGGTCTCTTGTAGACAGCATATATATGGGCCTTGTTTTTGTAACCATTCAGCCAGTTTGTGTCTTTTGGTTGGGGCATTTAATCCACTTACATTCAAGGTTATTATCGATATGTATGTACCATTTTCTTAATTGTTTTGGGTTTGTTTTTGTGGGTCTTTTTCTTCTCTTGTGTTTCCCACTTAGAGAAGTTTCTTTAGCATTTGTTGTAAAGCTGGTTTGGTGGTGCTGAATTCTCTTCGCTTTTGCTTGTCTGAAAAGCTTTTGACTTCTCCATCGACTCTGAATGAGATCCTTGCCGGGTAGAGTAATTTTGGTTGTAGGTTTTTCTCTTTCATCACTTTGAGTATATCCTGCTACTCCCTTCTGGCCTGCAGAGTTTCCACTGAAAAATCAGCTGATAACCTTATGGGGATTCCTTTGTATGTTATTTTTTGTTTTTCCCTTGCTACTTTTAATATTTTTTCTTTGAATTTAATTTTTGTTAGTTTGATTAATATGTGTCTTGGTGTGTTTTTCCCAGGGTTTACCCTGTATGGACTCTCTGTGCTCCTGGACTTGGGTGACTATTTCCTTTCCCATGTTAAGAAAGTTTTCAACTATAATCTCTTCAAATATTTTCTCAGACCCTTTCTTTTTCTCCTCTTCTTCTGGGACCCCTATAATTCGAATGTTGGTGCGTTTAGTGTTGTCCCAGAGGTCTCTGAGATTGTCTTCAATTCTTTTCATTCTTTTTTCTTTATTCTGCTCCTTGGCAATTATTTCCACCATTTTGTCTTCCAGCTCACTTAATCGTTCTTCTGCCTCAGTTATTCTGTTATTGATTCCTTCTAGTGTATTTTTCACTTCAGTTATTGTGTTGTTCATCTCTGTTTGTTTGTTCTTTAGTTCTTCTAGATCTTTGTTAAACATTTCTTGTATTTTCTCAATCCATGCCTCCATTCTATTTCCAAGACTCTGGATCATCTTTACTGTCATTACTCTGAATTCTTTTTCAGATAGATTGCCTACTTCCTCTTCATTTATTTGGTCTTGTAGGTTTTTACCTTGCTCCTTTATCTGTGACATATTTTTTTTGCATCTCATTTTTTTCTTTTTTTCTTTTTTATGAGTGGGATTGTGTTCCTGTTTTACTGGTTGTTTGGCCTGAGGTTTCCAACACTGGAGTTTGTAGGCTATTGGGTAGATCTGGGTCTTGGTGTTGAGATGAGGAACTCCATGTGACCTCGCTCTGATCAATATTCCCTAGGGTCTGAGGTTCTCTATTAGTCCAGTGGTTCAGATTCGGAGCTCCCACTTCAGGACTTCAGCCCAACCCTGGGCTTGTGAACCAAGATCCTGCAAGCTGCCAGTTCACTTTGGGGTACCGCCCGTCTCCTTAGGCATCACAGTCCCCCACTAGCAGCCGGCAGGTTCCCTAGTTGTGAGGAGACGCTAACTCCACATCTTTCCACCCTGCCATCTTGACTCCGCCTCCAAGAATATTGTTTCAATATTTCTGTTGTAGAAAGGACCTTGTAAATTAAGAATGCAGATTTTTGACTTGATATACAATAGCTTAATTTACGTCTTCACTCTTTTTTTCAAATAGCAAAATAATTATGTTGATGATAAAATATCTTCATTTACATACACAGAATCCGTCATTGCCAAAAGTTAGAATAAAAAACCTCAAATAGTGAAGCATGAGACATAAAACACAGATGATCTTTTAATCACCTAACGCCAAGTATTTACAAGAAAGATTAATTGCAAACCTATTCTGTAAAATTTCCGTTCCCTTTGCTTCAATTTATGGCCAAGTAATCACTAAATGCTTTGCTAAATTTCCCCAGAAATTTAGCAAGAACACATGTTCTTGTTATTCTATTTCCTACTTCAAAGGAAATTTACACCAACCAATATGTGCTGAGACATAGGCTACCCACATTACCACAGTTCTATGACCAAACTGTCAAATAATCTGTGCGTTAACCATTAAGTCACAAAAGAGAATGAAAACCCTACATTTTTACTCAATAAGGTAAAGTAAGAAGGATAAAATAAGTATTCCAAATCTCTAATGTGTAGGCATTAAAATAGTTGTTCTTAGGTATGTGCTTTATACAAATATTTCTATTCGCACTTCTCAGACAGAATCTGTGACAACAGAAGTAGGCATTCAATCATTGAGACACATAAGGGGATGTGAGTCCTAGAGCTTTACTCAATAAAGTAACAAAAAGATGTACCGTAAAACCATCCTAAGTATTTAATATGTGGTGTTAGAAAATAATCCTTAGGTGTGTTTTCAGTTAGTATTACTGTTAACATTTCCCAATCAGCAATATAACCACCCAAAAAACATGCAAAATGTTAATGTTTAACTTACTTTTCTATCAAACTTAATATTACATTCTGCTTGAGAATATGTTCAAATCTAACAATCAATGATTACATTCAATCTACCTCACTGGATATATATTTATATCATTGGAGAGTTTAGTTGGAAGAACAAATAAAATTAAAGTCTATGGATGTAATACCTAAGGGAAAACACATTTCAATATATTTTATATTGAAAAATGTACTTAAAATCTTTTAGTAAGATAGTTTTTTGAGAAAAGCTTGTCTAAATATAAGCAAATCTAAGAACTAATTTGGTCTAATAAAGTTGATTATTTGAATACCATTTTATGTTAGTGTTTTCCAGTTATCTGTACCAAGTAAGTAAATAACGCCTATTGTGACTGCTCTGTCTAAACAAAACAATTTATTTACCACGGCTTCATGTATTTAAGGATGATCCTGCTGTTATACATTTTCCAGAGAAAAAGTAAATGTGATTAGGCCTGTAAATGACCTGTAGGTTTTTGAATACTATATTCGTTGACTAGGGACAAAATACTTTCTATGTTTCATCAGTGTCATGGTTAGATCAGAAAAACTGAAACCTCAGAGGCAGTCAAGCAAGGAGAAATTTAATACAAGGTAAGAGGTGTTTACAATTTTATAGATACTAAGGTGATCCAATGATTTGATGCCTCCTGAAATCCACATCTTTGTTTCATCCCCTCCACTTGCCTGTGGGCAAAACCTATGAACTGCTTCTCATCAACACAGCATGGCAAAGATGATGAAAGTCATACCCATCATTATATTACATTATATAGTACTCCATTCTGGCAGGCTGAAAGAATCTCCTTGTGGGATTAGTAATAAGAGGCCATGTTGGAGAAGCCTACATACAAGGAACTTCAGATGGCCTCTAAGAACTATGAGGGTACTTGAGGACCTGAGAATGGCCTCCAATTAAGATAACAAAGAGCCCCAAAAAGTTGAGGCCGTAAGTCATAAAGTCTCAAGGAAATAAATAATGTCATCAACCTGATGACCGTGGAATTCTTCCCCATTAGACTCTTGCCCAGTTGGGTCTCCATGTGAGAATGCAGCCTGGCCAATGCACTGATTGAGCAGAGGACATGGCTAAGTGGTGCACAGACCCTTGACCTCCAAAATCTATGAGATAATACATGTTGTTTGAAGCTGCTAAATGTACGGTAATTTGTTAAATAGCAATAGAAAACTAATATACTCTTGGAAGGACTGAAGGAACAAGTTCAGAAAAAATCTGTTAGCTCTCTCTGATTTGCCCTGGAGGTCTTCCTGGATAGAAACTACCAAAGATCTGAAGTGCCTGTAGCCCCAAGAGGAATTATTTTTACCAAACAACTGATATCAAAGCAAAATCTTGAGGGACTTCCCTGGTGGCACAGTGGTTAAGAATCCGCCTGCCAATGCAGGGGTCACAGGTTCGAACCCTGGTCCAGGAAGATCCACATGCCATGGAGCAACTAACCCTGTGTGCCACAACTACCAAGCCTGCTCTCTAGAGCCCATGAGCCACAACTACTGAGCCCGTGTGCCACAGCTACTGAAGCCCATGCACCTAGAGCCCTGTGCTCTGCAACAAGAGAAGCCACCACAATGAGAAGCCCGGGCACCGCAACGAAGAGGAGCCCCCGCTGGCCGCAACTAGAGAAAGCCCACACGCAGCAATGAAGACCCAATGCAGACAAAAATTAAAAAAGATTACAAAAAGCAAAATCTTGCATCAACAATGTTCCACCAACTATCCACTGGGCTGTGGGAGGGAAAAAATAGCTTCTGCTTTTCTTATGCCTTTAAAACATCTGAAGAGTACCTCACATTAGCTGAATGGAAACCAAAATACCGCTGGCAAGGCACTCAGTGAAATACAGTTCCCTCAAATTTGTAATATATATTTGGCATGTAGCAACAAATGAAAGATGGCAGCATAGTGATTAAAAGTACTAGCTCTGTCTGTGAATCTACTAAATCCTAGGTATAAAATTTTATGAAACTCACTTAACCTCTCTAATCTCAAATTGTGTTTTCTATAAAATATGAAAACTTTTATCTACCACATTGGGCTATAGAGAGGATTAAATATCTATGTATCTATGTAGCACATATAAATACCTCTAAAAATGTTTGCAATTATTTTTATGATTATTACTATTATTTCTGCTCTCATTATTATTATTTACCATTAAATTTCTCTACATCTACACAGTTTCCTTTTTCTGAAAAGAAAATGTTGTGTTCCTCCTGTTTTAAAACTAGATCTTTCCAGTATGTTCTCATATCCTATTGTTCAGTTCCTCTTCTTCTTCTGCCCCTTGGTTAACATTCTCTGCATGATCTTGCCACCCTTTCTAAATTCTATTTTCTTTCTCTACACTGTCAAAAGATTTAAGGTTGGTTTTTCAATATTCATTCCCTTTTAAAGTACCTCCCTATAATCTAGCTTCAGTGACTACTATTCTATTAAAACTCTGCTCTTCAAGTCACAAATTACCTTTTTCTTGACTGTTTTAATCTTCTTTAATTATTCCTCTTTCTTCCTGACCTCTTTTTAAAAAAGATTGTCAATGGAATATTTGTTGCTCCTAATAATTTTTGAGAGAAATATTAATGGGAAACCAACTACTTTCCAGATATAGAGATGAAAATATTGATAGTCCTTAGAGACTAGTGAGATAATGACTTGCCTCAATTTTAGTGTAGAGTAATATAAACAAATCTAGTTAAGGAATAAAAAAAATTAACTGGAATATGTAGGAGAAGCTTCTCCTTGACCTAAGGCTTGAAACATACAGAGAAAAGGTAAGAGAGGAGGTTGTGAGACAGCAGTGATGCATATTTTACCCTCTATCTTACTTTTTCCTTCCACAGAATTGTGACTGTTTCAATTTCTCTCATTCTCCCTCTCCGACTTAATCTCAGGATTTATCAACTCTATTGATGAGAGCCAATTCTAAATGATATCTGGATCATAAATCTAAAATGCACCCTTCACTCTTACTGGATCTTTTTTACCTTTGTGCTGAAGAGATTAGTGAAGGAAAAATGAAATACGGAAAGATTGATTGCTTGCTTGAATTACAGTTTTTGTTGACATATATGCTCAGTGAGAATCATTTTACCATGGGTCTTTAAAATTGTTTTTGTTTCACCTGAGTTAATAAATACACTAATTGTAGGTAACATATCTTGTCTTTTTCTTTTGCCTATCTCTACCCTTTCCCAGACAACATTGAGCACAACATACACATATGTTATGTGCTCAAGAGATACTTATTGAAATGAATTCCAAACTATTGGCGTGAGCTTTCTATAACATGGCAAAGTAATATGTCTAAAGGTATTTGAAATTTATGATTCATATTAAGCTGTCTCTAAACACATAGGCAAATGGATGTATACTGCAAGAGTCTTTACAAGTTAAATACTACTTCACCAATAATTGGGTATATCAGAATAAGATGACTTCTGTGTATTTTTAGTTTTAGGGAAAATTGCTTTTTTTCCTCTTTTTACTTTGTAAAAAGTATTTTCATTTCCATAGTCAGTAGGAAGTCAATCTACAGCAATTCTTAACATCCTTCAGAAAAATAGACAATGTCATTTTTTTTAATGTCATGGTTTGAGAGTTCCCATTTTTTCTGGATTATTACAAGAAAAAATTAAGTTAAATATAGGAAATTTAAAGAATTAATAGAAGATTCTCTAGAACACATTTTCATTCTTTACTCACTATTTCTTTTTTTTAGTTATATATTTTCTAGTGTTTTTCCAATTTTAGTACAAATGTACTAAATTTTGTAAAAATAACTCCAGAAGACATATATTTTGTGTATGTCTTTATGACAAGTCATCTATTGCAGCAGGGAGAACAGTCTGTAGACTTGCCATCAAGATTCATTACAATCGTTATTGCTTCACATAAAGAGGGATTTAGCCTAAAAAGTAAAGCATAAGGACTTTGGGAGCTGCTGCCTAAAATGATATGAGAGTCTGAATTGTGCAAATGCAGATAAGGCAGTCTTGACAGGACTCTCTTTAGATTGAATGTACCAGTCACTGGTATTCTCTAGAAAATAAATGACTGCATTTTAATTATCAACTCAAAATAATGCCATTTGGGATAAGTTACCAAGTTTATAGCTGAATGTACAACTTAAATTTAATTTATAGATGAACATGAGGCAAAGTAAAGAAAAAACTTTGCCAGGAACTTAGAAATTATATGGTTAATTTAAATGTAGTCATAGCATAAATCAATATGAGGAATAATTAAATGCAGTAGAAATCAAATATTCTTTCACTGTTTTAATCTATCCCATTTAAAGGCACCCTGCAAATGTGGTACATTTTTACTATTTTTAAAAATGTTGTACAGTAGAAACTAACACAGCATTGTAAAACAACTATACCCCAATTTTTAAAAAAAAGAACTGAAACTAAAAAAAAATTTTAAATGTAGGGATATTTATCAGTTGTTGGGAGATGGTTATACAGCTGTGGGCCATTCCTTGATGACTGAATTCCCCTTATACTGTCCAGTGACCACTTCATCAGAATCACATGGTTTGTACAATCATTGTTCAGATTACTTGGTCCTACTTCAGTCATAATCAATATTTGGCATAGGAATTTAAAATTTTTCCAAGCTTCTCTGGTTATTTTAATATACACTGACATTTGAGAACCATGACTCAGAAGGATAGAAATTCCTATATTCAAATGCTTTTTATCACCATCAAACATATTTGTAAACTAGAAAGATTCACATCATAAAGGAAACTTCAAAGAGGAAGAAAATAATCCTCACAAAATTCATACTCATATGATTTTTAGTGTAAAAATGTATTATGATAAAAGGAGATAGGAGACCTTACCAAAGAGCCATATCCTAAACCCTGGGGATACAGGGATAAAAACAAAACAAAATAAAAACAAAAAAGATGTCTGCTCTCAAAGCAGCATCCACATTTCTTCCCACTACAATCTAGTAGGAGGAAGCAGAAAATAATACCATGGTAAGTAAACTATTTATGATGTAGGAAACAATGTATGACTTCATTCATTTTTTAAGGCTATATTATGAAATTTTCCATTGCACATATTCTTCTCAGCAATTTAACGATATTGTACTCTGGTCTTCACCCTTTCCTGTGGTTGTTTTCAGCTGATAGCTGGACTTCTATTTATAAATTACCTGTGTTTATATGCCTGCCGCCATGGTGGAGGCTGGGCAAGGTGCTCCTCTAGCCCTTCCTTCTTACCTCAGATGCCTGAACAGAACAAGGCCAACCAGTAGTAGCTTCTCCGGAGCTGCCAGATCTGTGAGGGCTCAGAAGGGTGGTTATGCTTTCAACACACTGTAAAGGGTCAGGTGGCCCAGGCTGGGCGAGTCGAGTTTGGGCGTATACAGGCTTGGGCTTAAATTCATTTATTGATGCATTGGACACAATAAAATCACAACTGTTATCAAAAAGTTCCCCCCTATCCCCCCCTTTTTCTTGTTCTCCCATTGGAAATAGCTTTAAAAAGAAAAAAGATTAAAAAAAAAAAACCCTGAAAGTCTGTGTAATGTCCTTAGTCTCTTCTTCTTGGTAGGCTCTGAATTCCAATTTTTCATTTCCCAACACCATGAGAATCAATGTTTTGGTCTCTTAACAATGATTTTCTGCTTAATTTCTCCGATTCTGACTCCATGCATACACAGCATATGTGTTGACAAATGCTTGTTCAGGTTGTTGGAATAATTCATTTCTTTGTGTCTGTATGACTGAGGCATTTTGCTGGCTGTCAGAAAGAGACTGCCCTCATCCTAAAGGATGCTCAACATTCCTAGAGTCTTCGGTAGTTTTTTCCATGTGGGCTTCCACTACTTGGCTACTGCCTTCTTCAAGCCAACAAGAGTTTCCCACTTCAAATAGAAACTTAATTAAGTTATAGAGGCATCCACCTGATTAAGTGAGGTGCTCCCAGAACAATCCGCTTTGGATGACCTAAATATCAACTAATTTGAAACTTTGCAAAATTCTTTCACCTTTTTACCTCCCCCCAATCTAGTGAGATTTTTGCAAGTCCTAACTGCTGCTTTCTCTTCAAGTTGTGCCCCTTTAAGTGAGTTGACAAATATCCCATGAGGAAAATAATCTCCCTTCTTCCCCCCCTCAAATCTTGCTGCCTTTGTTGTTCTCTGTACCTTCAACATTCTCTTTCTTATTTTGTTAGTATGACTGTTTGTGTTTTTTAATCCAGTTTTTATAGTTGTTCCCAGGGAAAATATTCCTTCTGATACCAGTTGCTTCATCAGAGCTCGAAGCAGAGTTTGATGGTACACAATTATTTTAATCTTTTGCAAAACATAAACCTTTCTTCTTTGAAATTGGATTTCTTTGGTTTTATATAATAAATTACATAAGATATAACCTGGGGCAGTTGGGTTAGACATGAAAAGCAAACGCACACAAGCTGAAATAAACAAGTGGGACTCATCAAGCTAAGAAGCTAGTATAATAAAGGAAAAAAATCAATAAACTGAAAGCTATGTATGGAAAACAGTATGGTCTTTCCTCAAAAAATTAAAAATTGAACTACCATATGAATCAGCAATCCCACTCTTGGGTATATATTTATAGGAAGTGAAATTGATACCTTGAAGAAATATCTGCACACCCATGTTCATTTTACCACTGTTCACAACAGTCAAGATATGGAAGCAACATAAATGTCCCTCAATAGATGAATGGATAAAGAAAATGTGATATGTATGTGTGTGTGTCTGTGTACACACAAGCATATACATATATATACATATATACATAATAGAACATTATTCCGCCATAAAAAAAGAAGGATATCCTGCTATTTGTGACAACATGGATGGAGTTGGAGGGCATTGTGCTAAGTTAAATAAGCCAGGTGGTGAAAGACAAATGCTGTGTGGTATCATTTATATGTAGAATCTAAAAGGAAAAAAAAAAGCTAATTTCATAGAAACAGAGAATAGAATGATGACTGTCAGGAGCTGGGGTTGGGCGGGGGCACTTAAATGGGATGATGTAGGTCAAAGGTACAAATTTTCAGTTGTAAGAAGATTAAGTCCTAAGGATCAAATGTACAGCATGGTGACTATATTTAATATGGTATTGTATATATTTGAAAGTTGCTGAGAATAGATCTTAAACATTCTCATCACATTAAAAAAAAGAGTTAGCTATGTGATGAATGTGTTAATTATCCTGATCTTGGTAATCATTCCACAATGTATATGCATATCAAATCATCATGTTGTACACTTTAAATACAGGAAATTATATTTGTCAATTGTTTCTCAATAAAATTTAAACAAAAAAAACAAAAATAAAGTTGAACAGCCTTCCAAATTGTTTAGGGAAAAGGATATTCCTTAGAGAAAAAAGATATCTGTCAAAATGTGGTTTAAATGATATAAATAGGAAACTGTCTTTTGATCTGGCTTCCTAACATGAGTAGTAGACAAAGGCTTGACTTATGCTGTCTTCACTTTGATATCATCTCCAGTAGTTAAGTCAATGACACCAAGATATATGTTTATTAATAATTGTAAAAGGTACTTTAAAAAGATACCTAAATATACATAATGTTCCATGTAACATCAGTTGAAAGAATAACCCACCACCAATATCAAAGACACTCATCACTTTCTTGTTTTTGTGTAACCCCTCCTTCAGCTTTCTCATAACAATATGTTGATCATCTAATCAAATTTTCATATAATTCTATTAGATTAACTCAATAAACTAAGAAATAGGAAGGGTCTTAAAATTTTTTTTTGAATTTAACAGAAGTCTGCAAATCAGCATTCAGTATTTTGTTTTTTCCTGCTAGTTTTCCTTCAATTGCAGCAATAAAAATGCTTTAAAGATCCCAATTATCCATTGCTGTCACACGTTGCCAAGCTTCCAAGGTAAAGAACTTTTCAAATATAGTCAGGTGTAGTAGAAGTTATTATCAGAAAATAAATCTTTCAAATGAGGAAGAGCATTCTTTGCATGTTATATAACCTCCTGCTTTTTTTCTTACTAGACTGAAATATCAGGAATTTAAACCTAGTTTTAAAGATCTTTATCCAAAGAGCTTCTGTTAACATCTTTGGTAACCTTAAATGTTAGCAATTATAACCACTGGATCAATACTTTTCACGTTTTCTTGCTTAAATATCTACTGCAAGAACTTTAGTTCTATTATTTAGAAAAAAGCTAAACCCACTACTCAATGTCAATGTTATTAGGGGTGATTCATTAGCACACTCAGACAAAGATCTAGTCAAGTTTTGAGTACATAATATCTGCACAGAAATTGACAAACTAATGACTTCTGAAAGGGGGGAGAGGACACTATATTAAGGCAGGTGTGAAAACAAAGGAAAATGATGACATCTGAAAAATTCAGAACTATACTATATAGGAGCAGTCCATTTTATGTAGACTATCTAGTTGGAAATGAGAGTGGATAAATTAAATAACTTGTCTTTAAAGCAGTTTTGCTATAGCAAACACACCATTTTCCCCCCATAGAGTATAATGTGCCTTGAGGAAGGAAAAGGAAGGATTGATATCACATGAATATATTCATATAGGAAGCAATATATTCATATAGGAATAATTCTGGGTCCTGAGCATAAAGAGCTTCTCCCTCCCTGTAATTATTCCTTATTTTGAACATGAATTTTATGGAGAATATGTATATGTGTGTAGATATACATATATATGTACATATATTATATGAACAGAAGGAAACTTCTGTTTGATGTTTAGCATTAACATCTATTCTTCCAATTTGATGTTTGTTACATATATTCTCCATTAATTGAAACTATTCCAATAAGCAAATATTATGGGATGCTTGCACAACAGGTTACCGAAAAGAAATAGTTTCCATCTAATACTATAAATATCACCATGAGTTTTTGGAACAGATTTCATTGAAAGCAATTATTTGTTCCATAAATGTCTGGAAGAGCCTATATAAAGCACTTTTTTGTTGTAACTCAAAATCGACAGTCAAATATTTAGTGTCTCTTTAGAAACCTAAATAAAATAGAATTTTTAATGAGTGCTTAGCAGAGATGCTTGCACATATTAAGTGTCTAATAGATATTTAGAGTATATTAATTGATACATATTATTCTCCATCAAACTAATTTTGACATTTCTCTACTTTTTTGTTACCAGTTTGTCATCATTTTTGGTTAGGGTGATAATTTTTTTCTATCCTGATTGTCATATACTGTTGATTTAAGAAAAGTGATTCATAATTGATCTTTTTAATATCCCTTCCCTGTTAAGTCTACAGGTAAATTAGTCACAGGAGAAGCTAAAAATAATATCTAAACTCCTTAACGATGAAGAATTCTTGAGAATTATGGAATGATACCTTGTGTGTGTGTATGTGTATGTGTGTGTATATACACAACCATACATAATATATATATACTGTACATATATATACACACATATACATATATGTACAAATATGTATACATTATATGGATATATCATATAGTTATATAATATAGTAAATTTAGTATTTTCCCACCATCAATTTCTTTCCTCTCTATGCATTCAGGCTATCACCTCACTGAAAGGTAAAGTCTATGCCCCCAATTACTTGAATCTGAGCTGACTTGTGATTGCTTTGTTCAACTGAGTACAATATAAGTGATGTTGCATGATTTCTGTAACTAGATCATAAGATACTAACCATAATGTAAAAAGTACATCTACCCTGAGATCTCCAGCTGTGAGGAAGCCCAAGCTAGCCAAGTGAAAAAGCTAGTTGAAATCATTAACTCCTATAACCAAGAGAGATAATAGTGTCACCTATGTGGTGACTTTGAGGATTATTTGCTATGCAGCAAAAGATATTAAAACAGTATTCATCACCAAAATCACAATTCCACTGTAAAAAAACTACAACGATTTGTAGTGGTTTTGGGATTACGCAATCAGTAACATCTGGAAGTGATCTGATGACATGGCTGGTAAGAGATTTAAAGAGAATGGAAGAAAATGTTCATGGAGGCTGGGAAAAGAGATCATTATTTTGTAATGGCAGAAATTTGTATAAACTGCCATCCTTTCATAGACTAAGTATCTAATAAGCATGGATATTTCTGGGGGGGATTTTCAGGCAGAAAACAGAAAGTAGCTACTTGCTTCTTCAAGCTGTCTATGTTAAAATCTAAAACAAGAAATGAACAACAACAAGAACAAAAGAAGTGTCTGGTTTACAAGAAAACTTTAAAGGAAATAATTAAAGGGCCTAGGATTCACTGAGTTCAAGCATAAGGCTATTTCTTATCACCTGTTTCTCTCAGGGGAAAAAAAAAGTCTCAAACTGTGAAATGGAATGAAGACAAAGAACCTCGTTGCCAGTAGTATAAAAGTGACCTATGAATGAAATATGGACCATCAACAGAGGTCTCATATCCATTAAAATAATTGAAGGGAATATGGTGCAGATGCATGTCTACAAATTGATAATCTAAATGAAATGGACAAATTTCTGGAAAGACACATGTTATCAACCTAACACAAAATAAATAGAAAACATGAATATTCCTATATTTATTAAAGTAATTAGAGTTGAAGTTAAAAGCCTTCCTGCAAAGAAGTTTCCACGTTCAGATGGTTTCAGTGGTGAATTTCACCAAATAATTTTTTAAAATTATTATTTAAAAAAATTATTATTAAAAAAAAATAATAATAACTGAAAGCTTAGAAAACTATTTCACAAAAAAGGAAGGCTATTTTCCACATTATTTTATGAGGTCAGTGTTTCCTATATAACGAGGTTAACCAAAGATTTACATTAGAAGAAAGCTACACACCAATATTTCACATAAACATAAACCTAAAAATCTCTCACTAAAAAAAAAAGAAGTAAATATGTGAGGTGATGGATGTGAGTTAACTTAATAACTTGATGGTGGGAATCCTTTCATAATGTATATGTGTATCAAATCATCCCATTATATAGTTTAAATATATTACAATTTTATTTGTCCAATATACTTCAATAAAGCTAAAAGCAGCTCAAATATTTTAGTTTCAAAATAAAAATGCATTCTATTCAAATATAAAAAAAATCATTTAAAATGTTTCATCAAAATATATCCAGTAATATATGAAGAGTATTATATACCATGTACAAGTATCCAGTAATATATGAAACATACACCACAAATAAGTAGTATTTATTTAGAGAATTAAAGATAAAAAACAATAACACTACAACTAAACATAATAATGAAATACTACATTCATTCTCCCTAGGCTCAAAAACATAGTAAGAAGAGCCACCCTCTCCATTCTGTTAAACATTGTGCTGGGATCCTAAAAAGTGCAATAAGATAAGAAAAGTGAATCAAAGGCCTACACATTGGAAAAATAAATAAAACTACCTTTATGAAAAATGACATAATTTTATATTTCAAAAAGTCTAAGAAAGCTACAAAAATGCAGACAGAACTCATATATGAGGTAAAGAATATCCAGGATATGTCATACTATTATAATTTTACATAATAATATATAATTATGTATATTTTAATATAGTACTATAGATAATTATATAATATAAATATAATCAAATCCTATATACTATCAAGGAAAAATATGACGTTGAATTTTAAATGTTAAAGTATTGTGTAAATGCCACTTAAAGTAACTTCAAAACATAAAATTCTCAGAGATATGTTTAGCAAAATGCCACAAAATCTATACATTGAAAACTACAAGACACTACTGAAAGAAACTAAAGAAATCCCACAAAAACATATGAATAAAAACTTCTGTAAGTGAAAAAAATAAATATATAAAGTCAAGGATCTCCACCTTTCCATGTACAATAAAAAAAAATTTAGAGATGTACAGTATTCTTGAATTAAAAGGTTCAATATTGTTCACATTTAATTCTCTCCAAATTGATCTGTAAATTTAGTACAATCCTAATTAAAAACTCTGCCAAGCAATTTTTAAAAAGAATAATGAAATGTGAAAATTTTTATTTCTTTCTTTTAATACTTAACAAAAAGTTATTGTACTAACTAAAGGCAGTGAAGTATTTGACAAAAGGATAAATCAATGAAACAAAATATAGAGTTCATAATTACTTGTGCATATATATGATTCATTGATCAATATAGATTTCAACCTAATTTGAATGGGAAAAAGACAGTCTTTTCCAATATGGTATTAGAAAAATCATATATCCAAATTAGGGGAGAAAGAAAAGTTTTACCTTGACTTCTCACCAGAGAAAAAGTAAGGAAAACTGTATTATATCTAAATGCAAAAGCTGAGTTTGTAAAATTTAAGATAGGAACATAGGACAGAATCTTCTCTACCTGGGCATAGAAAAAGATTACTCGGAAAGGACACAGAAAGCAAGAACATAAAATTTTTTAAAAAATAATAAATTACCGTCACAAACTGAGGATCTCATGCACTGTTGGGGTCTGTTGGACTATTTGCTCTGGGGGAATCCATTCTCCCATAAGAAGTCTGAATAGCCTGAAATCTCTGTGCAGTGAGGAACCCCAACTTTGCCACATAGAGAAAACATGTGAAGTCAGAAATGCCCAACCAGCATCCATTTTTTCCTGCCATCCCACACAAGTGCCAGTCCTGTGAATGAAAAAGCTCTTAGAAGACCACAACTTTGGCTACCACCTGAGTATAATCATTTTAGGGACACCAAATTAGAACCAACCAGATATTCAACCCCTAGAACCTTGAGAGATGTCATTAAATTGTTTATCAAGTCACTAAGATTTGAAGTGTATTATTATAATAGGAACAGGATTGTAAACAACTGACTTGGTTTCATATGCAGGTGGCACAGGCAAGCTAGTATACCACACTCTATCTGGGGCCTAAAAAAAAATGCCCACAGTAACAAGGACAATAAAAATATTAATCCTCTACCTGCTCATGATAATTTGTACTTCAAAATGTTGAATTAAACTTTTTCCAGGGATAAATACTGTAAATACTCTCAGGAGAAAATTATTTGTTAATTCACAAGTGTGTTAGAGAAAATGGAAACACTGAACATTCTCTATTAATGACATGGGGAAGTTAAATTCAGAGAAAACAAAAGGACCAGACAGTGGAGGTCAATTTCATTTCCAACTTTTGACCTTAGCCAAATCTGACACAATACATTAATTGATAGGAAAGTAGGCTTATTTTAATCCAAGTTGACTTCCATCTGGGTCTTGTAAATAATTATGTATATTTGATACCAAATATCTATACCCAGAAGACAGTAAAATAATCCAGAAAAATATAACATCACTTTTCCTTTTTTTTAATGTTGAACTCATTAACTTTTTAATTGGTTTTTCTAATGAAGTAATTGTTTTTGACTTTCTGGAATAAAGAAAATATATTTTAAATTTATGCTTAAAAAATAATTCAAGTCTGATTTATCTTAGAGTGAAATTTAAGTATAGACTGTGACTTTCTTGTTAATTGTCCTTAATTTCTGGAACCAAAATTTCTATTTCTATATAACGCCTCAGAAAGATAACTCTGATATTCTATAATATATGGATTGTCAAAAAGCACTAGTCTAGAAATTATGGAACCAGTATCTTAGATCTGTTCTCTGCTACTAATTAGAATATCAATTTTGGTTAAAGTTTCAAAAGACAGTGACTAGTTGGCATGCTTTCCTTTACCTTCTGCCAATAGAAGAGAAATGATACAGATCATGATTAACCATTAGGCCAAAGTAGAGAGACCACTGAGCCCAGCCCCTAGCAAATTTATGATATCCATGTAGCACAAGTGAGGAATAAACATTTGTTCTAAAAAAGCACTAAGAGATAAAGTCACAGCATAATATAACTTATCCTGATGATAAAAATAATTGACTGTGGAAGTAAAGTGTTGCCATCTCTCTCCCTCTCTCTCTGTCTCACACACACACACACACAAACACCCCACACACCATAAACCCTTCACTTAGGAGTCATATAGTAGTTGATAGGGACATTGTTCTCAAAGTCTGAAAGAGTGACATTTGTGCTATGCAAAGGTGACCTATCTGGAAAAGCTGCCATTCTAATAACTCAGAAGACAGACCATTTACTTATGAACTTTTATCATATGAGAAGAAAATACAATGTGAAATAGTTTTAACAATAACAGTAGTTTAATATATAGTAGTGTCAGTTGATTGCTGTTGACTGTATTTGGCAAATTAGTATTAGAAAGAGCTAAGCGCAGAAATAAAATGTCTGATTTTGCAAGTAGTAATGAAGGGGAATAAAGAGAGTCTACAAATTCAGGGACATGTAAGACTGAAAGAGACAACTGCTTCTCAACCTCAAAAGATAAAAAAAATAAACAGAACTGCTTTGACCAACAAGGTTTAATCCAAAGTCAGCCTTGAAGACAGGATGAAATCAAGGGTATGTCCATCATACCACTGATTAAACTCCTGAATGGCCTGAAGTGGTAACATAAATTCTTTCAATTGCAAGATGACTCCAAAAAATAGACTAAAAGTTGTGGCATTCCCACAAAACTTGTAGGCTTTGTGATGAAAGAGCAAAGATAGACAGCAAATCTTAGGAGGATGTCTATAAGAACAAAAACTGGAAATATTGAAATTGATATAAGTAACTGATTGGATTCAAATATATAAGATATCCATTCAATTTTAGGCTAACAACTACTAAACAACTTATATTCTGGACTTTAATAAAAATAACTTTTGCCACTTTGAGACTTAACATGATTTTTCAGCCTGCAACCCTCTACAGACAAAATCCCTCAATGCCATTTTCAAATATGGCTAAGGAGGGTCACGGAAAATATTAAAATTTCCTATGGACAGTACAAAAGGCCACACAGGACAAGGTACTAGGAATTCTTTCCCAGTAAAATATTTCTAATCACTAGTAGGGGGGGGATCCTTTCAAAGTTTTCTTAGTGAAATATCTGAGTTCCTACAAACCAGCGACTAATGTATACCCCACATGTTTTCCCATTTTTCAAAGGAGAATGCAATTCTATTCATCCTGTCTCTGTTCTACCATGTATATTCAGCATACGAGGACAAATATCTTTTTTTTTTTTAAGTTAATACATCTACAAATGGAGAGAAGCAACTCAGTGGGCTGAAACAGAGACAAAGATTATAATTTGGTATAGTAAATAATATTAGCTTTATAACAAAGGGAACAAAACCATTTCTGCAAATTTGAGTTTATATCTTATCTTAGCAAAGCTTACACAGAGCCAGCAATTTATAAAACCTTTTTATGGGCAATCGGTGGAATAATGCATTAGACCTGGAACAGTAATTTGTTTAGACTAAGATTGCATTGTTCCATTCTAATTTTAAGTGCTTTAACGTATACCAAACTCACTTATAATTAGGCTTCTTAACAATGCTCTATATTGTTTTTTGAAATTTTGATGCACTGAAGCCTCTTTTTGCTTAGAAATGTCCTCAAATATAAAGCATTTTCCTTTCTCCAAAAAACATTTTCTAAGTTATGTTTAACTTTGTATCTCAGTCATTAATGAAGAAAAGTGTTAGTATAAAATCACCCTGAAGGTTTTGCAGTTGAAAGAACTGTGAATGCCAGACTCTACATTTCTATATACTTCAGAGATACTTAGACATGGCAAAGCTATTTTGACCAATTTGCCATCTATTTGGAATTTTCAAACATATTTAAGTGTGAGCTTTTGACACACGTTGAAGTTTATGCCTTGCTTGAATTCTATTTTCAGATACAGAAAATCCCTGGCTTGTTAGCAGTCTCTGTTTTCCTGATTCTTACACCCTATAACCAAGATCTCTTTGTATTATCTAAAATTCACAGAAAATATCCATTACAAAAATTATCCCTCCTTAAAAGTCACAGTAAGAATATATAGACTTTGATTTTAAGGGTTCCAAAACAGGCAGGATAACCTTCAAACATGAAGGGTAATTATATGAAATGAGTGGATCAGATATTCTCTCTTGTTGGGTTCTTTCTTATCCAGGAAAAGTAGGTTTAATTCAACATGAGGGATTTTAGAAAATCACACATTAGAAAGGAGTACAGCAGTCAAACTGTCATAGTTATTCCCCAGAAATTACTAAAGTGAATGTACACATAAGATAAAGACAGCAGCCAATGATTTCCTGAGAAACTTATTTTAAAGGAATTCCCAAGGATGACATTAATAAAAGAAAGAAGACGGAGTGGGCTTCTGGCAGATCGTTACTGTGAATTTATATATAAAATTCAAGACCCACTGTACTTATTCACTTTTGATAAATCAAGTAGTTATTGAGTTAAAATGTGCTTAAGCTCATGTTTGGAAAATAAATAAGAAGGCCAATAGAATTTCTCCAGGTTTTTATGAAATATTGATGTCTAACTTGAAGATTCAGATGAAAGCCAAAATATGAAGCCTAAGTGCTATTCATAAGGTGAAAGAAACTATTGTTCACTAGCCATAAAGAATAATATTGACATATCTATCATACTTTTAACTTTGCTAGTGAAAATTATTCAAATGCTCAAAACTAGAAATTATTTCTATTAGCGAGTAGAGAAAGAGTCATAATCCATGCTATATAGAGAGCTCATGTAAAGCAATAATCAAAAAAATCAGCAACCCAATAAAAATATGGTTGTAAGGAGGAGCTTCAAGATGGCGGAAGAGTAAGACATGGACATCACCTTCCTCTCCACAAATACATAAGAAATACATCTACATGTGGAACATCTCCTACAGAACACCTACTGAACATTGGCATAAGACCTCAGACCTCCCAAAAGGCAAGAAACTCCCCACGTACCTGGGTAGGGCAAAAGAAAGAAGAAAAAACAGAGACAAAAGAGTAGGGATGGGACCTGCACCAGTGGGAGGGGGCTGTGAAGGAGGAAAGGTTTCCACACACTAGGAAGGCCCTTCGTGGGCAGAGACTGCGGGTGGCGGAGGGAGTAAGCTTCAGAGACACGGAGGAGAGCGCAGCAACAGGGGTGCGGAGGGCAAAGTGGAGAGATTCCCACACAGAGGATCGGTGCCGACCAGCGCTCACCAACCCGAGAGGCTTGTCTGCTCCCCCGCTGGGGCGGGCGGGGGCTGGGAGCTGAGGCTCGGGCTTCGGTCGGATCCCAGGGAGAGGACTGGGGTTGGCGGCGTGAACACAGCCTGATGGGACTAGTGCGCCACAGCTAGCCGGGAGGAAGTCCAGGAAAAACACTGGAGCTGCCGAAGAGGCAAGAGACTTTTTCTTGCCTCTTTGTTTCCTGGTGCGCAAGGAGAGGGGATTAAGAGCGCCACTTAAAGGAGCTCCAGAGATGGCCGTGAGCCGCGGCTATCAGCGCGGACCCCAGAGACAGGCATGAGACACTAAGGCTGCTGCTGCCGCCACCAAGAAGCCTGTGTGCAAGCACAGGTCACTCTCCACACCTCCCATCCTGGGACCCTGTGCAGTCTGCCACTGACAGGGTCCCGTGATCCAGGGACAACTTCCCCAGGAGAACACACGGTGCGCCTCAGGCTGGTGTAATGTCACGGGGGCCTCTGACGCCGCAGGCTCGCCCCGCATAACGTACCCTCCCTCCTCCCGGCCTGAGTGAGCCAGAGCCCCCAAATCAGCTGCTCCTTTAACCCCGTCCTGTCTGAGCGAAGAACAAATGCCCTCAGGGGACCTACATGCAGAGGCGGGGCCAAATAAAAAGCTGAACCCCAGGAGCTGTGGGAACAAAGAAGAGAAAGGGAAATTTCTCCCAGCAGCCTCAGGAGCAGCGGATTATATCTCCACAATCAACTTGATGTACCCTGCATCTGTGGAATACCTGAATAGACAATGAATCATCCCAAATTTAGGAGGTGACTTTGGGAGCAACAATATACATATATTTTTCCCTTTTTCTCTTTTTGTGAGTGTGTATGTGTATGTTTCTTTGTGTGATTTTGTCTGTATAGCTTTGCTTTTACCATTTGTCCTAGGGTTCTGTATGTCCGTTTCTTTTTTGTTTTTTTTAATTTTTTTTTAGTACAGTTTTTAGCACTTGTTATCATTGGTGGATTTGTGTTTTGGTTTGGTTGCTCTCTTCTTTCTTTTTTTTTAAATTTTTTTTTTAATAATTATTTTTATTTCAATAACTTTATTTTATTTTAAGTTATTTTATTTTATTTTATATTCTTCTTTCTTTCTTTCTTTCTTTTTCTCCCTTTTATTCTGAGCCGTGTGGATGACAGGCTCTTGGTGCTCCAGCCAGGCATCAGGGCTGTGCCACTGAGGTGGGAGAGCCAAGTTCAGGACATTGGTCCATAAGAGACCTCCCAGCTCCATGTAATATCAAACAGCAAAAATCTCCCAGAGATCTCCATCTCAACACCAAGACCCAGCTCCACTCAACGACCAGAAAGCTACAGTGCTGGACACCCTATACCAAACAACTAGCAAGACAGGAACACAGCACCACGCATTAGCAGAGAGGCTGCCTAAAATCATAATAAGGTCACAGACACCTCAAAACACACCACCAGACGTGGACGAGCCCACCAGAAAGACAATATCCAGCCTCATCCATCAGAACACAGGCACTAGGTCCCTCCACCAGGAAGCCTACACAACCCACTAAACCAAACTTAGCCACTGGGGGCAGACAACAAAAACAACGGGAACTACAAACTTGCAGCCTGTGAAAAGGAGACCCCAAACACAGTAAGTTAAGCAAAATGAGAAGACAGAGAAACACACAGCAGATGAAGGAGCAAGGTAAAAACCCACCAGACCTCACAAATGAAGAGGAAATAGGCAGTCTACCTGAAAATGAATTCAGAAAAATGATGGTAAAGATGATCCAAAATCTTGGAAATAGAATGGAGGAAATACAAGAAACTTTTAACAAGGACCTAGAACAACTAAAGAGCAAACAGTGATGAACAACACAATAAAAGAAATTAAAAATCCTCTAGAAGGGATCAATAGCAGAATAACTGAGGCAGAAGAACAGATAAGTGACCTGGAAGATAAAAGAGTGGAAATAACTACTGTAGCGCAGAATAAAGAAAAAAGAATGAAAAGAATTGAGGAAAGTCTCAGAGACCTCTGGGACAACATTAAACGCACCAACATTCGAATTATAGGGGCCCCAGAAGAAGAAGAGAAAAAGAAACGGACTGCAAAAATATTTAACAGATTATATTTGAAAATTTGCCTAATATGGGAAAGGAAATAGTTAATCAAGTCCAGGAAGCACAGAGAGTCCCATACAGGATAAATCCAAGGAGAAACACACCAAGACACATATTAATCAAACTCTCAAAAATTAAATACAAAGAAAAAATATTCAAAGCAGCAAGGGAAAAAAAACAAATAACACACAAGGTAATCCCCATAAGGTTAGCAGCTGATCTTTCAGCAGAAACTCTGCAAGCCAGAAGGGAGTGGCAGGACATATTTAAAGTGATGAAGGGGAAAAACCTACAACCAAGATTACTCTACACAGCAAGGATCTCATTCAGATTTGAGGGAGGGATTAAAACCTTTACAGACAAGCAAAAGCTAAGAGAATTCAGCATCACCAAACCAACTTTACAACAAATGCTAAAGGAACTTCTCTAGGCAGGAAACACAAGAGAAGGAAAAGACCTACAATAACAAACACAAAACCAATAAGAAAATGGGAATAGGAACATACATATCGATAATTACCTTAAATGTAAATGGATTAAATGCTCCAACCAAAAGATATACACTGGCTAATGGATACAGAAACAAGACCCGTATATATGCTGTCTACAAGAGACCCACTTCAGACCTATGGACACATACAGACTGAAAGTGAGGGGATGGAATAAGATATTCCATGCAAATGGAAATCAAAAGAAAGCTGCAATAGCAATTCTCATATCAGACAAAATAGACTTTAAAATAAAGACTATTACAAGAGACAAAGAAGGACACTATATAATGATGAAGGGATCAATCCAAGAAGAAGATATAACAATTGTAAATATTTATGCACCCAACATAGGAGCACCTCAATACATAAGGCAAATAATAACAGCCATAAAAGCGGGAATCGACAGTAAAACAATCATAGTAGCGGACTTTAACACCCCACTTTCACCAATGCACAGATCATCCAAAATGAAAATAAATAAGGAAACACAAGCTTTAAATGATACATTAAACAAGAGGGACTTAATTGATATTTATAGGACATTCCATCCAAAAAAAACAGAATACACTTCCTTCTCAAGTGCTCATGGAACATTCTCCAGGATAGATCATACCTTGGGTCACAAATCAAGCCTTGGTAAACTTAGAGAAAATTGAAATTGTATCAAGTATCTTTTCCGACCACAAGCCTATGAGACTAGACAACAATCACAAGAAAAAATCTGTAAAATATACAAACACATCGAGGCTAAACAATATACTACTTAATAACCAAGAGATCACTGAAGAAATCAAAGAGGAAATCAAAAATACCTAGAAAGAAATGACAATGAAAACACGATGACCCAAAACCTATGGGATGCAGCAAAAGCAGTTCTAAGAAGGAAGTTTATAGCAATACAATCCTACCTTAAGAAACAAGAAACATCTCGAATAAACAACCTAACCTTACACCTAAAACAATTTGAGAAAGAACAAAAAAACCCTGAAGTTAGCAGAAGGAAAGAAATCATAAAGATCAGATCAGAAATAAATGAAAAAGAAATGTAGGAAACGATAGCAAAGATCAATAAAACTAAAAGCTGGTTCTTTGAGAAGATAAACAAAATTGATAAACCATTAGCCAGGTTCATCAAGAAAAAAAGGGAGAAGACTCAAATCAATAGAATTAGAAATGAAAAAGGAGAAGTAACAACTGACACTGCAGAAATACAAAGGATCATGAGAGATCACTACAAGCAACTATATGCCAATAAAATGGACAACCTGGAAGAAATGGACAAATTCTTAGAAATGCACAACCTTCCCAGACTGAACCAGGAAGAAATAGAAAATATGAACAGACCAATCACAAGCACTGAAATTGAAACTGTGATTAAAAATCTTCCAACAAACAAAAGCCCAGGACCAGATGGCTTCACAGGCGAATTCTATCAAACATTTAGAGAAGAGCTAACACCTACCCTTCTCAAACGCTTCCAAAATATTGCAGAGGGAGGAACACTCCCCAACTCATTCTACGAGGCCACCATCACCCTGATACCAAAACCAGACAAAGATGTCACAAAGAAAGAAAACTACATACCAATATCACTGATGAACATAGATGCAAAAATCCTCAACAAAATACTAGCAAACAGAATCCAACAGCACATTAAAAGGATCATACACCATGGTCAAGTGGGGTTTATTCCAAGAATGCAAGGATTCTTCAGTATATGCAAATCAATCAACGTGATACATCATATTAACAAATTGAAGGAGAAAAACCATATGATCATCTCAATAGATGCAGAGAAAGCTCTCGACAAAATTCAAGACCGATTTATGATAAAAGCCCTGCAGAAAGTAGGCATAGAGGGAACTTTCCTCACATAATAAAGGCCATATATGACAAACCCACAGCCAGCATCGTCCTCAATGGTGAAAAACTGAAACCATTTCCACTAAGATCAGGAACAAGACAAGGTTGCCCACTCTCACCACTATTATTCAACATAGTTTTGGAAGTTTTAGCCACAGCAATCAGAGAAGGAAAAGAAATAAAAGGAATCCAAATTGGAAAAGAAGAAGTAAAGCTGTCACTGTTTGCGGATGACATAATACTACACATAGAGAATCTTAAAGATGCTACCGTAAAACTATGGGAGCTAATCAATGAATTTGGTAAAGTAGCAGGATACAAAATTAATGCACAGAAATCTCTTGCATTCCTATACACTAATGATGAAAAATCTGAAAACGAAATTAAGAAAACACTCCCATTTACTATTGCAACAAAAAGAGTAAAATATCTAGGAATAAACCTACCTAAGGAGACAAAAGACCTGTATGCAGAAAATTATAAGACACTGATGAAAGAAATTAAAGGTGATACAAACAGATGGAGAGATATACCATGTTCTTGGATTGGAAGAATCAACATGGTGAAAATGACTATACTACCCAAAGCAATCTACAGATTCAATGCAATCCCGATCAAACTACCACTGGCATTTTTCACAGAACTAGAACAAAAAAATCTCACAATTTGTATGGAAACACAAAAGACCCCGAATAGCCAAAGCAATCTTGAGAAAGATAAACGGAGCTGGAGTAAGCAGGCTTCCTGACTTCAGACTATACTACAAAGCTACAGTAATCAAGACAGTACGGTACTGGCACAAAAACAGAAATATAGATCAATGGAACAGGATAGAAAGCCCAGAGATAATCCCCCGCACATATGGTTAACTTATCTTTGATAAAGGAAGCAAGAATATACAGTGGAGAAAAGACAGCCTCTTCAATAAGTGGTGCTGGGAAAACTGGACAGCTACATGTAAAAGTATGAAATTAGAACACTCTCTAACACCATACACAAAAGTAAACTCAAAATGGATTAAAGACCTAAGTGTAAGGCCAGATACTATCAAACTCTTAGAGGAAAACATAGGCAGAACACTCCATGTCATAAATCACAGCAAGATCCTTTTTGACCCACCTCCTAGAGAAATTGAAATAAAAACAAAAATAAACAAATGGGACCTAAGGAAACTTAAAAGCTTTTGCACAGCCAAGGAAACCATAAAGAAGATGAAAAAACAACCCTCAGAATGGGAGAAAATATTTGCAAATGAAGCAACTGACAAAGGATTAATCTCCAAAATTTACAAGCAGCTCATGCAGCTCAATATGAAAAAAACAAACAACCCAATCCAAAAATGGGCAGAAGACCTAAATAGACATTTCTCCAAAGAAGATATACAGATTGCCAAGAAACACATGAAAGAATGCTCAACATCATTAATCATTAGAGAAATGCAAATCAAAACTACAATGAGATATCATCTCACACCGGTCAGAATGACCATCATCAAAAAATCTACAAACAATAAATGCTGGAGAGGGTGTGGAGAAAACGGAACCCTCTTGCACTGTTGGTGGGAATGTAAATTGATACAGCCACTATGGACAACAGTATGGAGGGTCCTTAAAAAACCAAAAAGAAAACTACCATATGACCCAGCAATCCCACTACTGGTCATATACCGTGAGAAATCCATAATTCAAAAAGAGTCATGTACCACAATGTTCACTGCAGTTCTATTTACAATAGCCAGGACATGGAAGCAACCTAAGTGTCCATCAACAGATGAATGGATAAAGAAGATGTGGCACATATGTACAATGGAACATTATTCAGCCATAAAAAGAAACGAAATTGAGTTATTTGTAGTGAGGTGGACGGAGTTACAGTCTGTCATACAGAGTGAAGTAAGTCAGAAGGAGAAAAACAAATACCGTATGCTCAAACATATATATGGAATCTAAAAAAAAAAAAAAAAAGGTCATGAAGAACCTAGGGGCAAGACGGGAATAAAGACGCAGACCTACTAGAGAATGGACTTGAGGATATGGGGAGGGGGAAGGGTAAGCTGGGACAAAGTGAGAGAGTGGCATGGACATATATACACTACCAAATGTAAAATAGATAGCTAGTGGGAAGCAGCCACACAGCACAGGGAGATCAGCTCGGTGCTTTGTGACCACCTAGAGGGGTGGGATAGGGAGGGTGGGAGGGAGGGAGACACAAGAGGGAAGAGATATGGGAATATATGTATATGTATAACTGATTCATTTTGTTATTAAGCAGAAACTAACATACCATTGTAAAGCAATTATACTCCAATAAAGATGTCAAAAAAAAAGAAAATATGGTTGTAAGACATAAAACAGGCAATTAACTAAATTGGAGAATAGGTAATAGACATATAAAAATATCTTATCACTCACTATTAAGAATTGCAAATAAAGACATGATTTTTACAATATCAGATTGAGAAAGTTTAAATATTTTAAAAATAAACGGTACTGGTAAGAATTTAGGAAAATAGATATTTTCTTATGCTTTCACCATTATATTACTTTGTATAATCCTTCTACAGTGTAATTTGGCAATATTTTTACCTCACTTACATTTAATTTGGAGTTACAATTCTACCTATATACTATATCTTATATAAATACTCATAAAAACAAAGAAAGAGATTGTAGAACTATATTTACTGTGGTAATATTTATAATAGAAGACATACTAATGTAATTCAAAACTCTATTCTAGATGTTATAATTCCAGATATTATAAAAGTTAAAAAGCAACTAAATTCATTTTCACTCACATAAAGTGTACTTGTCACTTCCTCATCAGTAGTAGAAGCACTCTGCTCTAGTCAGTCATCTGAAGAAACGGACTACTGCAAGCTGCAGCACTTCAACAGGTGGCTGGCTCCAAGTCACCTTCACCCAGTTGACTGTGAGGCTGTGTGGGAGAAAATTTAGAGGAGGCTTTTGTTATATTACCCGGGCTTAGAAATGGTATACACCATATCTTTTCAAATTCCATTAACCAGAGCCAGTCATATGGCCAGGGAAATGTAGTCTAGCCATTGTCCAAGGACAAAAGAAAATGGGTTTTAATGACCATATATCAGCATCTGGCATATCAGTTTATATGAAATTATTTAAATAATTAAGATAGGTAAACATATTACAATCATATGCAGTCAAAAATAACTGAGTGTATAAATATAGGTTAAACTATAAACAGTGATTATCTTTTTAGGAATAAGATTAGGGAAAAGTATATGGCAAACTTCACAATCAACTTTCTACACTTGTTCAATTTTATTTCAATGACTACATTATTTTATTTAATTGTATTTTATTTCACATTTTGGAAAATAAGAAAAATTATTTTCTAGTTATATCAGTGATCATCTTAATTTTGAAATGACGGATTGGTCTACATTAAATCTGGTTATATAGGATTTTAGATCTTGGAGATAATTTCATAAATTTTTTTCTGTGATAGCATGTAGACTATAGTTGTCTGACCATATAGCAATATTCCCTATTTTATAATATCTCTGGAAATATGATATTGAAAAGAAATCTGGTTAAAGGGAGAAAATAATAGATTCTGATATAAGTTCTACATTTGATTTCAGGAAATCAGTGAACACTTCCAAACATGTAGTAATTCTAATTCTTCCATAAATATATATTTAATATCTCATAGAGCATTGCTCAAATAAAGAAAAATCCTACAAATCAGTAGACTAGTCTCACCATTAATTTTTAAGCAAATTTGGTCAAGTACATCTATATTGATGCTAGAGACATTGGAGATTTTCCATATGTAAAAATGAATTTTCAAAGCTAAATTAAAATTAACTTATTATTCATTCCAAATGCCATAGTAGAAAACAAAATAAAATAAATCAAACCATTTTTGAGATCCTCATTTATTATATGGCACCTGCAGCTAATATCAACATGCCTCTTTGTAGTATCAAGTTCCTAAAATTCTGACTGAGCACCTTACTTATGGATATTAAATTGCTCACCTCTTTAATGAAAAAACAAAAAAACTTGCACATACACACATAATAATTGCTACTTTTTCTTCATTTTGAAATATAGGATTGTTTACTTTTGCAGAATATAATACAGAGTGATTTCTGCCCTTGAAGGTATTTAGAAATTTACATTTATTGCTTTGAAATGGCGTTAGATGTGTCAGGTTTCAATTAGATTGACAACTTTTCCTGAAGAAGTCTGTGTGAAAATATCTGCCAACAAGTAGAATCATAGAATATGGGGATGGAAGGGTCCTTGGAAAACAACCATATCAAAATTCTATTTTGTCCATCAGAAATCTGAAGAATTATATTATCTACCAAATTTCACATATTTAAGAAATACCAGATCTGGACTAGAGCCCAAAGTTATGTCTAGCCCATTGCTTTTTCCCACTCTTCTACATACCCTGTCGAATATTTATTATAGTACTTAATACAATATTGGTGCAAACTGTTTTGTTTTTTCTTTAAAGAACATGAAAAGTAGTAGAAAACTGACTGAAACTGGTCTAACCTACAGAGTACTTGCAAAAAATTCAAACTTTTAATGAGTCAGTCAGTTACAACTTATATTGCAAGCATTTTCACTTAATGTATGGAATAGTTCTATCATGGAATATGACAGGCATAAGTATTAATTGACGTAATAAAAACTAATTTGATTATATCTCTGATAGAATATTACACTGAATTGACAGACAGTTTTTGAAAGCAGTTATACAAATAAAAAAATCACTGAAAGAAGAACTACTGATCAGGGAATTTAAGGAATAACACATGAGCAATTCTGATTCAATTGCTCATTTCTCTATACATTTTATGCATAAATTTGATGTAATCCTAATAAGTTTTGTTATAATTTTTGCGATGTAGCATGGTATTTGAAATATAGAGCAAAAGAAACAATCAACAAGATGAAAAGATCACCTACTGAATCAGAGAAAATATTTGCAAATCATATGGCTGATAAGGGATTAATATCCAAAATATATAAAGAACTCATGCAACTCAATAGGAAAAAACATACAATATGATTTAAAAATGGGGAGAAGACCTGAATAGACATTTCTTCAAAGATGACATAAAGATAGTCAACAGGTACATGAAAGCAGATACATCACTAATCATCCGGGAAAAGTAAATCAAAACCATAATGAGATATCACCTCATACCTGTTAGAATGTATATAATTAAAAAGAAAAAGAAAAAAAATGTCTTAACGAGCAATGTTTGCCAGCATGGGAATGGGGGAATGACCCTTGATTTACTCTAATTTTAAGGTTATTAATGTGATCAGGCAGATCACTTTTGTTCTTGTCGATGTTGTTAAAGCCACAACGTGGTAAGGTTTTCACTCAGAGACTATTCTGCGATAGTGTCCACACCACACTGAGGAGAAACAGATGGGTGTGAAATCAAAATTGAACAGGATAGAGACAAAGGAGGTGGAGATCTAGAGAGAAGTGGGGATGGATAGGTGACCGGGGGAAGGGACAGGAAAAAACAGCCAGAGCCAGGAGAAAACAACCAAAGAATGAGTTTTATGAAGTTAAAGAAGCTAATCTGAAGACAGAGTCCTCCAAGAAGTTTAGTAAAACTAAATTCATATAAAATCGAGCAACAAAAAAGTACTGAGTTGAAATCCAAAGTTATTGTAAGTAAAAAGAGCTTAAAGAGAAGAAGGTATGTAAAATGCTGTAGTTGGTCAGATCTTTTATTCCATTTGGTTACTGATTGCTATACCAAGACTACCAATGCATTTTGCTGCACCTACCCTTGCATGTTATATTGCTATATATCTAGACCTCTAGGGCTTTTCAAAACATATACTTTAAGAGAATAGGAGAGTGAAGAGAGAGAGAAAACAAATTGTCAAATAAATTTTCATTTATTAGAAAATAAATAATTGATAAAATTTATTATCCCATACAGAATAATGGAGAACGGTAAGGTATGAGGTCAAAAAGAACAATTGGTATAGGTGAGGATCAGCTGTTCCCCAAGTCCCTGAAAAATCTATTAGCTTTAATTTGCTTTATTTGAGCGAGGTAGAAAAGTTTGAATTCCAGCATCTTTCATGATACTTGGTACAACACTAAGAAAAACACACCGTCAGTGTACAATAACAGCTAATTAAACTGAATTTGGGGTTGAAAATTCTGGTTAAGTTGTTTAACAAGTCTTGTTTTCAACTTTGATATTTGTATTAATATTAATTTAAAATTTTCTCAACTAACATGAGTCTGAATTGTAATAAGAATTACAGTATGTTCCTATTCTTCCTAAAATAGATAATTAATTAGTAATTATACTATTACCATTCCATAAGTGACCCTAGTGCTTTACTTTTAGGGAATGGATGAAATATGATTGTTGAAGCACCATTTTATCCTGAAAAATGCTCTCAAAGTCCACCAACACTACAACTGCAACTGAGTCCCTTGAATAATTGGATACCAGTATGTGCCGATAAATGTGGCAAGATGGATCCATGGGCATACTTGGTTTACTTACACTGATTAATAAAAAATCATCGGGAGAATATAGTTATGTGCAATTCTCAAAAAGTTTTTGATGATACAAATTCAATATAACCTCTGTTTACAGCACGTGGTCTTGACTCAAGATGGTTTGATACTTTGACAATTGCACAACTCTCTCCCAAATTCCTGTATGGGCCAATATCTTAGTCCCACTTGGTCGGATCAAAAAATTTTTTTTTAGCTTATATTACTTTGTAATATTAACTATGTAAACCTTATGTAATTTTATTTCTCTTTTTCTTGTTACTGTCAGCAAACTATGAAAATCCCTCCTTTTTTTCTTACTGACTAGAGCAACCTAGAACAGCACTGCAAATGTTCCTATACTTTCATGCTTACAAAATGATATTATTTCTGTTTGGCTTTTACCCAAATATTATTGTTATTTATATTCCCATTTCATCAAGCCTATATGCTACTATAATTCTTATTTAAATACAGTACTTTCTTATCATTGTTTTACCCTAGCTTTTAATTATTGACTAGACAAATTTCTCTCCTTTGTAATAATTTGGTTATGTGAAAAGTTAATAGCAAACTGTAAAAATAACTTTATTATCTATGAGAATCTACAATCTGTATAAAGGCTTTAGGGCCATAATTCACTTACTCAGGTTTTTTTCCAAAATCTATTCTGGGTTAACAAATACCGGGTATTTGTTATCTATGGTATTTGTTATGTTGCAAGAAAACAGAAGAAACAATGTGGAAAAGTTATCAGATTATATGTTGATATTGAGAAAATATATTAAATCTGATAGAGGAAAATATAAATAATGTGCATTATAAGTTATAAATCAGTTCAACATTGCACTTAGAGCTCAACACGAAATAAATCTGGTTCAATGGATAGGTTATCAAAAAGAATCATGAGAAATACAGCTATATCCAGGGAATTTTCTATAAAAATGTGGGACAATACCTCATCTTTTCATATAGCTTATTTAATTTTTTAGAAAAATCTGTGTTACTTAACCTTCAATCTGGAACACTTAATAATAAATTACTGGAAAATAAAAACCACAGCAGAATTAGTTGAGACATACTCCTACAGTTTCAATCTTTTTAGAGCAGAATTTGCAAGACAGTACATTATAAACCATATCCTATGAAGACACAGGTTTTGTTTAGACCACATTGTTTTGGGATCATAGTGCATTTTAAAATGGGATGTTCACATGAAATATATATATATTTGAAATATATATGAGTATATACATACACGCATTGACATTTGAAAATTTTAGTCTCTTTTGATAAGAATTGAAAATCTGGCAGCACATTCTCAACCTTACAACAACTAGCTGGAGCTGAGCTGCTGCCACCGTAGACAGGCTACGGTCCCCTGAACCCTATGCATCCTACTCCTCTACACTGAGGCTATTACTAACTGTTCATCTTTACTGCCTTGATTTCATGACCCTTAGCTAGAGAGGACTTTTGGGAGTGTGCATAGTAATTTCAGTATACCAGTTCTTCTACGTCTCCCAGCTGATGCAGTAGGTAATGATAGCTGATACTTTTAAGAGAGTTCATTCTTTTAAAATCAAGACTTTAAATTATCATAAATAAACTGTCTTAAATTAAATTTCTAACAATGTTAAAACAAAAAGAAAAAGAAAAAATCTACTCTGCTTAACTAAGTCAATCAGAAAATACAATTAACCTGGACTTTTATTGCATGGACATTAGAGTTAGTGAAATCTTTACTTTTTAGGAATAAATGATGCATTCAACACAAAAATCAATTTAGAAAGCAACATAAAATTCCTGTAGGAAGAAGTCTTATTTTTAAATTTAATATTCAAATCCAACAAATACTTTATAAGTTAATCTCAAAAGTCTAAATTGAACATATAGATATATATTTAATTATTTAAAAATTAATAAATTTCTAACATACGTGTTTTATGCATTTTTACACAACAAACCTCCTGTGTATACTCCTTGAATAGCCAGACAGTTCAAGGTACAAACTTCTCTACATAACTGCCATTTTAAAACTGCTAACTTTGATTTTACAATTTATTAGAATCCAGATCATAGTTAGGAATTTCCATTAATACACTGTGCTATTTTAAAATTAGGGCCATATATCCTATTGATGTGAATGAATTTCTTATTTGAATGGCCCTTGACTATTGTGATTTGAGGATGTCTAAGTATACTTTATACAGCATTTTTAGTTTTACATTTAACTGTTACTATTCAGCATTTTAAATGTGGTCCTGACAGTACAATTGCTTCTAATCTGTCCTAAAATAGATATCTCCTTTTACCACTGAAAATTGTTAAATTTATACAATTACTATATTTCAGTACCGATACTGTGACTTACATCTTGTTACACAGAAGTCGTTTTGACAATCCACTATTCTGTTTTAATAGATGAGTTTGCAAAACAATCTACTATCAGATAAATGATGTGTTACTGCACCAATGTTTGCTTTGAACTGTGGTTTTCTGGAAAAGGAATTAGCAGAAATATTTTAGGCTTTTAAATTTAGAATTATGAATCCTTCTGCCTATTCACTCTAAGCTGACACAATCTGGGGGAGGATGGAGTGAGTGTGCCTTGAATGTCAAACTAGAAACAAGACAGTACATTAATAAATAACACAAATACTGAATGTTTTGAACTTGCGGTTATACCCCCAAAATTGTTCCAAAGATGACAGAATGATATACAGTGAAAAAAGCAAATATGCTGGGGTAAGAAGACCTGGCTTTGGATCTTGTATCTGCTACTTACTCACAGGGACTCTAAAGAAGACATTTGACTTCTCTTATCCTTGGCTTACTTGCCTTTAAAATGAACAGAATGAACAACTCAGAGGTTTGTCAAGATGAATAGATAAAATAATTAAAATGAAAACTCTAAACTCTACATTTAGATAATTATTTATTCTTTAAATAAACATTTCTAACACATTTATTTTTATGTTGGAAAATGTAGGCTTTCTATAGTTTTGTATTGAAAGTTAAGAATTACATTGTGTTGGCTAACATTTACTGAGGTGCAGCAGCCTCTCATTTAGAGAGGCTAATAAACTATGAGCCCAGAAATCTGTAGTGTTAGTCTAAGCCCTGACAATTTCAGAAACTCATGTATTATCTCTTACTCTCTCTCAGCGAAGTATCATTTATAATCCTTATCTGTTGAGGTGTTAAAAGGATGAGTACTTGTAAAACATTTTAAAATCCCTTTATTGAGTATAAAAATCTTTGCACAATTATTTTTCCCAAGCCACAGTAAAGGATATGTATGGGCTCTTTAGTTTTAAGTAAATGCTCTGAATAACCCAGATTTGTGTAATTATAACAGCTGACTGGTTAATGCAAATTCCATTCTTTTAATGTTTATTGATAGAGATTTTTATACCACAAAGTGAACAGAATTGGTATAACCAAACTGGGTTACAAATGATAAGGCTCAATGTGGTTATTTACAAAGTAATCTGAAAAAAATTTCCTTGTTAAGTTACACTACAGGTGTCTCTTTTTCCTGATCCTAACATTTAGAACTAAAATTATAATATGCAACAATTTTCACCAGTTTGGGGACTTTGATAAAAACTACTAATGCATCCATACATTTGACTACCCCTCTCCATCCCTTTGCTATTCATAGAAACCCTTGATTACTTACAGTTAAAAAAATGAATACATTAAAAATAGATCATAATGATGAAAACAGTATAGACATTAAGCTAAAAGAAATTCCATTTTTAAAAGTCAGAATGTGAGAAGGAACTTAATAATTTTACACAATTGATTGTTGGAAAAAAAACCCCAAAAAATTCCTAAGTTCCCTGTAGGAATAATGTGGAAATAGAATTATCAAACTTATTTAGAGACATATTTCATTTTAGATTTAGAAAAAGAAAGCAAAAAGCCATGTACCTTAATGAGTTAGCAAGAATCAAACTGAACATTGCAAAAGCAACAGGAAAATGGCTTCATATCTCAACCCTGAATATCTCAATCTTTATTTTGAATGCATCATTGATGATTTCAAATATACATCATCACTTGATCATGAATGTAATTTTAAAGATAATCAGATTAAAAAGCGTACAACCTCACACAAAACCAAGGTGACATTAGAAAAATGATATTCAACTTTTATGGATAGTATTCTGAAATGAAAGAGATTAAACTGAAAATGAAGATAACTCTGCTCGTATTTCATGTTTTCTAGTACCTTAATGATCTTGGACAATCCCTTTATATTCCCTGCCTCAGCCTTCTCATGTGTATGTCAGGGATGATAATGGTTGTATCATCTAAATTACTAGATTGCTATGATAATATAGTGATACAATGAGTAATCAAGTACTGAAAAATTAAGAGTACAGTTGTATTTGATTTCAGCATGACCATCATTCATTGCCTATCAGGATGACACATTTGCAACAGTGCCTGAAAGCTTGCTATTTAAAAAGATGCCGTTACTAACCAGAGTTGTCCGCACCTTACGTTTGATTGCATTTGGGGTAGACAACTGACAAAAAGGTAACAAAGATACTAACTGGACATGAACCTACGTGGAATAAAAACATCCCTAGCCATTGTTTCAGAGAAAGCAATGAAAGATATAGAGTATGTGCCTGAACTTGCAAATATTTTTCCCATAACATTGGTAACAACATGAAAATTAATACAAATTAAATGTAAATGAAAAAATTTTAATAAAATAGCACTTACTGTTGCAGTTTTTAAATATGTGTATATTTGTGCATACAGATATATACACATACATATTAATAGGTATATGAGCATATGTGTGTATGTATATATGTGTGTATGCACATATTAACATGTGTACACATACATGCACATCTGTGTTGTGTATGTCTGTGGTTATAGAGATATTTGACCTTAGGCAATTGTGTGAACTGATTACACAGTCTCTGTAAAGTTGGTGTCTTCAGGACTGATGTTCAGGCTTGAAATCCACAGGACAGTATAGAAGAGGAGATGGATATAAATTGGGAAAGAAAAAAGGACCAGTTAGAATCCGTATACTTGAGATGAAGTACACATGGATGGACTGAAACCTGTTTCAACTGTATTTGCCTCAGTCCTTAGTTGTACAGATGTACTGCAGAAGCTGGTACATTACTAATGGGACTAAATACACAACCACCACTCCGAGAGTCAGAGAGGCAGAAGAAGGACCAAGTAGAAGATAGAGAATTTGCAGAACACTGCCTTGCCCTAAACAGGTGAACCAATGAATAAACAACAAAATATTCAAGCTACAAGTGTGCCCATTTGACACTATACTGAGTGTTTAAAAATTCTTAATAAGTTTTACTTTTTTTATTGGTATATTCACAAGGATAATGAGAAACTAAATACATCTTGAGTTAGTTTTCTCTTCCTAGCCCTGTAATTCTTTTTTTATCTTTATTGGAGTATAATTGCTTTACAATGGTGTGTTAGTTTCTGCTTTATAACAAAGTGAATCAGCTATACATATACATATATCCCCATATCTCCTCCATCCCTGTAATTAACCAAATGCTTTGTGCTCTGAGCCTTATCCTACCCAAGAGGTATGTCCAAAATAAAGCACTGGTACCAGATGGGATTTCTGCTAATTTAGAAGGATCCCTCAAGTAACCAATCTGGAATGATCTTTGGAGGAACTGGTGTTACTTTGTTTTGATTGAGTTTAAATCTGAATTCACTACACACACCAGGCTCATGCTTTCCCCACACTTCAATCAAAGCCAGCAAATGACTGTTTTTGATCCAGAAATAGTAAATATCTCTACCACCACCACAGCTTTTCATTGTTCTCTCTGTTGAAGTAGCAGCTTTTATTTTGAATGTAAGTTTTGCCTTCAGTAACAATTGTTTGTTTTTCTCCTTGCTGGAAGCTAAACAAAGAGGTACATAGAAGGAAAAATTCTTCTTTGTATTTCAGTGTCATTGTGGATTCCATTCTTTTCTCAGATAATGCAAAAGAATTCAAAATAATACCAGGAAAATAACTGACATGAGGTATAAAGACCTAAATGAGACCTGGGTGTATTTACTCTGTGATTGCTTAGTAGCCCTGGGCAAAGTTTAAACACAGTATAACAGTAAGTAATCAACCATCAAAGAACACTGCATTTTAATCGATTTGCAATATATTCACTTAACTCCAACAGTCCATCAGAAACAAAGGCACTTTTCTTTGGCTCATGCTTTTTGTTGAACACCACTGAAAAAGTATTTTAAAATTAGGCCCTATTGTGTTACTATGCTGAAAGTGGCATAAATCATAAAACAGCATGTGGTTAAAGCCAGTTCTTGACAAAATTAGTCAGAGCTCAATAACTTCCCAATCTGTGTAGATCTAAGATTATTTTTCTTTAAGGTTTATAATAAAGAATCCCAGAGCACAGAAATATGACACATTTATGACTCCAAAACAAATGAATACCATCAATTGGTTTAGGCAATAATCATGTCAGAGAAAAACCTTTGCAAAAATATGTTTTTATACAAATAGTGGAAATAGTGGACTGAAAAGGGACTGCCATTTCTCAGACTCACCAGATAGACTAAAGCAAAAATTTATTTTGGCCTTACTTCCTGTGTACACAAAACTCTTTCTCACGTGTTCCAGACAACCCATAAAAAGACTCTCCTTTTTCATTAAGGCAAATTTAGGTAAAATTGCAAAACAGAAGTGTCACTGTATGTTTCTATTTTTCCTACCTGGGTCTTGGAGTTGATCTAAATATCCATCCATTCTCCATCTTTTCATGGGGGCCTTTTTACCATCCCATCTTCTCTTAGATATATTTATTTCCTTAATAAATACAGAGATAGAATATTATATATGAGTCCCTTGCAAGGTACTCCATAAAGGTATTGATTCCATAAAAATACTGAAGGGCTTCATTGGAGAAAAATACAATAGGAGCTTTGTTTAGAAGAATAACAAATGCAGCCATCTCTAGCATACATGCAGATCATTGATGATGTAGGCTTGTAACAATTTGTCTTCATGTTAAACACGGAAATAAAAAAAACGAGATGATAGGCTCTCACCCAATTTCCTTGAAACATAAAACTCTAAATTTTATTTTTCTTTAAATATTTGGTGATAGACAAATATTTTTCTACTCTAAGAATAGCAAAAATTAAAATTACGAATTCAGCCTATACTGGAAACCAATGCTGAGGAATGTTGGAATAAAGTGATACTGGAGATTATTTTGAACTGGAATTCACATGTCTCTTTTTAAAGTGGCAGGCTTTATTCTTATCTAACATCTCCTTGTCATGGGCCTAAGGTTGCTTGAAAGTCTAGAGAAGCCAAAAATATAGATTTTAAAATAGGAAACAACTGTCTTTAAATTTATTTTTTAATTCCATTTTTAAAGCCTACCTCACACTGAGGGCCACATATACATCTCCGTGTGTGTGTGTGTGTGTGTGTGTGTGTACCTGTATGTGTGTGTGACTGTGACCAAATTTGACCCACAGAATTAAGAATTTCCAGCTTCTGGTATTGAAAATGAACTATGTATAGCACAAACAAAATCATGAAACTATGACCATCACAAACAATTCAGCTTTACCCAACTTATTACAACTATATAATTCACTGAGTACACCTAGTACATTAATCAACATAGTGTACAATTCAGCCTTCCACAATTTACTTGTAGTCAACTATCTATTAGTTAAGAAAGAATGACTAGTTGGGATGAATATTGGGCACAAGAAAGGTCTGTATAGCAGATATTAAAGAGTGAGTTGTCTGCATCTTATTTTCCTGCCACAGTCAATATACACTGCCATATTGTAGAGCCATATACAGAGATAATGGTGAGCAGAACTATAGCATTTTAAAATTCATTTGAAGTTTAATAATAACATTAATGCAGTCAATCTAATTAAAGGGCATTATGTAATTCATTGTCTCATTCATGCTTCTTGTGAAGATGAAACTGAGCAGGACTCTGTGGGGCCTTCCCAGGTACAAATCCTCTCTGTGTCCCCCGTTTCTTATTCGTAGAAAATAGGCTTCAGCCTCCTAGATCTCCCCTGAGTGCTAAAGAGCAGATTCAGGTACTAATTAGGGAGGGGAGGGAATGCAGAAGCAAAGCAGGAGCAGTCAAGAAACAGTGCAGGGACGGGGTAAGGTCCTGTTTCCTCCTGAAGGAATATACATAATAATATCTTTGAGTTCTTCTACAGGAACTAAGGCCCCCCACCCAGGTGGTGGATAGTAAATTCAGGCTGAGCACAAGATTCCTGGAGCACCACCCTGTTACCTCACCACCAACCAATCAGAAGAAAACCACACACCCTGCAGCCCTCATCCCAAATTTTGCCTATAAAAACTTTTCCCTGAAAACCATTGGAGAGTTCAGGTGTTTTGACCACGAGCCACCCATTCTCTTTGCTTGGCCCTGCAATAAATTTTCTCTGATCCAAATTTTGACATTTTGGTTTGTTTGGCCTCACTATGCATTGGGCATAGGAACTTGTGCTCAGGAACAAAGATGTTGACATTGAGAATATAAATATTTGTAATGCAGACATTGTTAGCTTTCCTGTTGCAAGATGTATTCTAGTATTTTTTAGCCTTTGAGTGACACATGACATAAATACAGAAAAGTTAATAAAGCATAACTGTACAACACCCAAATCAGGTATTGGACATTTCTTAGCATTACAGTAGCCACTGTTGTGTTTCCTACTAGTTTACTTCCCTAAAAGGGTAACCAATATTATCCTGATTTTTAATCATGGATTAGACTTGCAATCATCTGAACTTCATACAGGTGTAATAGTAGAGTACAGAATTTTGTGTCTGACTTCTGTCACTCAGTACTATGTGAGATCACCCATACTGCAGAATGAAGTTGTAGTCAATTCATTCTTATCGCTATATGATATTTCGTTCCATGAATACATCACCATTTTTTATGAATTTTCTCTTGATTGGTCTTCCATGGTTCCCAAGTTTTGACTACTACAAATAGCACTGTTATTAACACTGATTTATGTATCTTGAGGAAAAAATATATGCACTTCTTTTAGGTAAAGGAACGGAATTGCTAGGCCATTGGTTTTATAACTATATATAGCTTCCTAGTACTACCAAACAATTTCCCAAATTCATCAAATTACATCGAACTACTTCGATTCCAAAAGCAGTATATGTGCTCTTATTTCTCAATATTCTTTACAGTATTTAGTTTATAAAATTGTTTTATATTTCAGCCATTCTAGTGGCTGTGTATTTTAATTTCAGATAACTTTCAAATGACCAATAAAGTTGGACATCACATTACTCATTGTATATCTCCTTTGGAGAAGTGCTCCTTAATTTATTCAAGTTTTGCTCATTTTTATATTTTTAAATACATATTTTTATTGTGTTACTTATATTTTTGAATTGAATGACAATATATTCATTTCTTTGCAATTTTTCAATAAAATTGGTTTATGACAAACATATAAAATCTTATTAAATTAGTAAGGACAGTTTACTCTTTTAAAGATTTTCTACAAATTATTAGAAATCATTTCTAGATTAATATTTTCTGTAATTAGATTCATTGAACATAGTTAAACCTGATGATCACAGGAGACAATTATCAGCAGGAACAAAAAATGACAATTTTTTATCCAAAAAATGTCAATTCAATTCTCAATTTGATTTTTCATTTATTTTACAATAATTCATAACACCTAATCATGTGTCAGACATTTCTTAAAGAAACTATACACAGGTCAATGCACAAATTCTTGTCCTTGTTATAAAGAGAAAACTCAAATCAATTCAATTAGCATGACAACTCTTGTGCATGTTTGTTTTCTTTTTAATTAGATATCAAAACAAAGCATGATGATCGTTCCAAAACTGTCTCTTTATGCCATTATAAAAAAACAAATTCCTGAGTTGAAAAGACTGAGGTCAGACTCATGTTTAATTTTCTTAAGTTTTGGCACAATATATCTCCCTTAGTCCCAAATAATTTATTTAAATCCTGAGAGATAGAGTGAATGTGAGGCTAAGGATGTAAGGACTTAAATTCACATTGATTTCCTGTGAGCAAATCATTCTTGATGGTTTGTGATGATGAATTATACTCAATTCAGAGGAAAAAAGGTTTCCTTTGCTGCTACTTCTTTTTGTGACTATTTGACAAGTCTCCATGTTACCACATCCCTGCACCAATTACTAGATGTTTTTCAATGAAATGTAACCTATCTCTAGCTCTAACCTTCATATTGAGAAAGGAAACACATTCAGCTAGAAGAAAATAACCACAAGACGAATTAAAGCACATTTTTCTTTGACACACCCAACAGCAAGGTTAGTCATAGACTTTCTGGGTCATTAAAAGTAATTAGTCTTACCATAGCAACCAACTACTTTGGCAGCTATGTTTTAAATAGAAGATGTAAAAGGGAAACAGTAAGAAAAATAGTCTTTATTCTGAATGATCCAAACTCATTATGTAAGGTGACTAAATTATTAGATGAATTGTTTATATCTATGTTGATTTAGGGAGTAGAAAACAATCTTTATTGATCAATAGCAGCAATACAAATGGATTATATTAAGAAACATTCATAATCTGCCACAGATGGCAAGGAATAATTCAGGGGCATGCTATTAGTGGATATTTCTAAGGTTTGCCACTTAATGACTTCCTGTATTTAAAAATTCTGATATGAGAATTATGATCCAGCATAAAACAACTGTCTACTATCACAAAACATATTACAGAAATGCATTTCTTATTCTCTAATGTAAATAATCTAAAATATATCAAATATTTAAAAATCATATTTTTGTAGCCTAATAAGACTGAATGTTCTGGGGTTACCATTAGTAAGATTTGATCAAAATAAAAATCATGTGGCTTTAATATCCTGATAAGCCCAAGAAAAACGCTAAGCAATTCATTCTCTCTCACTTCCTCCCCTCCCTTTCTCCTTCATTTTACACATATCTCAAATTTTTAAGAAATGGGTAAAATTTATTTTTGCATTTACTTCCTTGGAATATCAAATTAAAATTTAAAGCTTAACCATAATGATGAATTTATTCAGTGTGCTTAATATTTTTCTTTTTTGCTCCTACAATTTGATTTAGCTTGCTTTTATTTTAAATCACTCTTTTAAAAATGTTTTAAACTGAAAGCACCTATTTTGTAAAACATGGCAAAATGAGCATATATACTTATTTCTGCTTCCACCAAATGATGATAAATGGTAGTAAAGGAATAAAAGGTTGTTTCTGCTTACGCATGCACAGCTCAGTCCTCAGTCAAAGAGTCCAGTGGACCCCTCTCCCAATCTCTGGAGCTCTTTCTTTTTACAGTTTCACCATTTGATATGAGCCTGCCAATTTTAGCTGGTTTGGCCTCAAATAGCAATTTGTGCCTCCTTACGTTAGTGAGACAACTGAGTCTTGGTTGGGTTTCCCTTCCTGGTGATGTGGCCTGGAAACTGACCCAGAAAACAAGATGGTACAATCACAGGGTCACCATCTTTGTTAACTTTCTCTCAGCCCACAGCCTTCTGTCCAATGTCAGAAAAGTACTCTTTCATATACTTTATCCTATTTTTTTCAGTTGTTTACTGTAGGAGAATAATCCAGTCTCTCTTCATTCTGGCCTGCTAACAAATTTTGGAAAGTTAAATTCTCCTTGCATTCTTGGGAGAAATTCTACTTGGTTTATATCCATTATGTTTTCATATATTGCTATATTTATAACCAAATTTCTGAAAACCAGTAAAAAGAGACCTTAAAAGCAACCAGTGAAAAAAGACACATGTACAGAGAAACAAAGATAAGATTGATAATAGACTTCTCATTGGAAATTATACAAGCCAGAGGATTTTTGCATTGTATGCTCATGAGAGATATTTGTTTGTGTTTTATTTGTTTTATTTCATAATATCTTTGACTAGTTCTGATATCAGAATAATACAAAATTTCTAAAATCAGCTGGGAAGAGTTCCTTTCTTCTGTATTATTCAAAAGAGGTGTGTATGATACTATTTCTTTCAAAAATCATTGATAGAATTCATCAGTAAAGACTTCTCGGCTTAGGGTTTTCATTGTGAAAAGGTTTTTAATTCAAAGTAAATTTATTTAATTGTCCATAGGTCTATTTAGACTTTCTTTTACTGCCAATTTTGTTTATTAAAATTTGTCTTTTAAGGATTTGCCAATTCAGCTTATCAGATTTATTGATATAAAGTTTTCACACTAATTCCATTTACCTATCTACATTCTCATTACAAAAATTAGTTTTTCTCTTAAAATGCTAAAAAAAATTTGAAAACAAATAGAATGAAAAAGAAACAGGTTATAAATTATTTGTCTCTGTTTATTAACAGTATATTTAGTTGAGGTGGTATATATTTCACCACAAAATGAAGATAAGAAAATTTTCAAATATGGAATTTTAACACTCTTTCAAAAGCAGGATTTTAAGTTCCATTTATCTTATACTTTAGATTTTGTTTGGGGCTTTAGCCTCCTCTCTAATAACTATGAAGCCCAAATACTCTTAGATGTTGGGGTAATACTATTGATACTAGGATGATTAATACTTTTTTTAATAGAAAATGTTGTCTGATACATCAGTTAGCTATTGTGTAGAAATAATCACAAAATTTTACTGGTATTCAACAATAATTATTTATTTAATTCATGTGTCTCTGGATCATCTGTAGATTGGCCAGTGTAGGTGTGGCCCAGTTGAGATAGCTCCGTTCATACAGGTTGGCTCAAAATGTATTTCAACCTCTACTTGGAACTAGCAGGGTAGCATGGGTATGTTCTTCCCATGATGATAGCAACAGCACAAGTGCAGGCCCAAATGTCAACCTTGTATGAAGACTTTGCTGATGTCATATCAGCTAGCATCACTAAGGGACCTTTAGCTTTGTTCCTTTCAGGAATTTAATTCAAAGCTTGCTTCTTTGGTAAATTATTTGTTATAATAGTTTAAATTCCATGTGTCTTAATATTTATTATTTTTCTTGTCTTGCATATTTATTCCTATTCTACAGCCTGATGTAAATCTTTTCACATTTTATTATGTTTGATGTTTCTCTTATTTCATGAAGTATTAAACATGATATTTTAGAAGAAAAAAATAAACTTCAGTCTAGAAACTGATCAACTTCCCTTTGAATTATAACAACTTATTTCAGAATATGAATGCTTAGTTTAAGGAAGGAACACATCCAATCCACCATAAGCAAACATGCCCTTGGGATTTTAGGAGGCATTGCAAGAAAAATAAAATCCTCAAATTCTTCAGTAATCCATTTTATTGCTCATCAACCCAAATGAAAGGACCTATATTTTTATGTACAATTTAAACTGCTCATGTGGTAACAACTGAAATAATAATACTTAAGAATTATTGATCAATGGCAAGTGTTCCAAGTAGTATGCTAAGAAATCTGTATACATCATCTTGGGCTTCCCTGGTGGCGCAGTGGTTGAGAGTCTGCCTGCCAATGCAGGGGACACGGGTTCGACCCCTGGTCTGGGAAGATCCCACATGCCACGGAGCAACTAGGCCCGTGAGCCACAATTACCGAGCCTGCGCATCTGGAGCTTGTGCTCCGCAACAAGAGAGGCCGCGATAGTGAGAGGCCGGCGCACCGCGATGAAGAGTGGCCCCCACTTGCCGTAACTAGAGAAAGCCCTCGCACAGAAACGAAGACCCAACACAGCCATAAATAAATAAATAAGTAAATAAATAAATAAATGGATCATCACATTAAAAAAAAAAAAATCTGTATACATCATCTCAATAATTTCCATAACAAGCCTGTGCAGTTGCTATTATTTTTATCTTCAGAGATATGGAATGATTTTCCAAATTTACAAAACTGATAAGTGTCAGAAAAAGGCCTTAAACTAAGGCAGCACAGTCTCTCAAGAGCTTGTGCTCTAAACAAGATGCTTAGATCTAGTTCCATAATCTTGGGGAAATACATTATTTGGAACAGTATTAATTGTAATAAATGTACCATGTACATTTGTAAGGTATTAATAATGGTGGAAACTAGGTATGGAGTATGTGGAAACTCTATATTACCTTCACAATATTTCCATATCTAAAACTGTTCTAAAATTTAAAAAATATTTTAAAAATCAAGTCACATAGAAGTGTGTATAGGGGCTTCCCTGGTGGCGCAGTGGTTGAGAATCTGCCTGCCAATGCAGGAGACATGGGTTCGAGCCCTGGTCTGAGAAGATCCCACATGCCGCAGAGCAACTAAGCCCGTGTGCCACAACTACTGAGCCTGCGCGTCTGGAGCCTGTGCTCCGCAACAAGAGAGGCCACGATAATGAGAGGCCCGCGCACCGCGATGAAGAGTGGCCCCCGCTTGCCGCAACTAGAGAAAGCCCTTGCACAGAAACGAAGACCCAACACAGCCATAAATAAATAAATAAATAAATAAATTAAAAAAAAGAAAAAAAAAGTGTGTATAGGTATTTTGCTAAATATGTTAACCTTTCTGTATTAAAAATAATTGATTAAAAGAACCTATCACTTATAAGTGGCATCCTATTTTCAGAGATGTTAAAATGTGGATATATATACATTTTAAGATTTTTGAAATATATAAAAAAGGTTCTGATCACTTCTTAGTTCTTTCCTGTTGAGCTTACAATAGATTACAAGGCCCTCTTATGTCAGTACTCAACTAAAGTGTCTGTCAACAGGCCTTCCTTGTTTTCCTCATTCAAGCCAAACTTTTTATTTCACATCTTTCTCCTTAACTCCTCTCACTCTCTGCCCCAATTTTCACTGTGGCACAACCTGTTATATTTTATACTCTCTCCAGAAACAGAGCATTCAAACCAACTGTTTCTTCTCTCTGGAATATTCCTCACCTTCTCATTTAGCAAACATTCAATTATCATTTAGGATTAAATTGAAATATTGTTTAATAAGCATGTCCTTCTCTGCCAGTTACCCGCCAAGTAAGAAGAGATCACCTTATTATTTACCCCCCATAGACTTCTTGGCATCCTCTTTCTTTATAGCAACTGAACTTCTATTTCTTGCTTACATTCTGGCTTCTTCAGGATGAAAACATCTCATAAGACAAGGGTTGAGCCTCATCCACCAGAGGTCAGACAGCAGAAGCCAGAAGAACTACAATCCTGCAGCCTGTGGAACAAAAACTACATTCACAGAAAGATAGACAAGATGAAAAGGCAGAGGGCTACATACCAGATGAAGGAACAAGATAAAACCCCAGAAAAACAACTAAATGAAGTGGAGATAGGCAACCTTCCAGAAAAAGAATTCAGAATAATGATAGTTTAGATGATCCAGGACCTCAGAAAAAGAATGGAGGCAAAGATCGAGAAGATGCAAGAAATGTTTAACAAAGACCTATAAGAATTAAAGAACAAACAAACAGAGATGAACAATACAATAACTAAAATGAAAACTACATTAGAAGGAATCAATAGCAGAATAACTGAGGCAGAAGAACGGATAAGTGACCTGGAAGACAGAATGGCGGAATTCACTGCTGCGGAACAGAATAAAAAAAAAAGAATGAAAAGAAATGAAGACAGCCTAAGAGACCTCTGGGACAACATTAAATGCAACAACATTCGCATTATAGGGGTCCCAGAAGGAGAAGAGAGAGAGAGAAAGGACCTGAGAAAATATTTGAAGAGATTATAGTCGAAAATTTCCCAAACATGGGAAAAGAAATAGCCACCCTAGACCAGGAAGCGCAGCAAGTCCCATACAGGATAAACCCAAGGAGAAACACGCCGATACACATAGTAATCAAATTGGCAAAAATTAAAGGCAAAGAAAAATTATTGAAAGCAGCAAGGGAAAAATGACAAATAACATACAAGGGAACTCCCATAAGGTTAACAGCTGATTTCTCAGCAGAAACTCTACAAGCCAGAAGGGAGTGGCATGATATACTTAAAGTGATAAAAGGGAAGAACCTACAACCAAGATTACTCTACCTGGCAAGGATCTCATTCCGATTCGATGGAGAAATCAAAAGCTTTACAGACAAGCAAAAGCTAAGAGAATTCAGCACCACCAAACCAGCTCTACAACAAATGCTAAAGGAACTTCTCTAAGTGGGAAACACAAGAGAAGAAAAGGACCTACAAAAACAAACCTAAAACAATTAAGAAAATGGTCACAGGAACATACATATCGATAATTACCTGAAACGTCAATGGATTAAATGCTCCAACCAAAAGACACAGGCTTGCTGAATGGATACAAAAACAAGACCCATATATATGCTGTCTACAAGAGACCCACTTCAGACCTAAGGACACATACAGACTGAAAGTGAGGGGATGGAAAAAGATATTCTTTGAAAATGGAAATCAAAAGAAAGCTGGAGTAGCAATACTCATATCAGATAAAATAGACTTTAAAATGAAGAATGTTACAACAGACAAAGAAGGACACTATATAATGATCAAAGGATCAATCCAAGAAGAAGATATAACAATTATAAATATATATGCACCCAACATAGGAGCACCTCAGTACATAAGGCAACTGTTAACAGCTATAAAAGAGGAAATCGACAGTAACACAATAATAGTGGGGGACTTTAACAACTCACATACACCAATGGACAGATCATCCAAAATGAAAATAAATAAGGAAAAAGAAGCCTTAAATGACACAATAGACCAGATAGATTTAATTGATATTTATAGGACATTCCAACCAAAAACAGCAGATTACACTTTCTCCTCAAGTGCGCACGGAACATTCTCCAGGATAGATCACATCTTGGGTCACAAATCAAGCCTCAGTAAATTTAAGAAAATTGAAATCATATCAAGCATCTTTTCTGACCACAATGCTATGAGATTAGAAATGAATTACAGGGAAAAAAACGTAAAAAAAAAAACACATGGAGGCTAAACAATACGTTACTAAATAATGAAGAGATCACTGAAGAAATCAAAGAGGAAATCAAAAAATACCTAGAGACAAATGACAATGAAAACACGACGACCCAAAACCTATGGGATGCAGCAAAAGCAGTTCTAAGCGGGAAGTTTATAGCTATACAAGCCTACCTCAAGAAAAAAGAAAAATCTCAAATAAACAATCTAATCTTACACCTAAAGGAACTAGAGAAAGAAGAACAAACAAAACCCAAAGTTAGCAGAAGGAAAGAAATCATAAAGATCAGATGAGAAATAAATGAAATAGAAACAAAGAAAACAATAGCAAAGATCAATAAAACCAAAAGCTGGTTCTTTGAGAAGATAAACAAAATTGATAAACCATTAGCCAGACTCATCAAGAAAAAGTGGGAGAGGACTCAAATCAATAAAATTAGAAATGAAAAAGGAGAAGTTACAACAGACACCGCAGAAATACAAAGCATCCTAAGAGACTACTACAAGCAACTCTATGCCAATAAAATGGGCAACCTGGAAGAAATGGACAAATTCTTAGAAAGGTATAACCTTCCAAGACTGAACCAGGAAGAAATAGTAAATATGAACAGACCAATCACAAGTAATGAAATTAAAACTGTGATTAAAAATATTCCAACAAACAAAAGTCCAGAACCAGATGGCTTCACAGGTGAATTCTACCAAACATTTAGAGAAGAGCTAACACCCATCCTTCTCAAACTCTTCCAAAATATTGCAGAGGAAGGAACACTCCCAAACTCATTCTATGAGGCCACCATTGCCCTGATACCAAAACCAGACAAAGATGTCACAAAGAAAGAAAACTATAGGCCAATATCACTGATGAACATAGATGCAAAAATCCTCAACAAAATACTAGCAAACAGAATCCAACAGCACATTAAAAGGATCATACACCAAGATCAAGTGGGATTTATCCTAGGGATGCAAGGATTCTTCAATATATGCAAATCAATCAATGTGACACACCATATTAACAAATTGAAGAATTAAAAACCATATGATCATCTCAATAGATGCAGAAAAAGCTTTTGACAAAATTCAACACCCATTTATGATAAAAACTCTCCAGAAAGTGGGCATAGAGGGAACCTACCTCAACATAATAAAGGCCATATATGACAAACCCACAGCAAACATCATTCTCAATGGTGAAAAACTGAAACCATTTCCTCTAAGATCAGGAAAAAGACAAGGATGTCCACTCTCACCACTATATTTCAACATAGTTTTGAAGTCCTAGCCACAGCAATCAGAGAAGGAAAAGAAATAAAAGGAATACAAATTAGAAAAGAAGTAAAACTGTCACTGTTTGCAGATAACATGATACTATATATAGAGAATCCTAAAGGTGTCACCAGAAAACTACTAGAGCTAATCTATGAATTTGCTAAAAGTTGCAGGATACAAAATTAATGCACAGAAATCTCTTGCATTCCTATACACTAATGATGAAAAATCTGAAAGAGAAATTAAGCGAACACTCCCATTTACCATTGCAACAAAAAGAATAAAATACCTAGGAGTAAACCTACCTAGGGAGACAAAAGACCTGTATGCAGAAAACTATAAGACACTGATGAAAGAAATTAAAGGTGATACCAACAGATGGAGAGATATACCATGTTCTTGGATTGGAAGAATCAATATTGTGAAAATGACTATACTATCCAAAGCAATCAACAGATTCAATGCAATCCCTATCAAATTACCAATGGTAGTTTTTATGGACCTAGAACAAATATTTTAAAATTTGTATGGAGACACAAAAGACCCCAAATAGCCAAAGCAGTCTTGAGGGAAAAAAACGGAGCTGGAGGAATCATACTCCCTGACTTCAGACTATACTACAAAGCTACAGTAATCAAGACAATATGGTACTGGCACAAAAACAGAAACATAGATGAATGGAACAAGATAGAAAGCCCAGAGATAAAGCCAAACACCTATGGTCAACTAATCTATGACAAAGGAGGCAAGGATATACAATGGAGAAAAGACAGTCTCTTCAATAAGTGGTGCTGGCAAAACTGGACAGCTACATGTAAAAGAATGAAATTAGAACACTCCCTAACACCATACACAAAAATAAACTCAAAATGGGTTACAGACCTAAATGTAAGACCGGACACTACAAAACTCTTAGAGGAAAACATAGGAAGAACACTCTTTGACGTAAATCACAGCAAGATCTTTTTTGATCCACCTCCTAGAGTAATGGAAATAAAAACAAATGGGACCTAATAAAACTTAAAAGCTTTTACACAGCAAAGGAAACCATAAACAAGACGAAAAGCCAACCCTCAGAATGGGAGAAAATATTTGCAAACGAATCATCGGACAAAGGATTAATCTCCAAAATATATAAACAGCTCATGCAGCTCAATATTAAAGAAACAAACAACCCAATCCAAAAATGGGCAGAAGAACTAAATAGACAATTCTCCAAAGAAGACATACAGATGGCCAAGAAGCACATGAAAAGCTGCTCAACATCACTAATTATTAGAGAAATGCAAATCAAAACTACAATGAGGTATCACATTACACCAGTTAGAATGGGCACCATCAGAAAATCTACAAACAACAAACGCTGTAGAGGGTGTGGAGAAAAGGGAACCCTCTTGCACTGTTGGTGGGAATGTAAATTGATACAGCCACTATGGAGATCAGTATGGAGGTTCCTTAAAAAACTAAAAATAGAATTACCATATGATCCAGCAATCCCACTACTGGGCATATACCCAGAGAAAACCATAATTCAAGAAGACACATGCACCCCAATGTTCATTGCCACACTATTTACAATAGCCAGGTCATGGAAGCAACCTAAATGCCCATCGACAGAGGAATGGATAAAGAAGATGTGGTACATATATACAATGGAATATTACTCAGCCATAAAAAGGAACGAAATTGCGTCATTTGTTGAGACGTGGATGGATCTAGAGACTGTCAAACAGAGTGAAGTAAGTCAGAAAGAGAAAAACAAATATTGTATATTAACGCATGTATTTGGAACCTAGAAAATTGGTACAGATGAACCAGTTTGCAGGGCAGAAGTTGAGACACAGATGTAGAGAACTAATGTATGGACACCAAGGGGGGAAGCCGTGGGTGGGTGGGGATGGTGGTGTGCTGAATTGGGCGATTGGGATTGACATGTATACACTGATGTGTATAAAACTGATGACTAATAAGAACCTGCTGTATAAAAAAATAAATAAAATTCAAAAAAATTTAAAAAAAAAAAAAAGTTATATTTGCACAAACCCCTGCACACCCACACACACACAAACACACACACACAGAGACATGGGCAACCTGTGTCTTTTTTTAAAACCATTATAGACCTAGGTTTTGGAGCAAGGTTTCCACAAAGTGAATGATGAATAAATACTTTGGGGAGATTAATGAATTAATTACTAAATAAAATAATATACCAGATGATTATGTGTAGAATGAGAGAAAAAAAGGGTCCATACTCACCTCCATCAGTAAGTGTAAATATTTTATTTAGAAATATTTGAAGTGACACAGAAACATGAATATTGTATAAAGTCACAAAATAAATCTTAATTTTAAATTGATTAAATCTACATAATCTAAAATAAACTAGCTCAGGAGGCAGGATCAAGATGGCAAAGTAGGAAGACCCTGAGCTCACCTCCTCTCACAGACATACCAAGCTATCCGACTACGGATAGAACAACTCTCTCTGCGAATGACCTGAAGGCTGGCAGAATGGCTCTTTTAAGATGATGAATGCAAAGAGAAAAATGCATTGAGACAGGCAGAAGGGTCAGAGACGTGATCTAGTCAGGACACATACCCCTGGTGTGTGACCCAAAAGTGAAAAGGGATATCACAACCTCAGAGAACCTCCCTAAGGAGCAAGGGATTCAAGCCCCATGTAAGGCACCCCAACCCTAGGGACCAACATTGGGAAAATAAGCCCCCTTAACCAGTTTTGAAAACCAGCAGGGCTTACAACAGGGAGAATAGGAGGGCTATATGAAACCAAGACTCCACTCTTAAAGGACTCAGGTACAAACTTACTCTGAGTCCCAGCACATAGGCGGCAGATTAAAAAGCACTTGGTGCACTAGCTTGTCTGCCAAGACAACCCCAGCATGTCCGCCAAGACAACCCCAGCATGTCCCAGCCTGTGCTGGGCTCCAGCTCCAATACCTCCCAACAAAGCAGCGGCCCATGGCAAACCCAGAGAGAAGCCCTGGCTGGTGCCAGGCTCAGGCTCCAGTCCCAAGCAAGGTAGTGATTCTCAGTGTGTCCTGGGAAAAGAACTGGCCCATGCGCATTTAAGCTGCAGCCCTCCCGCCAAAGTCTATGCACATGCAGTCTGCATAGGGACCCTCCCACAAAAGGACACACCTTCAATATTGGGAGAGGTAACTGATTCACCTAATTTATAGAGACAAACATAAAAAGTCAAACAAAATGAGAGAAATATGTTCCAAATAAAAGAATAAGATAGAACCCCAGAAAAAAACACACTAATGAAAGAGAGATAACTAATTCATCTGATAAGAGTTCAGAACAACACTGAAAACTATGAGACACTGATGAAAGAAAGTAAAGAAAACAAAAATAAATAGGAAGATACACCATGCTCATGGATCAGAAGTATTAATATTGGTAAAATGTCCATATTACCTAGGAAAATCTACATATTCAATGCAATCCTTACTAAAATACCCATGGTATTTTCACAAACCAGAACAATAATCCAAAATGTATATGGAACCACAGAAAACTGGAAATAGCCAAAGCCATCTTGAGAAAGAAAAACAAAGCAGGAGTATCATGCTCCCTGACTTCAAACTATACTACAACGCTATAGTAATCAAAACAGTGTGTTACTGCACAAAAACAGACCCATAGATTAATTGAACCAATAGCCCAGAAATAACCCCAGGCACATATGGCCAATTAATCTACAACAAAGGAGGGAAGAATACACAATGGGGATAAGATAACCTTTTCAGTAAATGGTGCTGAGAAAACTGGACAGCTACATGTAAAAAAAATGAAATTAGACTATTCTCAGTCACCATATACAAAAACAAAATCAAAATGGATTAAAGAATTAAATGTAAGACATGAAACCATAAAACTCCTAGAAGAAAACATAGGCAGTATGCACTTTGACACTGGTCTTAGCAACGTGTTTTTTGGATTTGTCTCCTCAGGTGAGGGAAACAAAAACCAAAAAAAACAAATGGGACAACATCAAACTAAAAAGCTCTTGCACAGTGAAGGAAATCATCAACAAAACAAAAAGGCAACCTACTGAATAGAAGATATTTGCAAACAATATGACATTATTATTTATATATAAAGACATTATATATATTAATATATATGTATACACTATCTCTTCTCTCTATAGGAAGATATTTATGTTATATATAACTGTATAATATATTGTCATATAATGCAATGTATATTATATGTTGTATATGTTTATTATAAGTCTATATGTAATATTATCTATATATTTATTATATATTTATACATCATATATTTACATATGTAAATATCTATCTATGCTATATATATGTAATGCTTTAGGTAATGCACTATAAATAGATATGCATATAATCATATATTCAATAACTCTGCATTTGATGACTTCTAAGCTACATTTCTCTGCCATTTCTTCCAAATACACAGTGAGATGTTCATCTATCTGTACAGTCTTTCCAAGGCTTCCCTTAAGTTATACAAGTTTCTCGTGTCATATAAAAAAAAAAAAGCTTGGCAGATCTGCTAAAATCTCATGAATTATGGCCTAAACTTTACGACTTATCTCTAACTCACTCCAATGATTTGTCACATCAGACTTTTAATTTTCATTTTATAAACGGAAGTCCTAAAATGTATGTTAGATGGGATTTTGACCTGTGTACATATAAAATATTTTATTTCATGGTGTACTGGAAAGGAAATGAAAGCCATACTGGTAATGTGCAAAAGGAATTCTGGGAAGATGGCAGTTCAAAAGTACATCCCTGAGCCACTCTCCTTCCCAAGGATGCATCTCTTAGATGGCTAAAACCCTGGGGACGTATGATGTAGCTTCCCTGAATGGACTCATAAGACTAATTCTGAGGCATTATAAGGCGGGAGAGCACAGTTCTCTGATGGATTCTACCTCTCCTCTTCTAGAGGCAAATGGTTTTCACTTCAGTCATTACAAGTTCTTCCTTCTCAACATATTCCTATCTGGGGTCTCAGGAGTCTACTAAAATCTCAGTAGTTTCAAGCATTTGACAACAGTAAGCAAAGGAGTAGGTTTGTTTTGGTGTGTTTGTTTATTTTTCTTTTTATAACATGATATCCCTAATTTAGAGAACATAAAAGGAATATTGAACTCCGCAAATTTCTTGAGGAGAGTTAGAGGATAATGGAAGGGAAAAAAATCTTGAAAATTTCCCATTTTATAATAATAATTTATAAGAACTTACCATTCTCTGATAATTTTTAATATTTAGTAAATTATGATATCTTAAGTAAAAATTATTGCTTTACTAGCATTTACTGAGAACTCTTCAATAATATATTTTAAAAGTCTGGTTGCACTAAACACATGGAAAAGTTGCATATTTTGTTTCTTGTTAAGTACACAAGCATATAGTTAGATTTCCATTATTCTTTAGAAGAATGCTATTTACCAGTGCTTATCAGAATTCTTGGGTTAGTTATGATCTTTATTTTCTTTCTGTTCATATTCATTTTATTATAAATTAAAAATATTTAACTTCACCGTAATTAGTCGAGCCTATGTTATATGGTGAGGTATATTTACATGAATGCTATATTTGGCCTACTTCAAATATTTAAGGCATATATGTACTGAAACTCAAATGTGAATCATAAATACTTATATTTCTAAAGAAGTTATAAACATTTCCCCCAATATTTCCTATACACAAAAATAAACTTCATAGATGATATATTGATATACTTTCTGTTAATTAGATACTATAGATACTGTTAGACACTGGAAAATAAAATGGCAATATGAGGATCTTTATAGTGTTGCAACTATTTAGTATCTTGGCTGTCATGGTGGATACTTGAACCTACACAAATTATAACTGAATAGAATTTAATTCACACACACACACACACTCATACACACCAGTAAAAGTAAACCTGGGAAAATCAGAACACTTATTTTGCATTCTGAAAAATACTCTTACTATAATACTGATATTAAACATAAAGGAGTATTACGGCACAAACACATTGTCTGAAATCCTCTTTTTACATTGTTTCCAATGAGGGATACATTCCATTGTTTTTGGCAATACATTTATTGCTTATTTTATGTGTTCTCTCATTTTAATAAACTGTTTTTTTTTAAGAAGATGACATTTCAACAATATATCACAGTATTTAAAGAGTTTTGTCAAAAGAATCAAACTCCTCTCATGTTTTGAAAGCAGCCAAATAAAGAAAATTACAGGAAAAACACATACCGCTATGTTCCTATACAGGCACTCTAAATTACCTCTGGAAGGAGCTCCCAATTTGGATTGTACAACCAGTTCTCAAATCTAATACATTGATGAAATGTGCATATATATTAAATACTTTGATATATGTGTAGAGGAATGTGAAAAGGATGTGAACAAAGAATCAGGGGCCTGTTGCCAAAAAGTAGACATTGAATCAATGTACTTCACTCACGTAGTTTTGTTTTTACAAAAAATTATATATAAAGAAGTAGGAACAGGAAGAGAAATGAGAGCACAATGCTTCTACTCAGACTATGGCCTAGCCAGTCATACAGAATATGATCAATCCTATTTCTATTTCTTCCTCATAGAGAGATTTAAGAAAATGAATCAGCAGAGAAATATTCAGGAGGACTGAAGTTTCCCTTTCCATGGCCCCAAATCAGTTTGTTGAGTTGACTCTCTTGTGTCATATTTGGATCACACCTCAAAAATTCCTCTGTAGTTTTATTTTGAATTCATGTTTATTTGCTGGAAAGTGAATCAAAATTTATATCAAATGGAACATCAAATATTGTGCACTTAATTAGGCCAACCAACAAATTTAAGGTAAATTAACTTACTCCAATGTTGCATTTCTGGAGAGATTTTTAAGGCTCAAATCTATCACATTTTACATGATATTTATGATACCTAAAAAGGATAAGTGACATGTTTAAGATCACTATAGCCCAGGTTTTTAGATTTTTAATCCAATAACATTTCTTATAGAGTGAATGTTTAATTTCCTAGCTGGTTTATTTCATACCACAATTCAACAGTGTCATCTGAACACTCATATTTGGCAAGGTTTATTATCAGTAAAGCCAAGAATATATTTACTCTACTGGCACCTCATTACTTAAAAATTAAACTGAGTATTTTTCACTTATTTTAAGGTTTTGCAATGTATTATTATGGGATACATGTGGGGATCTTCTTCTACGCCAAAGCGTTAATGATAATTACTTTTCCCAGCATCTTAGAAATTAATTGTCAGCAAATTCCATTTGTTGCCTCCTTCTAACCCTCACTGATTGCTTTGCCATCAAGAGAATGCAACACAGTTGACAGACTGTCATTGTAGTTTTAGAAGCATACAAAGATTTATACCTGGGCATTTTATGATTGCCAATAATTTATTATTTCAATCAAAATATATTCAGCATCCACTAATGACACAATTACTGTCTTAGGCTATTTGGGAGGTACAGTGATTTAAGTCAGGCTGCTAGAATTCTAGGAGTATTCATTTTAGGAGATGACATCAAGTCATGTTCTTGAATTAGTACAACAAAAGACAATTGCAGTTGTATGTTATCTGATTGATAACAAAAGGTATTTTAGGAATCTGGAGAAGGTTTTTGCAGGGAATCTTTTCCATTTCAAAGGAATAGAAGAGACACTGAAAAGTGGATACAGAAGTTAGTTTTCAAACATATGTATGATTATATTGGATAGGGATGAATAGGGAAGGCATTGCAGAATGTTAGGTGGATGACTGATATGTGCAATGTCAGAAAAGGAAAGGGTATTTTTAGAATCTCTAAGTGGTACACTAGGGCTAAATAAGAGTGTAAGTTCAGAAGAGAAGGGAGAAATGGACTAAAACACAGGCTGGTTTCTTTGGTAGCACTAAGGAATGCTCATCAAATTATTTTGATAGGGAAATGTTATTGTCAACGATGCTCTGTCAAGTAAAGTACTTATCATTCACTAGCAAAATGACATAGAGACATATTGCGGGAATAAAAATGATCATTATTTTGAAGAACAGATTTCATATTTGGCTCAGTATTTGTCTATAATGAATGGTGATTTAAATTAAAATATAAAGCCACTATGAGAATAATCTTTCAAATGTGAAACTGAGATACACAAATGGTGAAAATAAAAAGCCCTTGAGTCTGTGCTCACAGATATCACCACCTAGATTTTCTTATTTGTACATGCACATGTTGACATATAGGTCTTCCTCTGTATACATACATGGTTATTAACAGCCAAAAGTATAGTTTTTTTAAAACTTATTTTCAGTTAATGAGTTATAATGCAACTTTCTTTTTAGTTGTAATAATTTTAATTATCCATCAGATGTATGTGTTCTCTTTCAATATCTACTATTTTTTAAAATGGTAAAGCAAAATTTAAAGATGGGTTTGTGGCTCTTCATGCATTTTTAAACCTGTCAAGGGATGATTACTCAAACATTAGTCACACTCCATGCTTGTAATTTGGAAACATCGGTTATTCCAGAATGAGAACCAAGGTTAATTATAGATAAAAACATTGTGATCAAAGAAAAAATTGTGGTCCAATACCTTCTATTTCATCCAGGAAATAGATGTGGGGAATAAAAAATATGTTCAATATAATCTCCCATTCAGTGTTTATAGGTAGTTTGGGGTTAAAAAGAAATTTCCTTGTGCAAATAAACACCAGGATGTCTTTAGTTACTGCAAAGGTAAGAAACACAATCGAGGTAACAAAAGGGCCCAGGGATTTTAATTGCTTGATGCTTTTAGACACTAGAAAACCTAGTTCATATTTATTGGGATAATAACAGGCTTGTGGCAAAGAGAGTCAAAAAAAGAATGTTTTCTAGATGAAGAGTCTTATCCTTTATGTTTGAATTTAGGTTCTTCTAAGCAGAACCTTTTGTGCTTCATAGAAGTTTTAATTTGCCTACAGTGATATCAAAAGGAATATTACTTATGTTATTACTTTCTTTTTATGGTGATGAAAATGTATTTGATGATTCCTTGATTCAGTAATGTGGAGCATAATTTCATGTGAATTGTAAATCTATATATATTTACATATGTGCATATATATATAGATAGATAAGTTAGGGATATATATGTATCTATCTAAATATATATATATATATATATATCTGATTTAATTAGGACTCATATCACTTTGGAGAAGAAAGAGAAAACACACAGTAAACAAATTAGGAGAAATGATAACATTCTAGTTTGTCACACTTTTATACTTATGTAGACCCCATTTTATTCCATAAATAATTTATTAGTAATGCATTTTATTCATTCATTTTTGTAAGGCAATACACTATAGTTTCATTTTAGAAAATTTGGAAAGCAGAAAGAAAAAGAAAAAATTAAAATAACCTATAGTCTTAACATTTAGATATATCCACTATTGAAAATTTGTTTATATATTTATAACTCATATATGTGCGTGCACGTGTGTGTGTATATTTTGAAAATAATTCCATAAGTACAGGAGTATAAAGTAAAATCCTAAGATCTTTGGTGTCTTGCAGTAGTAAGCAGCAGAACAGGAAGTTCTGTTGCACAATGGGACTAAAAATTGGGTATTTCAGGTGCCATCTGGGGGAGGATGTAAAAACGGACAAAAGAAAGAGAAGCCCTTGTTGAAATTTTGATGTTGATATTATTGCAAATTAAAAGCAAACTTTAAATCAAAGTACCATTAGCATGATTTGAACTGAATCAAGAGGCAGGGCATCCCAGAGTCTGAGGTAGCCCTGAGAATATATGCCCTCTGACAATAACTGAAATCTTAAAGGGGTACTCTGAAATTGCACATACCCACAGTGACTTCCAAATCATTTAATTTAGATCTCTAGAGCAAAGAGTTACATAAAAAATTCTTTAGGTACATTCACCTATCATGTATTCCCAGCCTATCAGCCTAGATTAAAATATTATAAAATTTTATTTATTATGTTTTAACCTCAATAATTGCAGAAAATTACCCCTCTGTATTACCACACTACTATCCAATAATAAATATTCTCCAACTTACTGGCTCAGATATATTCCAGAACAAGTCCAGTTTAACCTGTCTTGTTGCCTGAGTATTTGCCCCTCTGTTGCTAATCCCAGTACCTCTCCAATGTCTACTTCTGGACAAGGTTGGTCTCTAGTAAAGACCCTACTCCATCCCCAGGAAAGACATTCTCCTCTCAGAATTCCAGATAGTACAACTGAAAATAACTATGATTGTTAACAAAATTTATTGAAAGTGTTATATTAAGAAAAATAAAACACAAAGTAATTAAAAACCTATATTCATAATTAGCGGTCCTGAAACCTAATAGAACTTCAGAATACTTCTGAAGTATTAGAGCCTGTAATTAGGGCAGGCCACTATTTTAGGTGGATATCTCAACTCTCTAAAATTGGATTCTCTTAGCAGTATAATACCTCAGAGTCTAGGCCCAATCATAACGTCCTGGAAGGAAATATGTATACTTACTTGTCCCAGAGTACTAGCTAATGTAAGCATTTATCCCTCTTAGGGCAACTCCCAAGCACACTGTTTTATTCCTATGTATCATAATTGTTAATTGCAAGAGTAATTTTTCCCAAATACTTACACACTCAGTCTTAAATAGCCTGATATACAATACATAGTCAACTTAGTCCAGATAACACTAGAAATGTCAATCTAGCACCTCATAATATTTTCTCCAATATGGCAGGCAGAAAAATACCAGGCCCATATTTCCCTCCTATTGTAGAACAGCTTCAGCTTCAGATTTCCTACAAAGAAGCACTTTCACAAAAACATAACACAAATAACACAATCACAAACACACACACACACATACATTCTAAGAACAAAAAAGAATTTCCAGGCAAGCCTTGGAAAGGAAAACAGGGAATGGAGATAAAACTCTAAATTTGCAAGGTCACAGTTCTGCTAATATATACAACATATTTTATTAAAGAGAAGATACGGATGCTATGCATTTATGTTTTTCTTTACACAATTAAGGGATTCACACAGAAGAGAGAGGAGGAATTTGCCTTATATATCCATGATCAAGAAGTTTCATTTTCAAGATTGGTACTCTCTAAACATAGAAAAAAGTGATGCAACTTTATACACATTATTTAAATTGAAGTGGGTTTTTTTTGCTTTTTACCACAAAACACCACAATGTATGGCTTTTCACAGTGTTAAAAATTTTATCTTCAAAAATATTTTTTATTATATCAACATATTTAATGAATGCACCACATATAGGCCTTCTTATTCAGCATTTTCATTGCCTGTCCTGTATATTTTAAACTTTTTGGACTTCTTTATTTGTCCCAGTAATACAAAAATATAAGTTAAGTCACTAGCTTTAAATTTGTTCTTTGTCAGATGATCAAGAAGGAATCAAGTGCTTTGACTCAAGCTGTTTTCCTAGTAGTGGAGCTTTATGTATTTCAGCAGAAGCTTTACAATGCCTGAGACTCCATTTTTTCCTGAACTGATAATTTCCTTTGCAGGGTGAGTCAACAAACAAGATAAATGCCTATAGGTGAACTGAATATAAATGATGCCATGGAGGTATAGATTACTCACTCAAATCTAGGCAAGCACAGACCTAGTAGTCAGAAATTGACTCTTGATATTCATGCCTTGAAATAATATGCAGACATGAAGTGTTCATAGATGTCAATCACATTGGAGTACAAAATGAAATACCTTGTAAAATACTATATATTCCTTTTTGTCTTTTACTTTAAAAGACAAACATCACATTATTCTCTGAATAATTTAAAAATAATCCATATGATAACATCTTTAAGAGTATTAAGTCTTTAAGAAAATTCAAATTTTTACCTATCAAAATTTCAAAATAAGCATAGATTATAAGGAAAAAATAAAATTTTCATGTTGACTCACAAACCCAACATACATAGTTTATCTCACACATCTAAATAAGTTTAGTTATGAATTCTATTTATTTAGAATGTTTATTTTACTTAAACTTATTCCATTCGGATATAAGCTTAAAAATATTTATTTACTGTGATTACTTAGCTCAAATACTTGTGCTGCCTGTGATACTGAACCAACCACTCTTCTCAAATGTCGGAGTTAATTTACCAGTGAATAGAATCTCTGATTCAATTTTAATTTAATACCTGACCATGTAATCTATCATTCGATATTCACTTACACTTCATAACCAAATTATTATTCTCTATAAATGTGACATTCTCTCCCCTTGATATAACTGAAGTAAAATAATAAAAAACGTATTCCTGGCAAATATATATCAATTACATGATACCAGTACTTCTGCATGAGGCCAGTTAAGTGAATCAATACCAAAAAAAATCCATCTAACCTATGTTAGAGTCTCACTTCTCTTTTTTAAAATGAAAAGATGATATGCTAAACACACACATGTGCAAACACACATAAAACTAAAACACAACTCAAGTCTAGTATTAAAGAGATTATTGCTGTCATTATCTTAACCTCAATAAACTGGTTGTTATTGTGTAGACAACTTCCAATTCTGTGGGGAATTTCCACATACCTTGAGTAAGGAAGTAGATAAGACTTACACTCTTAGAAATGAGTGTTTGTCCTATGATGACTGAACTTAAACAACTAAATAGGGACAATTATGAAGTTACCAGAGGAGTAGAAGTTTGAGAAGAAAAGTGAAGGCTACTCGTAACTTATTGGTAGAAAAAAAAAGATCTGTGAATAGTTTTCCTTGCCATTTCTCCTCTTAGGGCACAAACTAATGACCAAAAAGGAAGAGCAAAGAGTGGTAGTTTTGTCAGTAGGGTTAATGTGCTGTGAGCTAAAAGCTGGCTTCCTCTTTTTCTATATGGGTGACCTTGGGCAATTTCCATAATTTCTATTAGTCTACCTCCATGTCCCTCATTTTGCAAATGGTAATAATAAAAGTTATTAACTCCCAAGACTGCTACGATGACTATACAACTGACAACCATTTATATGTAAATAAAATAGTATAGTGACACATGTCAAAGCAAAGTTTCACTGAACAATATAAAACAAGCAAGGAGTATTTTATTCAAGGTTATTACAGTAGGGAAGAGAGCCCAAATTGGAGTCTGAATTTAACTCCTCTTAAATAAAGGGTGAGGTGTTTTTAAGAGTTGAGGAGCAGGGAATCATAGGCCATCTGCGTTTGCGAATTGGCCTCACACAAAGGAAAAAAGAAACCTTGCATCTTCCTGGGTGGAGGTACTTTTATAACTGAAGGTAGTTTTACAACTTAGAGCAAGACTTTCACTGAAATTAGTCTCCTGCTCTCCCACAGAAATTGGGAGATAGGGGTGCTATCTTCCTTGATGATTAGATTTCAAACGGATAGCTCCCACGTCCTTGAGAAAGACAGCCCTGGGTTGTAAAACTTCAAGAAGCTATTATTTTTTTAAAAAGATTTACTTCTTAAAGTGGTAGAGAAAGAGTCTACAAGGTTTCTAAAGTAAATACTCTCAGAAAAGTGATGAGAGGTACCTCAGTGGTTAGGACATCTAGATTCTATAATGGCTGCAGTGAGAGAGAAGCCAGGAGCTGGAGGCAGGAAGAAATGTCTGAAATTTAGTGAAACTAAGGGATATGTTAAGGCCTCCTTGGTCACAGGTAATTAGTAGGAACTTGATAAATACAGATTGGTATTCTTACTATGGTTATAGGTATTTCTGATATTGCTTCTAGTATCAATCATAAGGGAATCAGGCCATTCGGTAGCATTTTCTAGAACATAAACTATTGAATACTTTGTTTCTGTCTTCAAACTTCATTATTTTACTAGAAGGTTTCTTTCATCCCCACATTCCATCAACCAAAATTCTAAATTTTATCAACTACTCTATGGATTGAATTGTGTGCTCCCACCCCCAAATTCATATATTGAAGTCTTAAGCCCCCAGTGTAACGATATTTGGAGATGGGGCCTTTGGGAGGTAATTAGGTTTAGATGAGGTCATGAGGGTGGAACCCTTATGCTGGGATTAGTGCCGTTATCAGAAGAGAGACCTGAGAGTTTGCTCACTCTCTGCCCTTCTCTGCTATGTGAGGGCACAGTAAGAAGGCCAGGGATAGCTGGAGCTCTCACCGGAACCCAATCATGCTGGCACTCTGATCTCAGATTTTCAGCCTTCAGAACTGTGAGACAAGAAATTTCTGTTGTTTAAGCCACCTAGTCTATGGTATTTTGTTATTGCAGTCCAAGCAGAGTAATAAAACTACCAACTCCTACAAACCTTTTCAAATATAAACATCATAATATTAATGTTGGTGGTGGTATTGTTATAAGGATTAGTAAAATCCTTTAAAAAAAATGGTAAATAGAATTCCCTGACTGTCTAGTGGTTAAGACTCCATGCATGCTTCCACTGCAGGGGGTATGGATTCGATCCCTGGTCAGGAACTAAGATACCACAAGCCGCGTGGCCAAAAAAAAAAAACCAATGGTAAAGACTACCATATATTGTTTACTGTGTACCAGGCACTGTTTTAAGCACTTAATGTGCATTTCTCATTTAATCTTCACAGCACATTTGTATGTGCTGTGTATGTTACTAGCCCTAATCTGCAAATGTACAGTTACAAAATGGTTAAGTAATATACTATACAGAAAATTCTCTTTCCTCTAATCTTCCATAGCATGTACTTATGCTGATTCCCTTATGTTGTTATTGCTGTGGACATTTATTTGCTACCAAATAAGACATTAAACTACTAGAAGCTTGTTTCCAATTATGATTTATTTTGAATTATTTTCAATAGTTGCCAATAAATACAAGATGGAAAAATGAATATACAAATCAAAATGCCTTGAGATGACTCAGATAATCTTATGATGGAAGAGAATTGAAGAATTGTGAGAATTGTCACCAATAGGCATACAGAGTGATGAAAAGAAAATGGTCATCTGGGCAGTGTTCTTGCTCTTGAAAAGGTTGACAAATTATACACATTGTGTTCCCAATTATTTAAATTTTCTTGCCATTATTATAATAACAGAGAGAATCAGGACCCCAATCAAAGCAGAGAAGAATGTACAAATCATTTAAAGGACCTTTGTAACTATTTCATTTTCAGATATGACAGTAAGGTGTAAAGAGCTCAGAAAGAATCAAATGAAAATGATACTTTATTCAGTTAATAATAAAAATATAATGAGAATATGAACTTTAAAATATCCCTGAGAAAGGGAATTTAGGTGAATCTATTCACACAATACACAGAATTACTAAAAGAATTACTAAAAAGAAATGAAAAATCAGTAATTGTCAATTGAAGGATAAAGCTAAAATGGTATAACATTCACACTTGAGAAACTCAGTAACTTCATTATCAGTATGACCAAGTGTTACATAGAAAACACTTTAACTACACAGTATGGTATGTATTACCTAGAAGCATGACTAAAATTAAACAAAAAAGCAATGTTTGTCAAAGACAAACTTTGACAATGATGTGGAACAACTGGGGCATTGACATTGCTAAATGATGTGTAAATTTGAACAAATATTTTGGAAACTATTTAGCATAATCTACTGAAACTGTAAAAAACATATTCCACAACATATAACAGAAAAGAAGGCACACATTCATGTAAAATATGTACACTAACAATCATATCAACCATATTCATATTAGCCAAAATGGGAAGCAGTTTAAAAAACTGGGATTGACATATACACACTACTATATATAAAATAGATAAAGATTGCCTACTGTATAGCACAGGGAACTCTACTCAGTACTCTGTAATGGCCTATATGGGAAAAGAATATAAAAAAGAGTGGATATATGTATATGTTTAACTGATTCACTTTGTTGTACACCTGAAATTAACACATTGTAAATCAACTATACTCCAATAAAATTTTTTTATAAAGCATATCTACAGTAAAATAGTTAAATATTTTGGCATATTCATAAAAATGGAATTTGACAGATGCGCTGTCAAATATGGCAATCATTAGTCATGTGGAGCTATTTAAATTTAAAATAATCAAAATTAAAACCTAAGTTATCCTTTATATCAGGCACATTTCAACTGGTCAATAGCTGCAAGCAGTTAGTAGCTAACACATTGGACACTGCCCACATAGAAAATGTCTGTTATTGCAAAAAAGTCTAATCAATAGTGTTGCTATATACTAAAGAAAATGAAAGCATTGCCATGTACTTTCATAAAAAGCACACAAAAGGATGAGCTAAAACATTTAGATTAAAAAATACATACTATAGCTGTCCAGTTTTCACAGCACCACTTATTGAAGCGGCTGTCTTTGCTCCATTGTATATACTGGGCTCCTTTCTCATAGATTAGGTGATCATAAGTGCGTAGGTTTATCTCTGGATTTTCTATGCTTTTCAATTGATCTATAGTTCTGTTTTTGTGCCAGTACAATACTGTCTTGATTACTGTAGCTTCATAGTATAGTCTGAAGTCAGGGAGTCTGATTCCTCCAGTTCCATTTTTCTTTCTCAAGATTGTTTTGGCTATTAGAGGTCTTTTGTGTTCACATACACATTGTAAAATTTTTTGTTCTAGTTCTGTGAAAAATACCATTGGTAATTTGATAGGGATTTCACTGAATCTGTAGATTGCTTTGGGTAGTAGAGTCATTTTCACAATATTGATTCTTCCAATCCAAGAACATAGAATATCTCTCCATCTGTTTGCCTCATCTTTGATTTCTTTCATCAGTGTCTTATAGTTTTCTGCATACAGGTCTTTTGCCTCCTTAGGTAGATTTATTCCTAGGTATTTTATTCTTTTTGTTGCAATGGTAAATGGGAGTGTTTCCTTAATTTCTCTTTCCTTAATTGTTAGTGTATAGGAATGCAAGAGATTTCTGTGCATTAATTTTGTTTCCTGCCACTTTACCAAATTCATCGATTAGCTCTAGTAGTTTTCTGGTGGTATCTTTAGGATTTTCTATGTATAGTATCATGTCATCTGCAAACAGTGACAGTTTTACTTCTTCTTTTCCAATTTGGATTCCTTTTATTTCTTTTTCTTCTCTGACTGCTGTGGCTAAAACTTCCAAAACTATGTTGAATAATAGTGGTGAGAGTGGGCACCCTTGTCTTCTTCCTGATCTTAGAGGAAAAGCTTTCAGAATGATGTTGCCTGTGTGTTTGTCATATTTGTCTTTTATCATGTTGAGGTAGGTTCCTTCTATGCCCAATTTCTGGAGAGTTTTTATCATAAATGGTTGTTGAATTCCGTCAAAAGCTTTCTCTGCATCTATTGAGATGATCATGTTTTTTATTTTTACTCTCAGTGATGCTTATCAATTTTTTTAACATCTTTATTGGAGTATAATTGCTTTATAGTGGTGTGTTAGTTTCTGCTGTATCACAAAGTGAATCAGCTATACGTATACATATATCCCCATATCCCCTCCCTCTTGCATCTCTCTCCTACCTTGCTTATCCCACCCCTGTAGATGGTCACAAAGCACCGAGCTGATCTCCCTGTGCTACGCGGCTACTTCCCACTAGCTATCTATTTTACATTCGGCACTGTATATATGCCCATGCAAAACTCTAACTTTGTCCCAGGTTACCCTTTCCCATTCCTGTGTGCTCAAGTCCATTATCTACATCTGTGTCTTTATTCCTCTCCTGTCCATAGGTTCTTCAGTACCATTTTTTTTTTTTTAGATTCCATACATATGTGTTAGCATATGGTATTTGTTTTTCTCTTTCTGACTTACTTCACTCTGTATGACAGACTCTAGGTCCATCCACCTCACTACAAATAACTCAATTTCATTTCTTTTTATGGCTGAGTAATATTCCATTGTATATATGTGTCACATCTTCTTTATCCATTCATCTGTCGATGGACACTTAGGTTGCTTCCATGTCCTGGCTATTGTAAATAGGGCTGCAAAGAACACTGTGGTACATGACTCTTTTTGAATTATGGTTTTCTCCAGGTATATGTGCAGTAGTGGGATTACTGGGTCATATGGTAGTTCTATTTTTAGTTTTTTAAGGGACCTCTATACTGTTCTCCATAGTGGCTGTATCAATTTACATTCCCACCAAAAGTGCGAGAGGGTTCCCTTTTCTCCACATGCACTCCAGCATTTATTGTTTGTAGACTTTTTAATGATGGCCATTCTGACCAGCGTGAGGTGATACCTCATTGTAGTTTTGATTTGCATTTTTCTAATGATTAGTGATGTTGAGCATCCTTTCATGTGGCTGTTGGCAATGAGTGTATCTTCCTTGGAGAAACGTCTATTTAGGTCTTCTGCCCATTTTTGGATTGGGTTGCTTGTTTTTTGATATTGAGCTGCATGAGCTGCTTATAAATTTTGGAGATTAATCCTTTGTCAGTTGCTTCATTTGCAAATATTTTCTCCCATTCTGAGGGTTGTCTTTTTGTCTTGTTTATGGTTTCCATTGCTGTGAAAAAGCTTTTAAGTTTCATTAGGTCCCATTTGTTTATTTTTGCTTTTATTTCCATTTATCTAGGAGGTGGGTCAAAAAGGATCTTGCTGTGATTTATGTCATAGAGTGTTCTGCCTATGTTTTCCTCTAAGAGTTTTACAGTGTCTGGTCTTACATTTAGGTCTTTAATCCATTTTGAGTTTATTTTTGTGTATGGTGTTAGGGAGTGTTCTAATTTCATGCTTTTACATATAGCTGTCCAGTTTTCCCAGCACCACTTATTGAAGAAGCTGTCTTTTCTCCATTGTACATTCTTGCCTCTTTTATCAAAGATAAGTTGACCATATGTGCATGGGTTTATCTCTGGGCTTTCTATCCTGTTCCACTGATCTATATTTCTCTTTTTGTGCCCGTACCATACTGTCTTGATTACTGGAGCTTTGTAGTATAGTGTGAAGTCAGGGAGCCTGATTCCTCCAGCTCTGTTTTTCGTTCTCAAGATTGCTTTGGCTATTCAGGGTCTTTTGTTTTTCCATTCAGATTGTGAGATTTTTTTGTTCTAGTTCTGTGAAAATGCCATTGGTAGTTTAAAAGTGATTGTACTGACTCTGTAGATTGCTTTGGGTAGTATAGTCATTTTCACAATGTTGATTCCTCCAGTCCAAGAATATGGTATATCTCTCCATCTGTTTGTGTCATGTTTAATTTATTTCATCAGTGTCTTATAGGTTTTTGCATACAGGGCTTTTGTCTCCTTAGGTAGGTTTATTCCTAGGTATTTTATTCTTTTTGTTGCAATGGGAAATGGGAGTGTTTCCTTAATTTCTCTTTCAGATTTTTCATCATTATTGTACAGGAATGCAAGAGATTTCTGTGCATTAATTTTGTATGCTGCTACTTTACCAAATTCATTGATTAGCCCTAGTAGTTTTTTTTTTTTTTTCTGGTTTTTTTTTTTATACATTTATTTATTTTATTTATTTTATTTTTGGCTGCATTGGTTCTTCGTTGCTGCATGCAGGCTTTCCTCTGGTTGCGGAGAGCGGGGGCTACTCTTCGTTGTGGTGTGTAGGCTTCTCATTGTGGTAGCTTCTCTTGTTGGTAGCACGGGCTCTAGGCGCACAGGCTGGGATGAAGTGAGAGAGTAGCACTGACATATATACACTACCAAATGTAAAATAGATAGCTAGTGGGAAGCAGCCGCATAGCACAGGGAGATCAGCTGGGTCCTTTGCTACCACCTAGAGGGGAGGGATAAGGAGGGTGGGAGGGAGATGCAAGAGGGAGGGGATATGGGGATATACGTATGAATATAGCTGATTCACTTTGTTATACAGCAGAAACTAACACAACATTGTAAAGCAATTATACTCCAATAAAGATGTTAAAAAAAAAAGAACAGCAAGGCCACTCTAAAGACTGTTTCACAAAAATATCTGGGTTTTCTTTTCTTATACCAAGGTTACAGATCATACCAAAGTTAAAAATAAATTATTTTCTAGTACACTATGGATTCCCAAAGATTTTAAATAATGAGATGAATTCTAATGACCTTCAAATTTGACATATCTATGTATACAAAGAACAAACTTTCTTTTTATTTTTGATCCCAAGTCTTTCTGTCTATATAACAATGACATCCATGTTGTGTGTTGCTACTAGAACTTAAGAAAGAATAACAATCATCCTTTTTTCATCAGAGAAAAATACTTCCAGTATACATATAGAAATCCTACTACCAAATTTATCAAAAATATAATTTTTTTCAAGTTGCCAAAGTTGTGTGCTAAAGATAAACAGGAAGTTCTAGGAGATTTCTAAAATTAGGATTTGCAAAGAAAAATTCTAAGTAGATATTAAATATAGATAGTAAGCTAATTTATTTTTACCTTATCAAAATTATTGATTAGGCTTTAGCCAGTAATCTGAAAATCCATACCTAAACACTAGATTGGATAGAGAAATATTCAAAATGGTATGGTCATTGACATAGCCTGTTGATTTTTTGTACAATTATTTTGGCCATTTTAACATTTAACCTCTTTCATTAGCTTAATAGCACAGTAGTCATGTGTGAACAATAAGTGGTTATTCTGCTGAGGAATAATATCAAAAACAAATGAAATTATTAAAGAAATAAATGAGGAGAACAATTTGGAGGATAGTGATTTTCTGTAGTCAGATAATATTCTATATCTGTATTTTAAATGAGCATTAAAAATATAGCTTGGCCCAATGGCAAATTAGCATTTTTAAGAATATAATGTATATAGACTTGACAAGAATAATTATAGTCTATTTAAGAAAGGAAAGAAAAAAATTGTAACTAAAATGATAAGTACAGTCACAGTAATTACAGCTGGCAAACACTTTGTACTGATGTCTTTAATAGTCTAGGCAAGATTTAGGCAGTCATATTTTAAAGACTAAAGTTTAATTTCTAATGATTACATGTAAGAAGAATAGAATAAATTGGCAGTTAGGATTTTCAGTAACAAATCAGTTTGGAGAATAAACAAATTTACAGAACACCTCTACTTGAATGTGTTTCTGAAAGGCTTTTCATACAATGATATCATTAAGATCACAGAAGTACTCCCGTAAGACTTGTTAAAATCTTTAAGTCATGGAGTGGAAAGACTCTGACCTTGGATTACATAAAAATGTCCTCATGGTCCTAATGACTTCCCTTTTTTTGCCTCAAAATATTTATTCCCTGAAATGCTGAAACTTTTTCTTTTAATTAATAACACTTCATTTTTAAGAGCAGTTTAGGATTCACAGCAAAACTGAGTGGAAATACAGTGTCCCTGTATTCCAGTGCTCCCTGCCCCATCCACATGCATAGCCTCCCTCGTTATCAACACCCACCACCAGAGTGATTAATTTGTTAACAACTGATGCGTCAAGACTGACACATCATTATCACTCAAAGCCCACTGTTTACATTAGACTTCATGGTTGGTGTTGTACAATCTGAGTGTTGACAAATATATAATGACATGTATCCACCATTATAGTATCATACAGAATCATTTCACTGCCCTAAAAATCCTCTGTGCTTTTCCTATGCATCTCTCCCTGCCCCCTAAACTCTAGCAACTACTGATCTCCATAGTTTGCCCTTTCCAGAAAGTCATATAGTTGGGATCATACAGTATATAGCCTTCACAGATCTTTTCAGGCTTCTTTCCCTTAATAGGAGGTACTGAAAAATCCCTACATGTCTTTTCATGCCTTGAAAACTCAATTCTTTTAATTGCTCCATAATATTCAACTGTTTGGATGCACCATAATTTATTTATCCATTGACCTACTAAAGGACATCTTGGTTGCTTCCAAGCTTCAGCAATTGTGAAAAAACTGCTATAATATGTGTACAAAATTATTCCATAGACATAGTTTTCAACTCCTTTGGGAAATACCAAGCAACACAGTTGCTGGATTGTATAGTAAGGGAACGTTTAGTTTTGTAAGAAACTTCCAAACCATCTGTAAAAAGTGGCTGTACCATTTTGTATTCTCACCAGCAAAGAATGAGACTTCCTTTTGCTCCACATCTTCATCAGCATTTGGTATTGTCACTGTTTCGGATTTTTGCCATTCTAATAGGTACGTTCTGTGTCTTCCTTTTGAAATATATTATAGACACTTTATGGAATTGGGTAGAAAAACAAAATTGAATATCTTTGATTATTATGGGTTATTTGTGCCCATAATATAGCATAGAAACACTTTAGCAAACATGCCCTTTCTCTATATACTTTCCATATAATCTAAGATATAGTGTATTTTTATTTTTCTTACTTCCATATCTCCTTCTTTCCTTCTTTCCTCTTTGTTTCTGCTTTTAAAATACCTGAAATTTTTGCTTGAAATAAGATGGCCAGTCTCTAAACCCACAAACAATTTACTTTCAGAGTATCAAAGTTTCATATACCTACACCATTCACTCTCTGGGAGGGTCCTAGAAAGCTTGAAGGGATTGCACTGAAAAGAGCTCGGAGAGGTAAAAAGCATATAAGGGATATTGGTGAAGATACTCTTGGAGATTGGTGAGAGATGTAGACACTTTACATTCTGGACAGAGAGGAAATTTTAGAATTAGATTTGTAAGCTTACAAATACTTTCTACTTCAGGCTTCTGGCTTTGAAAAGGAAAAAAATCTGACTTTCCAATTTCCCTCTAAGCTGTCCAATCACATGTCGATAGGTTGCATTTTGGATAGAAACTCAAAGTTAATATTCTCTAATAGTAATCATTGTAGAATCAATCCCATAAAAACTAGGCATAAGTAATCACAATCTTCCCAAATTTTCTCAGATTGTCTTCATGTCCTCTTTTTAACCTATAACAGTGGTTATTTTTATTGGAGAGAAAATTGATCCATATTTTAAAATCAAAAACAACTTGAGAAATACATTTGTGTTGTTGCTTTTCTGAGCTGGTTGGTTTAACATGTACTTTCCAGTTTCGATTATTTTCAAAACCCCTCTTTGTATTACAAAAAATATATTCTTATGTTTTTGCCATTTCTTTGAATTTCTGAAGCTTACTGTTTCTGACCATGGAGACTTTATAGAAGTAAATGCATACATTTTGGAAAGCCTCGGTTTAACTTATAGCATTACCATTTATCAGTTCTGTGATGCTGGACAACCAAATTTTGTGAGCAATAATTCTTTCATATGGAAACACAGAGGATTTAGTTTCTGCCTTGCTATCCTTGTCATTTTGCTATTGATATCAACCAAGATAAAGGCATACTGTGAAACTTTAAGTACTATCTACACATTAGATAATAAAGAGGGATGATTGTGTTGAACATAAGGAGTAATCACTTTTAATTGAATTTCTAGCCAAAGTGTTCAGGTAATTTTATTTCAGAAGTGCCATCCACCAAATTAACCATAAAATTAACCAGATAAACCATATTTGTGAATTTTTACATAGTCAGGTTTTTAGATTTAAAAGTTAAAATGTAGGCTAGCAGTTTATATCTTGTTAGTATATATTGCTAAATATTCTCAATATACATGGATTTTGAATTTCACCAATAGCGGAATGGTTATTAACTACATTAAAAGCATGATTATTTCTTGAACCATTTTTATTGGCTCAGAGGGGTCAACTTGGATTTATGTGACCAAGTGGTAATCATGTATCTTTTGAAATTAATTTGAAGGGTTATGGGTAATGAAAAGATTTACATAAAAACTGGATTTGTGTTATAATGAAATGAAATCAAATGTATTCTTCTCTGAGTTATTCAAATGTTTCTTCCCATTACAATTTTATTTCATATTAAGGTTACTAACATAAATTAGCTTTTCTTGTCCCTGGTTATTTTCCTCCCCCAATTGTATCATCACAAAACCTTTAAATATATATTTCAGTTAAATCTAAAACATTTAAATACGCTTTTCAGTTAAATTTACCCTCTTGCATAGATTAAATTAATGTACATTAATAATAGCATTTAAAATATACATATTTGACAAAATTGTGATTAATGCATGCCTTATAGTTCAGGCTGCTCTAACCACCTGGATTTTTTTCCTGCAAGTAAATTCAGTGAACAATGACCACTAATACAATTTAACGTGACTACCCTGATTTTTGCTAAGGCCATAGCAGTTTTAACCAATATGGTTTTGCACCATCACTGGAAATGTCAACAGAGTAAAAAGGTGACAAATATCTTCATATTTTTATAAAAATAGCTTTTATCTTTAGGATACCATGAAGGGGTCTCAAGGACCCTCGAGGTCCACAGAGCCCCATTAGAAAACTGCTGCACAGAGAAGTGAAGAGATAATATTGTCCTCAAATGAGGCCTTCTGCTGTATCTCTGGTGTATAGCAAACTGTGTGGTGTTCTCTGCTTACTGAGACAGAGAAAAAAGCTTTGGCCAAAACTATAGCTGCATACTAAGTGTTGACCACATCCTATAAGTGAACCACATCTTGAAAAGCATCTGCTATATGTCACAACAATAGTCATTCTCCAAATCTCATCCAACTTCTACCTAGATCAAACAAGTTAAAATGGAATACATTAACACTCTAATCTACATTTTACAAGTCTTTGATAGTAGAACCAACGTTGGGGATTTCCCCAGAGATGTGGTATATCTTTGGGGCTTCAATTTTAATGTTTAGGGAAAGTTTTAGGAACTCACTTTGACACTTCTTTCAATTTTAGTCCTCAATGCATAGATTCTATTGCCAATGTAATGGTTATATTTGAAGTATGCATTAAAGAACAGGAGAAATAACTTCAGACCAAGAGGGCTTTTCTGTTAATTATATTAAATAAGACATTAAGATGCTTCCCACCTACTTCAGTCCTAGGGGTTATCATGATCAGTTAGATACCCCTAAAGATTCTTGTAGGTCATACCAGAAGATTATCTCTAGTACTGTTACCTCCTATGGTGACCACAATCTCCCCGTCTTTTTTGGCTAAATGTCACTGCCACTCCAGAATCCAATCATTTCCATCGAACTGTGAAGCCCATTTCAATAGTAGCATCTTGTCTTTGTTCCTAGTCTACATAGGACATTCATTATTGCACTTTTCAAGGATGTGTGAATTCTCTTCATCAATATCTTTCTCAGTACCTAGTGAAAGGACAATTCCAAAGTCCAGATGGAATATCCAAGGAATGTATTTCATGGCCAGGGCAGAGAGTGTTCATAATCCCGGCCCAGGTGCATTTTATAGCTTTGTGGATTACTGCTATGTGATTTCCATTCTTTATTCCTGAATAGCAGCTGTATGTGTGCATGTGTTTAATTGAAGTTAACTTACATGTATTCCACCCTTGTAGGTTGGTGGCAATGAAGAGATAAATGGTCTGCCCAATTCTGAGTAGTCATATCTGGACCAAGAGATCCTGCACTTTGAGCTAGGTGCAGTAACTGGATGGGTCCTTGGGTTATTTATTTTGGAGAGGGGTAGGGGTGTGTGTGTGTGTGTGTGTGTGTGTATTAGTCATCTTGGGCTGCCATAATAAAATATCATGGACTGGATGGCTTATCAACATAAATTAATTTCTCACAGTTCTGGAAGCTAGAAGTCCAAGATCAAGGTTCCAGTGGTCTCTTTCTAGTGAAGGTTCTATTCTTGGCTTACAGATAGCCACCTTCTCACTATGTCCTCATGTGGTCATTCCTCAGTGTGCACGTGAAAAGACGGAGAGAAAGAGAGAGAGCTCTCTGGTGACTCTTCTCATGAGGACACTAATCCAGTTGGATCAGGACCCCACCCTTATGACCTCATTTAATCTTAATTATTTCCTTAGAGGCCCCATCTCCAAATATTGCCACACTGGAGGTTAGGATTTTAACCTATGAATTTGGGAAAGGACACAGACATTCAGTCATAATAGTGTGTGTGTATATGTGTAAGTACGTGTTTTATATGGGAAGAAGGTAAAAACAGATATTTGGGAAATCAGACTGTGGATATCTTCCTTTTAAAATAGAGTAATGGCTGGGCATAGAGCCAACCAATTAAAAACTACTCATTCCAGCCTTTCTTATAGCTAATTGCTCAAAAGTCTATGAACCGAATTCTTATGTACAATTTCCACACTGCTTTCTTGAAAAAAATCACTTACTTTCCATTTACTTGTCCTTCTTTCTCCAGTTTGGAATGTGGGTACAGTGGTGACCCAGCTTCATCTGTGCAGATGAAGACAAGCTTCTCAGGGAAGTGGATCAGAGAGATAGAGGAAATGAGTCTCTGATCTCCTGATTCAGAGCTGTCTTAGGAGACCAATGACCTCATCTCCATGTTACTGCATGAGAAAGAAATAAACTATTTTGTTTAATCTTTTGCATTTGGATATATATTATTTTGGTTTATAGCATTTTATTTTTTTAATATTTGTTTGTTTTACTTATTTATTTTCCTTATTTTTTTGGCTGCGTCGGGTCTTAGTTGTGGCACATGGGATCTTCGTTGAGGCATGCGGGATCTTTCGCTACGGCGCGCTGTCTCTTTCTTGTGGTGCTCAGTCTTCTCCTTCATTGTGGCATGCGGGTTTTCTCTCGCTAGTTGTGGTGCACGGGCTCCAGAGTGCGTGGGCTCTGTAGTTTGCAGCACGTGGGCTCTCTCGTTGAGGCACATGAGCTCAATAGTTGTGGCGCACAGGCTTAGTTGCCCCGTGGCACGTGGGATCTTATTTCCCCGACCAGGGATCGAACCCACGTCCCTTGCCTTGGAAGGCAGATTCTTTACCACAGGACCACCAGGGAAGTCCTGGTTTATAGCATTTTAGATGCAGCTCTGATTAATATAATGGAAGAATACTAATGTCGAGGATTAGTATTATTGATACTCCTCAACCTCAATTAAGATTTATACTTTCTATAATTCATGCATATTCGTAAATACCATTTGCTTAGGGTTTTGAAAGTTGTTAATTACACTCCTCAAAGAACAAAGCCTTGCTCTGTGGGTTCTGACTATTCAATCCTACTTTGTGAGGACCAACATCCCAGCCAACCCACTGCTCTAAATAATTGGTATAAATTGTTGCACAATTGATTTGCCCTTAGCAAAAGGCTTTGAAAACTGCAATTAATCACTAAGACAGCTGAAATGATCTGCCTAGTTGTGCTACAATATGGTTTGGGGGTTGCATGAAGATAATGGTCTCAGACTCTATCCAATTCAAGTACATGGATTGAAATTATTGGCACTTTGAGAAATAATGTCATGTTACAGTCTGTTCTACATCCTCTCCTTAAAGTTCTAGAATATATATTATGTGACACTGTACATAAATAAAGTTTATGATTAATAATCCATTATTGTTAAATTGGAAAGTACCTATATAGTACCTATTTTCTTTTAATTTATTCCACCGTCACAATTTTACTTATATTACACATTCATATATTCACTTGACAAATATCTATTGGGTGACTACAGTCTACCAGCCACTTTGTGGGGCTCTTGGAGATACTATATTGAATAAGATAAATACTGAAATGCTATCTTCAAACCTGTGTTCTTAGCTAAAATCCCCTTAAGGGGTCAGTGGTAGGACTTGGTTAACCATTGTTGTGTGAAGACATCAGTTATTTGCAACATGGAACTCTCCACCGAGCAGGTCAAAATATAGCAGCTGACTTCTTCTCAGAGTGAGCATGCCAGAGAGTAAGAGAGAGCAGCCAAGACAGAAGTCATACTCTTTCCGTATCCTAATCTCAGAAGAAGCATCACATCACCACTACCACAATATATTCACTAGAAAAAAAGGACTAAATGCAGCCAATATTCAAGGAGTATCTATTATAAAAGTGTATGAATATAAGGGACCACTTCAAGGATGTATACCATAAAGTCTTTTACCTCCATCACCTTTATGTTTGTTTTTCTTTTCTGTATTTTATCTTGATTTCTTTATCACTGAGTTTTTTCTCAATGTATGGTTGATTATATATTACTGTGCATTATATACTATAGATATCAAAGTTTAGGGATAATTTTTGGTATAAGGTGATGCTTTCCTTCTCAAGATATGATGTTCACTTACTTTTGGTTATATTCCTACGAGCATAAGTAGTCTGTGTGACCTTTACACAATTGGAGATTCCAATGTTTCAAAGTTTGCTTTATTTCTTGTGAGGGCTGAACTACTTTCAGTACAATTTTAGTCCTTGTATATGATGTTCAGAGTTCCTTTCCAAAGCCTGTGAACTTTAGTTAGGTCTCATTTCCTTGAAATGACAAAGAGGTCTGTGTCTATGAGTTGTAGAAAGCTTCTGCTCAGCTAAATAGTCTCCGAACTTTCTCTTCTAGAATGGTCAGAAATTCTAAGACAAAAGGCAATTCTAAAATCCTGCTTCACCTTTTTGACTTTTGTCTTACATCCAAATCTCAGCCCTTTATGATTTCAGTGTTTTGGTAGTTAGCTTACTAATATATTTATAAAAATGCACACATATGTTCAATATATATGTGTACATATGTGTTTTTTTTAGAATTTTCAGCAGAATGTTTAATTAATCTACCGATATTGAAAGCAGAAACAGTGTTGTTACATGATATTTTATTTTTCTTAAGCCAAACAACTATCCTTTTTATGCAGCTTCAGAAAGGCAAAGAAATTTAATCATAAGAAATAAGACTCTAAGCTTATCTATACTTTACTTGAAATGTTTGCTTTTGAACACATGTTACAGATAGTTATAACATTACATTTGAATGAATATATATACATGTATGTATATATGTATTTTATGTACATATGTGTATATACATACATACACACATATATACCTCAATACACTTTTCTATACCCACATACAGTTTCCAGTGCTTTGCAGAGGCATTGTGCCTTTCTATATTATATTAGATATAGCATGTCCACTATTTATAAAGTGCCTTTCACTGTTTAGAGTAGCATTATTCTCTTTATAGGGGATTCTCAGACTGCTAAAGTACAAGCGACCTGCAGAAGCAATATTATCTCATTCCACTTTGAAGTAGTGATCTCCTACTTCCTGTTTCTCAATGTTTTCTTTATCACAAAACAAGCTAGAAAAACATGCCATATTATCAAGTCCATTGACAAATCCAAAGTGGCATGAATTCCAATCAAAATATGTATGGGAAGAAGATGCCGATGACAATAAATATCTCATCAGCCTACGCCGTTATTTTTCTGCTCTGTTCCTTAATATTCTCTTGTGTTTATGATTTGCTCATGAATTCAGTGTCTTGGAACAGTTGTAGAAGGACAACACTGGGATTATAAAGTGGTGACATGCTCAGAGAAGACATTGCTAAAAAGTAAACTGAGGAACATTAAAATTTTCTAGAGTTTATTTGAGCATACACAGATTCGAATCAAGCAGTGCCAAACCAAAGGTGGTTAGGAATGTGGCACCAACAAGAGCTAGGCAGGAGGTTTTTATGGAGAAGAGGAAGCAAAACAAGGGAATTACTTGATTGGCTATAGTTTAAGCAGTTGCCTTGTTTGGTAAAGTTGGCTGTTTGTGATTGGTTGTTCTTAAGTTTCATTTTCTAGGATTTCAGTGCATAGACTCTGGCAGAGGTTTTGGTTTGCTTACACAGGCTACAAGGTATTTGAGACATCTCAGTCAAATGGCCACTTTGTTTATAACTACTTTTAACAACATAGAAGCAGAAACAGTATTGCACAGGGCCAGGATAATAAAGCCAAACAAAAGGAACAGTTAAGAAGTAAATTTGTAACTTTATCCAGTTAAGGAAATCATTCATTCAGCCACTGACACTCACTCCTTCACTTTCATTAGTTCATTCATTCATTCATTCAACAAGTTGCTACTGATGGCCTAATATGTGCCGGACACTAAGGTTCAGGTTATAGAAAGATAAATAAAACACTTTTAATCCTTGAATCCATGATGCTTATATTTTAGTGGGACAGATTAAATAAAGTCTACAAATGCAGGAACACTGGAATGTGGCTACAAAAGCGACATGCTATCTTTCCTTACTCTTCCTCTTACTGTTTTCCATTTCTGACCAGAGGTAGGCACAAACCAGTTAGTCCACATGGCTTGGGTATAATATTTTTCTGTCTTCAAGTCTAGGTAGTTGAATTCTATACACTGTACATAGCACATTATTTAATACTTTATGAAATTTTAATATTTCATTTTCTAGTTAATGTTTTTCCAATCTTTGAACAAACACTGAACAATGCCAAATAAAAGAATATATTTTCTACTTTTGTGGTATCCTATATGTGAAAAGTAACTTTCTCTACATAGTATTTGCTCGATAATTATCTAGCAGTTTATTTTGGCAGACATAGCCTCCCGAAAGGAATTGAGAGGCAAGAAAAATATCTCCATATTTGTCAATGTTCTTTTTGTTATGATATATGGAGAGCTGCATATAATTTTTCCTTCCAAAAATAGAACCTCTTGTTTTGAAATTCAGTAAAGTTATGCATTTGAGTGATAGCTGTTTTTATTTATTTATTAAGAGGTAAAATATTTGCAAACTTTGATAATTCACTCTGAGTAACATACTTCTTGTGACACATTTCAAAAATAATCTGGACATTCTAGTATCTTAAAATATTGAAATTGAGCCACATAGTACAGCTTATTATAGTTTTCTTCCTTCATTTTATTTGAAGCTCATATTTCAATAATATATCTTATTCAGAAATGTGAGCATATATCATTTTTATTCAAAGCTCTACTGTATTGATTTAACTGAGACCTTATTAACTGGGCTCTTTTCTATGAGAGAAGCTCCTATTGACTCTAAGGTAAATATGAGAGATGCACAATCAAACCAAGGAAATAAAATGTGTTTTTTTACAACCTATTTAATTAGCAAGAGGTCAGATAGATCCATTGTCTGCTAAACATTTTAAAAATCCATTTACAATTATCATCTAAAACTTAAATGTAGAGTTTATAGTGTTTATTATCGTGATAATTAAAAGTCCTTGTATGTTGAATTCCTCAAAGGCTCTGTAATCCTTCTCAGTGTTCTGAAAAGTAAGCATTTTATTGGACATAATTAGTATTCTGCTTAGACTGGAAAGGATCTGCTAACTTCTTTAAGCTAGGTAGGATTTAACAATGTACAGTTATATTTGAGATGATCTCTAAGCAAATATTCTAAATCATTTTAGTTAAGTATAGTGTGAATAATATGAATCAGCAGGTTATTATAAATGGCCATCTTTCTCCTGCAAATATATATTTGCTGAGTTCCTACTATGTGCAAAGTTGCATTTTAGACGGCAGAGCTGGTGCTGCTAAGATGAAAGAGCCTGGTTCTATAACACTAAGGAGCTTGCAATCAAGAGAATGATTCAAACTAAAAAGTATCAGTGTGGTTACACAGATAGATGGGTTATACTAGAAGCTGACACTAATTGTTGAAGAAGCAGTACATGTTTGTACTATGAGAGTCAGGGTAACCTATACAAATAGGATTTTGGCCTGAGATTCAAAAGATAGAGAAGATATTTATTCACAGATAAAGATAAAATGCAAGTTTTCTGGTGGAAAAAACAGCTCTTGGAGGTGAGAAAATAAATGCTGTATAGATAAACAGAATCATGTGGCTGTGCCATAGGATGCAGGATAAGAAAGAACATAATGAGAATGCCAGGTGGCTGTAACGAAATTTAGAAAGACTGTGAATGTCAGGCTAAGAGATACAAATTTTATTTGAGGAGCTTTTGAAGGTTTTCAAACAAGAGGATGACATGATCCTAATTGAACTGTAGGAAGCTTACTATAACAGTCACATGCATTATTCATAACAGTGGTGAGACCCTGAAGGCAATCTGAGTGTTCAGGTGAGAGATGTCAAGGAAATAAACTAGAAGAGTAGCTGTGGAACTGAAGAGAATTTTTTTTGGAAACGAAATCACAAAGCGATCTATAGTCCATAATGCAATAAAACCAAAACCTTTTATTCACCTGTAGAGTAACAATAAAGAGAAATGCCTTCTCTTCTGTCTTTTCATACTCTGTCAATAGAAAACATATTATTTACCCTCCTTTATCAAGCATGTATACTGAAAGCATTATCAGCCCTAAATGATGGCTGTAGAAGAATAATTTGTTTTTGTCCACTGATGCAGTTACCTGATTTCCATCAGGTCTCTCAGTACCAAGGAACAAAATGTGTGGCACCTTTACCCTGGGCAACTCATTCTCAATGTGATTCAGAGTGAGTGACTAATCTTAATTCTGGACCACTGGGAATTTCACAAAATTATAAGCACTGTGAGATCTGCCTGTACAAAGTCCAACTGACTATATCTTTTTTGCCACTATGTGAATTATTATTGTACATGTAGCTGCTATGGTCTGAATGTTTGTGTCCCCCCCAAAATTCAACTGTTGAAATCCTAACCCCCAAAGGTGAATGTATTTGAAGGCAAGACCTTTGGGAGTTGCTTAGGTCACAAAAGAGGAGTCCCTATGAATGAGATTAGTGTCGTTATAAACGAGATCCCACAGAGTTCCCTCATCCTCTCCACCATGTGATAATACAACAAGAAGTCTGTCACCTGGAAGAGGGCCCTCACCTGACCATGCCAGCAACCTGATCTTAGACTTCCAAACTCCAGAACTTTGAGGAATAAATTTCTTCTGTTTAGAATGCAGTTCTACTACTGTTTAATTCTGGAGAACAATGTTACCTTTGGAAATCTTTTTAGTAGTTTGACTGAACTACTGCCTTATTTAAGCAATGCAAAAAAAAAGGCAATAACAATAAATAATTTAAAACTAATTATGTACCAGGCACTGAGTTTAATGCTTTGCAGGAATGATCTCTCTTAACCCTCAAAACCATTTAGTGAGCTATGAACTACAGTTACATCCATTTTTTAGATAAATAAATTGTAACATACAGAAACATAATTCTTGCTACAAATCGCAATACAGGTAAGTAGAAAAGCAATTCAGGAACCCAGACCTTTCTGATGCTGAATTCCAGGCTCACAGGCATTCCTCGACGGTAAATGTTCTAATATTTTATTATTTCCATACAAAGACCTAAACGTCATTATGCTCTTCATTGCAATATTCACACTGGTCTTACTATACAACCTTCTGGGAAAATTATGTTAAATATTACCTCTACCTTTACTTGTGATATCCCATTGTCAAAGGAATTCTGAAATGTTAGCATTCCCTTTGCTTAAAGACACACATGATTTTAGTGATAAAGACACTGATGATGACTAAAGTAAAAGTTAACATGTATTGATCAGTTAATGCATACTAGGGTCTGCCCTTTATAGGTCCCAGTCCAATTCAAAACAGTCAAAACATATAGAAGCAGGAATAAAAAAGTTGTGTAGAATATGAAAGTTTTTTTCTCTGCGTGGAACACATTCCTTCACCAAATTTGCCTTTATAATTTCAACTCATTTTTCAAGTTTCAGCTGGTAAGTCACTGCCCCAAGTAGACTTTCAGGTCCCCCATGTCAATGCTTACCAATGGGTAGCAATGTACCCCACCTATACGTTCCCTTATACACACGTGTTTTCACTGCCTGCAGACTATGAACTCTTAGAAGGCAGGAGCTTGTTTACCACTGTGTCTTGCTCCTAGCAACAGTGCTATAAATTTCAATGAATGCCTGAACTAATTATTGGGACTAAATTTCTCCTACCTCCACATCCATTGCTATTCAAACTAGATAGAATGTCTAACTTTATTCCCATATGTTAAATGCTTTTGGTGACTATAATCGCATTCTTTTGAGTCTGTGATTGCAGGCCAGTGATGGTAGACAGCAGACAGTTCTTACTTCTACTGACAATGACCCATCTTATCATGATGTGGAGTTTGTATTTCCCCTTTTTTGACTCGGAGCTTTCTCTAAAGCCTCTAAAGCTTTCTCTAAATAATCAGCTCATATGAACACAGCCTGAAAATTAGGAAGAATTAATTCCCCTAGGAGCAATTCTCAATTAATAGGAAAAAGAGTTTTCAGTAAATACCTCCGCCTCTCAACTTTCCCACAGATAATTCTAGTAGGCGTTCTGTAAAATCCTCTGAGATCCTACAGTAATTTTGCTGAGTTCTAAAACAGCACCCTTAGTAACATATTTTAATATTGACTTTCTCTTCATTTTGTCTCCTACTTTTGGGAATCAACTTCCAAATAAACTACCTGCACTCATGTCCTACCAGAGTCAGTTCTACCAGAGTTTAATCAAGTTTATCAATCTTTTAAAACAACCAACTTTGGACACCATTGATTTCTCAATTTTACACTTATATTTTTGCTTCCTTTTCCTATGTTTATTATTTCCTTCTTTTCAAAGGTTTGATTTGCAGGGTTTTGTCCCTTCTTGAGATGAATGAAGAGAACATTTATTTTCATCCATTTTGTTTTGTGATATATGATTTTAAAGCAATACTGATTTAGCTGCATTCTGCATATTTTGGTATGTCACATCTTCATTATCATTTTAATTAAAAATATTTTCCAGTTTTCATAGCCTTTTCTTCTTTGATCTATGTATTGTTTAGAATTTTATTGCTTAATTTTCAAATACTGGAAATATTCTTTTTGGTCATTTTGTTTCTAGCTAAACTCACTGTGGTCAGTAATATATTCTAAATTTCTTAAAACTTCTGTAATTTGTGATGTTTCCTTTAACCTTTAACACATGGACCATTTTAGTAAATATTCCGTATATACGAACCAAATGTTTGTTGTGTCTTGTCAATGTTTGAGTATAGCTTTATACAGGATAGACAGGTCAAGTTTGCCAATTATGTTGTTTACACTGTTCATGTCCTTATGGTATGAAAAATAATAGAAGGTTTAGTTATGGTCCTCTAGTGTACTAAGGTGCGGTTCACCTTGAAACAGCTCAGGACTGAACTGATTTAAGTTTTGGTGAGTGTATGATTACCTGTTCCTATCCCCCATTATATTCTTCTTGGACTTTTAAAATGATAGTCTACAAAATATGTGGTGTCTTCTTTCAATAAGCTTCAAGACCGCTTTTCCCTCGGTGAAGCTTACTTGAATTACGGTTCTTAGTATTTGGTTTCTTCCATATTTTTTATTTTCTTCTTTTTGTCTACTGTTTTCTGTATCTTACACCTTCTATGTGTGTCATTTAAAGCAATTTTTTTGTTGAATTTTCAAAACATCCTTTCTTCATTTTGTTTTCCTCATATTTTATTTTCTTCCTTTCCATGTTATATTGCTTTTAGAATAGTATCTATGGTGTTTAATTGCTTTTGTGTTACTTCCAATTTAGTCTTCACTTTGAAAAGACATTTTTTCTTTTGTTTCTTTTTTTTACTCCATTTTGTCAGTTCTCTTTTCAAAGCATCCTTTTTTATTCAATCATCTTGTTTCAGAGATTTTAAATCTGATTTAAACATTGCCCCATAGATTCTACTGCTTTCTTAAATTCTTTTAGCATTTTTTGAAATACTTAATGTATTAATGTTATGATCTGTCCTATATGCATGTCTTTCTCATAAGTCTTCAGTAGCTAACAAGAAATATTATTCTGTTCTTTATTCCCATTCTCTTTATAATAACTTTGTGTGAGTACTACCAAAAAAAAGTGTTTTTGTTTCTGTTTTTTTTTTTTAAATACAGTTGACCCTTGAAGAATGTGGGCTTGAACTGCAAGGATCCACTTATACACTGATTTTTTTTCAATAGTAAATACTATAGTACTACACAATCCACAGTTAGTTGAATTCATGGATTCAGAACAGTGGATATGGAGGGCCAACTATAAATTATACATGGATTTTCAACTACATAGATAGTTGGCACACTTAACCCCTGTGTTGTTCAAGGGGTTCAACTATATATGAATGATTCTCAATCCTATGGGAAGTTACAGAGTAGTATATGTTTACAAATAATATGTGCATACATATAAAATAATCTGTAATCCCTAGCACATATTTGGTCAGTGTATCCTCTGTTAAAATCAGGTATGTCATTTATAGACAGATGCTGTTCTTGCCATTTTTTTCCCTAAGCTTTCTAGCACTTTCTTGCCCCAATTTGGACTTAGAAATCTCTATCTCAAACAAGAAGCCACTCTCAAACATTTTCTCTGTTTTCCTAGAACAAACTAATCTATAAATCAACTCTCAAAATATCTACCTCAGACAGTGCATCAGTATTATCTCACCACAATTTATCACAATAAAACTAAAGAGATGTGCTTATTTGAGGGTATTCGTGAACTATCCTCACTATCGCCTGAAAAATATCCACCCATTTTCACATTAATCAGTCACAAAATTTAATGAGAAAAGTCTTCTGAAAGGGAGATTTTAGAGAAGGAATCAGCTTGTCATTAAACGATACTGGAAAGTGTTGCAAGATATTCAAATTATCGGGTCAGCAATTACAAAAGTATATACATTTTTGTTTCATTTTTACTATAACTTATAAGAGTAAAGTGCATAATGGCACTTGATTGTTCAGATACATGTCATATTTTGTTATTTTATAACTGAGATGTCAGTATTTAGAATGAAGTAATTATTGATATGAATCTGTTTGCATCATGAAAAATTGATTTAAAAAGAAGAAATTCTCAATGCTAATTTTGGTAATATGGAAAAAATAGATTTTCTACAAATCTACAAATTGAAATGAACTTTAGTGGAAAGAAGCACTTGGGAATATTTGAAGTCTTAATCACAAAATAAAAGATAAATGATTTCTTTGAAATATAAACTCATTTTAGTTAAGCAGAAAACTCATATTCTTATATACTTAAAGTTAATATTATAATTTAGAATTCCAAAATTTCAGACAGCTCCTTTTAGAGATGGAGAAATCACTACCATCAATGAAAATAAGAGGAAAGCTATTTTCTCTAAGAGCTGCACCTTTTTTTTTGTTTTGTTTTGTTTTGTTTTGTTTTGTTTTTACCCAAACAGCCAGGATCAGTTTAATGGTATGTAAATTGGGTAAATCCCCTTGAACTGCTTCTCTTCATTATACATCTCCCTTATACATCTCCTATGAGTTATCTGAAAAACTCAATACTACTTCAAGAAGGGCACAAGGACAAATTTATAAAACAAAACACCAGTCTATGGAGAAAAATAGGCTATCTTTTTTTCCTTTTGTATTTTTCTTTTTCATTTACAGTGACACCCATTCAATAACTTACGGTATCTGTAAAAGGAACCCATATATGAGTCAAGTGTGCTTGTTGAATGCAGTGTTTTTACCTGTTTAATATCATTTTGAATCATTTGGCTGGCAAAATAAACATGCAAATGTATGGAAATAGGTATTATTTTCATGTTACCAGTGAGTGAATGTGGGTGAATTGCCCTGGCTCAAGGTCATAACAGTTTTAGTGACAACACACACAACAAAGGAAAAATCCCCTACAAGTTGATTTTGGGAGACTAATAAGGTAGTATTTTCTCAACTGCAAGACATGTGACAAATTTAAATATTCTTATTATAGTACTTATGTTGAGAAGTATTTTCAAAATTGAATTATATATGAGTTATTTCTTTAAAAAAATAATTTTGTACCTCCATTTTACTTTAGTTTTATTTTATTTGTGTAAATACAGAACTATGTTTAAACTCCTTTTGCTTATGCGACTATTAAGTCTGAGACAGATTTACAAATTAATCACAAACAAAAACGACCAAATTAGAAAAACTCTAATTAACAAACAAAATTGAGTATGATTGATGATATTGGGTTAAAAATAAATCACTGATTTTGTTTTTAAATTAGAAATGTGATGTGCCAGGTCTTGTTCTACATGTAATCTGTTTTTCCTCTCTTTTCCTTCAATAATACTAATGTAAACTGCACTGATTACAAACTATGTTGTAAAATATGGACTTGAAAGTATTAAGGCTTTGTTTTCTTATTATAGATAATCAGACTTCATATTTATCTAACACTCCACTAATGAGCATTTGCCACTTTAAAGATATGATATTTGATTACTATAATGCTACCTCATTACCTTAAATTTAAGATTAACCCTGCAGTTTAATGAACTCTGAATTGAATGATCATGTAATCCAATCATTGTTAGAACAGAAAAATACTCCTGGCATATTTACCTAAGAAAGCATTGCAGGTTGGTACATTTGAATAGGTGATTCAAGTATAAGAGGATATCTGTTCAAAATGTGAATATAATACTAACTCTTGTTTTGAATTCTGCCTACACCAAAGTGTACTGTATGACAGCTGAGTCCTGATTCTTTGCACTATTTAGACTACTGAAAATCTTTTCTTGCAAAAAGCACTAGATCATCTGACTTTTCACTTGTCAAAAATATGATTTTAAATACAGAAATATTGGTCATGAAATGTTAGCAACCTTCAGTTGTACAATGGTTGATATGTCAAACATGCTTTTACTATTTTTTTAAAGAAAATTACAGTTAAAAATTCAAAATTTAACAATCTTGGAGAGAATCAAGAGTCCTAAGAGCATTTCCAAATATGCTCATGATCCTCAGTTTGAAATGTTCTGCCATACTGTCTCCTAGTGGAAGAGTCTATTAAACAATTTGAAAAAAAAAAAAAAAAAAGCAACATTCCTTGTTTGTTATCAGCATCATGATCATGATCATGATTTCTAAAATAATTTTGAAAGGTATTACAGTTGACCCTTAAACAACATGAGTTTGAACTGCATGGGTCCACTTATATGTGGATTTTTTTCAGTAAACACAGTACCTGTATTTTTATTTTACAGATCTTTCAATTAATTAAGTGTGGGGAAAAGATTGTGTTTTAGAGACCACAAAATGTGGAATCAAAAGAACTAGGTTTTGAGTCCTGATGTTATGCAAACTGTTTCAGCTTCCTGCCCTTGGGTGAATTATTTATCAATTCCTTTGTTTCTGAGGCAGAGATAGCAGTACCAGGATTTTTCCACTATGATGGGGAGGGAGGGAGGTGGAGGGTTATGCCCCTAACCCCCTCTAGTTCAAAGGTCAACTGTAATTTAATCTCTGGGTGTGCATGTTGTTCTTAAGATTTCTAATTTCAGAATAATGAAATTTTCTCCTCCTTAAAGAATTGATTTTCCCTACTTTGAATAAATTCATTCTTTATTTACTTATGAATGTATACATTCTCCAAGTGTTTTATTATAATTATTATAATTATGCTAATAATTATACTAATAATAATTATACTCATCTGGGAGATGGCACCCAAAATATTACAAACTATCTTCAGAGTGTAAGATTAAAATGCAGTAGTTTCTCCTTTCCTCCACAAAATAGATACTTACTAAAATCACACAACTTGAGGAATTGCTCCTTTAAAAAGTGTTTTGGAAATAAATAGATATACATATTAATAGATAAAGCCTATCATATAAATATCATAATTTGATGAAGTGAGTTTTCTAAGAAAAATATTTTACTGTCTGGCCATTATTTTTGAAATCTAGTAGAGAAGACTTGTTTGATAATTTTTTAGAGAAAGAGGATAGTAAGCTGAATATGAACATGAAGTTAATCGAGGATACATTAGGGAAACTTTTATAAAGTTTAAAAATATTGACTTTGAAGAGACAACTGATGAAATATATGTAAGTATGCTGTACTTCTAAACTAAGTATTACAAGATGAAAATATTAATTAAAATTATGATACACAAATATTACTAAGGCAGAAAAACATTAAGAAATAAAATGATAATTAGAAAAATCTATGCTAATGAATTGAGCTTTTATGTGCTTTAGGATAGTTTTGACATCATGATATTTATAAGTGGGGACTTATTCAGAGATTAGTTTTGTCCATTTTATACATGAGTCAAAGACGTCTCACCCTGATAGGTATGGAGATGACAAGGGATAAGATTTTAGTTACTTTGCTATTTTTCAGTTGTTGCTTCAGTTCAATCTAACAAAATTTTCTATCGGTAGCTAGAGAATCTAATGAAAGTATTTTCTTTCTTTTAAGCACTTCATCTATATTAGCTATTTGGCTGTCTAACTGTAACTATATTCCTACTATATATTACTGCCCAATTTCTTAATCTTAAAATGGGAATACAAATCAATCTCCGAGTTTTGTTGTAAAGAGTAAAGGAGATAACATACATAAAATATTTATCAGAGAGCTTAGCACAGGTTTTAAACATATGAAAAGTGATAATGATAAAGCCCACTAGGAAGTCTTATGCTCAATGATTATATGGCTTTTATTTATGTGTTTAGAAAGTCTTAGGCAACTATGTTATATTAATAAACTTACAGAACAGTATCAGTTCTTTATGCAGATGCTGATCTTTTTTTTCTGCTATAGAGATCATTTCATTCAGATATTTTGGGAACTAGAAACTAGCCTAAAAAAATGTGTTTGTCAGGGAAAAAGGAAATGAGCAGGATGGACTGTGAGGAAGAAGGGGAGAGTAGGAGAGAAAAAAAAAAAAGATAGAAAAAGGCAGATTCAAGCAGAGACAATGGGAGAAGAGTCAGATCAACATGGAGAATACCTGCTCCGTGCAGTGTTTTCTGACCTTAAACCTGAGAAGTCTTTGATCTAAAGCCTTAGGTTTGGGGCTTCGGCAGCTCTGAAGGAACTGGCATGGCCGACCTCATGATGGGTGATTTTCCAAGATGAGCATCATGTTTTCCAGAATTAGATGGGCAGGTCTACTGTATGTGAACTTCAGGCCTTGATAACCTTACATTAAACAACACTGTCCACAATGGACTCAACCTAGGTGCCCAATTCCTGGCTTGAACTCTCACTTGACACCTTCTTGATCTTCTTCTTTTTTTTTTTTTTACCATTTTTAAAGTCTTTATTGAATTTGTTACAATATTGCTTCTGTTTTTTGTGTTTTGGTTTTTTGGTCGCAAGGCATGTGGGATCTCAACTCCCCGACCAGGGATCGAACCTGCACCCCCTGCATTGGAAGGCGAAGTCTTAACCACTGGACTGCCAGGGAAGTCCCTTGATCTATTTCTGGACAAGGCTGTGTTTCTCAGAAATTTGGAGACCACCCAGGAGATGTATCTGGAATCTATACCTCTGAGCAATTTTTAAGTCATATCCTAAAATTCATGTGAAAGTTACTGAACAGGCTGAATTACACAGGTGTGAGCAAGCAAACTTTTTTGCAAACTTTTTTTTCTTCTTATAACTGAGTTCAAACACGTTTTAAAAAATTTCTCTCCTACTTGCCTATGGATAACTTGAAAAAATCCTGTAACTTTTTTAGTACTTACAGATATTAAAAGTCTTATTTTGAAGTATTAAAAAGTCCAAACTAACTGTATTAGTTTTTTATTGTGTTATAACAAATTACCCCAAAGACAATAGCTTAAACAACACAAATTTATTATCTCACAGTTGTCTAGGTCAGAATTCCAGATTAATTCTGCTGGTTTCCCTGTCCTGGGCTTCACAACGCTAAAGTCAACCTGCTTCCAAGTTTACTCACATTGTTGACTGAACCCAGTTCCTTGTAATTACAGGATTGAGCTGACCATTTTGCTGACTAGCAGCTCAGGGCCACACTTAGCTCTTAGAGCTTTGATCCTTGCATATGAGCCCCAACTCAGAGTCTGAATCAGCATACCAAATCCTTCTCATCCTTGGAATCTCTCTGAATTCTCTTTCTGCTGTGTCTATTGATATTTTCTGCCACCAGCTAAAGAAAGTTCTCTGCTTTTAACCATTTATGTGATTAGATTTGGCCTTCCCAGGTAATCCAGGAAAATTTTCTTTTCTTAATTGAATCTACATAATATCTCATATTCACAGGTTTTAGAATTAGACTGTGACATCTTAGAAAGACTATTATTCTACCTACCATACCAATCTCAATTAAAATTTCAATTTCTCATCTGGTTCAAAGCTTTTCTTATCATCCATCCTCCCCCCAATTTAGGTCATACCATAATTCTGCACTGTAAGTGCAAAAAGTGTTTTAGTTTGTCATTTTGCTCTCCTCCACTCATCTTATCCCTACTCTTTCTGAAACTTCTGAACTTTCCAGGTTTGGCGACATGGCAAGGAAAGATTTTAGAATAAGTCTCAGTTAATTAGAGCTGGTGTAAACTGGCATGGTGGTCTCTTTGTGACTCATGTTCTACCTCTCTCACATGGACTGCTACTGTGGATTCTTTGGAAATGTCCCTGCACTGTTCATTTCTTTAATACAAACTCCTGGAAAAAACTAAACTATGGAATACACCTGATAGCCAATATTCATTTTGGCACTATTCCCTCATTGTAATTGGAATATGACAACAAAAAATATTTAAAATCTAGCAATACTGAACATTTTCCCTTTATATTCAGTAGTCAATAATACAAATCTGTGCATTTACATACATGGATTATAAATTAGAGTTGTGTGAGTCCAGGTCCTGACACTTGGCTGTGTGACTTTGGGAAAGTTTCACAACTTCTTTCTGCCTCAGACTTCTCATATCGAATATACAGACAATAACAGTGCCTAGTTCACAGTACTGCTGCCAGACAAATTACTTAATAAATGCAAAGCATGTAGAACAGATCTTGACACTTGTAATGCTCTTAATAAGTAACAATTATTATTATTATTATTATTATTATTATTTCCTGATGGATTTCCCTCTCTCTTTAATAATCTCCTATTCTTCATGCTTATAATCTTCTCACTTCTCATATACCCATTATCTACAGTTCTCCAATCCTTCTAGAATTAGCTCCATGTATCTCCTTGCTCAATCACTGCCTCAATTGCCCTTCTCCCTATTCTCTCTCTCCCCCAATCCTCTCACTTTCATACACACACACACAGAGCAAAGTTTATTCAGAACTTCTTTGTGCTCTCAGAGCACTTTTTTCTCTATTTCACCTCTGATTACATTTCCTTTGTCAATACCATCTAGCCAAAGATCACTAGGAACACACTTGCAGTTGAACAAGGTGGGTTCCTGTTTTGTTGTAAGCAAGGTAGAACACAACTCATGGGGAATTGTGGAGTGTCTTAGTAAGAGAGTTTTAGAAAAGACTTATTACTGTAAGGTTTTACTGTTAGGTGATTTCCTTACGTTTAAGGAAATGAGGCTTTGCTCTGGATTGGGTGTTGTCAGGAAGTAGAGTACTTTTATGATTGGTGTCTTAGCCTGTTTGGGCTGCTATAACCAACTATCACAGAGAGGGTGACTTATAAATAGCAGAAATTTATTGATCACAGTTGTAGAGGCTGAAGGTCCACGATCAGAGAGCCAGCATGGTTGAGTGAAGGCCCTCTTCTGGGTCACAGACTTCTTTTTGTATCCTCACATAGGAGAAAGGGACAAGAGAGCTCTCGTAACCTAATCACCACTCAAAGACCTCACCTCCTAATACCATCACCTTTGGGTGTTAAGATTTCAGCATATGAACTTGGGTGAGTAGATACAAACATTCAGACCATAACAATTGGGTTGGGTATCTTAATAAATATTATCTATAAGGAGGGCAGTCTAGAGCCAAGCTAAAATTATAAATGGCAAAGAGGCAGTAGTCACTATTTTAGCCAGAAGAATGAGATGTTTGGTATTTTGCATGTTGGACAATGTTCGTATTTATCTATGCTCAGACATGACTACACAATGGTCTTGTTTTTGTCTGGATCCATCCTATTCAGAGTGACTTTGTCTGATGCTGACGTTCTATATGATTATTCACATTCAACAGAATAACACCAAAGCCTGACTAAAAGTACCAGGCTGGGTCATAGTATTACCAAGGCCTGCTTGTCTTTTTCTCATCTTGCATTAGTTTATGCCTCTTTCTCACTAAAATAATATACCTCTTGGATTAAAAGATTATTCATTATTATACTCCAAGAATTTGCCACAGCACCAGACATTTAATAGGGACACAATAAATATTTGTTAAATTAATATCTTACATATCCAAAACTGTGACTAGTTTTTTAAAATATATATCTAAAGGGAAAATTCATCCATTTATTAAATATTCATCTCACCTATCATCATTGACTGGTTCTTAGATATAGCTGTTAACCAAAGAGTGCATCCTTATCAAAAGTAACTGTGGATCCAAAATATTTTTTCTTAAAAGAAGAATCATGGTTTAAAATCAAATTTGCTATGAAGGATACAAAATTAATTATAACTTGTGATTAAAATTTTTAGATAGCAGCTTTATAAAAAGAAATTTAAATTGCAATCTCTATTTGCTAATTTATGTCTTTGGCAATGTTTGCATCCACATTGCAATTTTAACACTTTTTCCTTGACAAGTCTTGCAATGACCATAGTTTTTTTCACTCTGGATTCAAGAATGCTGTTTATGAAAATGGAAGCACAGCATCTCATATCTGGGGTCATGTGCCTAAGCACCAGCTGATGACACTGTGATGACACACTGCACTAATAAATAAATAAACTGACTTCTCTCCTCTCCCCAGTGCTCCACTGACAGATGAGACTAGGTAGTATATTTTCAAAGCACCATTGTACTAGTGATGCATTGGAACAGAATGCCACTAGAGAGACTTTCCCCCAAGTGAAATATTGTTCTGTCACAGGGTTTTAGAGATTTAAGCATCCATTTCCAAATCTAGTCCATGGGCCTATTTGAAAAATAAAATCAAAGTTTCTTTTTAATTTCTTTTTTAATCTTAATATATCAAAAAAATGCAATGCATGTGTATGATAGCTGAGAGCCCAAGCAGTTCAAACTCATAAATAATGTATTTTCCGTGTATTGTATACATGCGAAAAGGCTAGCTTACCTTCTAGGGGAAAAAGCTTAAGGTAAAGGGTAGACATGCTAAACAATGGGCCTTGGGATGTAAAGAAGCAGTTTATACGAGGTCTAAGAAAAACAAACTCAGAACTACTGTGCAGGAAAAGGGATACAGTGAAAACTTTTTAAGGATAACTTCTGAAACCTTTCTCCCCAAAGCTTAATGCATGTGTTGTCAACCCCACATATGTAAGTGATTATGACCAGAATAGAACAGAGGAGGACACGAGGCATCACTGTGCAGGTTCAACAACAGGAAGAAGGCTGTGAAACTCCTCTGGCTACTCCATAGCCAGTTGGGTGTTTACTTCTCAGAAGAGCTAGATTAATCTAACCCAAGATAACCATCCAGTTTAACCAACTAAGCCCAAGAACCATCAAAGCTATGTGAGCACATGGGGAAGTAAAATAGAGCTGCCCTGCCCAGATGTACAGACTGTGCTTTACTGAAAGCACTTGGCTAAAGGGACACGAGTGGGGCTTGGAATCCATTCCATACTCTGCTCACCAAGCCAGCAGCCCTAATTTGGAGGAATCAACTCAGACCATGGGGGACTCTTTCTTAACTGTCTCCAGAATGAGTAACTTTTTATGAATTGTTTATCTATAGGGAGCACCTTTTTATAATTTGTACAAAGGGGCCAAAGTATCCTTCTAGAGTACATGGAAAAGAAGTAAAACAGTCAGATGCAATTATATGTCATTTGATGTTTGGTAGGTAAAAATAATTTCAATCTATTTCAGAAGGTACAACAGGTCCAGTGTAGATACCAGGTGCTATATGGATTAGTAACACCTCAGAACTCAGCTTCCTTTACCAATTGCAAAAAGACTGGTTGGATCGAGGCCATAACTTATTCTCTCAGAAACCTTTATACACACTACTATATTTAAAATAGGCAACCAACAAGGACCTACTGTATAGCACAGGGAACTCTGCTCAATATTCTGTAATAAACTAAATGGGAAACGAATTTGAAAAAGAATAGATACATGTATATGAATAACTGAATCACTTTGCTGTACACCTGAAACTAACACAACATTGTTAATCAACTATACTCCAAAATAAAATAAAAATAAAAAAAGGAAACCTGCATCCCTGACTCTTTGATACCCTGGCTCATTTTCCTGACTTTAGCTTCATTAAACACTTGACTTTTATTTGGTGCATTTATGGACTCCCTGCTGAGCTGGTTAATGCTCCCAAATCACAGACCCATATTTTCTCCTGCATTATTAATTCCTGCATTGATGAAACCATGGGCAACATTCACCGTGTATAAGAATGGTAGAGTATTTCCTATCAAAATGATACAGACCTTATAGCTGAAGCCAGGTCTTAGAGTCCTCCAGCTTTGCCAGGAATTATCCATATTTTTATCTGGATGCTAGACATTTTAGGGTTCCTGGGGGAAATGGAGTGCTTTGGATAGCAAAAGGAAAACTGGAAGATTGTGCATATGACTACATACCAGTCAGTATGGGTACATGGGTATTTTTTTAATAATTTAGCAACTGGTACAGCCCTCTCAGGGCATATGGACTGAATATCAATCATGGGTGGAACTGACCTTGCGCTTCTACCCAAGGTCCTCCTGTTTGTATTTTACACCTAACTCTTGTTGCCATTCCATTAACTGCCGTTTATGCTTCCCAGGCAGGTCAAGCCTTGCATCTTCTAAAGTGAATAAATCCCTATTACTTCCATTATTTTAAAAAATCACAGTTTTTTGGCTTAGTGTAGTTTATTTTGAAATTTCTTACTTTGCAATTGAAAGAATACTAACATAACTTCTTATGTCCTCAGTACCTTATTTCTTCAAATATATACTTTATCATTTATGTCTTCAATCTCTACATATTGATTCCTTACAAAAAAAAATCAAGTTGTCCCATCATCCTAAAAATCCCTATCTTCTAGCCTGCTTCCCTTGATCTTTTTCTTCCTTTAAACACCAAAATTCTTGGAAGTACCCTTTACTTTAGCTCCTCATATTATTTCATTTACAAATCCACTATAATATGAATTTCAACCTACTAGTCTAATAAATAGGTTCCCGCTAAGATATTTACTAATCTGCAAGATTCTGATTCAATGGTTTTTTTTTTTTTTTTTTTTTTTAAACATCTTTATTGAAGTATAATTGCTTTACAATGGTGTGCTAGCTTCTGCTTTACAACAAAGTGAATCAGTTACACATATACATATGTTGCCATATCTCTTCCCTCTTGCATCTCCCTCCCTCCCACCCTCCCTATCCCACCCCTCTAGGTGGTCACAAAGCACCGAGCTGATCTCCCTGTGCTATGCGGCTGCTTCCCACTAGTTATCTATTTTACATTTGGTAGTGTATATATGTCCATGACACTCTCTCACCCTGTCACATCTCACCCCTCCCCCTCCCCATATCCTCAAGTCCATTCTCTAGTAGGTCTGTGTCTTTATTCCCATCTTGCCACTAGGTTCTTCATGACCTCTTTTTTTTTTTTTTTCCCTTAGATTCCATATATATGTGTTAGCATACTGTATTTCTTTTTCTCTTTCTGACTTACTTCACTCTGTATGACAGACTCTAACTCCATCCACCTCATTACAAATACCTCCATTTCATTTCTTTTTATGGCTGAGTAATAATGGTTTATTTTCTTAACAAGTTACCGTCTACCTCCCTTAGAACATTCTTTCTAAGATAACATTTTTCCCTGTGCCTGTTCTGTGTATTTTGGTGTTCTCTCATATTTGCTTTCCATCTTTTTCTCTTCTAATTCTATATTCTTTTGGGGGGCCATCCCATGCATGATTTTCATTCCCTATATTATCAAGGCTCTTAAATATTTATTTCCAACTCTGATTCATTTTTTTTTAAACTAAAACTCTACAGTTTGGTTCCTTACTAAAGATCCTTCCAGATGCCCAGAGTTACCCAAAGTGAAATACCCCTCAAACCTAAATTCTTTATTATTATTCCTTAAAACAAACTTGATTCTACTTCTATTCTTCCAAACAGGTTTTATGTGACTTTTATCCACTTGGAATCACTTGCCCTACGTCCGTGTAGCATCCAAAGCTTGCAAAACATGGTCTCTCTTCATGACTCTTGCAGGTCAACACATTATCCCCACCGTTCCTGCCGACCTTGTATGGTGTATTATTTTTTAAATCATCTTAAGACTTCCCACTCTAGAGTTTGTTACCTTTAACTGATTTAGCATCATTTACACTGCAGTTTGGATCATGTCAATTCCCTTCTTAAATATTCCTTGAAATCTGTTCACATTTGATCTTCTTAAAGATCTTTTCACATCACCTTAGAAACAATTCCTAACTTATCAGCGTTTTATATCTCTTTTTCCCTACCCTCATTTCTTTAAACACATAAAACTATCTTATATACAATTGTCTCATCATCTAATCTAGTTCTTGGAGGAGCAGGGCTCATCTAACAAACTGAAAAGGATTATGTGCTGGTATTTCTCTACTACCCTTGCAGGAGATTTAGACCACCACTGCAGGCACTTTATTTACCCTTGTAACCTCAATGTATTTTTCAACTTGAATTTTAACCTTTAGATTCTGTTACCTTTCTTGCTCTCTTTGAAATACAAAGAATATATACATATCAGGAAAAGGGAAAATCATATATAACTAAAATTGTTAGAAGGTATTTATGAAAATATAAGTTATTTTCAAAACACAGTAAGAAAATAATGGCAGATGTATGCTTGCTATTTCAGAAAAGGCACATTAAAGGGAAAAGAAAAAATTAGGTCTCGTATCAGACTTAAAAGTACCACTTTTTAAATTGTGTAGAAGAAGTAAATAGACCCAGAGTAAACAGAATTCAACTTACAAGGTTTTTGTGGTTGAAACTGTATTGCACCATTTCCCAGGGAAATGAGCTGCTAGAAATTCAACACATAATTTATTACCCTCACTTCTGTTTCTATTCGGAATCTTATAGTACATACCATCTATTTCTAAGGAAGTTAGGCTACCTGTTAAGATTCTTACATTCCTTAAGGAAGGGAGCATGCATGTGGTATTATTCAACCTAGTTTATGTATTAAAAAATAGATATGGAAACTGAAGAAAGTACCCATAGGACACCGCTCACATATGAAAATTGATATATGTACTCAAACAACTTAATGTATTTCCTGAATTACTTCAAATTGTTCACATATGAAATATTTCTGAAGACTGAATTTTTTAGCCCTTATCCAGATGCATTACTACTGACATTGGAAATAGGTTTTCCATGCCTCAGAAGAGTGAGCCTTGGATGTACAATTAAAGAGCTAATCAAGGAAGTATCCATTATTTCCAAATGATTCGGAGGCTTCTACCTACTGTTTTAAACCTGCTTTATCTTTCCTAATGTAGTCTTATTTTATTTCCCCATTAACCTCCATTTCTACATGGGTATCATCTGTGATGTCAAAAAATGTCTGCTTTGGAAAAAAAAGTGTATTGTATTGGGAATTTAGAGGAATAGTTTCTAGGTACCGCCTCATTGGCATTAGATTGATATTCACAAATGTTAATTGAATACTCAAGATTACCAGGTAAATAGAAAATAAGAATGGTTTACTGTTATGAAAGTTTATTAACTGCAAAGTTTTTATATTTTTGCAATTAATCAAATTTAGCTTATGAATGTTTTTTTCATTGAAAGATGAAATAAACTATTAGAATGATTTATCTGCTTTCACCTATGGAATTAACAATTTATTTTCATGAATAGTTATATGTCTTAGATCAGTCTTCTTTACTGCTGCAATTGCTCTGAATTGAGTGTACTAGAAAAAAAAGCAATATATATATATATATATATATATATATATATGTCACCGAGAATTCATAAAAAATGAACTTGTCAGAGAATTTTTAAAATTTTAGTCTTATCTCATAAGTAATAATATTCATAATTAGAAAAATTATGCATTATAGTTAAGCCAAAAAATAATTAAATATGTTTACTGAATATATATGAAATAAAACTACATTGGAACAAATATACATTTTTGAAACCTGTCTTGTCTCACAGAACAATGCATGAAAAAATAATTTAATGTCAATTTATCCTCATTTAAAGCAACATTTTAAAAGGATTATTTGGGAACAAAAAATATTATTGTGTTAAAACACCTGAAAAATCTGAAGTAGTATATAATACTCTTTTCTACTGAAATAAAGATATTATTTTGATAAACTCTAGTTAGGTGGAATTTAATACTTAGAATTCATGATTCTGGATGTTAAATTTCTTATTTGGAAATGTATTCCTGATCACTTTGAGTAAAAAAAAATGACTTCACGGAACTAACCACCAAAACGGCATGTATGAAACCTCTACAGCCTCTGCCTTACCCGCTCACCTTGGCAGATATCAATGAAGGCCCATGCAACCTCCCTTGTGGCAGGCATTTGTCATGGGCTCAGCAGCTACTATGTGTGAATTTTGAAAGGAAAAATTTGGATTAAACTAAAAGCTCAGTTCATGTGTAGAGTTTAAGTAGTCACTCAGAGCTCTGGGAAAAAAATAATTATTTGTCAGACACCTATTTATTTTGGTAACACACACACACACACACACACACACACACACATGCATGTGTGCACAAAGGATTTACAAAACACTAAAGACTCAGTAAATGTTTTAACTGACCCTATTTGTATTTTCAAGTGTTCCATCATTTCCCTCATTGCTTCCAACAGCTTTTCGCTCTAGTAAAACAAAGCAGTGCCTGTGAGCAAAATTTATTTGACCACTCTGATGCAAATGACTGGTGACTGGTTAGTAGCCAGTCATTTTAGTTGCATGGTACTTTGAGAGGAAAAAAGGGATCAGACAGTGATCACACATACTCAAGTCACTTGTCTAAAAAATGCAAATATCTGCACAAAATTAAAATACTGCTAAAAATCAATGTATTTCACAAGTGTTTTGACTCCTTGGCATCATGAAAAGAAGCTATGAACTTGTTTTCTAAATTATTCAAAAGCTCCCAGCTGTATATTTTTATAAAGCTCTAAGTCACTGGATTGTCCTTTTATATTTAAATTCCTCTAAGAACATAAAAGCACCTGGATATAAGCTTTTAATTTGAAATCAACTCCTTTTGCATATCAATGTGCTCCTTTGCTTAGCTTCCTTCTTAAAAAAGCATTATTCAGTTTACAAATATATCTTTTTTTAAATAGTTGATTTACAGCGTTGTGTTAGTTTCAGGTATACAGCACAGTGATTCAGTTATATATACATACACACACATACATATATACATATATATATATTCTTTTTCAGATTCTTTTCCCTTATAGGTTATTAAAAAATACTGAGTATAGTTCGCTGTGCTATACAGTAGGTCCTTGTTGGTTATCTATTTTATATATAGTAGTGTGTATATGTTAATCCCTAACTCCTAATTTACCCTTCCCCGCCACGTTCGTCTTTGGTAACAAGTTTGTTTTCTATGTCTGTGGGTCTGATTCTAGTTTGTATATAAGTTCATTTTTATCATTTTCTTTTTTTTTTTTTTAAGATTCCATATATAAGCTATATCATATGAGATTTGTCTTTCTCTGTCTGGCTTACTTCACTTGGTATGATAATTTCTAGGTCCATTCATGCTGCTGCAGATGGCATTATTTCATTCTTTTTTATGGCTGACTAATATTGCATTGTATATATACCACATCCTCTTTATCCATTCATTTGTGGATAGACATTCAGGTTGCTTCCATGTCTTGGCTACTATAAATAGTGCTGCAATGAACATCGGGGTGCATGTATCTTTTTGAATTATAGTTTTCTCCAGATATATGCCCAGGAGTGGGATTGCTGGATCATACGGTCGCTCTATTTTTCGTTTTTTAAGGAACCTCCATACTGTTCTCCATAGTGGCTGTACCAATTTAAATTTCCACCAACAGTGTAGGAGGGTTCCTTTTTCTCCATGCCCTCTCTAGCATTTATTATTCGTAGACCTTTTAATGATGGCCATTTTCTGACCTGTGTGAGGTGATACCTCATTGTAGTTTTGATTTGCATTTCTCTAATAATTAGCGACGTTGAGCATTTTTTCATGTGCCTGTTGGCCATGTGTTTGTCTTCTTTGGAGAAATGTCTATTTAGATCTTCTGCCCATTTTTTGATTGAGTTGTTTGTTTTTCATATTAAGCTGTATGAGATGTATATATATTTTGGAGATTAATCCTTTGTCAGTTACCTTGTTTGCAAATATTTCCTCCCATTCTGTCGGTTGTCTTTTTCTTTTGTTTATGGTTTCCTTTGCTGTGCAAAAGCTGTTAAGTTTAATTAGGTCCCATTTGTTTATTTTTGTTTTTATTTCCATTACTTTAGGAGACAGATCAAAAAAGATATTGCTGCGATTTACTTCAAAGACTGTTCTATGTTTTTCTCTAGGCGTTTTACAGTATCCAGTCTCACATTTAGGTCTTTAATCCATTTTGAATTTATTTTTGTTTATGGTGTTGGAGAATGTTCTAATTTCATTCTTCTACATGTAGCCGTCCAGTTTTCCCAGCACCACTTATTGAAGAGACTATCTTTTCTCCATTGTATATCCTTGTCTCCTTTATCATAGATTAAGTGACCAAAGGTGCATGGGTTTATTTCTGAGCTTTCTATCCTGTTCCATTGATCTATATGTCTGCTTTTGTGAGTTAACACCTATCCTTCTGAAACTATCCCAAAAAATTGCAGAGAAAGGAACACTTCCAAACTCTTTCTATGAGGCCACCATCACCCTGATACCAAAATCAGACAAAGATACTACAAAACAAGAAAATTACAGGCCAATGTCAATGATGAACATAGATGCAAAAATCCTCAACAAAATACTAGCAAACCTTATCCAACAATATATTAAAACGACCATACAACACGATCAAGTGAAATTTATCCCAGGTATACAAGGATTTTTCAATATCCACAAATCAATCAGTGTGATACACCACATTAACAAATTCAAGAATAAAACCCATATGATCATCTCAACAGATGCAGAAAAAGCTTTTGACAAAATTCAACATTGATTTATGATAAAAAAAATCTCCAGAAAGTGGGAATAGAGGGAACCTACCTCAACATAATAAAGGCCATATATGACAAACTCACACCTAACATCATACTCAATGGTGAAAAGCTGAAAGCACCCCCTCTAAGATCAGGAACAAGACAAGGATGCCCACTCTTGCCAATTTTATTCAACATAGTTTTGAAAGTCCTAGCCACAACAATCAGAGAATAAAAGAAAATAAAATGAATCCAAATTGGAAAAGAAGAAGTAAAACTTTCACTACTTGCAGATGACATGATACTATACATAGAAAATCCTAAAGCCACTACAAGAAAACTACTAGAGCTCATCAGTGAATTTGGTAAAGTTGCAGGATACAAAATTAATACACAGAAATCTGCTTCATTTCTATACACTAACAACGAAAACCAGAAAGAGAAATTAAGGAACCAATCCCATTTACCATTGCATCGAAAAGAATAAAATACCTAGGAATAAACCTACCTAAGGAGGCAAAAGACCTGTACTACGAAAACTATAAGACGCTGATGGAAGAAATTGAAAACAACACAAACAGATGGAAAGATATACCTTGTTCTTGGATTGGAAGAATCAGTGTTGTTAAAATGACTATACTAGCCAAGGCAATCTACAATCCCTACCAAATTACCAATGGCATTTTTCACAGAACTAGAACAAAAAATTTTACAATTTGTATGGAAACACAAAAGACGCTGAATAGCCAAAGCAATCTTGAGAAAGGAAAACGGAGCTGGAGGAATCAGGCTCCCTAACTTCATACAATACTATAAAGCTACAGTCATCAAAACAGTATGGTACTAGGACAAATATATCTTGAGTGCTTGATACACTGCCAGCGTCTGTTCACTGTTCTTCGTAAGAAAGCAGTGGACAAGTGACCAAGACAGCTTGGCCTTAATGATCCCCTCAGCTTGACTAAATCTTAGACAGGTATCTTCCGGTCTATAGGCCCTTGATTCCCTTTTCTTAGAACATTTACTTTAGGAAACTTGCAAATATAAATTATTTCTCTGCCCCTTTGAGATGTAAATCTTTTTAAAAGCCTTTTGCCAGTTTTATAAGCTAGGACTATTTTTCTCCAGGACCTGGAAGCCATCTGTTTGAAATGTAATCACCAAAGAGTATAACACCCCTATCTCCCAGTTTCTGTGAGAGTGTAGATGCCTAACACAGATGGCCTAATAACATTGACCAAGTTCCCTTCTACTGCCCTTCAATACTTCTCCAGTAGTTCACCCCATCTATCAAAAATTCTCCCTCCTTAAAAATTGTCTCATTTCTTGTTGCAGCAGACTTGAGCTAAATCTCTTTCTCTATTGCGGTAGTCTTTAGTAGTCTTCCCTGTCTGTTTAACTCTGTCAGGTACAATTTCTCTTCAACATAAGACAGAAAAAGTCCCTGTCCTTAGGGAGCTTATATCTTAGTGGGCAGAGACCCAGTAAAAAGTAAATCAATAAATCAAGTAATTTCATATTTTTATAAGGTTATGAAGAAATTCAGAGAGATAATAGAAGTCTTGGTCCAAACATAAAATGGATAGATCATGCTAATATGATAAAGTGAGTAGGATGTAATTTATAAAGGGTTATTTTGAAATTGTGGTAGAGGGGAACCACAATAAATAGTGCAGAACCTGGAGTTACTAGCAGCTGTGCAGTAATAACTTGCAGTCCCCAAGGATGAAAGTAGGAGTGGTAATTAGAATCCAGGAGAGAGGGGAGGAGAGAGTTCTGTAGATAATAATCTTGTGTGAAGGACACAGCCAGCCTTCTTACAAAGACACAACCCAGAAGTAAATATCCAGGTTTTACTCTACAACCTATCTCCCATCTCCTGCAGGGGATCTCCACTGGCCAAACTCAACAGGAAGCCAGAAGTCCTTAAAGCCCTGTTCAAAAACTTCATACAGTTGAGCCAACACTATTTATTTTGTATAATTTATTTAACTCAATGTACACCGTTATAATATCTTTATTCCATTTCAAGTATGTGTTATTAATCTGTTCACATCACTCTGAGGCTATGTCACTTGACATGAAAGTTAGTGAAGAGATGTCTATTTACTTATTAAATGGAAGACAATGTATTAATATAGAAAAAATGTTCATTATTGTAAAAATCAAAAAATAATGTTTGAGCACTATCTAGGAGAGTTATCATATGGATATCAGACTATGCTCCTGAATATGCAATGTATGGGAGAAAAACTCTGTCACTTGGAGGAATGAAAATTCCTGAAAGACAGACATTATGTTATGCCTCCTTCCCATGCATCAAAAGGGATTGGAGTATTGAGTGAAGAAAATTAATGCCTCAAACATACTAAGAGTGCAAAAAAGGGTATCCTTCAGATTATAAGGCAAAAGACTTTCAATTTGATTCCATAGATAGTGGGGAGTTATTAAAAATCTTTTGAAAAAGCAAATTAGATTGTGTGTTTGTGTGTGCGTGTATGAGTATGAACATGTACTTATAAAACAGGTAGCAGCATCCAGGGTAAACCTGAGAACAGATGGATTAGGTAAGAGACCACAATAACAGTCCATTTGAAAACTACTGTTGGTCATTACAAACTTCTGGTAAATATCTAAGTCACTCTTGCATTTTCTATCCTCTGTACCAGTTAGTCTGCAATTTCCCTATGACTTTAAATAACATCTATGCCTATTAAATACATTTATAGGCCTTAACCTCTCCTCAGAGCTGCTAACTTGAGTATCAAACTGCTTATTTTGTCTTTTTAGCTCTTTTGTAAACATTTCCAACTATATACATGCAAATGATCACTCAATCCCTATGATTGGCCCCATCCCTACATTGAAACTTCCTCACTCCCACAGTCTTTATGTTCCCCAAAATAACCTGAGAATATACCCTTTGTTGGAATGTGCTTTCATTTGTCCATTCCATCTGATCAATACTGTTAAGACATGGCTCAAATATCACTTTCTCCAAAGCTTCTGCAGCACTGTTAAGTACTGTATTCTTTCTAATATCTCACTAATTTTCTATCTGCCTATTTATCATTATTTTTCCAAGGCATATCATAATTAAATTGCTTAAAATCCATAAGTAGGAGAAGATCTTAACAGTAGCCAGAGAAAAAAGATATTTCATAGAAAGACAAAGCATAACAGCAGACTTCTCCTCAGAAACCATGCAAGCTGATAAAACATGTAAATTTTTTCTTTTTTTTTCCATTTTGCTTTACAGTATTTTGTTTTCAATCAATGCCTGTGAAGATTCCTCATCTTGTGTCTAATGAGTATGACAGTCACCTCAAATCAGCATGTCCGCAACATTCTGTAAGCCAATCTCTCAAGTTTCTGTGAAAAAATACCCCTCCAACAAGTTTAAGTGGTTCACTCATTAGGCTATCCTCCTGGAACTGGGTCCTGGATGAATACCATAGGTCTATTCTCCAGGGCTCCCCGAGGAAACCAATGAACTGCATACACTCAGCAGAGAGTCTGAGAATACCCCAAAGGGATAAAACAGGATCAGGCTCATGCAGGGCTGTCCAGGCTCTGGCACTCCTCCCAGAGGGCACTGCTGGACCTGGCTGGTCCCAGCTACTGGAAGTGGGAAAATGTTAAATAAGAGACTTCAAAGAGTAAGAATACCTCCAGGAACATGGTTCCTGTTTACCCTTGTTTAAAGGTAAGACTATATAAAATGACAATTATCAAACCAATTCACATCATTGACTTACCTATATGTTTGTAACCATATTAAAATATATTCAATTACATTTGAATAGATGATATATGTTGATTAATAAATGCAAAGATGAAAAAAATGAGAGATAAAGGGGAGATGTTTTAGAACTTACAAGTAAGAAATTATTTTCCTTGCATTCCTAATACCAGTTTCCTTTTCAGAGTTAACAGCTAGACCCTTGTTGACACATTATGAAACAGAGTCCTTTAAAAACATACTTGTCAAAGTGAAAAATTATGTTGATATAAATTCACAATTTGAACATGATACAGGAAAAAAATTAAATGTGCAAGAAGAAATGTGAACTCTGTGAATATGTTTTTATTTTAATATTTAAATTGTTTCATTTTTACAGATTCTTGTTTTTCTCAGATGTATCCAAAACAGATATAAACAGAAATAAAAACATACTTAAAATTATCCACCTTGCTATTCTCTTGGGGACACTGTAAACCTTAGATTTTAAGACGATATCATATAATAAATATTTAAGACCTAAAGTAGCAAGTGTGGGACAGAGAACCAATTGATCCTAACAGCAGTTTCTGTCAAAAAGCGTGTTATGCACACATGGTCTCTCCTCTGCCATACTGAGTTGACGGTTCCATTCCCATGGCCCTGATTACATTCAGGCCATTATACTCAGCCATCCCTACTATTAGGTATAATCATACCCAGGCCTCTACTCAGGTCAGGAAGGAGAAAAGGAATCAACAGTGACACATTTGTGTTCTTAGAAAACATGGGCTGAAGAGCTGAAACAAGTATATTTCTCTTTCAGACTACCCATAATAATCACTGCCTCTGCTAATCACTGTTCTTCTAGCAGTATATACTACTGGTTGTATGACTACTTTAATACATAATGTCTTGCACTGTTATTTGATCATTTGGGAGGGGAGATATTGTTGTCTTTTTCAAAATGTTGTATGTTATCTGGAGAAAGGGCTTGGTCCCTAACTGCTCAACTTAAAACAAAATAAAACAAAAACAAAAAACAAAAAACTAGGTTATGCTCACACAGTTGCCCTTAATCCAGCTAAAGGAAAATAGCCATGTAGTAGTGTGGTATTTTAAAGCTAGAGGTATGGTTACAAAATACTTAGACATACTTCCATATGTAAATTATGAAAGTATTTTTTTTCTGTTTAACAGAGACACATTCCTAGATTATTTTCAATTTGGGCAGGATGGGAATGGAGGAAAATGAGAATATTCATTGTAGTGAATTTCTCTGCTCAGTAGTGCTTTTCCCATGTCCTAAATCCAAAATTACTCATATTTTACAGGACTCCTGGAACAACTGTTTGCACAAAGTGTTACTGTATTACTAAATGAAAAACAAAAACATTCAGCAATAACAGAAGTTGCCAATTTTTTTTTTTTTTTTTTTTTTAATTTATTTTTGGCTGTGTTGGGTCTTCGTTTCTGTGCTAGGGCTTTCTCTAGTTGTGGCGAGCGGGGGGTCACTCTTCATCGCGGTGCGCGGGCCTCTCACTGTCGTGGCCTCTCTTGTTGCGAAGCACAGGCTCCAGACGCGCAGGCTCAGTAGTTGTGGCTCACGGGCCTAGTTGCTCCGTGGCATGTGGGAATCTTCCCAGACCAGGGGTCGAACCCGTGTCCCCTGCACTGGCAGGCAGATTCTCAACCACTGCGCCACCAGGGAAGCCCATATATTTTTTTTTTAAATAAAGTTTGACTTCCACTACCCAGTTCAGATGAAATAAAGACTGCATGAACTGCCAATATTGGCATATAAAATTTAAGTCAACCTCTTTAAGACATACAAATATGTATACATATATATAACTTAAATATATATATATAAATTAAAATATATATATATATATAACTTAGAAGAATTCAATTGCAGTGACATAATGAAAAGTCAGGATCCTAAGCAAAGTATTTCACTTTTTCTTCAAAAGACCTTCACGCCTCACCATGCACTTCAATGTTTTGTCTTTCAAAAACCACTAGAAAAATTTCCCTACCCTACAGAAAAATAAGCTTTGGTCTATCCTTTCCAAATCCTCAACATTTCCACTTTAGCTCTTTGGATTTCTGAACCTGCATGATGCTGAATAAAAGTACAATCTATCCACATTTAGGAACATTGGCAGTCAGTACACACTATTTAGTAATTCAACAAGTATTTTAAGTTATTAAACCACTATTATGTGCTGATAACTGTACTTAACACTGGAGTTAGAAAAGTAAGCAACACAGACCTATTTAATGCAATCACATAGTACTTACAGGAGATGAAAGGTGAAAGGAAATACTGAAATAATTACGTATGTAATGTTTATTTATATGGTAATATAGGAGAGGCACTGAATATGTAAATCCCAAACCTATTCCAGTTTTCACATAGTTTAAATGAATCACAGACCTAATGTATCCATATTTTGCATTCCTCAGTGGGTCATTAGCAAGGCTTATATTTATTAAAACAAAGATGACAAAAAACAATCTGCATCTATTTTTTGAGAACATCTAATTTACATAGTATTACTATGCTTCTCTCCATATATTAGCCCTATTTCTATCTCATTTACTTGAAGCCTCTGCCAATGCTATTTAAACCCAAATTCATAATTTTTCTAAGGCCAACTCCCAAATTGAAAGGAAGATGATTTTTTTATCCTATCTGTCCCTCCCCACCCCATAGTCATATTATCTAAAAAGAGAATGTGATATGTACCTTCCTGCAGAGATTTTACTTGATATGGTATTATTTCCAGTATCTTTTTTTTTAATACATCTTTAATGGAGTATAATTGCTTCACAATGTTGTGTTAGTTTCTGTTGCACAACAAAGTGAATCAGCCATAGGCATACATAGATCCCCATATCCCCTCCCTCTTAATCGGGTTAAGAAGTGAAAGGAAAAGCACACTTATCAACAAACCGGAATGAATACAGACTTAATGCTGCTTTTAAGAGAGTAACTCACACTCCCCCCCAAAAAAATATATGAAAGCAGATTTATATGTGAGGGATATTTTTAAAGGAATTTAAAAAAATAACTGAAATGAAAGCTTGAGAGAAAAATGTGAAAGCATCCACATGTCACTGAATTGGGCTTTCATAAATTCCAAAGCACACCATGAAGACAACATTGTTTCCATATATTATTACAACATATTCCCTTGTTTTCAGAAAAACAATATATCCATAGCCTTGAGACTCTGCATATCTGGCTTAGGGTTACTAAAACATCACACATACCTAGGACCATACACCTGGCAGAGATTAAAATTACTAATTCTGACTTCCATAAAGTGCTCTTACTGCCACAAAATGACCACATCCTATTATGTGTATATATTTTATTACAATAAAATAAGAATTTATTATTACAAATGAATTCACTTTTGCTTAAGAATTTTAAAATGCCTTAATAACAAGTGAAGTCTATTTACATAACATTAAATTACAGATTAGGGTACACTTTTGCTATTATCACAATGGTTTTCATTTTTCTCCAAGGTTAGAATAAAAATATATTTATAAATTGATTGGAATGGCCCACATACATTATCAAATTAAAATAATAAGAAACAGATTAAGATTAAGTAATATAGACTGTATTTGCCTTTCTGCCTTAAATAACTAGAAAACTGAACAAAATATATAAGAGAGCAGACAACAGTGTAGGTCTGAACATCTAAAAGAGAGGCAAACGAAATGAATCCTGTGGCTTCCAAAACGATATTTCAAGACTGCAGCACAGGAAAAGATGCAAACAGGGCCCAGGGGAACTCATGATTTGGGAAGCCGGGTATAAGAACTTGAGGAGGCCAAGGCAGCAAAAATTGGGTGGGCAGAGTCCACAGAATGAAGTAGCTGCATAGGGAATAGTGGAAATCTTCAAAGTGAGGCCTCTCAGCCTTGATCTACACACAATCTCCAACTAGAATAAAATGATATTATAAAGATAATGATCGGAATCTTATGAATCATTCTATTTTTAAATCTTTGTAATTATGTTTGAAGCAAATGTAATGAAGTAAAATTCATTGATCAATCAAGAACAGTGAATAATGTTCTTGGTAAAATGGGTTTCTTTACCAGATTCTTAGTATAAAAATTAATGTAAATAAAAATCAAGCAAAACAAGCTCACAATATTTCTTTATAGACCAGAAAATGCTTTATTCCAAAACAACAAATAGTAACATTTTTCTTTCTATTAAAATGTTTCATTTCTATCTTGCATAATAGCAAAACTAGACCCACATATTAATGACATTGTCAAACATATCACTGTTCTGAGGGGTTTTTCCCCCTATATTTAGGTGTTAAAATTAACTTCTATGATATGAGAAGAAGGTGATATGCTGAATATCTGAAAAGTTTACCATTAAAAAAAAAACACATAGCTTAAATTAATTAGTGTGGATGTTTGTCATGTCCATTGACCAGATTCCATGAGTGTTAATATTTGGGTGGGAGGAGAGAGCTAACACAATAAGGCAATAACCTAGAGGTGCAATGCTGTGTATCCCAATTTAATGTATTTTGTGTCTGTGGCTATTTCTCTCCATGTAATTAAAACATATTAAAGGACAGAGATGGAACTTAAAAACTAGTAGGGTGGGGTATTTCCCAAGAAGACACACACGTTTTCTGGTTTATGCTAGAAACTTATCAGATTAGTGCTCAGTGTGATGGAAATCCACCTCGCCAGCTCTGAAATCCTGAAAGTACAAGTTAAATTTAAAAATATATTTAGAAGCTATGGAAGGAAATGTTTGGAAGAGAAGGAGAAGAAGGAAGAGAGGGAGAGGAATCATTTGTACTCTTAGCCATCTGTGAGAATTTGACTACACATTTTTTGGACGGGGGGAGCAAATGATACCTGTGCAGGAAATTCTGTCATTATTGATCAACTTTAAATATGCACTCACTTTTTCAACCAATAACCCATCTCCTAGACTTTTTCCTACAAACACCCCTGCACATCTGTATACCTTTAAGTGCACTTGTACAAATGATATTTATACAAACATAACTCAGGCATTGTTTGAACAAACAAAAACTGGAAATGATCGTAGCGACCAACAATAGAGAACTAGTTAACTAAATCACACGACAGATAATTCCTAATACTAGAAAAAGGAAAAAATAACCAAACACGTAAAACATTATCAATGTGTGAACTTCCCCATCTCACCACCAGACACTAATACACAGTTTGAAATAGCTGCCCAATGTAGCTGCTTTTTCTTTTAATTATACTAATTTTCTTCGTATAACATTTTCCGTTGCAACTAATTCATTTCAAGAAGGACAGTGTGATTCTCTATTATTATAACCATACAGAGACGTTTGGTAATCTATTTTAATGAGATAGTTGAAATATAGCCTTGGTGATTCTAATTAACATAACCATACTGCCATATATTCAAATTTGAGGCTGCTGGTTTTATGAGCAAGTAGGTTATGTCACTTGTAAAGCACTGTTTTACTGGTAGATCAGATGATTATGACCTTATTTCATAGGTTTACATAAAATAAGATTGAGAATGGTTTTGAAATAAAATTACTATTTTCATTGTTCTACTCCTTTCATTTTCTCACTCTGTTCAATTGTTTCATTCATTATAGATCAGAAATGGAAGTAGCTTGTTTTCCCTGGTATCAGTAAGTATGTTCCTGAATTCTCTGAATATTCTTTTCCACTTAAGGTAAAATGTTCATTTTCAAAGGAGATGGGATTTGATACACTATGAAAGCTAACCTTTCTCATGACCAAGAATAATACGTAGTTGAACAACCATTGCCTTACTTTAAACACTTAACCTATCTTAGTTACTTCCGTTTGCAAATTGTAGCTAACATATCAAATATATTAAATTTTCTTGCAATCCCCAAATCTGTAATTATATAAAGTCCTTAGTTTTAAACATTTTAAAGTATGACTTTCTATATGTCTCATTGCCTGGTTAAACATATTAAATATGTTATATTCATCTACGATTTATAAGCATGTAGTACACATTTATGGATCATTCCTATGGGGCAGTTTCTAAGCTAAATACTTCATAGATAATGCCAACTAATTCAGATAACTAATTATACAATTAACACTACTATTATAGAAAAATAGATATGTGTTAGTTGAGGTTTATGAAGACATCAAGTAGTTTGCTCTTTTGTAAATGAAACCAAGTCAATCAAATTCTAGAAAATATTTTTAAACATTATGCCACATGCTGCCTACTTATGCTACACTAATCAAATCAATATATATTTTATCTATGTATGATTGTCATCTTCTGCCTTTACATAGTACATGATAGGGGAGTATTATAAATATATATACAACATACTCCATCATATATGAAAATGACATTACTGCGCCATCATATATATTGAGTAACTTTTTTCCATAGAAGTGATAGAGTTACAGGAACTGTTCATACCCCTTCACCTGTCCCACCTCTGACAACAGTAGATAATGTTTGACTCTGGCACATTTATCATCTGTTAATCATAGTGTGATGTTTTCAAATTTATCTAAGAATATATGGTAAAGTATAACATGTATAACTATGCCTACAGAGACATCATAAGGTATAAAATATTTGGGGGGATTTTGAAAGGCGGAAATGAAAAAGACTTTAAATTTTAGATCTAATTTAACTTTTGAAACTTTTAGGCCATTTAATATTCAAGAGTTCTTTTCTCTTTGAATCCTGATGTCAGTATCTCTCTTCATCTACCACCCACCTTCTTCTAACTTTCATGTTGTACTCCTTGTAGCAAGGCTTATCTTCACCTTAAAAAAGGAATTCTGTCCATACTGAAGGGCTTCCATGCTAGAGGCAACTGTCTTTCCCTCCTCTTCTTATTCCAATATAATAAAATCTCTAACCATGTATTACTAGGGCAATTACGTTCCTTCTTTGATACCAAGGGAGTGGTTGTTTCTGCTTTTAAAATGGACAGGAATCTCAGCACCTAATGAAAAAGCACTGTGAGGTCTTCTACATTTTATATTACATCTAATTTCATGCTTAAGAATTTTTCCTCTGTAGCATAATTTAAAAGTGTGATGTAGACATGGAAATCAATGTCAGAAAAAAAGAAGTGGAGAAACAATTCATAGAAGATTTGATGAAATATAATTTCTAGGGTTTGTATCTATTGATAAGGCACAATTGGAAAAATAATTTTGCTGGGTATATTCCCAATTAATTACACCTGATGTGATATTAAAAATTATACACCTTCAAAGACATTTAAAAACTACCTTTTTAAATAACTACATGAAATCTCATTTTAGCCATACTTTCATCTGTGGCAATTTAGCATTAAGAATCTGCAGAAAATCCCTACCTATCATCACCAGCATGTTTCCAGAAGATGTGCTGTGGTCAAGGTGAAATGAGAACTTATCAATTTCACAGTCAATTCAATTCAACAAACATCTATGGAGCGTCTGTTACGTAATAGGAATTTTTCTAAAAGTGCAGTGAAACTCAATAATCAGTAACACATAGCCTATGCCTGAAATGAGTTCACCATCTAATAGTGGAGACAAAAGGTCATATAAATTACCTGTAGTAGAAAACAGGGCACTATTAAGGTGCCAACATAAGATCAATTATTTCAGAAGATTAGAAAATAATCACGGAAGTAACACCTAAGCTGGATCTTGAAAGCTGACAAGGATTTCACAGGTGGAGATAGAGAATTTTCAACATGTGGAGATAGAGAATTCAAATCTGGAAAATAATAAAGACTTTTAAAATGTGAAACTGCATTTGTACAACTAAAAGGATTGACAGCAAGTTATAAGGGAATGGACCAGTAGAGCTAATCTCAGCTCAGATCCAGAAGTCTAGAATCCCTGACTGGAGAGTTTGCAATTTAAGTCATTTGTAAAGTACATTTTTTTGGTGATATGTCTGCTTATTTTTATAAATCTTGCTTTGTACATTTTTTCTTTTTTCCATATGAGACTTATTTTAAAAAATAAAATAAAATATCTACATGTTTTTTTTTCCCCCCTCAAAATTTTTAAAAAGCTATACAGAGTTTTAGAAAAAATAAGCATTGTTAGTTTTTATCAATTTTTACTGAATATATCAATGATAAATTTATATTATTTCGAGCACTGGGCTTCCTTGGTGGCGCAGTGGTTAAGAATCCACCTGCCAATGCAGGGGAAACGAGTTTGAGCCCTGGTCCAGGAAGATCCCACATGTCGTGAAGCAGCTAAGGCTGTGCACCACAACTACAGAGCCTGAGCTCTAGAGCCAGCGAGCCACAACTATTGAGCCTGCGTGCCACAACTACTGAAACCCACGTGCCTAGAGCCCATGCTCTGCAACAAGAGAAGCTATTGCATTGAGAGGTCCATGCGCCGCAACGAAGAGTAGCTCCAGCTCGCTGCAACTAAAGAAAACCCGTGCACATCAATGAAGACCCAACGCAGCCAAAAATAAATTAAATAAAATAAACAAATACAAATAAAATAAAATAAAATAAAAATAAATTTATATTATTTCCAGCACTAATCTGAACATGTATTGAGGGTGTTCTTTAGCATCATTTTGTCTGTTTAAAAATTAGAAAAGGAACAAATTATAAATTATTCTCATTGTAAATCATTCAGGCAATACACAAGGGTATTAAGTAGACTATGGTACTATTTCTTCACAACTCACCTCACTCTTTACATACCTTTAAGGGTGATCCTGATAAATATGCAGTGTTTATCCTTCTAGCTACTGCAAATGTGTATGTATGTATGTATATATACACACACACACACACACACATATATGGATGTATATATATAATATATATTAAAATATATTTTATTCATGTAAATGGAATTCTAATACATCAATTGTTCAGACTTTTACTTATTTCTAATTAACAATTACTTAGAGATGTTTAAATTACCCTTTTATTCTAGTCTCAAAAAAAGCAACTATGAAAACGTATGCTTATTTATCTTCCTCTACATTTGCAAAAGTTGTTTGTAAATGATAACTTTAATACACATATAAACTTGAAAGACTTGAAAGACTCAAAAACATCAAACTTTCAATTATCTAATACTTAGAATTTTCAAAATAATAATTCACATGATAAAATCATACTTGTCATTAGTCTTTTCAATGTAGTTTTTTTTCTCCTTTTCTGAAAGTTGTCTTGTTCCTCTCCTTATACTTCTCTGCCCTAAGTTACTCATGCTTAAAACATCATAATAAAACTTCCATACGTTTGTTCATGTTTATATACTCATTCAAAAGCAATTAGATGGATACATAGCTGTATATTAATACATTTGTGTATTAACACATATATACAAATATGTGTATGTAAATATATATTTATATATCAAAACACAATTTATCCTCATTATTTATGGATTCCATATTTGAGAATTCCCATACTCATTAAAATTTATTTGTAACCCCAAAATCTACACTATTGATGGTACTTCCACGGTCATTCTTATACATGTGCAGAGCAGTAAAAAATTTGAGCCACCCAACCCACACAGTGTCAGCTAAGGTTTAATAGGGTGATGCCCAGCCTTCTTGTTTTATCTCTCATACTGCAAGCAAGCATCATTTTTGCAGTCTTTTTAGTTGATATTTTTGGCATTTTTGTGATTTTTGTTGGTGATTTCATATCTTAAAATAGCCCCAAGTGTAGTACTGATATGCTGTGAGTCCAAGAAGGCTGTGATATGCCATATTACAAAGAAAATATGTGTATTAGATCTCCTTCATTAGGCGCGAGATTTAGTGCTGTTGGCTGTTGAGTTCAATGTTAATGAATCAACAATGTATAGTAAATAAAATGTCTGTAAACAGAAATACTCATAAAACAAGTTATGTGTGGACTGGATGACAAAAATGTTTTGACCTAAGGCTCTCAGGAATCTAACCCTATACTTCCCCTGAGAGTAACTGCTCAATATTTGCAAATTCAGTTTTTGTAGCAGCTATATAGGCCATAACTACTACAAATAATTAGAATTGACTATATCTATATGTATGCATGTATGTATCTATCTATCAATCATCTATTTGTAGTTTCATCCTTTCATAATACAAACTGTATTTTAGAAGAGACTTGATGTTAACTTCTTGTAAAGTTTATCTATCTTATTTATGTAGTCTCTAGTTTTCACTTGGAATTTAATTAAAACTATTATAATCATATGGTATTTCTATTCTAAATGATATCTATAATAATTTACATTACAAGATTTCCTGCAATCATAGCATTCTTGTGGAAAAGAATACTTGGAAATATACAGCATATATTTTTACATAAATATTTATCAAAATTAAGTGACAGCAGAATATATACCTATCATTATTGTATGGGGTGATGAATTTATCACAAATAAATAGAGTCACATGATCAGCACTCGAATCAAGAAATGAAATACTGGCAGGACAACCAAAGGCCCCTATCACTCTCCTTCTCATTCAAAAGCACCCATGTAGACTGGAGTATTGAGAAAATCATGCACATACCAAAAGTAAGATGTATGCCTTAAAAAGATCTGAGAAGATTCTAAGCTTTCACTTTAGGCTGATCCTGAGGCTCAGCATCTACGTGTCAAAAAGGTACTCAGCAGAGACAATCTTCAAGTATTTTTTTGAAGTTTTTGTTGATTTGTTTGTTTCATTTTTAGCTCCAGGCACTCAAGGAAATTAGACAAAATACTAGATAAATTTAGGCTAAGGGAAAGAGACCTCAGGGAGCAAACACAGGAATATAAGCTTTGCAGAAATAATTTGTAAAGTCACTAAAAAATTGGACTCTAATAGCCCTCAACAATCAAAACTAAAACAAAAACAGCAAACTCTTATAAAGGGGAATAATTGAATCTCCATAGTTACATTATATTTTTAAAATATCCAGATTCCAATAAACATCACAATACATACAAATAAACAGCAAGTTATGGCCCATTCAAAGAAACAGGATAAGTTGACAGAAACCATCCCAAAGGAAGTCCAGATACTAAATTTACTAAAAAAATAAAAAGCTATATAATGACTGTTACAAGTATAATCAAGGAGATAAAGAAAACCATAGACAAAGAACTAAAAGAAATTAGAAAAATAGTGTATAACAAAATAAGAATATCAATAAACTAACAGAAATTATAAAAAAGAAATAAATAGAGATTCTGGAGCTGAAATGTACAATAACAAATGAAAAAACACTAGAGGTGTTCAACTTCACATTTGAGCAGGCAAAAGAAAGAATCAATGAGTATCAAAAAAGGATAACTGAAATTGATCCAGTGGAGCAGAAAGAAAAAAGAATGAAGAAAAGTGAACAGACTATGATACCTGTGGAATACTAAAAAAAAAGTGAATCAATATATGCACTATGGTAGTCCAAAATGGAGAGGAAAGAAGAAAAAAATGCAAGAATGGCTCAACCTTTAAAACATCTATAATAAATAGATGTAATTTGTCACATTAGTAGAATGAAATGAAAAAAAAAATACATGATCATCTCAATTGATGTAGAAAAAGCATTTGACAAAATCCAATACCCTTTCATGATTAAAGAGTCACCCAGAAAACTGGGAATAGAAGAAAATGTTCTTAATATCATAAAAGGTATTTATAAAAAATAACACAGCTAACATCATACTCAATGGTGAAAGACTAAAAATATTCCCGCTGGTATCAGGAACAAAACAAAGATGTTCATTTTCTCCACTGCTAGTCAACATTGTACAGGAAGTTCTAGGTAGAGCAATAAGGTAAGTGAAAGATGAACAGTATCCAGTTCAGGTAGGAAGAAGTAAACTATTTCTATTCACAAATCACATGGTCCTAAAGAATCACAAAAGATCATAAAATCCCAAAGAATCCTCAAGATAGCTACTAGATTTAACAAACAAATTCAGTAAAATGTAGAGTAGTTATAGGGTAAATCAACACGCAAAATTAGTTTTATCTCTATACAAAAGCAATAAATAATCCAAAAATAAGACTAAGGAAAAATTCCATTTATAATACCATATAAAAGAATAAAATAACTAGGAATAAATTTACCCAAGACAGTGAAAGATTTGTACACAGAAAACTACAAATCACTGCAGAAATAAATAAAAAAGACATAAATAAATGAAGAAATAACATATGTTCAACAACTTGAAACTTACCATTTTTAAATGTCAATACTACCTAAAGAAATCTACAGATTTGATGCAATCCCTATCAAAATTCCAACAGCTTTTTTAACAGAAATGTAAAAAAATAAAAATCCACAAATTCATACGGAACTGCAAGGGGTCCAGAATAGCCAAAACAGTCTTGAAAAAGAACAAGGTTGGGAACTTACACTTCCTAATTTCAAAGCTTGCTACAAAGCTACAGTAGTCAAAACAGCGTGGTACTGGCATAAAAACAGACATATAGACGAACGTAATAGAATTCAGAGTCTAGAAATAAACCCATACATCTGTGAACGATTGATTTTTAACAAAGATGGCAAGTTCATTCAACAAGGAAAGAACAGTCTCTTCAACCCATGGCACTCAGACAACTGGATTTCCACATTAAAAAGAATAAAGTTGTGTCTTTAACTCACGCAATTAATTATAAAAATTAATTCAAAATGAATCAATATTCTAAATATAAGAGCCAAGGCCACAAAGCTGTTAGAATAAAACAAAGGGGTAAATCTTCATAAACTTGAACTTAGTAATCGACTCTGAGTTGACACCAAAAGCATGAGCAACAAAAGATAAATAGATAAACTGAACTTCATCGAAATTTAAAACTTTTATGCATCAAAAGACATCATCAATAAAGTGATAATGCAATTTACAGAAAATGATTTAATGTTAGCAAATGATGTATCTGAAAAGAGTATAATACACAGAATAAATAAGGCACTCCTAGAACTCAACAATACAACAGAACCAAATATATCTTCTTTGTATACCACCACATTCAAGATATAGAACATCTTCATCTCTCAGAAAGTTTCCCTGTATTCCTTTTCAGAAAACCTGCCCTCTACCACAAGGCATTTTATCTCACCACTGATAAGGTTGGCCTGAGCTTGAATTCACATAAATCAGTTGATACAGAATGAACTATTTTGCATCTGACATTATTTTTCAACATGATGGTTTTTGAGGTTTATTACTGTTCACACAGACACCAGCAATATATTCATTCATTCTCATGGCTGAATAGCATTCTATTGTATAAATGTAACAAAGTTTTAAAAATCATTCTCCTGCTGAAAATTTAGGGTAATTGCGGTCTGTGACATTATAAATAAGGACACTATGAACATTTTTGTACATGTTTTTTGTTACATATATTTTTAAAGTATTTAAAAAATACTTTTAAAACACAGATTTTTAAAAGTTTGGCAGTTCTTCAAAAAGAATTTGAAAGAGATTCAAACAAATACTTGTATGATAATGTTCATTGCAGCCTTAATCAGAATAGCCAAAATATGGAAGCAACACAAATGTCCATCAACAGATGAATGAACAAAATGTGGCATATACACACATTGGACTATTTTTCAGTTATAAAAAAATGAATGAAGGTCTGATATATGCTACAACATGGATGAAACTTGAAAACATTATGCTAAGTGAAAGTAGTTTGTCACAAGTAATCCTACATTTTTTATTCCATTGATTTGAAATGTCTAGAATAGGAAAATCTATAAAGACATAAAGTAGATTGTTAGCTGCCTAGGTTTGGAGAGAATGAGGAATGGTGAAATTATTGTTTAATGGCTACAGTTTCTGTTTGGGGTGATAAAAATATTTTGTAAATTCCAAATTAATTAATATTACTGAATAGTACAATTAAACAGACAAAATTTTTAATTATACATATTATATTACATATACACATTATATATATATTATATTATATAAAAAGATGTATATCTTCATTTTACCACTTTGAAAAAAAATTAAAGTTACTGAATAGTACACTTAAAAAAGGTAAAATGTCAAACTTTATATTATATATTTAAAATTATATACATATATATGTTTTACCACATTGAAAAGCTTTATTTATTTCTACATTTTTAAAGTATATTTCATATAGGTATAAAATTCTAAGTTGACCATTATCTTCTGGCAGATTTTTTAAGATGTCTTTCCTTTTTCTTTTTTATTCTATTCTGTCCTTTACAAAATAAGATATCATCCTAATGCTCTTTTTAAAGTATTTTTCCTCCATTTCTGCCATCTGGCTACTTAAAAAATTTTTTCTTTACATTTCATGTTCATAATTGTATCATAATAAGCCTAGGTGTGGTTTCCTTTGTATTTATTTACTGGCTTATTCTTCTTGGGGTTTACAAAAGTCCTTCATTTTCTTTAACTTTCATCAGTTCTTAAAAAAATACATGGACACTATAATTTCAAATATTGCTTCTCTCCTCTTCTTCTGAAACTTCAGATATATGAGTGTCTATGTGTGTGTGTGTGCACACATGCACTCGTGTGCATGTGATGGGCAGAATGTACTTTCTTAATGTTTCCTTATGTCTGTTTTCATCAGAGAAGATTCAGCTTTGCACTCATGCGCAGATATTATTGGGCATAGCCTCATTAATTCCATCAGAGAATAAATGCAAAGGTGAACTTCCACCTAAGAATAAATTAAGATTCCTACTAAACTTAAAGCTACAGCTACATTCTGACATGGGGGCTCACCTTGCTTTACATGAGCTAGTAAAGATATGAGTTACTCTACTGGAAGGAGCGATTTACCCTGATCATTGTGAGTTAAACTTCTTGTTCTCTAACAGGGGTAGGGAGAAATACTGTTATTGATTAGTTATCTATTGGGTATCTCTTGGTGCTTCATGATAACCTTCAGCTCAAAGCCTTCAGGGATTAAGATCTGGGTCATCCCTGCCACAGTACAACCCACGCAGATCTGAATAAATGCTAATTCAAGGTGAGAAGACTTTAGAAGGGAGAGTAGAGAAAGAAATTATGAATATTAGTCATAGCCTCAGGACCAACTGCAGTTGCAAGAGCTGTAGTTAGTTCATTTTACTAAATCTTTTGCAGGTTTCCCCTAAATTGTAGCTAACAAAAATCCTGTGGATTCTGAGACTGAATGGGATGTACTCAATTTGAGAAGCAAGTGGATTTGGGCCATGCGAGAGGTTGACTACTGTAGAATGTGTTAGTATTCTAACCAGATCCCCTTCAAATTCCTTTTATTGATTACACAAGTCCACTCCCAACTCCTGCTAGCTCCTTTCCTAATGGCTCAAATCTTCAAAACTTCTCAGAAAGTAAACTTGGACAAGTGGAACCACTTTGGACAAATGCCTGAGAGGTAGAATGTTCGCTCACAGTCAGTCACTGACTGATGTAAGAATATGAAAATCTTAGCTTCCTCACTTCAAGCTAGAAGAAACTCTGTAGTCAAACTGACACTCCAGAACATTTCCAAAATCGGGCCAAGACTGGAACGTCACATGAAATAACACCTTTGCTTTTCTTCCTCCTCTTCACTATCCTGCTTCTCAGACTCCCTTACCAGTTTCTTTTGGGAACACACTTTGAACTGATCACTCTCATTTACAACCTCATCTCAGTGTTTGCTTACAGGTAACCTGATCCAGGACAACTAATTATATCACTTTGAGTTGAAGTATTTAATGAAGTTTAGGAGGATTATATAAATTTGTAAAGGAAAGATGGAAAGCTAAACAAAACACCATGGTTATAATTGAGCTTTGGAAGAAATAACATTTTTACAACCTATTTATGATCTAAATATAAATTTGTATGAAAAATATGATAAAATCTCACAAGTTTCGTAACTGTCAATTTAAACTTAAAAAATCGAAACATAATCATCATACACACAAATGATTGCTTAATAATTTCCCCTTCAGACAACAGGAAATGAAGGGTAGGAGCATTCTGTAACAGATCTAAACATCAAGAATTCAATCTCTGCAGCAGATTAAGAAAAAGATTGATTTAAAGAAACTTGAATATCTGACACTCATCCACTGAGAATTTTGCATTAGTTTAAATGTAAGGATTATTTGCAGAAATGGTGTAGTTGTAGGTTGGTACATACAAAAAGAAGAAGTTTCTGTGATAGCCATAACCCTAACCTTGAAGAAGGGGATAAATTAAAGACATGAATTCATATAACCCAAATAAAATTCATTGACATTCATAGAACACAAATGCAATGTGATCAATGCAGCTGATACATTAAGAACAAATATTGTTCCTTTATAGGAGACTGAGGCATCAGAAATTTAAACTTAAGCCTGTGTTACATAGCCGATATTTTCCATAATTTTCTAAAAATTGATGCAAAGAAGGGATCTTAACTAGTCTTTAGAGTATTATTTCAGAAATACTATATAAATGTGATTATCTTCCACTTATTTAACAAAAGCTTATTGGGTTACTACTACATTTCAAGCACTCTGTTAGGCAATAGCCAAAATAATTAGACAAAAACATTACTCAGTAGCATTGAGGAGGGCTAACTGTATCTTTTTAAAGATAAAACAATCAATAATGTTAATTATGATATAAATTCCCAATATAGTTCTCAAATAATTTTGCTATTTCTTGTAATTAGGATCTTCAGATTCAGATTAATCAACCTCCTGATGTAACAGTAGAAGTTGCAGCAACAGTAACTGTAGTGCCAGTACTGGTAAAAAATGATTAAAAAAAAAAGTTTCTAGGGGGGATCTTGATGCCCAAGGAGATGGGAGGAACCCCCGAGCGACTGAGTAGGACGTTGGGGGGAGTGAGGGGGGAGGAGAAGTGGAGGCTGGACAGGACCGGTGCTGCTGAGGAACCCTCAGGGGCTTGGAGGATCGGGGAGAGCACGCCTAGTGTTTCCCCTGCCCACTTGGCTCAGGGGAGCCTGCTGGGCTCCTGAGCCTGGTCCTCCATGCTCTGGGGCCCCCTCTAGCCGTGTGGGTCCTAGGGGTGTGGGATGGAGGGAGGAGGGGGGAAGAGGAAGAGAGATGGATGGTTGGGGGTACCCTCAGGGACCAGAGGATCAGAGGAGGTGTGGCGGGTGTTTCCCCTGCCCACTCAGGCCCCAGGAAGGCTGCTGGGGGCCCAGGCCGGGTCCTTTGCCTTCTGGGGCCCCCTCCAGCTGCGTTGGTCCTGGGGTGGGGTGGAGAAGAGGAGAGGCGGATGGAGAGGGGCTCTCTGGGATCAGAGGATCAGGGGGGAGCACAGACTGGTGGAATGGGTACAAAAACAAGACCCATATATATGCTGTCAACAAGAGACCCACTTCAGACCTAGGGACACATACAGACTGAAAGTGAAGGGATTGAAAAAGATATTCCATGCAAATGGAAATTAAAAGAAAGCTGGAATAGCAATACTTGTATCTGATAAAATAGACTTTAAAAAAAAGACCGTTACAAGAGATATGGAAGGACACTACATAATGATCAAGGGATCAATCCAAGAAGAAGATATAACATTTATAAATATTTATGCACCTAACACAGAAGCACCTAAATACATAAGGCAAATGCTAACAACCATAAAAGGGGAAATCAACAGTAACACAATAATAGTAGGGGACTTTAACACCCCACTTATACCAATGGACAGATCATCCAAACAGAAAATAAATAAGGAAACACAGGCTTTAAATGACACAATAGATCAGATAGATTTAATTGATATTTATAGGACATTCCACCCGAAAGTGGCAGAATACACTTTCTTCTCAAGTGCACATGGGACATTCTCCAGGATAGATCACATCTTGGGTCACAAATCAAGCCTTGGAAAATTTAAGAAAATTGAAATTGTAACAAGCATCTTTTCTGACCACAATGCTATGAGATTAGAAATCCATTACGGAAAAAAGAGCTCTAAGAAACACAAATACATGGAGGTTAAACTGTGCGCTATTAAATTACCAGGATATCACTGAAGAAATTGAAGAGGAAATTTAAAAAATACATAGAAAAAAATGACAACGAAAACACGATGACCTAAAACCTATGGGACACAGCAAAAGCAGTTCTAAGAGGGAAGTTTATAGCAATTCAATCTCACCTCAAGAAACAAGAAAAATCTCAAATAAACAATTTAACCTTACACCTAAAGCAACTAGAGAAAGAAGAACAAAGAAAACCCAAAGTTAGTAGAAGGAAAGAAATCATAAAAATCAGAGAGGAAATAAATGAAACAGAAACAAAGAAAACAATAGCAAAGATCAATAAAATTAAAAGTTGGTTCTTTGAGAAGATAAACAAAATTGATAAACCATTAGCCAGACTCACCAAGAAAAAATGGGAGAGGACACAAATCAATAAAATTAGAAATGAAAAAGAAGGCATAACAACTGACATCGCAGAAATACAAAGGATTATAAGAGACTACTACAAACAACTATATGCCAATAAAATGGACAACCTTGAAGAAATGGACATATTCTTGGAAAGGTACAATTTTCCAAGATTGAACCAGGAAGAATTAGAAAATATAAACAGACCTATCACAAATAATGAAATTGAAACTGTAATTCAAAATCTTCCAACAAACAAAAGTCCAGAACCAGATGGCTTCACAGGGGAATTCTATCAAACATTTAGAGAAGAGGTAACACCAATCCTTCTCAAACTCTTCCAAAAAATTGCAGAAGGAGGAACACTCCCAAATTCATTCTATGAGGCCACCATCACCCTGATACCAAAACCAGACATATATATCACAAAAAAGAAAATTACAGACCAATATCACTGATGAAGATAGATGCAAAAATCCTCAACAAAATACTAGCAAACAGAATCCAACAATACATTAAAAGGATCATACACCATGATCAAGTGGTTTTTATCCCAGGAATGCAAGGATTCTTCAATATGCACAAACCAATCAATGTGATACACCATATTAACAAATTAAGGAATAAAAACCATATGAACAACTCAATAGATGCAGAAAAAATTTTTGACAAAATTCAGCACCCATTTATGAGAAAAACGCTCCAGAAAATGGGCATGGGGGAACCTACCTCAACATAATCAAAGGCATATATGACAAAACCACAGCAAACATCATTCTCAATGGTGAAAAAATGAAAGCATTTCCACTAAGATCAGGAAAAACACAAGGCTGTCCACTCTCGCCACTCTTATTCAACAAAGTTTTGGAAGTCCTAGCCATGGCAATCAGAGAAGAAAAAGAAATAAAAGGAATCCAAATTGGCAAAACAGAAGTAAAACTGTCGCTGTTTGAAGAAGACATGATACTATACATAAAAAATCTTAAAGATGCCACCAGAAAACTACTAGAACTAATCAATGAATTTGGTAAGGTTGCAGGATACAAAATTAATGCACAGAAATCTCTTGTATGCCTATACACTAACGGAAAATCAGAAAGAGAAATTAATGAAATAATCCCATTTACTATCACAACAAAAAGAATAAAATACCTAGGAATAAACCTACCTGAGGAGACAAAAGACCTATATGCAGAAAACTATAAGACACCGATGAAAGAAATTAAAGACGATAGAAACAGATGGAGAGATATGCCATGTTCTTGGATTGGAAGAATCAACATGGTGAAAATGACTATACTACCCAAAGCAATCTACAGATTCAATGCAATCCCTATCAAACTACCAATGGCATTCTTCACAGAATTAGAACAATAATTTTACAGTGTGTATGGAAACACAAAAGACCCCAAATAGCCAAAGCAATCTTGAGAAAGAAAAACGGAGCTGGAGGAATCAGGCCCCCTGACTCTAAAGTATACTACAAAGCTACAGTAATCAAGACAGTATGGTACTGGCACAAAAACAGAAATATAGATCAATGGTACAGGATAGAAAGCCCAGAGATAAACCCACGCACGTATGGTCACCTAATTTATGACAAAGGAGGCATGATCATACAATGGAGAAAAGGCAGCCTCTTCAATAAGTGGTGCTGGACAGCTACATGTAAAAGAATGAAATTAGAACACTACCTAACACCATACACAAAAATAAACTAAAATGGATTAAAGACCTAAATGTAAGGCCAGACAGTGTAAAATTCGTAGAGGAAAACATAGGAAAAACACTCTTTGACATAAACCACAGCAATATCTTTTTTGACCCACCTCCTAGAGTAATGAAAATAAAAACAAAGTAAACAAATGGGACCAAATTAAACTTAAAAGCTTTTGTACAGCAAAGGAAACCATAAACAAGACGAAAAGACAAACCTCGGAATGGGAGAAAATATTTGCAAGCGAAGCAACAAAGAATTAATCTCCAAAATATACAAACAAATCATGGAGCTCAATATCAAAAAAACAAACAACCCAATTAAAAAATGGGCAGAAGACCTAAATAGACATTTCACCAAAGAAGACATACAGATGGCCAGCAAACACATGAAAAGATGCTCAACATCACTAATTATTAGAGAAATGCAAATCAAAACTACAATGAGGTATCACCTTACACCGGTCAGAATGGCCACCATCAAAAAATCTACAAACAGTAAATCCTGGAGAGGGTGTGAAGAAAGGGAACCCTCTTGCACTGTTGGTGGGAATGTAAATTGATACAGCCACTATGGAGAACAGTATGGAGGTTCCTTAAAAAACTAAAGCTAGAACTACCATATGACCCAGCAATCCCACTACTGGGCATATACCCTGAGAAGACCATAATTCAAAATGACACATGTACTCCAATATTCATTGCAGCACTATTTACAATAGCCTGGACCTGGAAACAACCTAAATGTCCAATGACAGATGAATGGATAAAGAAGATGTATACAATGGAATATTACTCAACCATAAAACGGAACGAAATTGGATCATTTGTAGAGATGTGGATGGACCTACAGTCTGTCAGACAGAGTGAAGCAAGCCAGGAGAGAAGAACAAATAAAGTATATTAACACATATATGTGGAATCTAGGAAAATGGTACAGATGAACCTATTTGCAGAGCAGGAATAGAGACGTAGATGTAGAGAACGGACATGTGGATGCAGTGGGGGAAGGGGAGGGTGGGATGAACTGGGAGATTAGGATTGACATATATACACTACCATTCATAAAATAGATAGCTAGCAGGAACATGCTATAAAGCACAGGAAGGTCAGCTAGGTGCTCTGTGAGGACGTAGATGGGTGGGATGGGGGGGCGTGGTGGGAGGGAGGTCCAAGAGGGAGAGGATATAGGTATACATATAGCTGATTCACTTCATTGTACAGCAGAAACTAACACAACATTGTAAAGCAATTATACTCCAATAAAAAAAAAAGATCTAGGTAAAAAAAAAAGAATAAGTTTCTACCTGTGTCTTCCAAATTGAACTCAGTAATGTTTTCTTAAACATCTTTATGTGCTTTAACTGCCTACCATTCACGTGAACACCTTCCAATCTATATTGAGCAAAGCTTTCGGTTTATCTTATTTAGAAAACTTTTTTACAGAAAATAAACTATCCTCTGTTTTCTAGGGAATGAAAAAGCATACAATCAAAAGTAAAATACTTCACCCAACTAAGCTAGATATTACTGATATTGTAATTTAAGAATAAAAACAATTTTAAATCAGCCAAGCAAACAGGAGACCTAAAATTATTTCAGGCTTATTATGTTATGATGGGTTTTGAAGCTTTATTATATAATATCTGAGAATATAAAAACAGCAATTCATACATGATAATTGTGTTTTAATTGTTATGGTGGGTGATCTGCTAAAATATATGTAAGAGCAATATTAAAAACATGGAGTTTGGAATACCCATAAAACAGCACAGCATTTTTGATGCACTATGTGACTGATAAAATAAAATCTATGTTGATTTCCTAATGACAATTATGAAGATATCTATGCATAAAATTCCCCATTTTTAAAGCACAAGATACATAGCATCAATTACATATTAAATTATGAATCACACTGGTTAAAAGTCACCTATAAATCAATCAACTACAGCAGCTGTGTAAGAGGACTGAAATTACATCATTTTCTTCTACAAGGTGGTGTCATTGAAATATCCTGGATTCTCTTTACCAAGTTTTCTTAAAGTTGGACATAACTACAAAATTACTGACATTAAATGATTATTATATATATTAAAATTTGAGCTAATTCAGTGTATTTAACTAACACTTGGAATGGTGAACCTAGCTCTACAATAATGACTAAGGACATACAGAACCAGATTTGGCACACACTCATGCTTTGCTTCTGTTTGTGCTAGGCAAGCCCAATTATGAAAATTAAATGTGCCTGTTTAACAAGTTACCAAATGAAAAGTTATATGCCCTAGAACCAGTGGGCTAACCTCAGCATGTTTTCTCATGTGATGACAGAGATGCAAAGAGAAAGCAGAAACATCAAAAGCTTCCTAAGGCCTAGGCTCAGAAGTGGCACAATGTCACTTATGCCTTTTTTTTAATAGTTGAAACAAATCACAATAGATTTGGTGGGAAGAACCACAAAACCATGTGGCAAAGACTGTGGATACATATGCCTGTTTCTGGATAATAAGTTAGACTCAAAACAACATTGTCTAAATAGTCTGTTCTCTAATTCCAATTATTCACTCTCCAAGTTGGGAGGAATATACCAAAAGTATGCCTCCTCAAGCATGACTATGAAATCAGGTGGGAGCAGTTGTTATTCAATCTGTAACATCAGTTCAAAATCCAGGATAGCATGTTACAATGTCTATTACCAATCTGGGAAACAACCTTTCACAGTTCTTGTCTTCTCTTCAAAATAATCATCTTGGACCTCAGCACATAATTCTTTACTACTGCTTTCTGATATCCAACATAAAATACTGTCTCTTAATTTTGTCTCTTTGGTAATAAAAGATACATTTCCTTAAAAAATATTTCATAGTGTGTTCACAAATTAGTGTCAAAATTTATTTGCCAACTTTTCACCCTTCACGAATGAGATATCTATAACTGGCATATGATGGACAAATACAACTAGTAGATAATGGAAACACACATCAAAAGGAAATTGTAACCATTTAATAATATATTGATAGTTCTACAATCCCTATGACAACATTTGCAAGTATGCTAGCTGACTATGGCTTGTTTAATGAATAAAACTGTCATGTTTTCCTTAATTATCATTGGGGGGATAAAAAGATCAAGTATAATATTCATTATTTCATGTTGACTGATAGTCATACAACTCAATATTCTTAATCCAAATGCCTAAAACATAAAATTTAAATTTCTGTTATGGAAGGTCAGAAGAAATTTAAAAATCAGGTAATAATGCAGGAAGAAGAAGAGGAGGGGGAGTAGGGGAAGAAAAAGGAGGAGAAGGAAAAATGGGGAGAAGAAGGGTAATGAAATGGGAGAGAAGGAGATAACTGCATTCTTAAGAAATCTGAAAATTGTTTCCTACTTTTCAATACTATCATCATTTTTCATATTTACTGAGCACTTAATGCATTCCATGCATTGTACTATGTATTTATAAACACAAGATATTCAAAATAGGAATAAAGATGCCAATAACACTCATTTTCAGCAATTATAATGAGTCAGTAAGGTTAATGATCAGGAATCTTATTTGATTTATCAATAACAAAATTCAACATAGCAAACTTTGTGCTTTCATTAATTTTAATACTTGTATCATGTGACCCTCAGTTAAATCTTTACTTTTATTATTTATCTTATTACATAGATTATTTTCTCAAACAGATGACTTTCTTCCTCAGCTAACTCATAAATCACTTAAACTCTGAGATAACCAGTGGAGAAATGGGCCAGAAAAGGTGTTGCAATTGAATATGCTAATCTCAAGAGGGCGACTAAAGGCAGATCTCCTGTAATTCCATTCTGTTTCTGCTAGTGACCGTCCAATTTTTCCCTGAGGCCCAAAGTTGCTTCAGATGTGGTTACACACATGCCATCTCCATATTACTCTGAGCATGGTTTTTAATTCCAGCTTATATCTAAATACTTCAAACATATTCACGATTATTATTTTTTAAGTCATGGCTTTTTCAGATTTACCCCCATTTACCAATTTCTTTGCTCTGCACAAATTAGCACATTTTACTCTGAATTTTTAGATATTTTCTTCAGTAAGAATTCTTTTTCAAGTTTCTGGGTGTGGTTAGGTCTCTGTAATGTCTTTATCCCATCTTAATTATTGGAGTATGATTTGTCTAGATACAGAATTTGAGATTGAGTAAATATTATTCCTTAAAATTTTTATGATACTCTTCCAATATATTTAACTTTTGAGGAGTGGTTGATGTGATTGCTTTGAGCCCATTTGATCTTAGTTGTGAGGGGTGTGAACAACTGTTCTCAGTAACAGGGAATACATTGTTGCCATTCTTTAAGGCAAAAGTCATGCATTTTAGGCAGAATAATTGTGGAATCAAAAGAGAATGAGCTTTAGAGATAAACTGATCTAGATTTTGTTTTTTATATATGAAGTTCCCAAGCCCTAACACAGACCTAGAAAATCAGAAACATGACATTGGGACAACCTATGCTGTAAAAGTGATTTTGTTTTTTGCAAAAGTATGAGAAACATAAGAAGAGTCAATGTTTATTGAGCTCTTAAATGCCAGAGTCCATCCTTTGTGTCCTTTTATCCCGAAAACACACATATTACTATTATATCTACTATCTATCAGAAGTCAGAGGTTCAGCGAGGTTAAACAGCCTGCCCATCACACAATGTATAGTAATAGGAATTTTTATCTTCAAATAAGCAGACATTTGATCTAATGAACATACTGGCTTTCCTCTGACAAAACTAATCGCACTTTCTCAATGCAGATTTTGCAATCTTCAAATGAATGCGCTTTTTTAAAATGGTTGGACACCTGATGTTTCTTTAACAGCAAATCATATGTAATATAACTGCCAGAAAAATGAGAACAACAAACAGCGGAGTAAAGTTTAAATACTAAAAACAAATGAACTTTCAAACTCATTAAGACAGTATATGTGATACATTCAGAAGCAGCAGTCACTATGAGATATCTCGTCAACAGTTTGTAAAATACAAACTGAATAGCTCTCTGGAATTTCCAGGACACCGTATCAAATTTTTTTGTTTTTTTTTTTGGTGATTTCTGCAAATCTTGTATACAAAATAGCGAAATATTTAGATAAATGTAAGTAGCAAAAGGCAGTCTAGATATGTTTGTTGCTGTGCTTATTTACTACTACCTTGGGTTACATAACAAGATAAGGAAATTGCTACCTCACTTGAACGAGGTAAAAATCACAAATGCACTCACACTCATTGAAACATCCCCTAGTATATTGGGGACATTCTATTGCAAACATATTAATGAAGAAAGTTTTAGAGCTTAGGTATCAGAAAATGAATTTTATTCTATTAAATATATTTAAATACAATTAATAGTACCAAAAATTAAAACATACATAATAAAAAATACTGACATTATAAAACTTTAAATATTGTAATGCATTACTGCTAAGCATACAAAAACATACATCTACGTCTACACATAAATTTATTAAATGAGATGGAGCCAAGATTTTTTCAATAGGCTCTTCAAGTTTTCTTAAATTTTTTAATTTAACGTAACAATGTTGTTTTCCAGAACTTTCTATCTTTGCAAATGATAAGTTTTTATTCTGGGATATTTTAATCTATTCACATTGAACGTTAGATCCACTGACAACTAAACACCTGTGCTAAGTAACTTCGTGCTGATTCAATGTGAAAACTCCAGATTGGCCACAGATACTCATTAAAACTAATGAGAGCTTCATGGTTAATTCCCTATGTGCCGGGATGTATATTGCTCCCTAGCGTTAAATAGTCCTTAAATATTTACTTCTTACCTTGTGCCAACTGTTAATAATTGGGTTATCCACATGCTTCTTGCACATATTTAAAGAGGAAAGAAAAAAAAAAGAGTAGTTTCTTGTATAGGGGATTCAACCACAGAACGTGTTAGGTATACACAAGACTATTTTTAACATTCTTATATGGTGTTATTTTTTGCAGTCATTAATATTAACAGGTGACACTTCTTAAAGAATTTTTATTCCTTCTACAAAAATCCTTTAGACATTAAAATTCCTATGTCTGAAATTTTCTCTGGGAAAAAGACGAAATGTTTGTGATAGGATGAGGCATAATTTGGCTAATAAAATTACTAAATATAGTCTTACAAAAAATAGGAAAATATTTTCCAGGTTAGAATATTCATTTTTATTTTTATGACGCATTTGTTGTGTGGTTAACTTGGTTACATCTTTGTTTTTCATCATAGAAAAGATTCATGAAGATCGGAATATCATCTTTTACGATCATTATTGTACCCCTATTGCTTGAAAAAGGGCCGGGTACACAGTAGGCATTTAATTTTTTTCAACTTCCCTATGCTACATACCAAAAAAAAGATTTTTTACATTAAATATACACTGTGAAAGAATGATACTTCTTAATAGCACTTGGTAGGATTGGATAGTATTTGGCAGACCAAAGTTCCCCCTTAAACAGTAAACACATATTTGAAGGCATCAGAAAGTTGCAGAAGGGACAATCTTTAGGAGGAGAAAAACTCCAAAAAGGCAAGCTTTTAGAGGTACATTGAGAATTACAGCTGACCTGGAAGGCATTAATCCATCCTGTATTTTGGCTAGAGGCTTAGAATTAGAGTTGTTTTGCCCACCAAGTCATTTAATGAATTGAGAAAGTTGAGCTGGACTGGAAGTGAAAGAGTTAAGGCAAAGCCTCTGAAAATCAAAGCTGCGTGCCTGAAAGCCTCAAGCTGTAGGTTAGGAAGCCTCAGTAGAGGTTGGGCTTGAGAACACCAAATAAAATTTAAAGTCCTAGAGGGAGGAGTAAATTGAAACAGGATTTCCAACCACTTTTCGGTCTGGTCACTCACCAATCCGAACACAGTGAGTATGAAATGCTATCTTACTGCAGTTTAATTTCCAATTCTATGATGAAAATGATGATCAGCACTTTTTCAGGAGCTTACTGTCCATTTGTATATAATTCTATTTTTTAGACAGTATCTGTGCAAGTTTTTGCCCGCTGTTAATTTAATGAAGCTTTTTGTTATAATTGTTGATTTTAGGGGGCAGAGATAAACCCAACAAAACAAACACATGACAAAGATTATAAAAGTCATAAATTATAGAACAATATTTCTCATGACTACTGATGAAAAATCCTATCTTATATGAAGTATAGAAAGTTGATTTCATTAACATAGAAAAAGGCAATGAATCATGACCAAGTGGATCTTATTGTAAAAGTTGTTTAACATTAGAAAATTAATCTTTGTGACTCAACATATTAGTAAAAAGGAGAAAGTTTAACCATCTAGGTAGATTCCAGAAATTTATTTGACAAAATTCTAAATTGAAAAACTAGGAATAATAATACATCATTAGCATGATAAAGATTATCTATAAGCATCTATAAAATAATCATACTAGCTGATGAAATAATGAAGAAATTCCTTCTAAGAATAGGAGAATGCCTATCATCATGATTAAAAAATTAATTAATTATTAAATAAACATTTAAAGAGAATACTATTTATTATAGCATTGAAATGATCACACATTTAGGAATAAATCTAACAAAGATGCCCTTTATTTCTATACACAGAATGCAAAAAATATTATTTAAATAAATTTTTGAGAGAACAAAATAAGAGGCAGATACTATGATCATAGATTCAGACTCACTATAGTAGAGATATTATTCCTCTCCTCCAAATTATATAGGTATTTTAAGAAATCCAAATAAAATTTTGCAGCGTGTGACTATGTATGTATATGAACATACAAGTTGTTTCTAAAATTTATGTGAAAAAACAAAGGATCTGTAATAATGTAAGAAAGAAGAAACAAACTGAAAAAAAGAACAAAAATACTAACAGTTATCAAGTCAAATTTTAAAGCTATGTTAATATTGACCAATATGACTGATGCAGGGATAGAAAAATTTAGATCAACGAAGCTGCATAAACAATTCATAATTGTACCACATACATTCAGTCATTTGATTTAGGACAAAAATGACACTTCAGTGCAATGGAAACTCTTGTTTCAGTAATAAATGGTGCTGGGTTAACTAGATATAAATATGAATAAATACATAACTTCTCATCTTCAGTAGACATCAGGAAAATGCAAAATAAAGTTGCAATAAAATATGACTACATGCAAAAGAGAATGGCTGAAATAATCAGGAAATACCAAGTTTTGACAATAATGTGAAGCATTCCAGAAACACCTTTTCTGCAGACAAATAGTTAAATTGATAAAGCCACTTTGGAAAACTGCCAGTAACTGCAGGGGTGAACATATCATAGCCTATGATGCAACAATGTCACTTCTACGTATATGCTCCACCGTAATGTTTACATATGTTTAAAATGTGTGTGTGCATGTGTATTATGGATGTTCATATTATCACTATTCATAACTGTTCAAACTATAAACTTCATAAATGCCTATTAACAGAAAAATAAATAAATGTATTTGACTTATTTGTAAAGTGGATTATTATACAGAAATGAAAATAAATGGTAAATAACTTCCAGCAACAATATGGCTGCATGTCACAAAAAAATGTAAAGTGAAATAAATCAGACACAAAGGACTATATATTGTAAGATGCTAATCATATGAAGTTTTAGAACAGACAAAAAAGACGAATGTTGTTAAGTGTCAGGAAAGTATATATTATGCAGATAATGACTGGAAGGTGACAGGAGTGGGCCTTCTGTGATCTCCATATAGTATGGCATTATACAGTAATATTATCAACATTTAATCTAAGAATTCATAAGGTTGGATTTAGGTCTACCATTTTATTATGTTTTTTTCTGTTTCTAACCCCCGACTTCTATTCCTTTCTTCCTTCTTGCCAGTCTTCTTCTGTATGATACGAGTATATTTAGAATTTTATTTTAATTTGCTATTTACTTTTTTTACTCAGAACATATTGCATTATTTTCCATAATGATGGATACATATAATTATACATTTGTCTAAACCTGAAGAATGTACAAAACAAAAAGTGAACCCTAATGTATATTATGCACTTTGGACAATAATGATGTGTCAATGTAGGTTCATCAATTGTAACAAACATACTGCTCCAGTTGGGGATGTTGATAATAGGGGAGGTTATGCATGTGTAGGATCAGGAGATATCTGGGAAATCTCTATTCTTCCCCCTTAATTTTGATGTGAACCTAAAACTGCTGTAAAAGTAAAGCCTCTATAAAGAAAATAATATTTGCTAGACAACCTTTAGCCTGGATTGTAACTAGGACTCCCTAAATATCAGTGTAGATAACCCTGTGGTCATATAAAATGTTAATGAAATATTAACTAATATGAGCACTTAATCCATGTAATGTCTTATACTAAGCTTAATTTAACATAAACTATATTATTTTATGATCCAAGGAACCCATTGAGATAGCTAAATAATTATCATTCTCATTTTATATATTTAAACAACACTAACAACTGTAAAACAGAGCCCCAGGACAGTTAAATGATTTCTTCAACTTGATCCATGGAGCTAGTAAATTATAAAAACTAGATGTAAAATGAGCATTCTGCTTTGACAATATGTTTTCTTACTCAGCTAACTGATTAAACTACTTAAAATAATTCTATTTACAAATCTGGTTATTAGGCCATTCATCAATTCCTTTGTTGACCATAAAAGCATTGTTTCAGTCATCTTATATGGCTGAATTTTTTTTTTTTTTTGAGGGATTCTGTGTCTTCGAAACTCAGTTACGTTAACAAGTTGGTCATATGATATACTTGTATATTAGGTAATTTAAAGAGTAATCAAACAAAACAAATTTTTATTTTTTCTTAGTTAAATATAGTCTGACAACCAATAGTATGAGGATCATTTGTTTCAAAGATAAAAGATAAACGCCAAAGCAAAATATTTTCATTTAATTAAAGTATTTTAATTAATGATAAAGTAACTTTTTGCCCACATGGTCAATTTGTAAGATGACAAGATGTTTTTGTCTTTAAAATATTGAACACTGTAATCAATCAGCAATGTGCCTTTTACAGATTTACATGCCTGCACAGCCTAAACTTTCTACATTAAAGATATTAATAAAAGATAAGTTCTGATACAGTAATATTTAAGCACTTTAAATAGTACACAAATTTTAAAGTGTGGCTTACAATTACTTAAGGATTCATCAATGACCATAAATTAAATAAGAAATGAGAAAAAATATATGCACAATTTAGATCAGCATTTGAATATTGATGTTAAATCATACTTCAATCTTCATTTCACAAAAATTACTTAGTATAACATTCCCTTTTTAAGGGTATCTTTATTAGAACTTTTAATATTACTTAAAATTAAGTTTCTCTCCATAATTTTTTTTTGACTATAGTTTTAAGTTCCTCCCAGTTTCAATGATAGTGATATAAATGTATGAAGTGATTCTTTTCTATATGTAGTTAAAGTGTAGATGTTAATTCAGAAAATACATTGTTTAAAACATCACTATTTCATAGTTTCTTCAGCATTACCATGTTGATTTTAAAATCAATCAACATTTATGTGATTGATTGCTTTAAAATGAACTCTTTTCATACAAAAGGCACTAGAAAAAGCTAGCAGAAAAGCACAATCCTGAACGTAAGGCTGGTGTAGCATTATAAATTGTGATGTCACAGTCTCTTCACCAAATTTAACTCACCGAAAGAGACCCTCTGGGCTTTTACATACAGAATACTTGTTGTGTCACCTATTAAGCTTGTTGTATTGAGTTCCAGAGAGGAAACTGAAACCCATCAATGTAGATTCATGTTGGTAATGCTAGGGTTCAATACTTTCTTGCATACAGCTGAGGTCTCATTCAGCGCAACATAATGATGCCTCTTCCTGGTCTGAAAGCCAAATAGATAATTGCCTGCTGAACGAATTATGCTTAAGATGCAGAAAGAAAACAAAACTAACATTATTGAATATTAGCTTTGAAAATGAAAACTTTCTTTGAACTAAAACAATTTTTTATTTTTCAGATTGGGAAGGATTTGTTGAAGAGTAGTTTGGGTTTGTTACCCTAAGCAGAGGCAGGAAACATAAAATGTTGAAAAAAAGTAATGTTATGTTCATGATTTTTCAACATCCAGGTTTTACCCAGTTTTCTCAACCATTCAGTTTTTAAAATTGACTACCCTAAGAATCCATGTCTGCTTCATTAAAATAAAACACTGGCACAGCATGTCAAATGTCAGTATTAAATAGCTGAACATTTTAATTCTAGTATAAATATACTTTCATAATAAACTACTATTTTTTAGTGAAAAAGAAATAGAATATTTTCAAGAAAGACACAAGTATACTTCCACATGTTTCTGCAGATAGAGATTGTCCCTTGACTGAGAGTAACTATGTATATACATTTATATATATATACATACACACACACACACACACACACACACTCTCTGAAAGGTATAGAGAAGCAGCCAGACTCTCTGAAGACCTCAAAACCAAGGAAGGGAAGGGCACAGGGGTGATTTCCCTGAGTACTTTTTTTTTTGACTCATATAAACTTATAACTGAAGAAGCCAGTCATCAAGTAATAACAATGGGCAGAGACTGAAAACGCCCTACCGAAGGACTAGAGAAAGGAGAGGCCTAGCAATATAGAAAACATTTAGAAAATATTTGTTCTTATCCAGACAAATATTACAGAAAAAAACAGGCTCTACTCTCACCCACATCAACGGAGGCCAAATGAGGAGCCTACATTTCTACCCTCACCAGATGTAACAAGGTGCCCAACACACAAGCTAGGGTGAAGTCCGAGATAGACAGGTAGGGAGCTGGGACATTCATCCCCAGCATGGGGTAACAAGCCCACTACCCTGAGGAATCTGTTGATTCTCCCCCCACACAAAACTAATGAGGATTCTTCCATGTCTAAAAACGCTGGATAGGGAAAATGCACATCTGTACCTTCCAGATAAGGAGGTGGGGCCCCCTACTTCCTGCAACAGAGCAGTATCAGAGAAAGGCATCTAAAACAGAGGACTTCAGTAAGGTCCAGAGGCTCATAACCTAATATCCAAAATATGAATTTTCTATTGAAAATCACACATCATAGCAAAAATCAGAATGATTTCCAACTGAATTAAAAAGGACAATTCAGTGATGCAAATGCTGAGGTGACAGAGAACTTAAAGTTACCTGACAAAGATTTTAAAGTAGCCATAACAAAATTGCTAAAAAGAACAATTACATACACACTTGAAACAAGTGAAAAAATAGAACATCTCAGCAAAGAAATAGCAATTAAAAAGAAGAACCAAATGCAAATAAAGTAACTGAAATAAAAACTCAGTAAACAGGCTTAAAAGTAGAATGTAGAGGACAGAGGAATGAATCACTGAAGTGGAAGCTAGAACAATATAAATTACTAGAACAACAGAGAGAAAACAATGGGAAAAAATGAATAGACTATAACAAAATATCAAACATTAGAGTCCTGGGAGGAGAGGAGAGTGAGAAGAGCCTGAAATATAATTGCAGAATTAATGGCTAAAATTTTCCAAATTTGGCAAGAGACATAAACCTACAGATTTAAGAAGACGAATGAGTCCAAAATAGGATATAGCCAAAGAAATCCACATGACATCATAATTGGAATTCTGAAAACCAAATACAAAGTTAAAATATTGAGAGCAGCAAGACAGAAATGACAACTTACCTATTGGGGAAAACAATTTAAATGACAGGAATTTCTCATAAGAAACCACAGCAGGAAGAGGAGGTTGTACAATGTTTTTTAAAGTGCTCAAAGTATTGTCAACCCAGAATCGTATATGCAATGTAAATAACCTTCAGGAATGAATGGGATATCAAGACATTACCAGACGAAGGAAAACTGATGTAATTTATCATCATCATACCTACCTTAAATGAATGTCTACAGGAAGTTCTCTAAGCAGAAAGGAAACAGTAAATTAAGGTATCTTTAGACATCAGTAAAGACAGAAGCATACCGTAAGCAAAAACTTGAACAAACACAATGGATTGTGCTTCTCCTCTTGATTTTTCTAAATTATGTTTGACAGTTGAAATAAAAATTATAAAACTCTCTGATATGGTTTTAAATAAATGTTGAGAAAATATTTAATATGATTATATTAAAAATGTAAGGGAGCTGTAAAGTGATGTAGAAGGAGGTAAGGTTTCTATACTTCACTCATTCTTGGGAAATGACACAACCAGAAGACTGTGATATCTATATCAATATCTGTATCTATATTTAACCTCTATCTCTCTTTATATGCATATATCACCTAGAGCAGTTCAAAAGCTGTATAAAGAGATACACTCAAAAATACTATATGTAAAACAAAACAGATTTGTAAAAGCTGCTCGAATAATACACAAAAAGGCAGGGAAAAGAAAACAGAAATGGAAAACCAAAAGAACAAGCATAAAACAAAAAATGAAATGGCAGACTTAGCCCTAATATATGAATAAATACCTTAAATGTAACGATCCTTCAAAAAACACAAAATGACAAAACTCGTCCACTATGAAGTAGATAATGTGAATTAAAGAAACTTTAATACTATCAGTATTAAAGAAACTGAATTTGTATTTAAAAGCCTCTCTCTAAAGAAATCCCCAGGCCCAGAGGGTTTCCCTGGAGAATTCTACCAAATGAATAAAAAGACTAAAGCCAATTCTAGAAAATCGAGAGGAGGATAAATTTCCCAATTAAATTTGTGCAGCTGAGATTACCCTAAAACCAAATACAGTCCAAAAAAAAAGAAAATTGTGGACCAATATCCTTCATACATATAGACTCAAAATACTTAAATATTAGCAAATAGAATTCACGAATATATAAAAAGAATCATACTCCATGCCCTAGTGGTATTTATTCCAGAGAGGTAAGCCAGGTTCAATATTCAAAAATAAATAAATGTAATCTATCAAATTAACTGGCTAAAGAAGAAAAATCGTGATTTATCAAATGATGCAGAAAAAGCACTTATCAAAATCCAACACTCACTCATGATAAAAACTCCAAGACAAATAATACTAGAGAGGAACTTCTTCAAATTGATAGTGATTATCCACAGAAAATCTATAGCTAATATTAGTGGTGAAAGAGTGAATATTTTTCCTCTATAGTTGGAAAAAAGGTTATCTGTTCTCACTACTTTTATTCAACATGATGGAAGTTGTAGTCAGTGCAAAAAGGCAAGAAAAGGAAATAAAAGGTATGCAGATAAGAAAGGAAGAAAAAAAATTCCTATTTGCAGATGATACGATTTCTTTGTAGAAAATCCAAATGAATCTACAAATAAATTCCTATAACTATTAAGTTCTTCAGTCAGGTGGCAAGATATAAGATAATATATACTGATCTATTATATTTCTATATAAAAACAATTAACTCATGTACATGGAAATTTGAAATACAATAACACGTACAATGACTCTAAAAAAGGAGAAATACATAGGTGTTACTCTAATAAAATATGTGCAGTATGTGTATGACAAAAACTATATAATGCTAATGGAAAAAATCAAAGAAGATGTAAACAAATGGAGAAGTCTGTACATACTAATGTAGTAAATATGTCAATTCTCCCTAAACTGATACGCAGGTTTAATTCAATTCCCATTAAAATTCCAGAAAGACTTTTTAACTATAAACAAGATTACTTTCACATTTATTTGGAAATAAAAAGGCACTAGAATAGCTAAAACAACCTTGACAAGGTAGAATAAAGTAGAAGGAATCAGTCTACCCAATACCAACACTTATTACATAGCTACAATAATCAAGACTGAGTGGTATTGGCTGAGGGATAGACACACAAATAATGGAAAAGAATCTTTATTAGAAATAAACCCACAGAAATATGCCAACTAAATTTTTGACAATAGTGCAGAAATAATTCATTAGAGCAAAGACAGCCTTTTCAATCAATGATGCTGCAGCAAGTGGAAATCCACAAAGAACAAAAAATGGACTAAAATCCTATTTCTTTCACAAAAAAATAACTGAAAATGGATAATAGACTTAAACATAGAATACAAAACAATAAAACTTTTTTAAAAAACAGCGTGTTACAAAATCTCCAGGACTAAGCAAAGAGGTCTCAGACTTGACACCAAAAGCACAATCCACAAAAGAAAACAATGAGAAAACTGACTTCACCAAAATTAAGTTTCTCAAAGAATGAAGAGCAGCTACAGAGAAAATATATGCAAAACAGGTATTTGACAAAAGACGTATCATGAATCTAAACATAAATAATGCTAAAAAATGACCAGTTTAAAAAAAACAAAATAATCATATAGATAATGGGAACAAAGACATTTACCGAAGAGTTTTTACAGATTGCAAATAAGTACATGAAGAATGTTCAACATTAGTCATCAGGGAAAAGCAAATTAAAACTACAATGAACTATCACTATATACTGATTAAAATGGCTAAAACAAAAAATAATGACAATACCAAACGTAGTGAGTATGCAGAGAAAACAGATCTTCATTATTGGTGGGGAAGTATAATGGTATACCCACTCTTACCAGTTTGGCAGTTTCTTAAAAAACTAAATTTGCAGCTACCATATAGCCCAACAATTACACTCTTGAACATTCATCCCAGAGAAATGAAAACTTAGGATCATACACACATACACACAAAAAAACTGTACAGAAATGCTTACAGCATCTTTACTAGTCATAGTCCAAAACCCGAAAACAACTCAAAGGCTCTTGAACAGGTGAAGGTTTAAAACAAACTTGGTACATCTATACCATAGACTATTACTTGGTAATTAAAGAAACAAACTACTGATGCATGTAACAGCCTGTATGAATCTCCAGAGAATTTTGCTGGGTGAAGAAAAGTCAATTTCAAAAGGTTGCACACCTTGTGATTCCATTTATAGAATATCCTTGAAATGACAAAATTACAGAAAGGGAGAAGAGATCAGTGGTTACCAGTGATTAAGAAAGGGGTGAGAGTCAGGGAGAAGCCAGTGTGTCTACAGAAGAGAAAAATGGGATATCCTTCTCATGACAGGTTTTCTGTCTTGACTGTATCAATATCAATATTCTGGTAGTAATATTATACTATAGTTTTGCATGATGTTACCATTTGAGGAATCTGGATAAAGAGTGCACATGCCCTCTCTGTATTATTTCTTACAACTGCATCCGAATTGCAATTATCTGAAAGTAAAAAAGTTTTAACAACAATAACAAAAATTAGTCTAAATAAAAGAAACATATAGAAGTTTCTAGATCAACCCCCTAGTTTATATTTGATCTTGTCATTTAACAAGTATCTACTGATTCCAAGTGATAGGTGTGGGGATACTTCAGAGGACAGAATGGGCATAATATCTGTTTTCATGGGTGGAAATAAGAGAAAATAAACAGGTGATTAAGTTTATTAAGAGAAAAATGATAACTGCAATGAAATAAACAGGAGTATGTTCCAAAAGAGAAGACTGACATATATACACTACCATGTGTAAAATAGATAGCTAGTGGGAACCTGCTATAAGGCACAGGAAGCTCAGCTCAGTGCTCTGGGATGACCTAGATGGGTGGGATGGGGGGGATGGGAGGGAGGTCCAAGAAGATAGGGATATATGTATACATATAGCTGATTCACTTCATTGTATAGCAGAAACTAACACAACATTGTAAAGCAATTACACTCCAGTAAAAAAAGAAAAGAATTTATCCTAAGGGAAGGATTTTAAAAGATGTATGTATAAGCTTGGTCATTACAATGTGTACAACATGTACATAATAGTAAAAACTGGAAGCCAATAGGGATTAAATAAAAACATTAAAAGTTAAAAAAAAAAACCAGAAAATAACAGTATCTAAAATAGAAAGAAAAGTCACAGATGGCATCTTTCAGCAGGTACACCTAAGATCCTTAATGAGGGATCTGAGGCTCAGAGATGTGGCAGAGATGAGCTGCTCCCTTCCAGAGTGAAGAGTGTTTCTGGGAAGGAAATGCTCATATACAAACTACCATTCCCAGCCTAATTTAGAGCTTTATAAGGCAACATGATAAAGATCTGTCCAAGTGAATGTAAGCTAAAATGGCCTGGTCCAAATAAATGTCCCACATGACGCTCCCCTGTGTGCTTTTCCCCTTTAGGCTGGATGGAACAGAAGGGACCTCATGAGCATTCTTGAAAGACGTATATTGACGATGACATAAACTCTATTAGCCTCTGTCCCTAAATGAATGGATATTTCTTTCAATACCATACATTGTAAGATGTACCATTTTTAACGTACATTAAAAAAAATAGCTGTTAATTTCACTGATGAACTAGCACTTATAAGACACAACCCAATTTCAGAGTTATTAAATATGTGAAAAGTAATGTGCCTTTTAGAATATGATATACAGTTTATATGATGAAAACAGTTTACATTTTCATAAACACTAAAATATTCACCATTCAAACCATCAATTGACTGATAGAAATACAATGTCAAAGAAGTAAAATGATTTTCCCTAAACATCAGAGCAATTATGTGATTAAGACTAAGGGCCAAAGTATTCTGACTTTAGCACTCTATGACTTACCTCTTTTAGAAAATACCATATAGTTCTACAGTTATATAGTCCTTGGTTGTTAGGTGACAATAACGGTTGTCAGATGAAATACGTTTTAGAGATTTAAGACCTTCAGTTTACAGTTTCACTGCATCTACATTTCTTATCAATCTGCTATATGTGCTATTGCTAAATGTAAATAGTCCCTTTTTAAATATTACACAATGATCCATATATCTCTTTGGTTACAGCCTTTGATGGCTTCATGTAGAATACACATGGATATCCACAATCCTTCCCTATGGTTGAAACAGGAAGAAACGGGGCAGAGCACAACCTTTAAAAGAATGACATAGCCACAGTACACGATGAAAACTAGTGAGAACCAACTAGGTCCAAGATGGCAGAAGATTCGATTTTCAGTAGACCTTGAGCCTCTGGTCTCAATCATATGTTCACTGTAATATATTAGCATAAGCTAAATGATACACCCACCAGCACCATGACAGTTTTGAGGTCAACCATAAAAGGTCAAAAAGTGGGCAGTGGCCCAATTCCTGGAAATCCCCGCCCCTTCCCCAAAATAGCTGGAATAATCCACCTACTCATTAGTCTATGAAATTATCCAGCACATAAAAACTAACCAGGCCATATTTCAAGGCCTCTTGCTTCTTCTCTTCCAAGATGGCCCACACCCTGTCTCTGGAGTGTGTTTCTCTCTAAATAAATCCACTTCTTACCTATCATTTCGTCTCTGAATTCTTTCGCGACAAAGAAAGAACCTTAAACTCACTGGCAACATGATGATTTAATTTAAAAGGAAATGAAGATTTGCTTTCTGTACTAAATGATATCACTAAAGGGATGAATTAAGTTGTTCTGCAATAAACTGACTTCTTGAAATATCTATGGATTCAGGACTAAATGTTTTTCCTATGTGGTTTCCATTAACCAACACAGGCATTCCCTTCATCATCTATACTTCATCATCAAGAATTTACTGAGCTCTTACTACAAGTCACCACCCCCTATCCTGAAGGTGTTTTCATTTCGGGTGGAGGTGTGATGACAGAAATGGAATTTAAACTAATCAAGGTGTTATATGATACAATCTTTATCTTAATGAATTCTAGTCTCATAGTTCGACTGCCATCTTTCAAGAACCCACCCCACACCCCACCACCTCTTTCTCTCCCTCATTTTCTCTAAAACTTTTTAAACTAGAAAATTAGAGCTAAACACAAAGCTAAATTTTTATTCAAAATATGCACACATAAGAAGAGGGCAGACATTTATTTCTCTTCCTTTTTACAACTGACTTTAACCCCAGATTTCATATCACCTACCCCTATTTTTTTTCTTTTTTTCCCCCTATTTTATAATATAATTTGGAATCCTTGTTTCTCTTCTTTTTGATATTTTAAAATTATTATATACTCTGTAATTCTTGAGAATATGGAGAAATCCTTTTTTTTTTCTGAAGAATACCTCTGCTTCTTTCAGTAGTTCCTCTTGGGATATTCGTCCTTTAGTTATTTGTTTCTACTTCATTCTTTTTCTTCCCAACATTTATGATCAAGATCCATTCAGATTTCTTTCTGGTTACTACTCTTCTGTTTATATGGATACACAAGTATTTGCAGGTATAAGGAGGTGTGAGACGAGTGAAATAGTAAAGCTTATAGTTTGGATTTTTTGCTTCAATCCCATCCTCTGCCAACTGGTTTTCACTTTGTTTATCCTGAGTTAATGCATTTGCTAGGTTTTTTTTTTTTTTTTACATCTTTATTGGAGTATAATTGCTTTACAATGGTGTGTTAGTTTCTGCTTTATAACAAAGTGAATCAGTTATACATATACATATATCCCCATATCTCCTCCCTCTTGCGTCTCCCTCCCATCCTCCCTATCCCACCCTTCTAGGTGGTCACAAAGCACCAAGCTGATCTCCCTGTGCTATGCGGCTGCTTCCCACTAGCTATCTATTTTACATTTGGTAGTGTATATATGTCCATGCCACTCTCTCACTTTGTCCCAGCTTACCCTTCCCCCTCCCCATGTCCTCAAGTCCATTCTCTACATCTGCGTCTTTATTCCTGTCCTGCCCCTAGGTTCATCAGACCATGGTTTTTTATAGATTCCATATATATGTGTTAGCATACAGTATTTTTCTCTTTCTGACTGACTTCATTCTGTATGACAGACTCTAGGTCCATACACCTCACTACAAATAACTCAATTTTGTTTCCTTTTATGGCTGAGTAATATTCCATTGGATATATGTGCCACATCTTCTTTATCCATTCATCTGTCGATGGACACTTAGGTTGCTTCCATGTCCTGATTATTGTAAACAGAGCTACAATGAGCATTGTGGTACATGACTCTTTTTGAATTATGGTTTTCTCAGGGTATATGCCCAGTAGTGGGATTGCTGGGTCATATGGTAGTTCTATATTTAGTTTTTTAAGGAACCTCCATACTGTTCTCCATAGTGGCTGTATCAATTTACATTCCCACCAACAGTGCAAGAGGGTTCCCTTTTCTCCACACCCTCTCCAGCATTTATTGTTTGTAGATTTTTTGATGATGGCCATTCTGACTGGTGTGAGGTGATACATTTGCTAGGTTTTATTTTTGAAAATGTGACTTTGGAATAAGTCACAGGTTTTCTGTGAAATAATCTGGTGGTTACTGCTTTCCCTATAATTATTTTTTTTAATTATAGTATTTTATGGCAACTTTTAATCAATGTCCTTGTTTAAAAAATCTTTCAATAAAGCTGGTTGTGAATATTCACTCAACAGTCTGATGCACCAATTGTGTTATGTTCTTATTAAATTTTAGTCAATCATATAAATACAGGAGAGCAAGCTGAAACTTTTCAGTAGTAAATATTATAGCTTCTTTGATTATGAGCGCCTCTTCAAAACAAGGTTGATGGTCCTATGGGCACAGGACTCAGTGGATGTGTTTTGAAAAAGAATGATACAATTTCAAGATATTTACAATATGTTTATATAACTATGTATGAAAGACAGATTTCTCATTATCTTCTTTTTTTAAAGTTACACCCAGCCATTCAACCAGTACCTAATGATGTCTCCTATTGCTCTTGAAAGAAATGGTCTTAACTATTATTTTCTGGTATCATCTGATAAAACTTAGATAATTACTGAACCAATCTTCCTGGGAACTTTCAGAAAAAAAAGCACATTTTGAAAACCTTATTAATTCTAATAGGTCACTTGGGTAACAGGAGATTATTGCCTCAGTTGGCTAGAACAATGACCTTGTAATTTTAAACAGTTAATATAATTTCCCTATTCAAATTTAATTAAAACTAGCATTTAGTGCTCAGAAAGAAATTTGTTGCAAATTTCCAGTTGGCAGTAAACACTCTCAGTCTCACATTTTCACATTTGCTTTAGCAAGTCATGCAATAGCAGTTATTTAGATACTTACTATCTGCAGCCTTCGTTGCTGACTTAGTCACTTTTGACCCTCAGCAACCAGCTGAAGAATGCATGTTAGAGACCAAATATTTTGCAGGCAAATATAGGAGTGTTGCATATAACTACTAAGTAAGTAGGTCAATAAGTAAGCCAAGAACAGCATCCCCATCGTGATCACTTGTCACTGAATACCTCTTGGCCACTCTTTCTCAGAAAGTTATCAGCAATCAACTGAAAGTTAAACCAAACATGCAATGCATGGATGACCTATGTGGGGTTATAACTACTCGCTACCCACTCATTACTCACTGCAAATGTCTGTATTATCTACTAGTGGTGTACCAATGTTTATTACACCTGGAACAGAGAATTTGTAAAACAAAAACAAAAACAACCTTCTGTTATGGGACAGAATTATTTTCCATAATTTGTACTATTTCAGGAAGAATAGGTTTTTTTTTAATTTATAAATTTATTTATTTATTTTTGGCTGTGTTGGGTCTTTGTTGCTGCGTGCGGGCTTTCTCTAGTTGCAGCGAGCAGGGGCTATTCTCCGTCGCGGTGTGCAGGCTTCTCATTGCAGTGGCTTCTCTTGTGGAACACAGGCTCTAGGCGTATGGGCTTTGGTAGTTGCAGCACACGGGCTCAGTAGTTGTGACACATGGGCTTAGTTGCTCACAGCATGTGGGGTCTTCCCAGACCAGGGCTTGAACCCATGTCCCCTGCACTGGCAGGCAGATTCTTAACCACCAGGGAAGCCCAAGAATAGTTTCTTGATTTGTTCTTTAGTTTTAAAGAAACAACAACCCAAGACATACAGATAGCTAACAGACCATGAAAAGATACTTAACATTACTAATCACCAGGGAAATGAAAATCAAAATCACAATGAGATATAACATCACATCTGTTAGAATGGCTATCAACAAAAAGACAACAAAAATAACAAGTGTTGCTGAATATGTGGAGAAAAGGGAACCCTTGTACACTATTGGTGAGATTATAAATTGTTACAGCCACTATGGAAAACAGTATGGAAGTTCCTCAAAAGATTAAAAATAGAACTATAATATGATCCGTTGTTCCATTTCTGGATATTTACCATAAGAAAATGAAAACACTAATCTGAAAAGATAATGCACCCCAATGTTCATTGCAGCACTATCTACAATAATCAAGACATGGAACCAACCTAAATGTCCATAGACTAATGAATGGAAAAAGAAGATATATAAATACACACAATGGAATATTACTCAGCCATAAAAAGAATGAAATAATGCCATTTGCAGCAATATGGATGGACCTAGACATAACATACTAAGTGAAGTAAGCCAGTGAAAGATAAATATCTTATTCTATCACTTATATGTGGAATCTGAAAAAAATATACAAATGAACTTATTTACAAAGCAGAAACAGACTCACAGACATAGAAAACAAACTTATGGTTACCAAATGGGAAGGGGGTGGGGAGGGATAAATTAGGGAGATTAACATATACATGCTACTATATATAAAATAGATAACCAACAAGAACCTACTGTATAGCACAGGGCACTAAACTCAATATTTTGTAATAACCTATAAGAGAAAAGAATCTGAAAAAGGATAGATAGAGAGATAGATATATAGATAGATAGATAAACAAACTGAATCACTGTGCTGTACCCTTGAAACTTACATGACATTGTAAATCAACTATACTTCAATTAAATAAATAAATAAATAAAGTCAACTGACTGTGAAGTTTAATCACATCCACAGAATACCATCACAGCATATAATTAGTGTTTTATTGAATAACTGCTTACTGCAGTCAAGTTGACACATCAAAAGATCATCACTCCTCACGTTACACTGAATGATTTTTCACAGCAACCCAATGTTGCAAACCCAGAATAAACCCTGCTTGTCCAGGACAAGAGTTATTATTTTCATTTTGCAGATAATGAAACAGACTCAGAGAAACAATATCACTTGCTCAACGTCATAAAGCTCAGAAGTGATTAAGCTCAAACTGGAACCCAGGTCCTATGACTGTAATGTTGTCAATCTAACTCCCAATTAAAATACAGATTCTAAAGTTCTAAGTAATATTTTAAAGCCAGGAAGAGCTACAGAACACAAGTAATAGTTTTCTGACTATTACATTTTAAAAACTGTTAAAAAAAATAAGGTAGAAAGAGTCGTATGACTTTTTATTTTGCCAAACAAAAGCAAATGAACAAAATACTACAACAAAATAAATATCACCAAAATCACCATATTTTCATGAAGCAGATATTAACTCCAAGAAATTTTAAGGGCATAATCTTAAAGTAACATACAATTTGTCCCAAGAAAGTATACGGTACCCTTTAATAACAAGTAAACAAGATACATTGCAATTATAATTATTTTCCTCATTTGATTATCAATGTATGAAAATATCTTAGACTTTCATTTGGGAACTGCTGGTTTGTAAATAATAATGTTGACAGAGGGAGGGGGAAGGGAGAGAGAGTGGTAGAGGGAGGAGAGACAGGATACATATGTAAAGGAAGTGTGCGGGACACAGGAATTACTAAAGAAATTGTAGAGACCTTACTCATCTGTAAACTATAAGAAGCGGACAATTGACTTTATCTCCAATCTAACTAAAATGCTTTAAAGTTAATCCTGGAAAAAGCCTGTCCTTTACAAAATTTTTTAAAAGAACCAAACTTCAAATTTCCATTTGTATATATAAATAAACTGGAATGCTGTTCTGCAATTTCTCTCTCAGAATCACACTAGTGAAAATGACATACTGAAATACCAATGGCAAGATAGTTGCCAGTGTCAGAATAATGAAATATGAACCATAAAGAAAAGAAAGTTAATAATTAAATAAGTAACGAGATACTTGTATTAATATATATTTTATATGTCTGTATATTATGAAACCAATGCTACTTTTCTTAGACTGTCATCTTGATATTGACAAACTTCCTCACAAAGTCCCTGAATATAATGAGAAGTCTGGCATTTTCAGTAATAAACTCTAAGGAAATACTAAAAAGTGGGAACAGAGGTGAATAGAAGCAGGTAATATAATTAATATTTAGAATACGGTGTAGCTAAATGGCACCCTTACTGTTCATTTATCATAGTAACCAGTGTGGTGCCAAAAAGTATGGGTTGTGGTTGAACATCTCCCTTGCACATAAAATTCAAATACCGGTATCACATGATCACTAATTGTTGGCATGGGAAGATTACTGCCCATCGTTCTATAAAAGTACCAGGAAGGCAGGTTATGGTGAAAACCTGATCACAGTGTGGAATTTGTTTAAGGTCATGCTTTAGTATTTTAGTTTCTAAGAAAATGTAGATAGTTTGTTAGCAAAGCAAAAGGTTTTTATATTTAGAATCTTCACTAGTAAATATTAAAGGTTGTTATTAAAATGCTAATAATTGATTGGGCTTTAAAATAAGAACCAGACTGTACTACATTAAATTTAGGTATAATTTAGCATAATATCAATGGACGGTGACTTCACTCAATAATATGTTTCATAATTTTAAAAAGAAAAAAATAACGCTATTTTTAGATTCTAAAATCTGTTATATTAATTGTCATATAAGATTTTAAAATATTTAATTAAAGGTTAAAAGCATGCTTCTATCCTTGTAAAATGTCAACAGAATAATTATGGTAATCTGATACATATTCTAATACTTCATAAATAGAAATATATTGGGTTAGTTTAAAAAGCATTATGATAAGACTTTAACCATGCAAGCTGTAATCTAGGTCAAAACACTGCACCCGTAGGAACCTCAGCAGCCTCTTTTGTAAAGTGAAGGGTTTTATCTGTGGTCTCTAAGGATCCTCCTTTGAAAAGGTAGCATTTTGGATTCTAGAGGAGGAAATTACACATTTCTAATAAGAATTAAGTTGAATAATAATATCTTATCTAATAGTTAATCTAACTAAAATAAGAACATTTCAGATTTTATATGGCAAATTTAGCCAAATTTTTTCAAGTTAATTTGTCAATACTGATTGGATGATTATTATAAATATAATGGGTGCCTTGTCCAGAATGCTGGAGGTGAACTACTGAAGATCTTGCCCCTTGAGAAAATTATAGTAAAGCAGTCACACATACAAGTTAATCATCTAAATTAGTCTGTATGAATCTATTCTAGACAGGTGAATGGATGAATATAGATTGATACACCAAATTTTGTTCTATTTTTTCATATACCAAGGCTTTTTCCAACAGTAAAATTCTAAACTCTTTAAAATATAAAAATCTGAATATAAAGTCCTTTGGTTGATCTTAGTAACATGTGTAATATATTTTATCTGAACTTTAGTTTTGTTCTTTTGTCTTCAAAGTTTCAACAGGCTTCTTTCAACTTCAGACCTTAAGTTTTAAAACCTACACTTTAGTAGTTAAATTCTTCTCATTTAATCTATATCTATCTTTGAAAAAGCTGTAGTGAAAGCACCTGATTATATATCAGTGAAAGTTTTACTTGTCTTTGAAAGTAATATAATTTATGATTCAATTTATTCTTGGGTTCATTCCAGATTAACAGTGTAATTTACACATTAGCTCTAAAGTAGGGCTCTGATAAAAGGTTCAATCCAATAAAATTCATCATTTGTTCTTCGTGTCTGCTATAGGTATTTGTAAGGTTGGTTTAGGGTTTTTGGGGGCTTTTTTGGTCTTTTTTTTGTCAATTTGGCTGGACAGTGAGGTGCCCAGATATTTGGTCAAACACTATTCTGGGTGTTTCTCTGTGGGTGTTTTTAGACGATAGTGACATTTCATTTAGTAGTTAATGTTTGGTAGTCTTTGAGTAAAGCAGATTGCCTTCCATAATGTAGGCCTCATCCAATCAGTTGAAAGTCTGAACGAAACAAAAAGGCCAGCCTCCCCAGAGAAAGAAAGAATTCTTCAGATTGCCTTCAGACTTCACCTGCAACATTTGCTTACTGTTTCTATAGCAGATAGGCTTCAGACTTGAATTGGAACATCAGCTGTCCTAGGTCTCCAGCTTTTCAGCCAATCCTGCAGATTTTAGATGTTGGACTTACCAGCCTTCATAATTGTGTGAGCCAATTTGTTTAAAATAAATCTATCTATATCTGTATCTATATTTATATCTATAGCTATAGCTATATCCTATTGCTTCTGTTTCTCTGAAGAAACCTGACTAATGCAGATTTGGCACAGAGAGAGTGATTATAGAGGAACGAAATCTTAAGGATGAATTTTCAAATTAGTTCTGGGTGTTCTGGATCCTACAAAGTAGAAAGGGATAGTACAATGATAAGAAAACAAAGAAAATTGAAGTTTTCCTTATGATAAGTATGGTAGGCAAATTTCAAAATCCTCTCCTGTCTCTTGCTACCACAACTTTATTTAATCCCCCTCAATTTGTGTTTAATCTGTACCTAACCACTTGCTTCTCTCAAAAAGAATAAATTATAAGTAAAGGGATATCACTTTCATGTTTAGGTTACAAAAGACTAGATAGTCCAGGCCTCCCCGGTGGCGCAGTGGTTAAGAATCTGCCTGCCAATGCAGGGGACACGGGTTCGAGCCCTGTTTCAGGAAGATCCCACATGCCGCAGAGCAAATAAGCCCATGCACCACAACTACTGAGCCTGTGCTCTAGAGCCCATGAGCCACAACCACTGAGCTCGCATGCCACAACTACTGCAGCCCACGCACCTAGAGCCCATGCGTCACAAGAGAAGCCACTGCAATGAGAAACCCACACACCGCAACAAAGAGTAGCCCCAGCTCGCCGCAACTAGAGAAAGCCCACGTGCAGCAACAAAGACCCAACGCAGCCAAAAATAATAATAATAATAAATTAATTAATTAATTAATGAAATTTATTTTAAAAAAAGAATAGATAGTCTTCTTACTAGAATTCCCTCTAAATTTTGCTGGCATTCTCCCTTGCCTTCTTGCTTACTTGCTCTGATGAAGCTACTTGCCATTTTTTGAGATGCTCCATGGAGAAGTCCATGTGGCAAGGAACTGAAAGAGACCTCCATCTCATACATTCTGAATAACTGAGGCCTTAATCCAACAAAACACCAGAAACTGAATCCTGTCAACAACTATGTGAGTGATCTTGGAAGTGGATCTTCTCCGGTGGAGACTTCAGATGAAACTACATCCCTGGCTAACACCTTGACTGCACCTTTGAGAGACACAGGCATCTAGCTAAGTTGTGTCCAGATTCCTGACCCACAGAAACTTTGAGATAATGTGTTTGTTTTTTAAAACACTAAATTTTTGCATAACATGTATTTATTATGCATTAATAGATATACTATTATGTCTATTAATAGAAAACATAATACATAACTTACAACAAGTTATTTCAAATGTATTTAAACATATGTAATTTGTTCCTCATTTGTAGCATGGCTAGCAGTGGTAAAATAAATTATTTACACTGGAAACATTACCTCATTTAAATTAAATAATTTGTAATGCATTAAATTTGTGCTTGAGTACAGGGTTAGATGAGAAACAGCCTTTAAATGCCCACCCTTATTTTCTTCTCCCATTTTAAAAACTGATTATTAATTTTAAACAGTTATTATTATTAATCAGAGAAAACAATTTCATGATAGGCAAATGTTTTCAAATTATTTTTCTGTAGCAATTTTTTATGCTATATTGAATGGGAACAATAATTAAAGTTAAAATATAGTCAGTATTATCCCAAAAACATGCAGGGGAAAACTAATTATTCTTGGTTTAATGAAGATAATCTGGTAGGTATGTAAATGTTGTTTAATTGAACCTGATGTCCTGTTAAAAACAGAAGAAAAACAGAGGAAATCGATACTTCTAATTCCAGAACATACTTGCTCAATTTTTTTTACTAATCTTCTTTCTGTCACTATAACCTGGTTTAGAGTTTGTAGAATTCTATGTAAATAAAATTATGGATTTTGTACATTTGTGTCTTCTTTCATTCAGAAAAATTATTTTGGGATTCATCTACCTCATTGTGTGTATCATTAAGTCTATTCCTTATTATTGCTAAATTGTATGACTATACTACAATTTGTTTATCCATTTACCTTTTCATTGGCATCTGAGTTGTTTTCAGGTTTTAGCTAGCAAAAATAAACCTGCTATAAATATCCATGTACAAGTCTTTGTATGGATATATGATTTTATTTTTCATGAGTAAACACTTCAGAGTGGAATGATTAGAGTAGATGCTAAGAGCATGTTTAAATATTTTACAATATAAGAAATTGCCTCACCTTTTTTCAAAGTGGTTGCACTACTTTACATTTCCATCATATATCTATACGTATATCTACATCTATATCTATACATGTGCGTGTGTTTTTATTTGGTAAATTTGGCAACCCTACCTGAGTTTAAATTCTGCCCTAAACTTAACACAATGTTATATTAACAAGTTACTTATTTTCTTTAATATTCATTTTCCTAATGGTATCATAAGGAGATAAAAACATATTTTGTTGTAATAAGTTTATGATATGTTATAGAATTCATATTTTCTAAGAACTAAGTAATAAATTTCATATAAATCTTATCACAGTGTATGGCATAATAACTAATACTGAATTGTAGGCATCATGGTGTTCTTAAGCTCTCACAACCTTATTTTTCCTTAATTATAAAAAAAATGCCTATTTTTCTTCAAGAATAATGGAAAACATAATGAATCATATATAAAATAGCAATGGGCATGAGATCCTGCTGACTTCAGTATACTTTCTGCTACTAGTAAGACTTCAGTATACTTTCTCCCAAACTGTTACCATGCCTCTATTTTCAAATTTATGTCATTTGTTAGAAACCACTTAAATCTTTTTCTGGTTGTAGGTATCATTATATTTTTCCACCCTTTGATAACTTCTCTTAAGAACTGTATTTTGTGATAATTGTGGTAATAGTGATAAAAGTTAATATATAGTGAATGTTCACTAAGTGCTTTATCCCTTTTATTAATTTGTAAGTTGAACACTTTAATTGGATTATTTCATTTGATCTCATGACCAATATATTTTCCTTGACTATTATCTTTCATTTTCTGGTTGTTCTTTTATTTCCATTTTACATTTGATTGAAAATATTATATTAGTTTCAAGTGTACAACATAGCAATTTGATATTTTTATATGTTATGAAATGTTCATCATTATGAGTCTAGTTATTTTTAGAAATGCAGCCTCTTCCTACAAAGTCACTCATATTAACTGATTATTTAATTACTAGAAATATATATATTTTCCAGTAATTAGATATTAGATATATAATGTATTCACTTTGTACACATATGTATAAAACACACACATATACTCACACACACACATATTTAAGACTCTTGCCAAGTGGAATTTAATCATGTGTTTCTCAATAAACCCCAATTCATCATAGTTTTTTTTTTTTACAATCTGTTTATTGTTCCAGTACTATTAAAATTAACCTACTTAGAAGTGCAGAGATCACCCACATTTTTCACTGGAAATTTGTTAGAGTACATAAAGCCATTTTATCCACAAAAGTAGGTTGGTGGAGTTAGGGTTCACTATCAATGATTAGTATTAGAACATCCACGAGTAAGATGATTGTCAACATGTTCACTTCAGTGTATACCAGAGAGAAGCCCCAAATCACACAAAATGTCAGTATGAAGCAGAGCATGCTATACAAATGTTGAGTATTAATTCAGAGCACAGAATTAATACATAATGTAATATAGAGAAATATAGCATTATTCCATGTGAAAAATGACCTAGATTTTTAGATGATCAAAGGTTAAGTATGTGCAACATATAACAAGGCTGCTACAAGCTTACACAGACCAAACATTTACAATAGGTTGAAGTAGAGTAACTAATGTGAGTGGGATTTGGAAGCCTTATATAGAAATGATCCCTGAGGAAACCAAGATTTAGTCTCAAAAGGAATAGAAGTCTTCCCTGGGAGTAAGTTGTAAAGTTTTCACTTAACTAATTATGTTTCCCTTGACAAGTTATTAAACTTTTCATTAGTACAATCAAATGTGTGGATGATATGATTTATAAGCTCCCCTGAAACTCTAAAATTAGACAATAATTATGACACAATTTTGAAGAGCACTCACTTAGAAATGAAGTAGACTATTTCTTTCATTCTTTAAAATATGTATTAAATGACAAGAAAGTACAAAGCAAAGGTCTGGCACATAAGGGAAATTGAGAATGATGAGCAAAGCTGTCTGCACTCATAAAACCTAGAATAAATAAGGGGATGCACAGCATACAGCAGTAAAATTCCTATGAAGTATTATGTCATTTAGTTCTAGAAAAGAGCATGCCTTCCCCTTATACAACCTCCATCCCCCATAGTTAAATGATAAGTTAGACTGAGGAAGTGAATGCTTGGCGTTGGGAGAGGTATAGAAGAGTGGAATGGGACTAAAGAAGTTTATATAAATTAAGAGCTTATGAAATGGATAAAAAGCCCCCATACTGAGCAATATTTGGTAGGGAATTTTACATAAAACCAGTAATTGGGGATTATCTGCAGTTAATAAAATCTCCTAAGATTCTGTTGACGAAATGGTCGCTTTTTTCATTTATCCTGCTCCAGGAAAGTACAGAAGTTCTTTATTATTTCACATAAAACTATATTTTGACTGTTTACTTCACGTGGCCTTGGTTTTCATCTTAAAATAAACTAAATATATAACTATATAGAGACAAACTCTGTTTCATGATTTTTTTCTATTTTTTAGAATAGTTTTAAACACATAGTAGGCACTTAATAAATACCTGTGGTCCCTCCAGAAATCCCTCTGAAGCAAAGAATTTTTTTAAAAAACTCATGAATCTACTCTCTATACTGTATCATTAACATGTGCTAATTTCTAAACTGTCCTGTAAAGAATCATGTGTGTGTGTGTGTGTGTGTGTGTGTGTGTGTGTGTGTGTCTGTATTTTGGAGGAAGTTGTTTATTACTAAATTTTAAAAAGCTATTTGCTTATTTTACAAAAGTGATCTCTTCCCTATTATCTAATTATAATAGTACTATTTCCAGATAAAGCCTAGTTTATTATTGTTATCTAAGCTCTATACTCCTCAGTAGCATTAAGCATACAAGAATCAACTATAAATAGTTGTATTTTGTCATAAAAATCATATTAAATTTAAAACTAGTGATTAAGTTTGGAAGCATTACCTCTTATGTATTATAATTAACATGTTCATTTTGAGTAATTTACAGAAGGAGAAGGTGTGTGTGTCTGTCTGTTTGGACTTGAGGTGCACAACAAAGAAGCAAGGAATGGTGGCCACAAAGAAAAGCAATGGATATATGAACTTCATGTTGTTTTGTTAAGCTTTATAGTAAAGAGGCATGAATAGTGAGAACCACAAGTAGGTGATTTGTGATATTTCAGGCTCTAAACCACAGTGCCTATCAAACAGTTGATATCTTAAAAATATCTTAAATAAAATAATGCACCAACGTGTATCCTCAAAAAGTTCCAAAAGATTCATAGTCCTTTTATAGTGTTGCTTTTTAAAAGTGTTCAGATATTTAAAAAAAAATATATAGGGGAGATTAAATTTTAAGAAAAAGATAGTGTTGTTATGAGGAGCAAAAAGTGGATCTTTTATTACAAAGATAATTATACTACAGAATGGCAGAATTGTTCCTATGGCAATGATTTATCTTTTCATATGCTTTTATATAAAATATCAGAGTCTAGCAATTAGTTCACCTTTTTTATATTTTTCCATAAAGAATTTAGCATATTTAGAAAAGAAGGAAGATGCAAAGATATTTGTTAGACACTCGTGTTTAAATCAAGATGCCCTGTGAGGTCACTGGCGCCTCCAAATGATTGACAATCAAAAATAAAGACAGCTTTTGTTCTGGTAACACATGCAATCATAGAGCAAATATGCATTTTCTCATCGATCACAAAGATAGATTCTTCAGATCATTATTTTATTGCTTATCTTTTGAATAAGATTACTAATCTTGCTTAAAATAAAATATGATTTTGTTTAACAAGATTGTCTTCTCTTGGAAACACAGTGATGTTGCCAAGTTTGTAAATGAGAACCATCAAATTAGGCATATCATATGCAAACTCCTCAGAATTTAATGCTAATATCTTGAAGGTACGCAGAATCACAGAATATTAAATATGGAGGTTCACTAGGCATTATTCCAATCTAAACCCTTTAAAAAATTAAATGCTTTATTTTAAGGATGATAGAGTAATGTATCCAAGGTTCCCTATTCCCTGGGAACTTCCTTTAATATCTATGAGTTGCTTTCAAATTAATGACTTCTCACACTGCAAATTACTTATAAAGAAATCCCAGAGAAAATATAACAATAGTGAATTTTGTCTGCTGAATACAAGTTGTGAACTCTGGGAACCTTACTGAAAATAAACAGAAATTCAGAAGTACCCATATCCCACAGGCTCCATAAGACGTACTTTCTCACAAACCCAGGAAGAACCACGTTGCATACAACCCAGCTTGCCCTATAATCATGACCACAATGTACCAATGTCAGTTTACTAGTTTTAATAGTGTACTACAGTTATGTATGATATTACCATCGGGAAAATAAAAATGAAATGTACACTAGACATCTCTGTACTATTGTTGCAACTTCCTGTGAACGTATAACTATTACAAAAGTTAAAAGTTAAAAACAACAAAAACAAAGAAACTATTTCATTAATTAATAGGAAAGGTTTTATCACCACAGAGTAAAAGCAAGTTTGAAAGGTATTTCTAACATCCCCTTGGAATTTTTCTCCTTTTAAATTAAAATGTTAGTTTATTTGCAACATCATCTACAGATGGGAAGATCTATGAATTTCAGTATTTAGGATTAGTTATTTTGTATTAGGATGTGAATGCTATTTATAAATTAGAGAATGTCTTCTAAATAGTACTAATTTTGTTATTAATGGTATTGATAGGCAGACAAACCTGAAGGGTAAGAAGCAATTTGTTACAGTTACTTGAGTAGAAGGGAATTTTAGGCAGTAGAGATAGCCTCCGTAATAGTTTAAATGTGTAAGAAAAACTGGGACACACCAAGAATCACAAATAGTTCTGTACAGCACATGTCAGAGTGGCCATGGACTAAACTGTAAAAACAGGAAAAGAAATGGCTGTGGGGAGTAATGGGTTGCCCAACCAAAATATAGTCTTTTAACCTATTTAAGAGTTAACATAATCTTTTTCTTTTTATTGAAGTGTAATTGATTTACGTCATGTTAGTTTCAGGCATACAGCAAAGTGATTCAGTTATACATATATATATATTGTTTTTCAGATTATTTTCCATTATAGGTTATTACTAGATATTGAATATAGTTCCCTGTGCTACACAGTAGCTCCTTGTGTGTATCTATTTTATTTTTTTTAGTTCTGTGCAGCATTTACACTGTTCTTTTTTTTTTGAATTTTATTTTATTTATTTTTTTATACAGCAGGTTCTTATTAGTTATCTATTTTATACATATTAGTGTATACATGTCAATCCCAATCTCCCAGTTCATCACACCACCACCACCCCTCCCCGCTGCTTTACCCCCTTGGTGTCCATACATTTGTTCTCTACATCTGTGTCTCTATTTCTGCCCTGCAAATCAGTTCATCTGTACCATTTTTCTAGGTCCCACATACATGCGTTAATATATGATATTTGTTTTTCTCTTTCTGACTTACTTCACTCTGTATGACAGTCTCTAGATCCATCCACATCTCTACAAATGACCCAATTTCATTCCTTTTTATGGCTGAGTAATATTCCATTATATATCTGTACCACATCTTTATCCATTCGTCTGTTGATGGGCATTTAGGTTGTCTATTTTATATATAGTAGTGTGTATCTGTTAATCCCAAACTCCTAATTTATCCCTCCCCCACCACCACTCCATTTCCCCTTTGGTAACCATAAGTTTGTTTTCTATGTCTGTGAGTCTATTTCTGTTTTGTAAATAACTTCATATGTATCATATTTTAGATTCCACATCTAAGTGATATCCTATATTATTTGTCTTTCTCTGTCTTCACTCAGTATGATAACCTCTAGGTCCATCCATGTTGCTACAAATGGCATTATTTCATTCTTTCTTATGGCTGAGTAATATTCCATTGTGTGTGTATCCTGTAATTTAGAAACATTAATTACATAGAAGTGCATTAATAGTTACACTTCTGAAGATTTACTCTGAAAGTGAAACAAAGCAAATCATTTTCTGAAGTTATCTGAAAAAAAGTAAAGTATATACATGTCAAATGCAGTGTTACATATAATAACAAGGAAAAAAGACAGCAAATGTCAAAAATAGGGTTATACTGTGCACAGAATAATAGCCCCAAAGATGTCAATCTCCTAACCCCAAAACCTGTTATTATAGTGTCTTACATGGTAAAAGGAACTTTACAGGTGAGATTTAATCAAGAATTTTGAAATTAGGAGATTATCCTGGATTATCCCATCTAGGTCGCCTGATACAATCTCCAAGGGTCTTTATGAGAGGGAGGCAGATCAGAGAAGAAAATATGCTAGGCTGTTGGCTTTGAAGATGGAGAAAGGGGTCACAAGCTAAGGAATGCAGGCTGCCTCTAAAGTGATAAACGCAAGGAAACAGGTTCTCCTCTACAGTCTCCAGAAGAAATGCCAGGTTCTAAACTCACTTTAGTCTTTTGACTCCCATAACTGTATAAGAATAAATTTATGTTGTATTAAATTACTAAGTTTTTGGTAATTTGTTACTGGCTATATAAGTTTTTGTGGTCGTGATATAGTGTTTATGAGAACTTTAAAAATTATATGACATGCTAACATTACACAGCTAAGTGAAAAATAAATTATTATATATGTGAGCTACACCAGTACCAAATAGTAAAAATTATAGATGTACCACAAACTTGGAAATCTACTATAACACTGTATTTATAATTGAGAAGTAGAATAATGGGCACTTTAAATTTCTTCTTTATATCTTCAAATATTTATCATTTTTCTCTAATGAGTATAATAAATAATACAGCAAGTCATGAATAGCTCTAAGATTCTTAAGAAGAGACTAAAGACATCTGGTAGACTTATGTGTGAATTGATTATTTATCAGTTGGGCCTTTTCTAACTCCTTTACCATTAAATCATTTAAGTGCCTGATAATTAAATAAGCAAAATCTCACCTTATCTGTAGGGAGTCAAAGTACTAAACACGTTAGGAAGGTGATTTTTTTCTCAATTTAATACCACTGTATTTAATATCAGCCTTGCCAAAACTATATTTCTACTCTGATAATACATTTCTCACTTTCCCAGAGGAGACAGGTCTCTACCAAAAGCATCATCTACTTCCAATGACATACATTTTAAAATTATTTTTCAGGAATAGAAGCTAGAAATTATAGCATTCTGACACTTACTAAAAAATAAATGAGGATGCTGAGACTTGAGAGGTTAATTGACTTGGTCAAAGATTCTTAAGAAAAACTACTACCAAATATTATAAGATGTTGTGAGTCTCAGAACAGCAACTGGTGCTGAGAAGGATATATAGTCAGCAAGAGATGTGATTGCAATCTGGCCAGTCCAAAACAGCAGATTGTGCAATTTAGCTTAAGCAAGGATTCTAAGACTGTCCAGGGGAAATTGGTCTGATTAGCTTTCCTATGATTTATTCACTTTAAGTCGTCACTAAGACCTTGGTGAATTCACTGAGTGGCAATGCTTTGCTAGTGGAGATTCCAGGCCATCTGATTTTTACCTTAATTGACATGACATTTCAGCCAAAGCATTTGGACACATTATACTACTAGGTATAATCAACATATATCTTAAACCATCTCTCCATGGAATGGAATTTTTTTCTAAATAAATGGATAAAAGATGAATGAATAACACATTTGAAAAATCTTTAATTTTACTTCTTAGACTTAATTACAAATTGTTGCATAATTTAACCTGGTATTTTCTATAAATGAGTTTATTTTGATCAGTTAAATATTGTACTTGCCTAATAAATTAATTTTTGTTCAGTTTTAAATACTGCTCCTACTACCTGAATATCAAATGAATTTTACAACTCTTTGAGTTAGCTAAACATTTTTCTAAATTTGGCCATGTTACTGCCATGAAGAACATGTTCAAGATTTAAGATCAATATAGGCATGTCTATATTTTAGTCAGACATGTTTTATTTGAACATTATTTATGTTTTATAAAAATTAGGCCAATTTAAAAAATTAAGATATTTCACTTAGAATAGAGATTTCTAGTTTTTCTTGAAAAATTGGAATTTCTGGCAACATACAGCTCACAAAGAAGTATAGCCACAATCAGAACACAAAGAAAACTTTCATGTCTTAAAAGACATGTACACACATTCACACTCAAGTTTCCTTCAATGCCCATCATTCATACTACATATGTGCACAGTTAATTTATTATCTACCTGATCCTTATAGGCTTGCATCTTATAGTTGTTTACATTTGGCATCTTAAAGTTTCACAATGAATAAGGATATAAAGGTGAAGGGAGATTTGCAAAAGGGAGTATGTAAAGGTTCCAAATAAAAACTTAACCTTCTTTGCAATTTTGTATTACTCTTCATTTGTCAGAAAGCATCAGGCATGGATTTGACATTTGCAGAGAGCTGACACTGTCTCTCTCAAATGGGCTTAGAAAACTTCTGTCAATAAGGAGTTAGACTACTACCTGCACCTTTCTTTATTCTTTTTTTGGTCATATCAAGAATTGACATTGCCTTTGGGCCCTGACCTTTCAATTCACCAAATAGGCAAGCATAAGGTGAACTGCAGGGTCTTAACGAGAGTATTTCTGTTAGAAATGGTTATTGTTAATACATAACACTGAAGTAGTTGGCAAAAATGCTATGGAATTTCTCGATTATATTTTTAATAACACACATTGCCACCATATGATAGTCAATAATTCACTGAAATGAAAGCTATAAAAATACATAAATGTGACAATTCCTTAACTGCAAAGGAGAGTTCACAAAATCTACACTGTGCAAAATGCAGACATGTCAAGAGATTTGGAGAAACAGATGACACACTTTAATTTTATAGTAAAGGAAAGACAGTGCCACTTGACAAGGCTTTGGGGTTGTGGTATATCTGTGCAGGGTAGAGGAGTTTGCTCTCCAAGCTTCACTGATTGGAATTTAAGTGATAATTTCATTACAAGGAAACATCTAATTTACATAATCAAAACTAACAAAATAATGGATTTTCCCTACAAAGTGAATATTTATATTTATCAAGAAACACAACGAATCTGTATTTTTTGTTTACATACCGTTTTCACTTATATATCCCATTTCATGTAATTCTTAAAAACACTGAAGGCAAAACTACACAGAAATGTCTACATTTTGGAAATATACTTTCTACAAAGACTATCACAAAAATAATTCAAAAGGTAGAAAGAAGGTAAATAAATTCCTGGGTGATATTTCAGTGAGGTGTTGAGATTGACTATGTATTATCTGGTCTAGATTACAATTCTTCTAGGGTCAAAGTTTATCTTATAGATTTTTATATAGTAGAGATTCAAATAATTTCTGTCCAGTGGAACAGATAACTCCAATGGTAATAGTTTATTGGTCTTTTTGGCTTAAATTTTCCAGATTAACTTTCTATGATGTTCAACAAATTTGCTTGGTTACACTTTTACTTCACAGTTTTCTTGATCTTGAGAGCAACATACAACTCTATCAGGGAGATACTCTTACTGTCTCCATTTTATGAATGAAAAATTAAAACTCAGAGAGGTGAAGTAATTTACCAAGATCATAGAGCTAGTGAATAGCAGAACCATATTAAATAAGGTTCTAGAATCAGACTACATGAATTTGAATTTTTGACCTGAATGACAGTTGTAGGCAGCCTTTAAAATGTCCCCCTGGGACATTATTACTTCCTGGCATTCATTCCTTGTGTAGTTTTCTCCCTCTCTGAATAGGGCTGACCTGTGTAACCAACAGGATACTATAAAAATGACAGATCTGACTTCTGAAGCTAGGTCATAAAAGTCATTGTGGCTTATGCCTTGTTTTCTTGGGTCACTTGCTCTAGAGATGATTAGCTGCATGTCATGAGGACACTCAAAAAGTACTATGGAAACGCCCACATGGCAAGGAACTGAGGCTTCCTGTCAACAGCATGACTAACTTGCCAGGCATTTTGAATGAATCACCTTGGAAAAAGACCTTCCAGTCCCAGTTAAACCTTCAAATAACTTCAGCTCCAGCCACCATCTTCACTGAAAACTCATGAGAGACCCTAAGACATTATTCAGTTAGCTACTCCTAAATTCTTAACCAACAAATACTGTGAGAGATAATAAATGCTTGTATTTTTGAAGTTTTCTTTAATTTAAGCTTATTTTTTTCTTTCCTCTTATCAAGACTTTGAGAATCTCAAAATTAAAATGTACTGATGCTATGATAATATTGCAATATATTGCCATTGTCAATTTATATAAATTTATATAAAACAGCTTGGTGTGATTTTGAAAGATTAAAAAATAAGACATTTATTAAGCCACAATCTATTGAGTGATATTATTGTATGGACAGTATCTCTAGTGGGTTTTTAGACCATAAAGCCAATAAAATTCATAACAGTTATTGAAAACCTTACCACAAAAGTCAGTCAATAATTCAGCTTAAAAAATATTGTAACTTGTGACTTTATTAGGAAGTGACAGAAGCTATAGGTGAATAGAGGAGGGGTATACAAATCAAACTGGCAACTGAAAATTGGCTTGGGAAGTACTGCTTAATGGGTCACTATTACCTGGTCAAGGAGGCTGTGCATGTTTGGGGGCAGGGGTATACAGGAACTCTGCACTTTCAATTTTGCTATGAACCTAAAATTTCTCAAGGAAAAATTATATTAAAAAAAATAGGTATGTCAGGTGGTGATGTAATATACCAATGAAACCATACCATATGTGTATCTATCTCCCTACATATGCATATATATAGATTTTAAATATTATTATATGATTATTCATATATAATAATATATATTATATACAGAGAGACATTCATTCACTATATATATTGACATTGATGGTCATTATATATTATATAATACCATTATGTAGATAAATATATATATATATACACACATAAAATAGATATATATGAGTTATATGCTATATCTCTATTATATATTTAATTCAGTTGAACAATACAGTTATATATGAAAACTAAAATAAACTGAAATTATAAACAGAAGGAAAACAATACTGATGGGAAAACTCAGAAAACTTAATATAACTGCTTATAGCACAAGACCATGCATAAAACCTAAAGGTCAGTAGATGTCCGAAAAATGAAAATATTTTTAAATATATTAGAACATAGTCTCTGTTTATGCATTTTGACTTATTTGTATATTGTACCTCAAAACTCTTTCTATTTCCTTGGAATTTCCTTGATCTTGCAAGGACAGAGGAAAACTGAAAGAGTATCAGTGGCACCTGGGCACCTCCAATGTCACTCCCACCCTTCCCCAAAATGGTGCACCACCCTGGCTGGCACCAGTGCCCCCCAAATGAGGCCTTCGCTCTAGGAGTCCAGCGTCACATAACAATTGCCAGCAACAGTCATGACATGGCCTCACAGCCAGCCATGCTGAGGAAAAGCCCCACACGAGTGCTCATGCAGCAGTTGATGCCGGGTATTGCACAGCCAGCCCAGGAACAGGCCCACCTGCCAACGTGCCCACAGAAGTCATGGGCAATCCTCACAGACAGGTAAACTGGGAGCCAACGCCAGCGTGCCCACAACAATTACATGCCAAACACAACAGGAAGGTGCACAGGGTCTTCAGAATTGAAAGAGAGATATCGAGTTTCCTGGACAAGCAAAAGCTAAAGGAGTTCATCAGTACTAAACCAGCCTCTTCAATAAATGGTGTTGAGAAAACTGGACAGCAACCTCTAAAAGAATCAAACTGGACCACTTTCTTATCCAGTATTAAACTCAAAATGGGTTAAAGACTTAAATGTAAGACCTGAAAGGATAAAACTCCTAGGAAAAGAAAACCCCAAAACCTAGGTGGTATACTCTTTGACATTGATCTAAGAAATATTTTTTGGATCTATCTACCCAGGCAAGGGCAACAAATGCAAAAAAATAAAAGACAAATGGGACTACATCAATCTAAAAAGCTTTTGTACAGCAAAGAAAACCATTAATAAAAGAAAAGGCAACCTACTGAATGGGAGAAAATATTTGCAAATACTATATCCTATAAGGTGTTTATATTCAAAATTTACAAAGAATTCATACAACTCAATATCAAAAAAAACAATATGATTAAAAAATAAGCAGAGGACCTGAATAGACATTTTTCCAAAGAAAATATACAGATGGCCAACAGGCACATGAAAAGATGCTCAGTATAACTATTCATCAGGGAAATGCATATCAAAGCCACAATGAGGGGCTTCCCTGGTGGTGTGGTAGTTAAGAATCTGCCTGCCAATGCGGGGGACACGGGTTCGAGCCCTGGTCCGGGAAGATCCCACATGCCGTGGAGCAACTAAGCCCATGTGCCACAACTACTGAGCCTGTGCTCTAGAGCCCAAGAGCCACAACTACTGAGCCCACACACCACAACTACTGAAGCCCGCGCGCCTAGAGCCCACACTCCACAACAAGAGAAGCCACTGCAATGAGAAGCCCGCTCACCACAACAAAGAGTAGCCCCCGCTTGCCACAACTAGAAAAAAGCCCATGTGCAGCAATGAAGACCCAATGCAGCCAAAAATAAATAAATATACATAAATAAATAAATATACAGTTTAGAAAAAAAGAGAGATATCACCTCACACCTGTCAGAATGGCTAATAAAAAGACAAGTATTGGTGAGGATATGGAGAAAAGGGAACTCTCATGTACTGTTAGTGGGAATGTAAATTGGTGCAGTCACTATAGAAGACGGTATGGAATTTCCTTAAAAAATTAAAAATTAAACTACCATATGATCCATAGTTTCTACGTCTGGGTATTTATCAAAAAAAAACACAAAAACATGAATTCAAAAAGGTAAATGCACCCCTATGTTCACTGTACCCTTATTTACAATAGCCAAGATATGGAAGCAACCTAAGTGTCCATCAGTTGATAAATGGATAAGGAAGATGTGTATTTGTACATATATATACACACACACACATATATATATACACACACACACATATATACAATGGAATACTACTCAGTCATAGAAAGAATGAAATTTTGTCATTTGCAACAACATGGATGGATCTAGAGGGTATTATGCTAAGTGAAATAAGTCAAACAGAAAGATAAATAGAATATGATTTCACTTACATGTGGAATCTAAAAAACAAAACAAATGAACAAACAAAATAAAGCCATAACAGACTCATGGTGGTTGCCAAAGGGGTGGGGAGTTGGGTGAAATAGGTGAAGTGGATTAAGAGGTGTAAACTTCCAGTTATAAAATAAGTATAAGTGAACACTAATTTGAAAAGATACATGCACCCCGATGTTCATAGCAGCATTATTTACAATAGCCAAGATATGGAAGCAGCCTAAGTGTCCATCAAAGGATGAATGGATAAAGATGTGGGGTACATACACACACACACACACACACACACACACACACACACACACACATTACTCAGCCATAATTTTGCCATTTGCAACAACATGGATGGACCAGGAGGGTATTATGCTTAGTGAAGTAGGTCAGACAGAGAAAGACATATACTGTATGTTTTCACTTATATGTGGAATCTAAAAACTGAAATGAATGAATATAACAAAATAGAAACAGACTCACAGATACAGAGAAAAAACTAGTGATTATCAGCGGGGAGATGAGTACGTGGGAGGAGCAAGCTAGCGGAAGGGGATTAAGAAGTACAAACTACTATGTATAAAATAAATAAGCTACAAGGATATATTGTACAGCACAGGGACTGTAGCCAATATTTTATAGTAACTATCAATGGAGTATAATCTATAAAAATTTTGAATCACTATGTTGTACACCGAGACTAATATAATATTGTAAATCAACTGTACCTCAATAACAAAATAAGTCAGAAGAATGTAATGTACAGCATAGGTAATATAGTTCATAATATTGTAATAACTTTATATGGTGACAGATGATTAGTAGACTTATCATGGTGATCAATTCATAACGTATATAAATGTCGAATCACTATGTTGTACAGCTGGAACTAACATATAGTTGACTCTTGAACAACAGGGGTTTAAACTTCCTGGTACCACTCATACATGTATTTTTTTAATAGTAAATACTACAGTACTACAGAATCTGAAGTTGGTTGAATCTGCAGATGTGGAACCGCAGATAAGTAGGAACCATGTATAAAGAGGAACAGAGTGCACTCAAGGCCAACTGTAAGTTATAGTTGCATAGAGGGTTGGCACCCTAACCCACGTGTTGTTCAAGGGTCAACTGTAATATTGTAAGTCAACTATACTTCAGTTAAAAAAAGGAAAAAAATAAAATAAAAGGAAGAGTAACTTAAGAGTGACCTCTTCAGAAACACTTCCCCAATCTATCAAACCATGAATGTAAATCAGCTAGCAGCTTCTACTATCTTTGAGGGCCTACTCTATTTAAGGTGAATTATGTGACTAATTTAAGGGGTCCCTGAAATATACCTAATCCTTATACAAAGGGACAAATGATATCAGAAAGAGAAACAACTTCGCTGAACTCTGATATATTCTCATACCACTATAGGAAATTAAATGATTTGATTCTATAGCTATTAAACTTTGCATATTAATAAGGTAAGTATAAAATGTGCACCTCCATTTTAGACAGATGCATTAAGTTTTGCCAGTAAGTGGAAAAGATAAGTTAAAATTTTAACATTTCCCTTTTGGCAATATATGCAACAGGGATGCCAGACTGGATACAAATATTATCAGAAAAATATAATATCCTACTTGTCCAATAAAAGAGGAAATAGATGACACATTCAACAATTCAAGTTACTTTTGTTTTCATAAATGCTCTTATTGCTACAGTTTAAAACACAGAGTGCCAAAGTATTAATTTCAATAAAAAATTAATTTCAAGTGCAGTAGATACCCACCCAGATTTGCTTTTTTGCATGTCTTTGTCTTCTAGAAAAATTTCCATCAAGAAATCGAACTATCATCAGTGTTTGCATAATGAACATGAATGTAGAATCAGGAGAGTTGATTCATCATTCTTAATGAATTATTTAAAAAAATGATGGTACTCTGTGCATTCATTCTACTCTAGAGAAAACCTGTGAGACACAAAAGATATTCCTTTTTATAGTTCTTGGAATTTTTTTTTTTTCACAGAGAGTGTTAAATTTAAAGACCCATACTCTTCCATGAATGTTTTATATCTCTTACAATTGAATGTCAGCCCTAAACCTTTGGTGTCATTTTCTTTTCTCTAAATATTTGCACAATTCTGACATATGAGTGAAAGTTACTTTCACAGCTAACCTCCTTCTCTTTATCAAAGACACCAAGCTTGTTTGACATGAAGAAGTGTTAGAAAGGCAATCACAAAATTTCACAGGAGACTGACAAAGAGGATTCCATACTCAAGGATAAACTAAGTAGTTCATTTAGGTGACCACCATGCTTCCAATCTCATGAGTTCTAAAAATAAACATCAATGCTGGTGAATATAACTGGTGAATATAAACACAAGACATTATCTATTGTCTTTTTTGTTTCATGTTTCTTTTAATTTCTCTATAGTTCCTAAAGCTTCTGTAAATCAAAATCCTGTTGTATAGTACATTTTTATTTCCTTTTATAAGATGTTGAACAATGTAATTCTAAAATATTTTTAATTGAAAAATTTGACTCTGGGGAATTGAATTTTTAAAAAATCTAACTTTAGTTTAAATGCCACTTGGAAAATATCAAAGCTGCATTTTTATCTAATATGTGCTTCAAGACACATGATGAATACTTCATACCGAAAGGTATTGCAAGAAGGTAGAGTGCCTATATCACTAATATTTTATTCTATTGTCTAAGTACTTCTACAGTATTCTACAAAAAAGAAAAAGTATATATTACATGTTACAAAAAATAAGTGTATATTATATGCTTTGATATGCTTAAAGAGTAATAGACTACTTCTGACATTGATCTTTTTAGTTTTATATTAAATGCTATAAACATCAAAGGGAATCAAAATTATCTGTGCATATTTCTATCTACTTTAACATATATATTTTTTCTTTTTGTACTTATTTCTTATATGCAATGATGAGAGAGATTTGAAAGCCATTGACTTACCTCCCATTCAAAACTCTGATGATATTAATGTCAGAGTAGTAAATACATTCCATGTTGGTGATGATTTTGAAATATAATAGAGATTGATTTATTACTGTATTGATGTAACATTTTATTCTAATTATGTTTTAAAAAATATTATTTTGGATGCTGGGCATTAAGATTTGTTTTTCAAATGAAGAAAAGAATGTTACCACGTAAGAGATTCATACCATACTAAAATAAGAACTTGGCAAAGTGACCCATTATGATAAACATTAAAACATTATACAGGTTGTGATGTCACATGTTATTTTTCAAAATTTAATATAATGAACTTTTAAAAGCAGTCCTGCTCTCAAATGAGATACTCAGAGGTATCCTCTATTCCATTTACGCAAGTTATAACGGTAAAAAACATAAAGGGAGAAAACTAATACTGTTGGGATTTAGAGGGAAAATAAATCAATTGTCTTAGAACTCTGTAATTTCTTAGAGTGACCTTTCTTGGTTATTTCAAATTCCAATGAGATCCATGAATAAACACTTATCCTGTCATTTAAACAGTGAACAACTGAACATTAGGTAACATTTTTGCATAACTTGAAGATGTTATCAAGAGGAAAAAAAAGGCACAGAAAAACCCAAACTGAGTTTAAGAAATGTAGCAAAATTGTCACCAAGGGTGAACACATCATCTGTCCTCTCAGTTTTCTCTATGCCTTTCAAGAGATATTCAGATTCCACAGGCCAGTGTGAACTGTCATCCTCTCAGAATAACAAAGTATTAGTTTGTACAGTGTTTATTAAACAATCTAAGATGTAAAATATTACTGAGTTAGTTATTACCAATACAAAGAAGCAGCAGACTTGGAGAAAATTAAGAATTTAAACCGAATAAGGGAGTAAAATAACAAGAATGACTAAAACTAAAATTAGTTGTGTCTTCAGAGAATCAGAGATTCAAATATCAGTGTTATTTGACACTGTGAATCCTAACCATCTAAATAAGGGGTTGCCAAAACTTCGGCTGTGAAGGGCTAGCTATTAAATATTTTAGGCTTTGTGGGCCCTATGATCAATGTTGCAATTACCTAACTAAGCTCCTGTAGCACAAAAGCAGCCATAGGAAATACCTACAGGGATGCATATGGCTGTGTTCCACTAAAAGTTTATTTACAAAAACAGACTTGTTCCCATGTGTAGTAACTTGATCCCTGATATACATGAATAAATTTTGATCATAATTTTGATCATTTTGTGTAGACCTAGCCTTTATTCCTTTTAATTGTAATCTTCCTACAATTTAGCAAACACAACATACACACATGCACACACACACATACTATACATACACATAAATATTTATTATACATATATATTTATTATATTAACATGATATATGTGCACACATATATTACAAATTTATATATATATATACACACACACACACACACTATACCTGTTTGCAATATATTTAAAAGTTAGGACAGTAATTTTTCTCTAAAATATGGGAGAGGTTCAGTTTCAAATATTTAACCAGTGGTCTGTTCATATCTTTTGCCCATTCTCTAATTGTATAGTTTAGTTTTTACCACTGGATATTGGTAGTTCTTGATATGTTCTAGATACTGAGTCTTTATAGGATTTGTAGTTTGCAAGCATTTTCTCCCAATATGTAGCTTGGCCTTTCATCCACTTCACATAAGCTTTCACCGAATAAAATTTTTAATTTTTACGGGAGTCAGAACCTGGACAGCATGAGAAAGGCATGCATATAGGGGGAGGGAGATATATGTAGGCTGAGGAGGGCCAGCCCACAGAGGATAGGATCAGCATGGGGTCTCAGAGAAGGAAGAGTAATGCATCCACATGGAGGGGCAGCCTAGGGCCTGAATATGTAAGGGGAGGGAGGGCAATGGCAATCCCAGGATTTGGCTACATATATACAGGTAGAGTTGCCAGATAAAACACAGAACAACCAGTTAAATTTGTATTTCACATAAACAAATGAAACTGGCAGCCTTGATAAGTGGAGTAATGAGAGCTGGGTTTCTAGAGGTACAGAAGAAATTGCAAATATGGAAAGAAAGAAAACTACAATGATACTGTAGCAGAGTTGGGAATATTGGTGTATAATACACAGTTTTTCAGTATATATAAGTGAATGCACTTGCAATATATATATTTTTTCCCTAACTCTTTTCATTCAGAAGATCTGGGAGCAGTGGCAACCCAACAGCAATGTGTAGAACTAGCTCCAGATCTTGACTTGTAAATACCATTCTCCATCAAAAGGAATCAAGGATCCCTTTAGAAATGGTTATTTCCAGGCCTGGGACAAAGAAAGTATAAGATGAACTGGACATATTTTGCTTTGCCAGGAATAAAAAGGTGTTCCAAGAAAGGTAAGGACGCAGCAAAAATACATGAGGATCATTTTAAAGGAGTTGTGACTGTACATATATGGTAAATATTCATTACCAAAATGATAATGATATTAATAGACTGTCATTCTCTGTATAACATAGGAAACCATGAGTTCATGTTGATATAAATTAATAAAGTTTAAATTGAAACTTTGATAGGAATAAAATATCATCTCAAAGCATCTCCTCAAAAAAAAATTAATTACAAAGCAAAAGGGAATACATTTTACATCAGAGAAGCCCTGGAGACACCACCTACTGGAAATGATGAAAGTAAACATCCTCATTAACAGGGCAAGTCAAAATCTGGGAAGCAACAAGAGAAACAAAGAATCATTTCTCTGACATTCCTGCCAAAGATGCACACCTTTAACCTAATGGTGAAGAAAGAAGACAAAAACCCAAATTGAAGGGAGATCTATATAAATGTCCCATAATTTTTTCAGGTGTCAAGGTGATAAAAGTTAAAAAAAAAAGACATTCTGAATTTGATCCATTAGATATGTAAGACGTTATATTGACACTAGGCAAAACTCCAATGGTGTATGAGGATTAAAAGATAGTAGTGTATTAATGCTGATTTCCTGATTCTAGTGGTTATATTGCAGTTGTGTAGAAGAATATCCTTGTTTGTAGGAAATATACATCTAAGTCTTCAAGAGTTATGGGTTATCACGTCACCAACTTACTTCCAAATGATACAGAAAATATAAATAAGCTTTGTAACTTTTAACTTTTCTATAGGTTTGATATTAGTTCATTTTTTAATCTGCAAAAAATTATATAAGCAAAGGAAATATCAAACATTTGTTGCAGGATTTTTTAAATCCTAATTTTGCTATGGTATAATGTGTCAAATATGACCTGACTCCTGACATTTCTGATTACCTCTGAAGAAAACATACTGGATTAGCCAAGATATGATGGGTACTTATAAACACTGGAGTCTCATACTTTTATTTTTCTCAACAATTTGTCTATAGATGTAAAGCAGTTTGCATCCTGCATTTCTCAGATATCTGTCATAGTAAAGGAAACCTGCTGGTTCAAAGGAAGATAAAACCTGCCTTCTCAGTCATGATGAAAAATGCTCTTTTCTCTTATTTACTTGCTAACACAGTTTTCCTTAATGACAGTGCTGAGCTTCATTGTTGTTGTTTATTGCTGCTATAATTGTGATTCTTGTAAATTAGGCAGATGTGAACCTTTCTGCTTGTCATTCAGAGAATATTGTTTGTTACATCTGCTAAGCTTGCTCTTAAGGATGGAAAGCCCAAAGAACGCTATTCATAATCACCAACTCATTCACCTCTAGTCTCATGATATTTCACATTTAACCAGAAGAAATGAAATAAGAGCTTTTCACCACACAAACACAACAGAAGTTGTGGATAGGCAACAGAGAAGCATCTGGATGGTTCATGAAGCATCCAGTACCCACAACACCTGGATGATCTGACATAAACTTCACGCCCTCGCTTTTGGGCGCATTGTGTTTCCGTTTCTCTCTGGTAGTATTCTTGGTGGTTATTTTGAGTAAATGTGACTATTAAATAAGCTTTACTCGTAATCAGTCAAAAAGAAATTGAAAGGTATACAACAAGAAGTTTTTGAAGAAGGGCTGGAATAGAGAAGAGTGACTACGAGTTGAACTGTTAGTCCTTGAAACACATTTTTCATGGAGGGGGGATGTAGAGACTTGAACTTGGGTTTAACATGAACAGATACTTATTTCCATAAATAATTATAGAATAAAATTTCCTCCTTCCATTCCATCTCTTTCTTTCCCACTCTTCCTCCTCTCCTTTCCTACTTGCTACTCTTTTCTCTCCCCTCCTCCTCCTCCCGTTCTCCCTTCCTCCCGCCGTCCCTGTATTCCCTCTTTTCTCTCTTTCTTTCCTTCTTTTTCTCTCTTTTTTCTTTAAATATAAGCAGAAGAATTTATGGGAGGGTTATACTGAAGTCATTTCTGTATAATTCATTTAGATTAAAGCTTGAACCCCTGCTTTATTTACTTCTTAGTATAACCTACTTTTCCCTAAAGGACTGTCTGCATTTGAGAACGTATTTTTCCATAAGGCAAGTACGCAAGTCTATTTGAAGATCATCAAATGAAGGGAAGACAACGGTGGTTGACTGTTTTTTTCCATTTTTTTTTTGCAATATAAGAGCAAAAAAAAATTGAAGGTAAATATAAGGCAAACATGCTGAGAAATTTAAGTTCATGTGTTATTTAAGCAATATCTATGTAAATCACTATCACTGATGTTCTTAATAGACAATTAATAAGAATATACCAGAATAAAATCTCAATCACTATTGGAAAATATGAGACTCAAAAAATGAAAATAAGAATTTTAGCCTTTAGATTGTAGAAGTCCATAATTAGCATAAGTAATAAATTTTATTAATCATTAATCAGTGGACATTCAAATTAAGAGCTGTAACTGGATCAATACTTCCAAATTAAAAAAAAAAAACTATATATCTTTAGTCTCTGTACACAATAGCCAAAAATGTTGGCAATGCCTTTTCTGTCCCTTAGTTATAGTAATTTTGTGTTTGAAGTAATAATTATTTAATATGCAATTAAACAAACACTATTTTAAGAAGTCATAAAAAGATGACATCTAAACTTTTCCTACAGTCTTCCATACTACAACCACCAGAGTTGATTTAACTAGATTGAGGCAATTACTTCAAATAGAAGAGTGAAATTTTAAAAAATGGTTTTTAATTTCTTGAACTTCAAAAGAACGGGTGTACTCCAGTTCATCATTTTTATGGTTAAAATGATGATTGTTTTTATAACTAAAACTGTTTCCTAATTCTAAGCTATCCTAAGATTCTGTGTTATTTAGTATAAGGAACATCTTTGAATTCTGACTTTTCTGGGAAATCCAAAGAAATGGCCATCTAAGAAGTAAGTATTAATGAATGAATAAATGTTTAAATGCTAGTTTAAGTTTAATGATATATGCAGCCTTCAAAATGCATTTGTGATTCTGATTGTTTTTCTTTGTTTCCTTTGGATAATTCCATGAAATATTAGGATGATAAAATGTTTATTATAGATACTTAATAATTCATTTTATCTCTTTATAATGTACATTTAATTGATAGTTATTTCAATTATGAATGCATCTACCTGCAACTGCTTACATGTGATATAAATTTAAAATGTCAAGATTTTGAAGGTAAAATTAACTTAGTTGTTCTTATAATTCCTAATTTGGATTATTTTTTATGTTTTATTTATGCTTGACTTTTCATGTCTATATCAAAGGACGCCAAAAGAAAAATTATTTTAGTTGTTTGACAAAAGCATGGTAGTTCTAGGTGCAGAGGAAAATAGTGGAGAAGGGTTGAGAAATGGAAGGCTTTGCAAAATTTTTTTTCTTAAAATAACTTCATGTCTAAGAAGCAGATCATGGCACAAGTTTTAACCTTTCTTCTCTACATTCCCTTCTTACTTTTATCTCATTTCATAAAATTTATTCACATAAGAATAGTTGACATCTGTAAAACTGTGTATTCCTTTACACACCATTCCATTACAATATACCATTCCATTACAGTGTGAAACTTCTTTGGGGAAAATAGCCCTAAGTCTACGCTACTTATGACATCACTCTATGCACATTTATATCACGATTACTTTAGGATATACTCAGATCAGTTTTTCTTAGTATTTTCATGCCACCTCTCTGGGCATGGAAAAGGGAAAAGCCTTCATTCACAGTTCTCATACCTTCCAAACAGTTCACAATCCCCATGATACTATCAAGAACAAGTTAGTCCTATACAACAAACTAGTGAATATAACATAAAAGAAGCAGACTCACAGATATAGAGAACAAATTAGTGGTTACCAGTTGGGGGGGGAGGGGCAATAAGGGATGGGGAAGTGGGAGGTACAAACTACTGGGTGTACGATAGGCTCAAGGATGTATTGTACCACACAGAGAATACAGCCAATATTTTGTAGTAACTGTAAATGGAAAATAAACCTTTAAAAATTATATAAAAATAAAATATTTTAAATAAATAAATAAATGCAAAAAAAGAACAAGTCAGTCTTTCTCTTTTTATCTTCTTTCATCAATAAACTTCAAATAAATATGATACATATTGATATATGATCATTCATCTAATGCTCAAACATGAATATCTGTGAAATTATTCATTTTACTTATTTAAAGACAAAATAATTCAAACATAGAGAATATAAGAAACAGGGTTAAACTGTTAGCAAGTGGTTGAGTCAGAATTTGAATTTAAGCCTCCCTACTGCAGCCCCCTCCTGTCAGAGGACAGCCATGGCTCTTTCTGACCAGACCCCCACAGTCCAGACCTCCCTCTTTAGCTGGGGTGTTTCCTAGCATGTCCCTTGCCAGAGCATCCACATGGATTCTTGCATTCCACTTCTCATTCCATGCTACTTTAGGAAACCCTGATGCTCTCTTCCTCTCCATCAAGACTACTGACTCCTTGAGTAAAGATACCCTTCATCTATTTCTCCTAGTCACACTGTATTGAAATCATTTTTTATCCTGTGGATATGAGCTACTGCAAGCCTCTTAATTTCCAAAAATGTAGAGATGTTAGTATCAAATATGCATCCATGTTACAGTCAGGAAGGATGAGGGGAAGCTTACATGCAAAATATCCTCTTGACTTTATATTTCTGCTTGTGATTCTTTTATGAGAGCTGCAACACAAGGAAACTTCTAGCTGCAACGTGCCCAGCAATTTAAATATTTTTGTTGTTTTCTTCTCGTTTTTTTGTTTTGTATTGTTTTTCCAGTGATTCATTCCTCCTCCCTTCAACCAAAATAAGGTTTGTTTTTAGAAGATTAGGTGAGGCTAGTCATTAAGTATAGAAAGCGATCAACTGCCTTAGTCCATTTGGGCTGCTATACCACAAATACCATAGACTGAGTGGCTTAAACAAGAAACATTTATTTCTTATAGTTCTGGAGGCTGTGAAGTCCAAGATCAAGGCACCAGCAGTTTTTGGTGTCTGGTGAGAGCCCATTTCCTGTTTGCAGACTGCCTGCCATCTTCTTGCTGTGTCCTCAAAGGCAGAAGGGGCAAGAGAGCTCTCTGGGGTCTCTTTTATAAGGGCACTAATTCCATTGAATAGGGCTCCACTCTCATGACCTGTCTAACCTATCAAAGTCCACACCTCCTAGTTGCCATCAGTTTGGGGGTTAGGATATCAACACATGAATTCTGGAGGTGAGAAATATTCAATCCATAACATCAACTCCTTTGCTTGTTTAAACTTTCTTAATGAAATATCACAACTTAAAATACCATAAACACCATAAAACCAATTCTTACTCAGCCCTTTTAGCCATTATTGTAACTTTATTATTTTTTAATTCTATTTATTATTCATGTTGCTCACAAGGCCACGTGGTGGTAGAGGCACTGCATGTTCCTCATGTTCTGTATATATTAAATTTGCCTAACAATCAATTTTACTGTCTTTTTCTCTAACCCAAGTTCTTTTAGCCTTTATATAATGTATTTAATTTTCAGACCATTTAATTTCCTTGAAGGCTCTCCTCTGAATCCTTTCCTGGTACTTGAGCTCTCTCTATTTACAGAGGCCAGAAAAGAACAATCATCACTTCTCTCAGGTGTTTTAAAGATACATGAATGAAAATAAATGAAGCACTTGAAATTTCTAAGGCTGTCTCTTTGTAATGTAATGTTCATCATTTATTTTATAAGTCCTCCCATATTATTTTAATCTCATGCATACTTTCAGGGTAGAGATTCTGGGCTAGAAATTTAATAGAAATGTGTCAGTGAATGTGTGGTATGTGTGTGTATGAGTGGTGTGTGTGTGTATGTATTGGGTATGTGTGTATGTGCAATCCTTATCTTTACAAACTTAAGGCTTTCATAAATTTCCATCAGTATTAATGAGAACTCCATGTGAATTAAGAAAGCACAGATCTCACACTATTTCACAACTTGTTGAAGTCATCAGGAGCCTATTAATTCTTTTACATATTTGTCTTAAAAGGACTTTATGTATGTTAATTAGTCATTTCTTTATACTGATATTCTAAGAAATAATAAAACACAAATAACATCTATGGCAGAAAACTCAATAGATTATGTTAAAGAGCTGAGAAAATATATAATACAATTATGTTTCTAGTAAATATTCATGAACACTTCTGTAATTCTGTTAGGTGTATCTGCTGGCACAATGTTTTCTTTGCACTCCACCTGCACTTGAATGTGTAATAATAATTTTTTCCTACAGTTCTCAGAAAATATTCACAGACCATAATAAAATGGTGTTTTTGGAATATTAACCCTTTAGCCTTTATATCACTTTTGTGCTAGACCAATAAGATTACAGGAGACAGAGATGGCAAGATTACTTAAGACTAGAACTTTAACACGAGTATAAGAGAACTCTAGCTCTCCCACCTCTTCCAATTCTTTATTTCAAAATGAATGAATAAATATATAGGAAGTTCTAGCCAGGTCTGAATTTTCTAGCAATTACAGGCAGTCCCAGACTTACAATGGTTCTACTTACAATTATTCAACTTTAAAATGGTGAGAAAGTAATATGTATTCAGTAGAAAACATACTTCAGATTTTGAATTTTGATCTTTTCCTAGGCTAGCGATAAGTGGGACTATACCCTTCAAATATTGGGCAGTGGCAGCTGCAGCCAGTGGCAGCTGAAGCTCCCAGGCAGCCATTCGAGCATGAGGTTAACGGACCAACATACTTACAACCATTCTGTACTCCATACAACCATTCTCTTTTTCCCTTTCAGTATAGTGCTCAATATATTACATGAGATATTCAATACTTTATTATAAAACAGGCTTTGTGTTAGATGATTTTGACTAACTCTAGGTTAATATAAGTATTCTGAGCACGTTTAAGGTGGGGCTAAGCTATGGTGTTTAGTAAGTTAGGTTATTAAATGCATTTTCGACTTACATTTTCAACTAATGATGTGTTTATGAGGTCATAACCCAACTGCAAGTTGAGAAAGAGCTGTAGGTAGGTTGAGGGGAAGCAATGAGAGCAGCAGTCCAAGCTAGCCCAGAGTCAAAGGAGATCAGGGAAGGGGAAGAAAGTAACTAACATTTCCTGAGCCACTACAATGTATCAAATAATATACTGTTATTCTTCTTAATATAACTGAGGAAACTGAGGCACTGAGAGGTAACTCAGTCCATATCAATAAACTAAGGAAGTGACATAGCTGGAATTTCAAGCCATATCTGTTTTATTTCAAAGCCCATATTGTGTCTTTAAACTGGCTCCTCATTACCAGCTGGTGTGATATTTGATAACCTGGTTAGCAAACAAACAAACAAAAAAAAGATCAAGGGAATGAAGAAGGGCAATTAGGAAACTGAATCAGAGGAGGCAAATGGGATCAGGATATCACTGAGCTTAAGAGCAAAGTATTTCTTTTCCTTAAACTTAAGATCTTTCATATCTTTTCTTGTCTTTGAACTAATTTTACTGTCTTTTTTATTGCAAGAAGACTCACCAGTGTTAATTAATACTATAAAGTAATATATTCTTAATTTTAAAATATAGGCTATACAGAAGGATATAAATTTTAAAATCAAAATCATCTCAAATCACTGAAAACAATTAATAACTCAGTATAAAACTTTGCAAAATTTTATGCATTTTTGTCTCTGTGTAGTAACTATAAATGTTTACAAAAATAACATATTTACAAAATAAAACCAGTAGTTCATGCTTATTAACTGCCTTCTTTTTGTTCAACCAAAACACCCCTGTCATCTTTCAATATTAACAATATAGATGTATATTACCACTTTCAATAGCTCCATGTTATTTCTTTAAAAAAAGTTTACCATTCTTCTATTTTAGGTCATCTAATTTGGATTTTTGGGGTGGCTATTACATACAAGTGTTGGTATGAATATACTGAAAAAATACACTTATGCTTACTTGTACAACTATTTTCTAAATATGTATTCTTTGCGATTGAACTTGTAGGTCAGTTATGCATATTTTCATACCTAGTTTTCCAGACAGCATTTCTGATGGGTAAAGTATACCTTTTATCTCACATACTTACCTACACAAATCATCCTCTATCTTTAGAAGTATTACCAAATAAGTAGAATTGAAAAGATATAGCACTATTTTAAATTGCCCTTTTTAACTCATTAATGATTGAAAAATTCAATAATGATTGAAAAACTCCCAGTGTCTATTAGGTTGCTCTTCTCTTTCTTATTACTACTTATAAGATCTGTACATAGATAGGATATTAACCCTTTATATGCCATATATGTTTTAATGTTTTATCAAATTTGCCATTTTATATTTTTAAATACTGAAATGTTAAATGTTTCAATGAAGTTTAAAAGATTTCTGAAGTCAAATTTGTTATCCTTTTCTCTGTAATTTCTTGCTTTGATGCCTGTGTAACTTTTGAAGAGGGGCCTGCAGGCTTGTGGGTCAAGAACAAGAGCTACACCTGGCTCTGGTGATGGGTGAGCAATGAGAATAGAGGTATAGATTATCCAGACAGTCCCTGACACCCCAAGAAAAACCATCATGGCCTGAGGAAAAAGCTGTGGGATTAATGGAAAGGAAAATAACTCCTTTTTTCAAAGATTGCCACCCTGAGAAAACAGTCTGTGATCACTGCAGACTGCAGCCTATGGTCATTTAGATGTCCTTTGTTTTCTTTCCTAAAAATTCTTCACTTAGAAAACATACATACATGAACATATCATCTATATATGTAAATTACATATTTCCATATATAGTAACAGATGTGATTCTAAAAGAATATTGTGACATTGCTGGAAACAGTGTTATTAAATTAAGCACATTTGATAAACGTAAAGAAAACATAAAGGTAGGGTCATTTCACACAGGGTCGAAGGCCAAGTTATACAAGAAACCAAGACTAGATTCCGGGCTTTGCTTCTGTTGCTAAATTCTTTTCTAGAACATGATGAAATTTATGTTTTGTCTATTGCATTCTTAGTAATAGGGCTCATATAAGAAGCATAGGCTAGGTTCTTTCTTTGGCAATTATTTAACTATGGGATAAATCTATATTAAATGTTTGATTATATAAATGAAACAACAATGTATTTAATTATTTTCAAATTTACAATCATGACATTTGTAAGTAACTCTTAAAACAATTTTAAATAACTAATCTGTGTAGCATTAATATCAGAAGTATACTTTTCTCCAGTATATACTTCTTTGGTTTATTTCACCATCTGGCACCTCCCTATGGGGCGAAAAAGAACTAAGATTGGATAACCAAAAAAAAAACAAAACAAAAAGAAAACAAAAAAACCATACACACACAAAAAAACTAATGTGATGCATTTGTTCTCTGTGTGTACATTTGTGTGTATGTGTGTAATCTCTGAAAATACTACCTCATATTCACAGTGTTTGTTATAGTTTTCCAAACACTCGCAAATAAAACACATTGATGGGCACAAACTACTTATAAAAAATGGAAGGCAGACAGTAGCTATTATTTTATGCCTTTTAAATATGTTAAAACTGATTCATGCCCAGATAATTTAAGTAACTCATTCAAAATCTAACTTAGGTCTGTGCACCTATTTTTTTAGTAAATGCCTGAGACAAATATTCATCGATTTCCTTCTATGTGCCAGGCAGTATTCTAGTCCCCTGGAATACAGCAGTGGAAAAAGAAAGAACAGTGGCTTTAATCACTTTGCCAAAGCCATGGACATATATCTCAGACAGAGAAGGTGGTTAAGCAGATTTAATAGATACCTGTACACAACCCAGGTCTGTACAACTAGGCAATAGTCCAGTATTCCTAGTCTAAACCCTTATTTATATGTGAGTAAAATCAATTATATGTATTTAAGAGAAACTGAACATGTCTTCAATCTCAACCCCCACTGAATATGTCTCAAAATCTAAGCAAGTTTTTTCCCCTGCCTTGGGACTTGAGTACTTAATTTTTATGTTATCATTTTTATTCTTAAAGTGATATAAAATTATAATATTTCCAAGGACTATCATATCTGAATTCAGACTGTCTGATACTTTATGGAATTTAAATTGGTATGGATGTTCATTGCAGAGAGCAGACATTAAAGATCACTAAATAAAATGCTACAATGGACCAGGAAGATCAAGATAGTGCAGTAGGAGGTGTTGAACTCACCTCCTCCATAAACACATCAAAAATACAAGTTAAGCAAGTCTCACTGAAGACTAACTGGAGACTGGCAGTGAGACACTTGTACAATGAAGGCTGTAAGAAAGATCCACATGGAATCGGGAAGGAAGGGAAAAGAAGCAATCAGGTCAGGACCTGTGCCCCTGAGAGGGTACACAGCTAAGAAAACTAGACTCCTCTCTTGAAGAGTGCACACTCACTTGCTTACTCCCGAAACAAGGCTGAGAAAGCATATTGAAACTGCACAAGACTCTGGTTGGTTCCCCGCAATCACTGTGGCGCAGGCAACAGTCTAAGCCTAGCACCCCCTCCAGCCCCACTTGCTTCAGGATGCAGCTCCATACAAGGGCAAGGGCTGGAGCAGCCAAGGGGAGTGTTCAGTTGTGAGGGACAGAGTCTGCTCAGACCCAGGAGGGAAAGTGAAAGGGGCAGGGGCAGCCATTTCTGGCGCTTATGGAGGCAGGACATCAGGAGCAGTCTGGAACTCTGACTGGGTCCAGGGCTACCTCAGTCTGCACCCTGACCCACACTGAGAGCCAGCTCCACCCCCTCTTACTCCAGCAATGCTTCCCTCTGGGACGAGGGTGCCAGTGCTGGGAAGAGCACACACTTAGCGGGAATGTTACCAACTCAACCGGACCCTCAGGGATTCTGCTCCAGCAACTAAGGACCCACCCCGACTCCCAATGGAGTAGTGTTGGCCACTGAGCAGAGAAGAAGCCCCAGCCAACAAATAGCTCTGGCTCTAGCCCCTCCATCTCCAGCCCCACCTCCTACCAAGGTAACAGCTGCTAGCCCATCCTGGGGAAAGACGTGATTGGTGAGCACATCAGATACAGCTCTCCCACCAAAGCCATTGGTCACATGCAGACTATATAGGGATGCTCCCACACAAGGACACCCCTTCAAGACCACAACAGCCTAGACACAAGACATTGCTTAAAAAAAATAATTAAGGTATAAATATTTGGAGAAGTATGCCAAGTTCATTGGTAAAAAGACTCAATAGTGTAAAGACATGTATTCTTTCAAAATAGAGTTATTTCAGCATACTTTTTTCCAGATATTCACAAGCCAATGCTAACATTTATATAGGGAAAAAATACTTTGTAAAGGCAGATCAAGTTCAGGGAATTAATGTTACGTAAATTTGTCTTACTATAAAGCTAAAATAAGGGAGTGTAGCATTGGCATAGAATAATCAAAGAGTTCAATAAAACAGAAAACACATTCCCACTCTGTGGTTAAATATTTAACAAAGACACTAATTCAACTAAATGAGAAAGAAAAAAAATCAATAAATGAAACTGTATTGACTAGCTTTTTTTAAGGAGAGGGGCTTAACCTTGCATCATATTATACATAAAAAATTAACACAAAAATATACAAGCTAAAATTATAGCTCCTAAAAGAAAACATAGATGGATACTTAAGTAAACAATCATAAAACACAACATGCTTATCAAAGGATCCTGTTAAAGGAAATGAAAAAGCAAGCCACAGATTGAGAAGAAATATTCACATATACATTTCTGATAGAAACTTATATATCCAGAATACATAAGACCATCCAACAAATCAATAAAAATAAAAGAAAACCAATGGGCAAAAAAACTTGGACAGGCTCCCCAAAAAATAAAATATATAAATGGCTAATAGCTAATAAGCATGAAAATGATGGTCAATATCACTATTCATCAGAGAAATGCCAATAAATTTCACAATAAGATACCACAGTGTACCACTACTATGGAAAAAAAGACTAATGAGTAATAAGCAAATATCAGACGATGTACTAAGTAATTTGATTTTCACACATTACAGGTGGGATGTAAACTTGTACAAAAACTTTGGAAAACTGTTTTTTTTTTAAGTTTATTATATATATTTTATGATGCAACAATTCAATCCAAATGTTATTTTTTAGAAAAATAAATATATATACCCACAAATATAGATTGATTACAAGAATGGTCATTGCAGCTTTATTCTTAAAAGTAATATTTTGAAACAACTCAAATGTCCCTCATAGGAGAATAGATAAACAGATTGTGATATATTCATATAATGTAATATTACTCAGAAATTATGAGAAATGAACTTCTGATTCACACAATAGCATGAAAACAATTATTTAAATGTTGAGTGAAAGAATTCAAAACAAAAGACTGCATACATTCTGAGTCCATTTCCATAAAGTTTAAGTAATCTAAAGAGATAGATACAAATCAGAGTAGTGATTGTCCCTGTGAGATAAGAAGAAAGGAATGGGGGGAATCTCTAGAGTGAAGGCAATATTCCATACCTTAATTTGTGTGTTGCTTAAACATGTGTATACATTTGGCAAAAGTCACAGAACTGTCTCCTTAATACATGGACATTTTATAATATGTAAACATATATCAATTTTAAAAATTAAAAAATAAGAGCTGACAATATACATTTCTACTTTTCATTTATTAAATAATTATCACTGGTATTAAGCAGCTAGTTAATTCCTGCTCATTTGCTATTCTTATGTGGTTGATACATTTAAAGTTCAATTTGTGGTCTTTGAATGTGTCCAACAGCATATCTGTCTATGTTTTAGAATCCCTGACACTAATTCCATAATGCCTTATAGGTCTCCCTAGTTACATGCAGCTCATTCCAATGTTCTTATTTATTGCTGAGTTTATTAAAACGCTCTCTGTGTTGCCTATATTGCTTTCTCTAACTTGTCCTGGTACTTCCCCATGGACAAAAGGGAAGTGTTTGAAATTATTAATAAATACTTTAAAGAGAATGTCTCACCTCTCTCTAGGAATGTGTCTCCTTAATTTATAATAATATAAATGCATCTCATATCAAGCTGTCTCTTCTAAAGCAACTAAACAATATTTTCTAACATTTTGTCCCCCTTTCTAGAATGTGAGAGCCAAATTAATTTTTCCCTTTCAAAGTGTTAACAGCTTGTGAAATTGGACTCAGTGAGATAGTCTGGACAAGCTGTATAAACTTCTTCCCCCAACCAGACATTCTTCTATTTAAGTGTACTATGGGCTGTATTTCAGAACCACAGAGCTCTGCAGAGACAGGAGGGGATAAAAAAGGAAGAAAAGAAAAAGAAAACACAGACAAGAAGGACTTGTATTCAAATAGAGATAACTAAAGTTAGAGTAAGAAATAATCAGAATAAGAAATTGCAGGATAGCCATGAAGAATGCACAATCTATATAATTTTGAAAACAACAATAAAACCCAGTTTTGCATATTTGAATGTCCCCCTTATGGAAGAGAAATGAGTTTCATGTAGCTCTTTTTTCATGTATTCAATATCAATATGAATTGGAAAATGACATGTTAAAGTGTTTCCATTTATAGGAATAAAAACAAAGTACAGGTAAATGTTATTGGAGGAAAAACATGGTTCATACCAGCCAGTGTCTCCACATTAGTACACTCATTTGGAATGGGGATTTTTTCCCCCAAATCTGCACGACTTCATGCAAATAAAATGAATATGGAGCAGAACGGTTGAGATTTGTAGATGTTCATATTAATAACTGCAAGATTGAGAAGTTGAGATACAATTTTATCTAAATGAGTACTTCATATAAAAACCAAATTGTATTTCAAAAATATTTCGTAAGCTACCAGCCACAGAAGACCTTTAATGAGTGGTCAATATATCTGAACTCTGTAAAATTGCTTCTATTTATAAATATTCTAACTGGATAACTCTGTTCTTAAGAATGCAAAAATCGAACAAATCAAACTCTTCTGAGAAAAGCTTTCACACAATCTGCCCAAGTGTACAGAGCAAGGCAGACTGCTATTGTAGGCCTTTTTTTCTTTCTTTCTTTTTTTTTTTTTTTTTGTATGCCTGTTCTATCTAACTTGATACAGGTGAAAAAATAGGAAACAAAATAATTGTCTGTTATCTTAATTGCTTCTGGTATTATGTGGACTCCTTCTACCCCTGAGCTATCTCAGTGTGGGCAGAGAAATCAGTTGACATATTACCCAGTGGTATCACTTGAACACTGACACCTTCCTCTTGCATTCTGTCCAACTCTGCACACTCAACAGGAGACACAGGATTCTGAAGAGAAATGCTGGCACAATCTGATGAATGCTGTCAGAGCTCACCACTGTGAAGTCCATCGGTACTAATGATCATGCCACGAGCTGCTGGCAGGAAATTATTAACGATACCGCCTGAGAGCTGCAAACCTCTGGCATATCAATTAGCAGAAGCACACACTGTCAATTTTAACCTCCAGATTAAACATCCAGAATGAAAGAGAATCTTATATGAGGTGCATGGTGATTTTCTGGATATTCTGAGCATTTGGTATTGGTATCATGTTTGTTTCATACTATTATAATTACAGTGAAATGGCTCAAATTAGTCTGTCTCCTCAAATCCAATTTTGAAGATTTACTGATTTTAAGGATACCAAGGGGGTGGTGTTAGGAGTAGGTTGGGAGGGGCCTAGGGGGTGACTAAGAAAGATGCTTATAATAATTTAAGGAGATTATCTCTCCCTTTTAGGAAAATGGCTACAGATAAGGGCACTTAGAGTTCATGATAAATTTGTTCAAATTGCTTCTTGATCCTTCTTCGTTACCTACCATAATCATTTGCTCATAGACTGCACAAACACCTGCAATTCCTCGCTTGGTAAACATTCACTAAGTGCCTTCTCAATTTCAGACACGGTCCTAGTTTTTGTGATAGGAAATAGGTAAGTAAGGCAAGGTTCTAACACTGAGAAGTTTACAATTGGGTTTTTGCTTTTTTCCCCACAAATTAATAAGTTGAAACAACCAGCATTAAACCATCTCAATGACCCCTCTTTCCGACTGTGGACTTATTTCTGTATACTGAATTAAAATTTTCAATCCATAAACCCCTCCATTCTACAACATGCTATACTTCTGAATTGATCGATTCAATCAATTGATTGAATTGATTTCCAAAGTTAATCTTTTGCTATTATAAGAAAAAGAAGAGTGGCCACTATTTAACATCAATTATGTGCAAAGTAATACACTAAGTCACTTGTACCCACAGTTCGTTCATTCAGCAACCATTTTGAGTATCCACCATATGCGAGATACAAGGGTGAACAGAAAAGACAAGCTTGCTTCTTGAAGCTGCCTACATTCAGGTTGAGAAAGATATATTTATAAAAAAAACAAGTGACAAGGTAGAGACAAGAGCTATAATAAATACAAAACATCACTATAGGTCAGGAGCGTGTACAATGTTAGATGAAAATCCTCCATGTTTCCATTCCAAATTAGCAGAAATGTCATGTATTTCCCTCAAAGGGTTTCTTCTCCCCTTAAATTACCAAAAAAAGACTTTCTTTGGTTAAGAGGTAATTAAGTCCCTCTACCACAACTAAGTGTTCCTGCTGGAAGCAGGCTAAATCTACTGCTACCTCCTCTACTTTTCTGACTCAATGAAATGATAAAGAGAATGGAAAAAAGATAATCCAATCCAGAGGACAGATTAGGAACCAAGATGGCGGAGTAGAAGGACGTGCTCTCACTCCCTCTTGTGAGAGCACCAGAATCACAACTAGCTGCTGGACGATCATCAACAGGAAGACACTGGAACTCACCAAAAAAGATACCCCACATCCAAAGACAAAGGAGAAGCCACAATGAGATTGTAGGAGGGATGCAATCACAGTTAAATCAAATCCCATAACTGCTGGGTGGGTGACTCACAGACTGGAGAACACTTAAACCACAGAAGTCCACCCACTGGAGTGAAGGTTCTGAGCCCCACGTCAGGTTCCCAACTTGGGGGTCCAGTAACGGGAGGAGGAATTCCTAGAGAATCAGACTTTGAAGCCTAGTGGGATTTGATTGCAGGACTTCAACAGGACTGGGGGAAACACAGACTCCACTCTTGGAGGGCACACACAAAGTAGTGTGCGCATCGGGACCCAAGGGAAGGAGCAGTGCCCCCAGGGGAGACTGAACCAGACCTACCTGCTAGTGTTGGAGGGTCTCCTGCAGAGGCAGGCAGTGGCTGTGGCTCACAATGGGGACAAGGACACTGGCAGCAGAAGTTCTGGGAAGTACTCCTTGGCATGAGCCCTCCCAGAGTCCGCCATTAGCCCCAACAAAGAGCCCAGGTAGGCTCCAGTGTTGGGTTGCCTCAGGCCAAACAACCAACAGGGAGGGAACTCAGCCCCACCCATCAGAAGTCAAGCAGATTAAAGTTTTACTGAGCTCTGCCCACCAGAGCAACAGTCAGCTCTACCCACCACCAGTCCCTCCAACAAGGAAACTTGCACAAGCCTCTTAGATAGCCTCATCCACCAGAGGGAAGACAGCAGAAGCAAGAAGAACTACAATCTTGCATTTTGTGGAACAAAAACCACATTCACAGAAAGATAGACAAGATGAAAAGGCAAAGGGCTATGTATCAGATGAAGGAACAAGATAAAACCCCAGAAAAACAACTAAGTGAAGTGGAGATAGGCAACCTTCCAAAAAAAAAGTTCAGAATAATGATAGCGAAGATGATCCAGGACCTCGGAAAAAGAATGGAGGCAAAGATCGAGAAGATGCAAGAAATGTTTAACAAAGACCTAGAAGAATTAAAGAACAAACAAACAGAGAGGAACAATACAATAATTGAAATGAAAACTACACTAGAAGGAATCAAAAGCAGAATAACTGAGGCAGAAGAACGGATAAGTGACCTGGAAGACAGAATTGTGGAATTCACTGTTGCAGAACAGAATAAATGAAAAAGAATGAAACGAAATGAAGACACCCTAAGAGACCTCTGGGACAACATTAAATGCAACATCATTTGCATTATAGGGGTCCCAGAAGGAAAAGAGAGAGAGAAAGGACCCGAGAAAATATTTGAAGAGATTATAGTTGAAAACTTCCCTAACATGGGAAAGGAAATAGCCACCCAAGTCCAGGAAGCGCAGAGAGTCCCATACAGGATAAACCCAAGGAGAAACATGCCGAGACACATAGTAATCAAATTAGCAAAAATTAAAGACAAAGAAAAATTATTGAAAGCAGCAAGGGAAAAACGACAAATAACATACAAGGGAACTCCCATAAGGTTAACAGCTGATTTCTCAGCAGAAACTCTACAAGCCAGAAGGGAGTGGCATGGTATACTTAAAGTGATGAAAGGGAAGAACCTACAACCAAGATTACTCTACCTGGCAAGGATCTCATTCAGATTCGATGGAGAAATCAAAAGCTTTACAGACAAGCAAAAGCTAAGAGAATTCAGCACCACCAAACCAGCTCTACAACAAATACTAAAGGAACTTCTCTAAGTGGGAAACACAAGAGAAGAAAAGGACCTACAAAAACAAACCCAAAACAATTAAGAAAATGGTCACAGGAACATACCTACCGATAATTACCTGAAACGTGAATGGATTAAATGCTCCAACCAAAAGACACAGGCTTGCTGAATGGATACAAAAACAAGATCCATCTATATGCTGTCTACAAGAAACCCACTTCAGACTTAGGGACACATACCAACTGAAAGTGAGGGGATGGAAAAAGATATTCCATGCAAATGGAAATCAAAAGAAAGCTGGAGTAGCAATACTCATATCAGATAAAATAGACTTTAAAATGAAGAATGTTACAAGAGACAAGGAAGGACACTACATAATGATCAAGGGATCAATCCAAGGAGAAGATATAACAATTATAAATATATATGCACCCAACATAGGAGCACCTCAATACATAAGGGGACTGCTAACAGCTATAAAAGAGGAAATCGACAGTAACACAATAATAGTGGGGGACTTTAACACCTCACTTACACCAATGGACAGATCATCCAAAATGAAAATAAATAAGGAAACACAAGCTTTAAATGACACAATAGACCAGATAGATTTAATTGATATTTATAGGACATTCCATCCAAAAACAGCTGATTACACTTTCTTCTCAAGTGTGCACAGAACATTCTCCAGGATAGATCACATCTTGGGTCACAAATCAAGCCTCAGTAAATTTAAGAAAACTGAAATCATATCAAGCATCTTTTCTGACCACAACGCTATGAGACTAGAAATGAATTACAGGGAAAAAACCGTAAAAAACACAAACACATGGAGGCTAAACAATACGTTACTAAATAAAAAGAGATCACTGAAGAAATCAAAGAGGAAATCAAAAAATTCCTAGAGACAAATGACAATGAAAACACGAAGATCCAAAACCTATGGGATGAGGCAAAAGCAGTTCTAAGAGGGAAGTTTATAGCTAGACAAGCCTACCTCAAGAAACAAGAAGCATCTCAAATAAACAATCTAACCTTACACCTAAAGGAACTAGAGAAAGAAGAACAAACAAAACCCAAAGTTAGCAGAAGGAAAGAAATCATAAAGATCAGAGCAGAAATAAATGAAATAGAAACAAAGAAAACAATAGCAAAGATCAATAAAACTAAAAGCTGCTTCTTTGAGAAGATAAACAAAATTGATAAACCATTAGCCAGACTCATCAAGAAAAAGGAGAGGACTCAAATCAAGAAAATTAGAAATGAAAAAGGAGAAGTTACAACAGTCACTGCAGAAATACAAAGCATCCTAAGAGACTACTACGAGCAACTCGATGCCAATAAAATGGACAACCTGGAAGAAATGGACAAATTCTTAGAAAGGTATAACGTTCCAAGACTGAACCAGGAAGAAACAGAAAATATGAACAGACCAATCACAAGTAATGAAATTGAAACTGGGATTAAAAATCTTCCAACAAAAGTCCAGGACCAGATGGCTTCACAGGTGAAGTCTATCAAACATTTAGAGAAGAGCTAACACCTATCCTTCTCAAACTTCCAAAAAATTGCAGAGGAAGGAACACTCCAAAACTCATTCTATGAGGCCACCATCACCCTGATACTAAAACCAGACAAAGATACTACAAAAAAAGAAAATTACAGACCAATATCACTGATGAATATAGATGCAAAAATCCTCAACAAAATACTAGCAAACAGAATCCAACAACACATTAAAAGGATCATACACCACGATCAAGTGGGATTTATCCCAGGGATGCAAGGATTCTTCAATATACATAAATCAATCAATGTGATAAACTATATTAACAAATTGAAGAATAAACACCATATGATAATCTCAATAGATGCAGAAAAAGCTTTTGACAAAATTCAACACCATTTATGATAAAAACTCTCCAGAAAGTGGGAATAGAGGGAACCTACCTCAACATAATAAAGGCCATATACAACAAACCCACAGCAAACATCATTCTCAATGGTGAAAAACTGAAACCATTTCCTCTAAGATCAGGAACAAGACAAGGACGTCCACTCTCACCACTATTTTTCATCATAGTTTTGGAAGTCCTAGCCACAGCAATCAGAGAAGGAAAAGAAATAAAAGGAAGACAAATTGGAATAGAAGAAGTAAAACTGTCACTGTTTGCAGATGACATGATACTATACATAGAGAATCCTAAAGATGCCACCAGAAAACTACTAGAGCTAATCAATGTATTTGGTAAAAGTTGCAGGATACAAAATTAATGCACAGAAATCTCTTGTGTTCCTATACACTAATGATGAAAAATCTGAAAGAGAAATTAAGGAAACTCTCCCATTTACCATTGTAACAAAAAGAATAAAATACCTAGGAATAAACCTACCTAAGGAGGCAAAAGACCTCTATGCAGAAAATTATAAGACACTGATGAAAGAAATTAAAGATGATACCAACAGATGGAGAGATATACCATGTTCTTGGATTGGAAGAATCAATATTGTGAAAATGACTATACTACCCAAAGCAATCTACAGATTCAATGCAATCCCTATCAAATTACCAATGTCATTTTTTACAGAACTAGAACAAAAAATCTTAAAATTTGTATGGAGATGCAGTCATAAAAGGGAAACACAAAAAATACTTGTGGCAATGGAAGTGTTTAGTATCTTGACTATAGTGATGAATACATGAAACTACACGTGACAGAATTGTATAGAACTATATACACACACACGTAAAAGTAAAACTGGAAAAATCTGCGTAAAATTATTTGATTATATCAATGCCAATATCCTGGTTGTGACATTATACTATAGTCTGCATGTGATTTTACATTCTTTCAAAAAAGTTCAGTTAAATTTAAAAATGATAATAATTCAAATATATTTCCCAGATCTAAAACATAGACATTTTTTAGATTATAATGATAATCTGAGTTCTTCCCAAACTGAATGAAAATTAATCCACACAATATTCCACCAATATGAAATTTCAGAACTCAGTACACAGAAAATATGTTCCAATTATATAATTTCATACAAAGGATCATGAATCAAAATGGCATTGGAATAATAGCAGCACTAAAAGCTAGAACATAATGGAACATGCCTTCTGTATTCTGTGGGAAAATTGTTTCCAACCTACATGTCAATATTCAACCAAACTCCCTTTATATGTTTGGCATGTAAAATATCTATAAATAATATCTTCTATGTTTGAGGAGGGCATACAGAGATATTTTCAAACATATGAAGTTTCAGAAACTTTGCTACCCAATGACCGTGTCTCAGTATCATATTAGAGGATGTTTCACACCGTAATAAAGAAATAAATGAGAATAAAGAAGTCATGGGCTTCAGAAAACAGGCAATTCAAATAAATGACAGACAAGAGCAATTCCCAGAATAAGGTTGGAAGAACATATCTCTATGACAACTCTTCATCAAGCCTAGGAAGCCATTGTGTGAGAGTCAAATGGTCAGAGGGCCCTGGGAGAGATTTCTTCAAAAAGAAAAAAAATAATGGATTATCTAATCTATCAACACATATTACAAAGAAGCTTTACAAAACTGAGAATCATGAGTTGAATTTGTGATATGGACATAGAAAACTATGTAAGTGGAAACATAAAAGACCATTGTAACCAAGAAACAAAATGATGTAAAGGAAATGAAGAGCAATCATAGGATACTGCATGGCACAGATTTGTATATCTTTTCTTTGGAAACAGTAAAATAAAATTGTACGGTGATTAAATTTATGATATAGTGATAGAGGGAAGATTAGTACAGGAAAGTATGTGAGGAGTAGTTAAGGGATGCTAAATCCTAATCTTCCATAGGAGAAAAAAAAAATCAATACATAATATTTATAAGTTAAAAATCAAAAAGTAGAAATGGAGGGACATTGTTCAAAGATATGAAAGGATACAAAAATCAACTAAAAGATTTGAAAATGACTGCCTCTGCGGTAAAGGAAATGGTAAAGGAAGGAAACATATGACAGTACGGCTTTATTAAAACATCATATAATTATTTGACACTTTATATATTCTGAAATCCATATATCTCTATCTATATATATGTATATCTAGATATACACACATATACATATATCCACACACATTTAGATATTAATGCACATATAGATATATATATTAACATTTAATATACCTTACAAATTTCAATTCATTCTAAGAATATTTTAAATTCATCAGAGATTAATTTGTCTTACATAAGGCTATATGAATTTCACATTTTAGTTATAACTTTAAGAACATAATACTAAAAATATTTACTTTCCCATAAAAAGAAAAATGCTTTTAAAGCTACTGAAACACAAGTCAAATAGGATGTTTATTACTAAAGAAAATATAACGGAATTCAATGACAGTAATTTTTACCAAAATGGATGGAAAATTGATATAAGATAAATGGATTTATATACATAATAACCCATTCATAAAATATTAAAAAGAATATGCCTTATGGGAAAATGTTATGAAAAAATCTACCTTCCCTATTTCACAGTTAAGCAGGATTATGGATGGTACTGAGAGATGTCGCATATCAAAGCTGTGCCCTGCAGTGTTCACAATAGCATTCAAATAAAAACTAACATTGAAAATATCATTCATCATCAAGGAATTCAGAAAGTATTTCTGAGGTTATCTGCAATATTTTGATCTGATGTCCTCATAGAAACTTCATTTGGAAGACTGGTAGAGAAAAGTATCTGAATTATAGCTAATAACTTTATATTTTAATGTCAGCTTTAAATTTTATAAAGGTATCAAATATTCATAAAATTAAAAATATGCTTATATTTTTTGAGCAACTAAATTTTATGGGCTTTTATTAGGCAGAATGATTTTTACAACAAATAACTGCCACAATCTGTTTTCTTTTCTTTTCTTTTCTTTTCTTTTTGATAATACTTATAAAAAGAAATCACCTAAAATGCATGGAAAATTTTAATTCATAATGAAAATAGTATAATCAATAGTTATAAACAAAAGGTACACTTAGAAGACTTCTGTCTCTGCTAACAATAGAGCATTTGGTATTGAATCTATCCTCACATCAAAAACAACTAAAAAAAATTGGAAAAATATGTAAAAAGTTGTAGACACTGTAAACCATGCATTTTTCACAGAAACAGAACACGAACTGTAAAATTTGTATGGAACCACAAAATACCTTGAATAGCCAAAACAATCATGAGAAAGAAGAACAAAGCAGGAGGTACCACACTCCCTGATTTCAAAGCTATAATTATCAAAATAGTATGATATTGGCATAAAAAAAGGACACATAGATCAATGCAACAGAATAGAAAGCTCAGAAATAAACCCAGGCTTATATGGTAAATTAATTTACAACAAAGGAGCCAAGAACATACAATGAGGAAAAGACGGCCTCTTCAATAAATGGTGTTGGGAAAACTAGACAGCCGCATGAAAAAGAATGAAACTAGACTACAACCTTATACCACACACAAAAGTTAACTAAAATTGAATTAAAGACTTGAATGTAAGGCCTGAAACCATAAAACTCCTAGAAGGAAACATAGATGATAATGTCCTTAACATAGGTTTTAGCAATAATGTTTTGAATCTGACACCAAAAACAAAAGCAGCAAAAAAAAAAATAAACAAGTGGGACTATATAAAACTAAAAATCTGCTGCACAGCAAAGGAAATCATGAACAAAATGAAAAGGCAACCTACAAAATGGAGAAAATATTTGTGAATCATATATCCAATAAGGGGTTAATATTCAAAATATATAACAAACTCATACAACTCAATAGCAAAACAACAATCTGCTTAAAAAAATGTACAGAGGACCTGAATAAACATTCTTCCAAAGATATACAGATAGCTAACAGGCACATTAAAAGATGCTCAACATGACCAATCATCAGAGAAATGCAACTCAAAACCACAATGAGATATCACCTCACACTTGTCAGAATTATAAAAAAGACAACAAATAACAAGTGTTGAAGAGGGTGTGGAGAAAAGGGAACCCTTGAACACTATTGGTGGGAAGGTAACTTGGTGCAGCCACCATGAAAAACAGCATTAAGGTTCCTCAAAAAATTAAAAATAGAATTACCATATAATAAAGCATTCCGTTTCTGGGCATTTATCCAAAGAAAACAAAAACTGTAATTTAAAAAGATATATGCACATCCATGTTCACTGCAGCATTATTTACAATAGCCAAGATATGGAAACAACCTAAATGTCCACTGTTGGATGAATGGATAAAGAAGATGGAATACTACTTAGCCATGAAAAAGAATGGAATCTTGCCATTTGTAACAACATGCATGGACCTTGAGGGCATTATGCTAAGTGAAATAAATCAGAGAAAGACAAATACTATATGATTTCACTTACATGTAGAATCTAAAACAACAAAATAGAAAAACAAAGCAAAACAACAACAACAAAACACAATCTCATAGATACAGACAACAGACTGGTAGTTGCCAGAGGGGAGGGGGGTGGGGGTGGGGGTGGGCAAAATGGGTGAAGCAGGTCAAAACTTATTTATTTTATACCTGCAAATTTCCAGGTATAAAATAAATAAGTCATAAGGATGTGAGGTATAGCATGTACTGTAGTGCATATTTGAAAGTTGCTAAGAGAATAAATCTTAAAAATTCTCATCATAAGAAAAAACTTTTGTAACTATGTATGGTAATGGATGGTAACTAGACTTATTGTGGTGATCATTTTGCACTGTACACCAATACGAAATCATTATGTTGTATACCTGAAACTAATATAATGTTATGTATCAATTATATCTCAATTTTTTTAACTATTAAATTATATCATTTCACAGGTGATAGAAAGATCCTCTTCTCCTTAAGTATGTCTCCTACAGTTCTTGAAATGCCACCATTAGGTATCACTTATGATGGGAAACAGGACAAGAATGAAATGTGAATTTAAAGACTGCACATTGTTCTAAATTATTTTTCATCTAGGTAAAAATAGGATCATGATAAGTACCAACAGGAAAGAATGAATTATGCAAGTATAAGTAGAAAATTCCCCAAAGCAAGATGCCCTATTTCACATATTTTTAACACTGGTTCCAGTCATATGATAAAGGACCATCACAGACACTCACTTTTAATATTTGTAAGAGGAAATCTAGAATCTCAGACACAGATAAGGATGAACAGTTCAAAGTACTCCCAGGTCAGATTTAATTGTTTAGATTCTCTTACAGGTGAGGCTATTGAAACTTCTTGGCTCCAACTAAAAATTTACCCAAGAATGCAGAATCCAGCATCTCAGAAATAATAGAGGTAGAGGTGAGGTTGTATTTTTTTTTAACCTCTGTTCTGTTTTTTTTTCCTCTCCAGGAAGAACTCTTAAGAACATCTGTAATTACTCAGCAACTGTTCATATTCCTCTTTTATCATCAGAATGGCCTGGAATGGGGAAAAAACTAGAAGAGAAAGAACCATGTCTGGAACAAAGTGAGCAAACACACTGAACTTGTGTTGCAACTTATCACACTTAGCCATGGCAGACACTGCTAATCCATCTCTGCAGTGGTTCCTACTGGGCTCCTGTTCAGTGACACAATCTTTATTAACACATTCACCAGGAAGCACGTACACATCAGGGGCGCTGGTGCCCAAGCGATTAAATAATTTTTCTACTTCAGCTCATGTATGAAATTTGACTTAATTATAAAACTGGAATGTATCAAAAGTGTATTCCTATTCTTGGCAATAAAGTTTAATCATCACTGTACTTCCTTCACGTCCACTACCAAAAGAAAGCAGAAGTTCATGTGGACCTAAAAGTACCAGCAGTCTTTATCTTGCAATATATTTGTTAATTATTAACAATAACTAACCTGGGGAGAATTTATGCTTTCAAGTGCTGTACCAAGTAATTTCAGGGATTATATCAAGTATTACTCACAAGAATATTATGAGAGAGGAAACCTAGAATAAGAGAATTTATAGATGAGGAAACCTAGAAGAAGAGAAATTATTTGACTTCGTGAAAATAATACAGATATTGAGTGGTGGAATCATGATATTAATCTGGCCAGTCTAAGTCCAAAGCTTTCATTCTTAAGATTTTGAGGTTTCATTAACAACTGCTATTTTGAAAATTTGCACCCTGATTATGTTTTTTAAATCTCTCTCTCTCTCTCTGTGTGTGTGTATGTGTCTCCTTCTCTCTTTCTCTCATATATAAATACGTCTATAGTTTCTTCAGTTAAAAAAAAAAAACACTCTGTACCTGAATTTTATAATTGAGAAACTGGAAAAAAGCAAAACAAAATATAAGACAAAGGACTGTAGAGGTGAAATTCTCCTTTAATGCCTAATCTCAAAAGTGTTATTTTCTAAATAGGATTATGAATGCTGGAACTTTGTTCAATAAAACATTTATTAGGCCAAGGTGACTGAAGCCACACTCATAAAGTGCTCTTCATACAAAACATACTGCACAACAGCTAAATAAAATGGATTGTAAACACGGCTTCCATACAGACAAATTAAACAAGAGACCTGAAAAGATGTGACAAAATAATAGAGTGAAAGAAAACATCATGAAAATACAGAATGGTCTGAACGAAGGCCTTTATCTTTTGTTTGAACCTATGAACAAACGAGGCAGGCTTGCTGGGAAGAGATAAATTGTCTTGAAATGAGTGATCCTCAAAGAAAAACAACAATTAATAACTATTATGCTTTAGAAGATTTTTATCTTCTGTTTGGACATTTAAACAGAACAAAGTATGGTGAATTTGCCAAGCCCCAAAAGTTACCTCAAATTTCAACTTGAAGTACTTATCATTTATATTAATTCTGAGTCACTGAGGACATTAACTCTGAAAGTGATTGTAAATACTGGATTTATAATTGTTTTTTGGAAACATCAGGTTAAGGAAGAGCAGGAAGAGCTTCAAATGAGCAACATTTGCTTGGATTTTTTTTCGGGGGGTGCTGCGCTCCACAGCATGCAGGATCTTAGTTCCCCCACTAGGGATGGAACCCGTGCCCCCTGCAGTGGAAGCGCAGAGTCTTAACCACTGGACCACCAGGGAAGTCCCTGCTTTGCTTCTTGAAATCAATATTTTTTAAATTCCACAAATAGGTAAAACAGCTAGAGAGAATTAATTATATTATGAATGATTATTAACCACGGTGGACAAAAAGAAGAAAATATAAAACATGACTTCATTAGTTGACATATTATCATTTGTTCCAAAATGCCTCCTACTATTTAAAAGAGAAACAACCACATCGGCTTAATGGATATTTTACTATGCTGGCCCTTGTTTTTCAAAACAGCAACAACATAGACACACACAAAGATTTGAGGACAAACATTTAATTTTCATCATTGGCATTAGCAAACTTCAGTGGGTCATATATATTAGAAATCGGATACTCCTTATCCATCTGGGAGAAGGGTATTATTTTCCTAGAGGGTAGAAAATGTTTTTAGATCTATTTCTAAAGGTGTGAATGGACAAGCTCAGAGCTGTGAGCTCAGATTGATGTAAGAGGTTAAATTCTAAAACCAAAATGATAACCTCTTATTAGAATGGCAGGTCTAAAACAGATAATCATTGAAAAACTTCAGCTTTTTAGAGTAAGCCCTTTCTTTGAATGTGCCCAATATTTAGAGGCTTGATATTTCATTTTTTACCCAATTTGGGGAGAATGTAGAGATATAACACAGACTGATAGAGAAGGGGTAATGCAGAAAGGCTTATTAGAACTTAGAATGCGATGTAACAGCTAGATACATCTGTGAAAACAGTTGTTATATTAATGTCTGAGAGCTCTGCTGCTTTGTATTTTAGGGGTGTAAGGCCTGTTTTTCTGGATTGAAGTGATCTATGTTAATTTCTTTTCATACCTGTATGCTACTAATCTATTTGGGAATGAACCTTTGGTGGGATGGGACTTACATTAAAAGAGAGATTTAAGACTTAGTTACTACTAATCACCGTAAATATCTGCTAAAGGCTTGCAGCTTCTCAAGCACATAAAGTCCAGAGAAATAGCCTTATCAAGAGTATAATGAATTTAGAACTCCATAATAAGATATCTTTTCAGAAAGTAGAAATTTGAGATCACCTAGGACTAGGCAATATCTCGGGAATTTAGAAATCACAAAGGTTGAATGTGGTCAAGATACTGTGTTTCAAAACAATTGCTCACTGCTACACACAGCAGTCCCAAGGCACTTTTACACCTCAGGATATAGTTCTCAGCATTCCTTGCTGAACTGATTTTCATCTAGATTCTTCTCCTTGGGAGACTAATGCTGGAAGTTTTCCCCAAGCCAAATAGAAAGAAAAGATGTTTTTGCTTTCTGTCATTTGACACACCAACCTCATACTTCTTTTCAGATATTTTCTCACATGTGTGTTGTCTTCATTCTCTGTGGTATTTTTATCTGGCATTTAAAATTCCCAGCTGCAAACCAGTTTTCTGGAGAAAGCTCAATGCTGTGCCTCTGAATTTCCAATGTATTTTTCTTTCTCTCACAGATATAATTTCATTATCGAGAGGACAGGAAAGGACGTTTGATAATAATATTCATTAAAACAGATTACCTTCTAGATGACAATCTAAATAAAATTAATTTACATGAATACTTAGTTTTATTGCTAAAATATGAATATGAATAGAACAAAGCTTTATTAAGGAAGATGAATGTCATATAATGCAGAATGGTGAAATGCTATTGTAAAGCTGTCTTTTGTTAAAGTCTGAGAAGAGTGTGAAAAAATAAAAACAGATTCATTACAGCTAAGCTGTCTAAGTGATAGCTGCCAGTAGGAGAACTGTAGACACAAGACATTAGATATCTGATGAAGTTACCCAACTGCCCATTTTCTCTTGTAATGTTGATACCAAAAACATTTTTCCTTTAGTGTAACACTTTGCTTTCCCTTGTATATGAGAATCTGAGTTATTCTTTTATGATGTCAAGATAGTTATCTGTGTAGTACTTTCTGATGATCGTTTACTTATATTTAGCTTTTCATGTACTTGTGTCCTTAGTCTCTAAACCAAACTATCTCAAAGTTTATAGGCTCTCGAATTTTTTTCTTTATTTTAATCTCCCTTACCACCTAGGAAGGTGGCTTGCACATCACAGCTTCTGATATTTTTGTTTGGTGTTTGAGGACATGTTTTGTATTTCCAGGATAAATGTATTTCCTCTACTAAATGCTACTTCTTGATTAAATGTTCCTGTATTCATACATTTTTGACACTGCCTATTCTATGAAACCCTAACATTTCAGAACAAACTGGTATTTTGTCCTATCAGGTTAAATTTAGTTGTCTAGAGTCTAAACTCTGGGATTTACCCCCAAATTTAGTAATCCTTTACTTTCGTTTGCTGTGAAGACATCTGATGAAAATAATATCAGGGCTCTCTAGACTGTATGTTTAAAAGGATTTGGCTAGGATAACAAAATTTCACCTTTCTAAATAAAATTATAAGTATTACATTCATCTTTGGCCTTAGTATCCTTTCATTGATTTAATTGTTTTTGAAAACCATTTTAGACTTTGTGATGATTTCCCTAATGGATATTCACCCATTCTTAAACTTCTGAACAAAAAGTGTAACCTGGTATCCCTCAATTCAAAGTAACCTGGTAGTCCTAAGAGTATTACTAATTTTCAATTCACAAAACTCAGGTTGTAGTATTATCCCTACTGAGGCTTTATCAACTTGTCAGATCAAGTGAGCACTTAATTTGTAAAGCAGAATAACAAATTCCTTTATATAATCATCTAACGAGAATTATCACCATTCTATATAATATAATGGGCTCTTGACTTTGTTCACCACATCTGGTAATGATAACCTGGAAATATATTCTCTGGTAAAATTAGTTCAAAATGATATCTGGATAGTGTCAATGAAATCAAGTCTTTATAAAGTAGGCTGGGTCACAAGGCAGAATAGTATATTGATCTCGAAGCCTATATATTATTTTAATTTTTGCTGTTTCATAGTTGAATAATCTATACATGCAATAAATTGATTGTTCAAAGAGCAACTTTATTTTCGGTCCTCACAAGAAATTATTTCCTACAAATGTGTAATCTTCCAAGGGACTCATTTTCTGAATGGTGGTTTACTTTTATATCTTGAGCATTTATCCCAAGCATGCATTTTCTCCACTCCCTTGCATTTCTGTGAGAAATACAGCCAAGTGACCTGGTTGGTTTTTATTTCCATTTTTGAGTTCTAAGTAAATACAGTATTCACAAAATAAAGGTAACTTACTTGATAGCTCTATCAAAATATGGGAAAAGGAAAGTCCTCAAATCCATTTCCAACAATGTCCACCCAGTCCTGATTAGTTTTGGAGACTGACTTACCAACAGGGTCAGGTCAAACCCAGAATGTGTAGCTTTTAAGAGCAACAAAGACGAGAGACAGCAGGAAAGGGGGCATGGGTCTAGCAAAATTATATTGATTACTGAATGAATCATGGATCATTAGTTAATAATCTGTTTTTTGAGGCAAAAGTTAGTAATGATTTAAATATGAACTATCATATAAAAATTGGGTATTGAAATGTAATCAGCACAAATCTGATTAGTTTGAAAGGTCAAAGCCTTTCAAACCTGGAAGTGGCTTAAAGTTAGTATAACAGAGTACTTTTCTAGAAATTAAGACAGCTTCTATTAAAGAAACATGCTTCCAGAACAAAAACAGAAAAAAACAGACAACTCTTAAAAAAACTATAAGTATAAAAGTTGAAGGATAAATACTTTCTAATTTTTGAAGATTGGCCTGAAGCCTCATGTCTCCCATTAAAATCTATGTTCTTCAGTGTTCATAAGTGAATCTCGAAGGTCACCAAATTACAACTTGCAAGAAAGAGATAGGGTCTCCTAGGACAAAGAATTAAAGTTGCAACAAGTTCTGCCTTTCCTAATAAAGGTACTCTCAGTCCATCCCATCTCCACTGGCCATGCCAACACATACCCAGAGGCCAATTCCGTTGTTTGTAAGAAAACGAATATAAATAATGATAGGAAACTTAGGATTTATTTTAATGTTAGACTTTGCAAAATCTAGTAAAATCCTCTCTAGGTCCATTTTGATACAGACCTTACTTGACTACTATAGCACGGTGAACACTTTGTGGTCAATCAAATATTCTGAAATTTTAATGAACAAATGGTCTCTGTCTTAACTACAGGAACACAGAAAGCATTACTATGAAAGAGACTGAAGATAGGGAAGAGGTCTAGGTCTTGCATTGCCACACTGCAATTACAGGATCTATAACTGATGACTTGTGACTTGTAGACCATTATCTTTTAATTCTTATTTAAATAAAAATTTGTTCAGTGTTTGAGAAAATGAGATATCATGCTAAGTGGTATCAAATGTAAATAAGAAATGGATCAGAAATGTTAAAGCTGGAAATATAACACATTAGTGCATTAAGTGAAAGAGACAGAACAATGTAGAAGTGGAAAAATAGAGAAAAAAGAGATGCAACAAGGTTTACACAAGTAAAACTGAATATATTTACTAATTTCATGAATACTGAATTTCAAAATCTTCTGGAGTATTACTTTTACGTATAGCGTCAACTGTTTTTCTGGTCCTTGGGTCAGTTTTTAAAGCTTCAGAGCCATTCGACTCATGACTGAGTAGAGAATCATAGCAGCTTTAAGGAATAATGTCTCCTTTCTAAACTTATGTAGCCAAGAGTCTCTCCACGTGATGTGCAACCTGAAAGCAGTCCTGACTCAGGGCATGCAGGAAATGGACAACTAAGTTATTCGACTTAAGCAGTATCACAATGACTGATTATTCCAATATATCTTATGCATATGTATACTTGTGAAAGGATGACTTAAACACCTCCATTTTTCTACTTTGTACTACTCTCTGCTCCTAGTTTTGACATCTGTAAGCCATCCCCTGATGATTCATTCAGCTCCCTCACATAAACACCAAAGAATTGCCCTTTTTGACTATACTTCATTTATGAAACTTACTGAATTTTGCTCTTCGTCATATACAGTAATCCCATGTTCCATTCCTAAAAGATTTCTCCATAGAAAACATCTAATCTTTAAATCAATGAGAATATATAAGCATTGCCTCACAAAGATTGTTTCCTCTAGGAAATGCAAAATTATAATGTAGAAATAGGACATTTTGACAAACCATTAAAATCCACTCAATAAATATCTTAGGCAACAGGGCTCTTTAGAAGCCATTACGTCACACTATCTAATAATCTTCCTATATAATACTCATGCTGCTTACCTACCCCACAATTAAATCAAATTCTTATCATGAAAATCACTCCCTACAAATCATTTTGAGAGTACAGCTTAAAAATAACAATCTATTACAGAATCATCATTAATGAAAGATATTTATATCTCATGATCTTAATACATACCATGATCTTAATTTTTTTCTAAATGTTTAATTTTTTAAATTTGTCATTAAATTGCATCCCAGAAATACAAGGATTTAAAAATAAGGCTTCAAGCAGGCTATCAAAACTCTGGGAAATAATATAGTATATATGTAGTAATCTTCAGTGAGGAAACTATGGAAAAGAGAGTGAAAGTAGCTTGTTCCAATTTAACTGAAAACTAAATACTTGAATGTCCCTCCACACTTATTCAAAAGTACTATAAACTCTAGGCCTCAGTATTAAAACATGGCTTTGATTTGCCACTTCCTACTTTTTCCCCAATCTCTCTCCATTCCACTCCCTTACAGTCAGTTAATGTTATTGAATGTTTTCAATTTTAAAGTAGAAATGTAGTTTGAAAATATAATAATGAAATACCCTACAAGCACTGCAAAAATCAACCAAGGAACCAAAATTAAATTGAGTTTTTCTACACATTGCCACTAAAAAATTTGTATCAAAACTTAAAAAAAAAACTCTTTATGATGCACAACAGAAAATGGAATCCATACTTTTGGGGAAAATACATTAGCTCCCTCTGTAATGGGCAAGCACAGTCCACAAGCTAAGCTATAGCTTTGATTCTAAAAAGGAATGCCTGAGTGTTTATACCCGGGAAGTATATAAAATTAGGAGAAAAAAAATGTGTTTTCATTTTAGTATTTTTCTACCACATGAGTACAATTTATATATTTGTTATTTCCACAGTTATTAGTCTGTACATCACTTCTACCCAAGAAAAAAGTAATTAAAATGTTAAACATATGAATGACCAGCACAGTATAGGCACATTCTCTATATGATAAGCTATTTACCCATATTTAACTAATCTATGTGTTTTCTATACTGTGTCTTAAAGAAAAGATGTTTTATATTATATATTTCATCAAGTTAGTGTTATTTAATGTCTTTTTAAAAAAAAGAAAATCTTAACATATAATATTTAGAAACAAAGGGGTATTTAGTGAAATCCTGTTTTCCATATAATTTTTTAGTTAAGAAATAAGTTATAGTGAACTAGGTAAAGGTAAATAGTAATTGATAAAGAGTACATATGAGATTTTAAAAAATCCTTAAGAAGATAGTTGGGGAGAGAAAAAGAAAAAGCAAAATGGGAAAGTGCTATCAATCCAGGCTGGCACCATACTTTTAGGAGAAAAAATGTACAGGTGATCGCTGATGGCTGCAATTAATCTGTAATCATTGTCTATTACTTGTAATGGATTTGTATCTCCTCAAAATTAATCTTTAAAAATACTGATTGTAGGCATTTAGAAGTCTTTTAGTGAAGGGACAAATTCAGAGAACAAATGAAAAAAGATGAACATTATTCATCAGCCCTCTCACCTTTCTCTGCAACTACTTATTCAACTCTCCACCCTTCATATTTTCATCATCCTGCAATGTGTCCAAAATTCATAAAGCTCTCCACAATGCCCTCTTCTTCTTCTTATGACAGCAATAGTGATATACACCCTTTGTTATAATTTGCTTGTTTCTCTGACTATACTGAACACGTAACTGTGAGACATTCATGATGCTAAGGGATTTAAACCCAAGAGTGTGCAAGACTTAAGTCTTAGTAGGATTTAAATCCAAGCATAAGAGGTATTTCAACCATCCTAATGTTACAATGTCAAACTTGAAAACAAAAAGTTATCACTTACTTAGCTATTGGATCTATGAAAATGTTATGTCCCCTTGAGCCTTTGATTGTGACTTTGTTTGAAAAAAAGAGCATCCTAGATTAGGGTTTGCCCTAAACCAACAACACGTTTTCTTATAGAAATGAGAGAAAACACACAAAGGAGAAGGTCACATGAAGACAGAGGCAGAGACTGGCGTGATGCTGCCACAAGACAAGGAACACCTGGATCCATGAGGCGCTAGAAGAGGCAACAAGGAAGTGCAGCCCTGCCCATGTGACTTCAGACTTCTGACTCCAGAACAATAAGAGAACACATTTCTGATATATTAAGCTACCAATTTTATCATAATTTGTTATGGAAGCCCTAAGAAGCTAATATACAACATACCTCCATTATAAAGTAAACAGAACTAAAACAAATATTTGGCACATTTGGCAAGTGGGATCACGTATGTCACTGTGCTTTGAGAGCCATCAACATAAAACTAATCTAGATAGTGAATAGCTAGTGCTTTGGTGAGAGAAAATTGTGGCCTGGACATTTGTTTGGGGAGTGGAAATAGAGAGAAACCTGATAAATACTTAGGAGGCAGAAGTATCAGGATATGATGATTACTGGGATGCCCAAGTTTGAGGAAGAAGGAGGTATCAAGAATGACTCTCAGGTGTCTGTATTGATGAAAGTTAGATATATTTAAATCATACATCCACTACTCAGTGTGTACATGACAAATCAATGTTACACCAAAGAGTAAATTGTGTGGTGGTAGGTAATATGCCATACTCCATAAAACATCAAGTTTAGAGAACTTTTAAGGAAAACAGGAATAGCAGTTATGCTTTGGACCATTTGGCTGAACAGTTGCATATTTAATATCACCTTTGATTTCCTCAGAAACGTTGCTTTAGCTCTGGAGCAATGGTCTGAACACAGATGTTTTATTTAACATTTGAAAATCCCATTGTATTTTATCATTTTTGTGTGGCTGAAATTTTAAGAATTTATATTGTTAATGTAAATGTTATTCCTCTTCACTGAGTAGGATCTTTGCTCATTCCTAATGTTTAATGCATTACTGCATGACAGAACATATTTAAATAATGCTCTGCGTCTGACCCTTGTTTCAGAACAGCGCAGAGGTAAATCAAAGGCTCCTTGTTGTAAGCACTACAGAAAGCATTGAAAAAGAGTGAAATAAAGCTTAAAATTAGGCTCCTACTAAAGAGATTTAGATATAATCTAGTTAATAATCATACAGCAGCATCAGTTTGCTAAGCTAGTCAAGAACCCTGCAGGTGTAGAGTATGAATGAAGGTTATCTCCCGGGAAAGCACTTGATGACAACAGCTGTACTTCTCCTACCTGATCTAATCATTAAAGAAGAAAAAGAAAAAAAATAATGATGTGAAGCCTTACAATGCAAGCTTAGAAAAACAAAACAAAGTTGGACAGCATTCCCTTAGAGAATTAATATGATAGAAAAAACTGTTCCACTTTTCCCAGTTACTATTTTTAATTCTGAGTCTACTCTGACTCTGCTCTCCTTCTGCATATTCATTTTACCTCCCACTTGCTTCCTTCAGAAATTCACCGATGCCTCACAAAAGTGAAGTTAGTTGTATTGTCTATTTACTTATCCCGAAGAAATCACTTCCAGGTTTTTATTGTTATTATCAGTTTAATTGTCTTTTTTTCCTAAAGTGAAAGTATCCTTAAGGCTTCACTCCTCTATTCCCAATTCCTAACACAATACCTGGTGTTTATTGGCCACTCAATAGGTATCTGCTAATTTGAAGTAAAGGCAATTCCCTTCTCATTCCATGAGATGGTCTGCTTCCATTCTTTTGTTCTTTATACCTCTAGTTCATCCTGAATATATTCTTAGAACTACCCAGGTTCATAGTGACTTAGTTCTCCACCAGCCTCTTAGAATTATAGCAACTACTGATCTTAGATTTTCCAAGACAATCCTAATTTTATTTAAGTTTACTACCTATGTAAATAAACTAACAAATGTGTTGCTTCATCTTTATTTGCTATTGCATTACACAAAAATGACTGAACAGATTTTACTAAATCTATTTGACTCTCAGATCAAATTAAACTAAGGGTCCAGTCAGAAACATCATATTAATCAGTAGTCAAATACTGCAGCATTTAACCTGAATGAAAGACAGAGACAAGAAACTGGAGTTTAAAGGAGGGATTGGTAGTCAGAGAAGAATGTAAACCAAGAAATAAAATATTTGGAACAAAGGGGAGTCTGAGAAATTGAACCCAAATATGCAAGACTGATGTGGGTGTGTGGTTATATGCACTCCAACCAGATCTGAATGTTAGTACAAGGCATAAGGCACTTTCAGATAATAGTATGATTACAGAAGTTCTTAGAACAGTAACAGATTTAACTGTTTTACCTCCGTCTATAGCTGCTCTGTCCAATATAGTAATCGCTAGCCACACATGGCTACTGAGCACTTAAACTATGAGTAGTATGAACTGAGATGTACTATAAGTGTAGAATATGTATATATTTTGAGGACTTGGTACTAAAAAATAATTCATAATGTTGCATTAATAATTTTATACTGCTAATGTGTTTGATAGATAATATTTTAGATACATATTTAATTTCTAATATAGCTACAAGAAAATTTTCAATTAAATGTCTAGCTGGTACTATATTTCTATTTGACAACACTAGATCAGAGAGCAGCTCCATCTTCCAAAATAACTTTTTCCCTAAGTAATTCATTTGATTTCAGATGTACTTAACAAAAATATCATTAAGAACATAAAAATGTATGCATTATAATAATGGCTTCATATAAATTATATTTTAACAAAACTGGAGGAAAGATATACATTTTTATTTGAAACAGGCCTATTTTACCAAAAATTCCTCTAATAATTGCATACAAATTAAAAATTAGACACTTTATAATGGCTCTTAGAACAAATAATATTAGTTATATACTACAATTTTCTTTTTTTTTTCATCAGTTGGAAATATTTTATCCAGAGTGGGGATATATGTATACTACAATTTTCTTTAATTACTAAAATCAAAAAATTCAACATAATAAAATTTCTGAGTAAAGTTTTGTTAAACAACAGAAGTGAAAGGAGAGAAAGTTCTGTAGTGAAACATAAAAACCCTGAGAGCCAAATTCAGAAATGTAATATTTCAATAAAGCGAAGAATAACTTAATGCAAATATTGTATGTAATTCAATCTAGGTATGAACAATTTAGGCCTCAAAGAAGAAAACTCTCATTAGTTTTAGTTGAATTCACTGTGAGTGATATGGTTCATTTGATCTTGAAAAACATAATATAATACAAGTTTGAAACCCATGAAAATCAATTTGGGAAAACTCCTTTTAAGAGGATGTTTCATGTTTTTACATAGTCATGCTTGATGTGTTTTGGGGTTAAGGTAAAAATATTCTGCTTCTCTTGGTTTATGGCAAACTTCCTCATTACCATTTTCTTTCTGTAACATATAGTCTCTCACATCCTTGGAAAAACATAACAGGTTGATTTTGTTTTAGTATGATAGCCATCAGTTTCATAATTTGATTAAATATTCACATGCAAATGGCCAAAGTTTTCCATAACTAGGTATAAATATGAGTGAACATCTGAACGAAACATAACTAAATGACACAGGTAAATGAAAACATATGTTAATAAAGAGGGCTAATATCAAGAATATTCCATTTAAATATGAGTCTTTTCTATATTAAGCAAATTTGTTATTTAAAAATAAATATATAAATAGCAAAAAAGACAATTTTCCCCTGCGGTCAACAGGTAAATTCAGATGTAATTATCTGACATAGAAATTGATTTTTTAGGCTACTAAGGCCCCTATCATTACACTAATAAATGACTTTCACATAAATTTCTCAAATGACATTTAAATACAATTAATTAAAATTAAAATACAGTTTATTTGTAAAACTGCTTTATATTGTGCTTTAGGGGGACATGATAATTACTATATTTATCTAGAATTTATTTTCTATAGAAGTAATGAATAAGTAGATATTAAAGATGCATTTTTACATAAGCCACATGCTTAACTTTGAGGAAAATGTGAGTTTCCTTGGCAGAAGTATGCATTGGAATAAATCAGGACCAGGATCAGGGTCAGATGAAGTGACTGTCCCCAGAATAGCTGTAATCCCAGAAGTAAGCAGCAGGACATGTTTATGCATAATATGGGTTGATGCCAATATCCAAAACAGCAGATCTGGTAGCTAGGTACTCCACATTATTGTCAATATTTGTAAGCAGGAAGATGGGCCAGTCTTTGTCTCTGGGTCCTGAACCCAGTGTAAAGTCCATAGCCAATAGCAAACAAACAGCAACAAACTATGATCTCCATGAGACCAGACGCTTTAGCAGAACATTTTGCCATGATTTATTTTAGAGCAGGATTGCATTTTGTTTTGAGTATTAGTAAGATTAAAAACTGAAAGTCAGCTCAACCCAAGATTATCCAAAGAGAGTATTCAACCTTCAACTAATTTCTTTACCAATTCTCAGAAAGTTCTGGATGCAGCCTTCTGAATTCACTTGTAGAGATTCCTTAGTGAAGTTCATTGGCCTGAAGTTAGAAAACGTGGACTGAAATATAACTGTCATCACTTCTTGATCCTCATTTCCTTCATAGAGAATTAAAAGATAACACTGACCTGTATATATATCAAGAGGGTTTATAAGGGCTATATGAAAAAATTATGCAAAATCGCTTTGTCTAGGCAATTTTTTACAAATCTGCAATATTTTTCATTACTACTATTGTTGCGACTATGATAATGGTGATTTTGCTACTAGACACCAGCTAATAAACCTGTCAATATAAATAACTAATTTTGCATGAACTTAAATAAATGTTGTATTCTATCATACCTTTTTTTAATCTTTTGCTTTTAAGTAATAAGTTACCTATTTACTTGTCATAGTGTTTGTGTGGAGTAGGGGAGAAAAGGTGGTTTGCTTGGTGACCTTAAAAAGAGAACACAGATATCTCCTCCACAACTTTTTTAGTGTCCAGAGCCCACCCATGGGATTCAGTCTGCCTATTAATGGCTGCTTTCAGAGTAAAGCCCTGACAATTTGATTAATGAAAAATGTTTGTTTTTGAATGATCAATCTGTGATGAAGATGATATAGAGCAAAGGCAATATCTGAATTAGAGCACATAGCAAATTTATTTGACATTAGAAGAAGGGCATAGACAAAAGCAAGAATGGAGAATAAATGGGACAAGAGTACGAAGGGTGGATAATGGGCACTGATTACAAAGCACTGGAGAAAGTACAAGGTAAGGAAATGAGAACAGTTCTGGAGACAGCACCAACAATGTGAACCTACTAAGCACGTTGTTCTTATATATGGCTCAACCAACTTCACTTAGCAAGAGGTGAGTTCTTTATAAAGGGGTTAATCAAGGCCAGAGTATCAGATGCTCACTTAGCATGACAAATACATCTCTCAAGTCAAATCTAGAGGCTTCTTTTACCTTAAAGATTTCTCTTAAGGAATGTTGCCTACATCACATCTTAAAATCCAGGACTTTTGGCAAGCAGATTTTCAGGTTAAATATACTTCCAGAGAGAAAAATACCACTTAACCTAAGTATATCATGAGAGCACTTTGGAAAGAGAACTATTTCCTCATAATCTAAACTATTTAAAAGGATGTCTAAAAAATACAATTTATAAAAGCAAATAGGGCTTCCCTGGTGGCGCAGTGGTTGAGAGTCTGCCTGCCAATGCAGGGGACACGGGTTCGAGCCCTGGTCTGGGACGATCCCACATGCCGCGGAGCAACTGGGCCCGTGAGCCACAACTGCTGAGCAAGCGCGTCTGGAGCCTGTGCCCCATAACAAGAGAGGCCGCGATAGAGGCCTGCGCACCGCGATGAGGAGTGGCCCCCACTTGCCGCAACTAGAGAAAGCCCTAGCACAGAAACGAAGACCCAACATAGCAATCAATCAATCAATTAAAAAAAAAAAAAAAAATCTAAAAAAAAAAAAAAAAAGCAAATAGATGGCTTTTTGGGTTGTCCAGGGATTGTAAATAAAAGCCAATTCTATCAATTTTGAAAATCACCATAGCTAAGTTTTTACTCTAATAAAATGCTTTGCTAGAATAGGGTGCAGAAATAGTATTGTAACAAAGAAGAACCCTCATTGATCCAGCAAATCTGTTCTTCTGCATAAAATTAATATCAATTTGTTTATGCATCTATGACCAGAGAATATAACTATAAATCATTACTTATGAACACTTTAATACAAGTACAGACTGTTGTCAGAATATTTATTTAAACATGGACAAAAGCTGTATTTATATGAAATACTTCAAATCTAACAGCTACCCAAAATTAAGTCACCAGTGCTGAAATAACAATGTCCTGTAGATGACCAACCAACCCAGGTTGCCTGGGACTGAGATTCCCAGTTCAGCAGACTTTTCATGCTAAAACCAGGAAAATCTTGGGCCAACTGGAACAAGCTGATTACCCTAGTAGTGCAATGCGTTAGTCAGATGTCTTTATCATGAAATCAACTTCAAAACACTGCCTATAACTGTAATCAGAAACATTATTTCTGTTTTATTTTGGTCTTTGTAAACTATTTATATACTAAGCTGGAGTCACATGATGCTGTCAAAGATTTGAAATGACTGTGCTCCAACACAATTTGCCCTAAAAGCAATCAATTTTGGGTATTCTGAAGTGATCAGAATACTCATGAACTTTTTTTTCCCAAAATACAGTGAAATCTCTGCCACATTTATTCAGGCAAGGGTCAGAATTGTTTACAGAAAAATGCTAGAAATAGATAATATGTATTTGATATTTAAGAACTGGAATCAACAATTGATAGTTATAGCAGTCCCTTATAGCCACTCTCAATGTAACTATTACAAAAGCTTCCTCTCGCTTGACAGTTTGAGTGATATATACTATTAGATTTTTTTCTCTATTAATCTTGAAAAAACTCATAAATCTAAATAGGATTATTTTTTTGTGCCATGCCTTGTGCTATGAATAGGGTATGATGTAATGAATAAGGCATTTGTTCAACTAACATTTATAGAGCTTTTGTACACATCATTGGACTACACACAGTTTTGTGCTTGGCACTTAGATAAATTATCCAATAGATAGAAAGCCCTTGATACATAGCTGTTGGCACAATAAATGGTTCCCAAAAGAAATACAAAGTACTAACTTCATCTTTCAAAATCTTATAATTCCCCTGGAGAAACATATCATCCATTAAAACCAGGTTTTCTCAACTTCAGCACTACAGGTACTGACATTTTGGGCCAGATAATTCTTTATTGTGGTGGGCTGTTTAGTGCATTATAGGCTATTTAGCAGCATCCCTGGCCTCTACCCACTGGATGCCATTATCCACCCCCCCCCCAACCAACGATAATGTTTCAACATCCAAAAATATCTCCAGACATTGTTAAATATTTCCTGGGTGACAAAATCACCCCAGATGGAGAACCAGTAGTATAAAAAGTAAGTTACAAAGTCTGAGAAAATAGTCAGACTAAGGACAGTGTACTCCTACTCTGAATCTAATGTGAGCCCTTAGAGGGCCACTTGACTTTGGACAGTAGTGAATGAAGAAAGGGATCAATCTGTGTTGCAGGACCTGGGGAGAAATATCTCAAAACCAAGGGGAATAACCAATTTAGTTCAAAATCTTCTGGGGCTGGGCAGGGGAATAATTTATAACATCATACCTTCTGTCAAGGGGTCTATTTCTAAATTTATTTTGAAAAGGCAATTTTTGCATATGTCAAAATTATCCTTAAAAATACTTAGAACATTACTACTCTAAAGACCAATATTCTATACTATTTCTCAATAAATCTAACACAGCCAGTGTTGTTGTTTTGTTCTCCCCAGCGTTGGCACAGTTTACTCTTTCAAGTGTCAGCACATAAAGTAGTTGGCTTGTTCTTAGTAGTTACGCTGAATTTAAAAGTGAGAGTTACATTCTAGGGCATAAATGCTTTAGGTGGAAAAGTGACTAGAACTACCCACACTATTTAACACATTTTTCATTTTTTATTTTCTTTTTCTTTATGGTTGATGATATAGAGCTTCATTTGTGCAAGTAATATAAATATGTCTTTGATGTAATTTTCTGTGTGGGATAGAGAATTGAATAAAAGACTACAATCTAGGCCAAGAAAGAAGATCAAAGCTGAGAGTGCAAAGTAGAGCCTGGGGGAATCCCCAGCATTGGGGCGATGCTACAGGCTGTTGTCAAATGTACTCCAGTGGGCTTGGTTAATGTGAGGATGGAACTATTAAATTTGCTGATCTAGTCAGAATAACAATGCAGGTACATGGCCCATTTGAGTGAAGGGAGAGAGTAGTAAGAGCTGAAGGGCTTAATAAAATTCTGTTTAATAGACTTAGAAGAGATTTATATTTAGATCACAAAGAATGTGTTTGGGAAAAATTGCAAGCAACAACAAAAGCAAGAATGCCAAAGCAAATCTATGAAGAGGAGCATATTTTGGTTCTTTTGAAAAATCATTGTACAGGAGTTTGGAAGGGTGGTATAAAAGAAAAATCTTGCACCAGACACTTATTAAAAACAAGATAGATTTTATTCAAGGTATTGCAGTAGAGGAGAGAAGATTCACTATAGAACTAAGCTCTACTCTGAATACAGCAAAGACAGCTGAGGATTTAGAGTCAGTGAACAGAGTAAAGGTGTTGGTGGATGGAAAATTACTAAGAAGAACTTGATTAGATATGAAGGAGGGGGGTATGTTTGCTAAAGGTGAATTAATAGATTTCTTGCTAAAGCCAGGCCAAGGACTTATTTATCAATGGTGAGGGATAAGGAACTTGATTAGAAATCAAGGGTGGGGGAATTCTTGATTAACTGCTTAACAGGATTTTTTGTTCAACCTGGGCTCAGCAGGCCAAGCATGGGCAGGAGGCCAAGGTCAATGCCTAGCTGGCAAGAGGGCTCAAAGAATTTGAATAAAGTTTGGTCTAGGAGGGAGCCCTCATCAGTAGGCTGGGACCTGATGACAGATAGCTTTACAGTCAGGAAGCAGCTTCAGCTGTGCAACTACAGAAAAGTTTTCCTTCCTTTATTCAGGTGGTTATGTTTGCCCCTGGATATCACCCTGAAAATTAGACTTTCCCCATTTTTTTCTCTTCCCTGTTACTTGTCTTCTAGTAATCCCAGTTTCTACACCTTGCTTCTGACATCCAAGATACTGAATTTATTTACACCCACATTCCTGTATAACACTAAGATTGAGGATTTGCTCTATAGACAATGGGAGCAAGCAGAATGATTTTAAGATTATGGGCAGTGATAGGCCATTACAGATTTTAAACAAATATCAGCATGAATTACATAAATATCAACTAATTGTGTGCTTTGCAGCTAATCAAAAAGTATTTTTATGCTAAATTTATTTAAATTCCTATTGCTTGGAATTCCCAATTCCTTAAAGCAACACAATAGAAATAACGTAGACTTTGATAATAGGAGGTCTGGATTGACACTGGATCCACAGACAAACTGGCCCTTCCTTTGTCAAAATTCTGCACTACAAACAAACAAAAAATGGCAAGATTGGGCCTGAAAGAACCCAATACTTCTTAAAATATCTTTTCCAAAAAGGGAATGTTTTCTTTTTGCCCAGGTATAAACTTTATAAATTTTTTTTGTAATAAATAATTCAGAAAACTCAAGAATACAAATTTAAATATGAAGGTGTTAATCCTTCCAAAATCACACCCTCAGTAGATACCCAAGAAATATATTATTTTACATCCTTGGAGTATTTTCAATGCCTATATATTTAATATAAAGAGAAAAGAGATATTTATATGTTGCCCTGTAACTTGCTGTTTCCATTTAACAATATATTTTTCTCTATCCATATGTATATATCATCTGTATTTTTAACCACTAAATATTATTTTATTGCATCAATATAGTATAGTTTATATAATTTATAGTCCATAGATGGACATGAGATTTTTTTCAATTTTGAAGTTTATTCTAAATACTTCAATGAATATACTACTATGTAGGTAATTTGCATATTTGCACACATGTCCTAGAAGTAGAATTCTTTTTGTCAAGTCTCACTTTTCCCTGGGTAGTTCCTCTGAGCATCCTAGCCCACAATGAATTCCTACATTTATATACTAATACAAATCTTAAAGTGTTTATCATATAATATAAAATAGCAACAATAATCAGATTTACAAATTTTTTGTTAATCTTCTACCATGACCTACGGTAAAACAAGTTAAGAGAGGATACAGGTCAGACTGCCTGGAATATACTAGTTATATGACCTCAAGCAAATATTTAAATTCTCAAAGCCTCAGTTCTCTCACCTCTAAATAGAGAAAACAGTAGTTTCTATCTCATTTCATGATAAAAGGATGAAATTATGTAATACATATAAAATGATTAGTACAGTGACTGGAACATAGTAAGTGCTCAGTAAATGTTATTTATAAATTTTATGATACAGGAATTGAAGAGCAGAGAATCTAAGACACATTCCTAGGAAGCAGTGGGAAGCAGTGGGATGGAGTGTCTAACTCAGATCATCTTAGCTTCGAAGATCGCACTCATTTCATCATTTTCTGCTGGCTCCTTGTACTGAATTAGTATTTGCTGTTACACAATGTTCAGACACTGAATAGCCTTGTAGTTTCGAGCACTAACTGCAAAGCTGTACTGATGGGGTTAAAAATCTCAGCTCCACACCTACGGGTTGTGAAGCTTTAAGTAAATTACTTAATATCACACTGTCTCAGTTTTCTCACCTGCAAAATGTGGCTCACGTCAACTAAAATTTTGGTGGGAATTATACATATATGTTATACATTAATTAATTATATATATGAGTAGTACCTGTCACATACTTAGTATGGGTAAAAAAATGGCAGTTATTATTATTATCAGTCACCTTTTTCTCTTCGGTATATGGCCAATGTTTACCACTATGTAACATATTCATTAATAGCAGAAGTTTTATCTCATACAGTATTGTCATCACTCTTAAAACTGATAAGTACATAGCATTTTCTCACTAAATATTTACTGATCTGCATCAATGACTTGATTCACCGATAATGATTCATATCCAACATAGGGACACCAATTCTAGAAATATTTAATTTTATTTCTTGACCCTAAGGACATCATAGAATGGTATTAAAGTCATTTCCTAAATATATACCTCTGGGCCTTAAATTTAATATTCTATTTTCTTAAAAATAAGAATTGATCTCAGTGCTATTTTACAATTCCATCATCCTTTAGTAATGTTCACACTCTCATTCTTGAAATCACATTACCTCAATGCTTGAAAATTAGCTAATATATTCCTCCAAAAATTTCTGATTTTAATAGTGAGGTGAGCTTAGGAACAAAAAGAATGTTTTTCTTGAGAATTAAGTTTAAATAAATAAATTTCTTCTTAGTTTCACATACACACACACAAACACACACACAAACACACAGGAGGAAAGATTTTTTTTAAAGAATTGAATTAGTCAGTCTTTCCCCAAGAAATAGCCCCTTTGAGAGTTCTTAGTAGTGAAGCTGGTAAACAGGAAAGACTAAAGGTATGCCTCACAAAAGAAACTGGATATGTTAAAGCCTAGAATGAATTATTTGCTACCAGCAGCTATTTCTTAGAGGTGGAATCAAAGCTTCCCAAAAGCTTAACAAGGAACTGCCGAAAGTCCTGAACTTGGGCAAGTTCATATACCAAGACTCCAGAGGAAAACAGAGAAACACTGAAAGAAATGCCTTAAGCTGCAAAATCACCTTCTGCCCCAGCAGGAATCCTGTTCTTTCATTTAAGATGGAAAAAGCAAAACAAGTTCATCTTTTGTTTATTATTTAATTCACTTGTTGAAAGGAAGGGAATAATAGGGGCTCAGAGAGTTCAAGTACTGGTCTTATTAAAATAACATTTAGGTGGAAGAAAAAACCTTCAGCATGAAAAATGCAGGAATCACAACCTAGAAAAACAGTACCTACCCATTTCACTTGGAGGAAGAGAAACATAGGCTCATAAAATGATGGCTTATCAACAATATAGGGGGAAAAATAAACACTAAACACCTAGGCTACAATTCCATCAAATACTAAAAGGAAAAAATGTCTAATTTTGTTATAACTTCCAAAGACACATATATTGCTTTTAAATACTATTTGAAAATAATTAAACAAAATAAAAACATTTAAATGAGAAGGAGTAGGTTAGTCAATAAATGGCAAAGTCACACCCTAAGGTGAGGTAAAAAATGGGGACTATTTGGGAAAACCATAAATGTAGAGTTAGAAACTTTTATATTTTCCACACAAGTATCCTTACATTTTCCAGTACTACAGAATTATACCTTAGATACAGCCTTTTTTCAAAAATACCTGAGACAACTGTCCTTCTCACATCAGCCTCACTGAACAAAATATTTTTCTCTTTCTATAAATCTACCACCTGCTTTATGAACTATTGCTTTAACTTGCTGAAAGTTGGCATAAGCAATCCACAAATCTCAAAGAAAGGTCAGTAAAACAATAAAAAAAAATTGTATGTACATTGTTAAAATCCACTGGACCAGCAACTTTAGTTAAAAATAATGATATATTTGTGTTTTCCTCCTGGAAGTATATCTTAACATTTCCCTAAATTATGCTTTCACAAATAAGACAGATCATGGAATTGGCTTGCAGTGAAGTTACATTACCTTTTATTTTTCTTCTCCCACCCCTGTTAACACAAAACTCTCATGTAAGTTGCTCTTTCATAAATGTTTTGCCTACATGGACAAATGCAACTTCCTTAACATAACTACTGTTTTCCAGCCAATGAAAACTGCTTGACCGCGGTCTTATTTTAGATGGCTGTTGACGTGTTTAACAAGATGCAAACATATTCCTCCACATTTTATTTCATATTCTGAGAGAAACTTCTATTCTCAATCAGTTTTAGCTTCTGCATTACATATTTGCTAATATGTAATGCCTTACATATGTGCTAATATTTCATTTTTTTTCCAGGACAAGTTTTCCATAGTAAAAAAAAACATTATATATATATGTGTGTGTATATATATATATATATATATATATGTTATATATTATATATATATAAAATCTCTATCTGCATTCTTCAGCATCAAAATAACATTTTTAACAATTCTTTGAGTAATCATCAGGCTTTAGTCTGGTGATATCTAAATACACTGGTCCTTCAAGTGACTGTTATTAATAAGTACTTACCATAGTATAAGCCTTTGAACATATTTCAAGTGAAGAATAATTGAGAGGTGTTCTTCAATGAGAGAAGTGGTACAATAAAATAAATGAGAAAATGATGACATCTTTATCCCCTGATGAATTCATTCAAAAAATATTTACTGATTGACAGAAATATAATATACAGTAAGTTAGAAACTTGCAATATAAATATGAAGAAAGCATAATAGAAGAATGGAATTAGCTCATTTTTTTAGGGGAGAGATAGACATACAAGGAAATATTTTCCAAGTAGCGGATTGAATGTAACTAGTAGCCATGCGAGAAATTACTTTTGAGTTTCAGTCTAAGAAGGCTTTCAGAGGTACATAAAATGCTCATACAGTAATAGTAGAGCAATATTCTTAGGGAAGGATGTTAGAGAGCATCCAGGTGTCCTGAAACAAAATTTTTTAATATGTACCAGCACTAATAATGTGAACTCTAAATGGGTCACTTCTGAAAGACTCATAATTCATAGAGCTACTGGAATTTCAAATAAGAGATATTCTTTTCATAGACATTCAGTTGTCTTGTGAAATCAGCACAGTGCAACCAAAATGCATTATATAAATAATTTAATAATTTTATTTAGGTATCTGTGAGTATTTTTTATTAAACTGTCAGTAACTATTGTTTGCTGTACAATCACTGATACTATTAATTCATCCTCTGGTGGATTATGTTAGTATCCATAGAATAAAGCACTTACTACTTTTTTCACTGTACCATGATATCTGATACAAGCAGCCATTTTCACATTGTCTTAATTAAATTTTAGCATAATTTTAATATGATTAAGATTTATGGAATCCAATGCATTGTATTTCAAAGGAAATGATTCAATGGAGTTACAACTAAACATAAAATCAGGGAGATGAAGAATGCAACAAGTAAGGAAGGTGAATCTTATTATTTGTCACCAGACATATCCATTTGTTAATGTGTTAATGAACTGTCATAAAGCAGTGAAAAGAAGTGGTGTGGTGCTTGATTTTCATTTCTGGAATTACTGTATCAAAGAGGTATTTGATGTCCCTTGTATGATTCAGGGAAATAGCTTGGGATATAGACATTTATTTTATATAATAAATTCATTATATTTATTTTATATAATAAATTATCCCAGCAGGGGTAATTTAAATATTCACAAACACAGGTCTAGCAAGTTTCAGAAATAATAAGCAAGATAACTGGAAACTGGCTACTGTATTCTCTTCTAGATTCAAACTCAGATAGTCTTGGTTTAGAAAAGTTATAGTATTCAGTAGTTTACAGAAGTCCATTTTTCCATTAAACAATGTCTATAGGTGCCTGGAAATGAAGTTATCATATCACTAGAATGACTGTCTTGTGTGTTCTAGTAAATGCAGGTTTTTCTCTTTCCAGTATGGGGTAAGGATTTTCTTAAAAGACACAAACTATCAAAATTCACAGAAAGAAAAATAGATACTACAAATAGGCTTACATGCATTAAAAAAATTGAAGCAATCATTACTAACCTTCCAAAAAAAGCAGCAGGACCAGATTATTTCACTATTGTAATTTTCCAAATATTTAAGGAAAAAGTTATATCAAAAAAAAAATAGGCACATAACTCAATGGACTAGAATAGAGAATCAAGAAATGACCCCTACAAATATAGTCAACGAATTCTTGACAAAGGAACAAAGACAATTTAATGGAGAAAGAAGGCTTGTCAACAATTGGAGCTGGAAGAATTGGGTCTCTGTATGTAGAAAAATGAACCTAGATACAGACCTTACACATTTTATAAAAATTATCTCAAAAAGGATCAATCATAGACCTAAATGTAAAATGCAACACTATAAAAGTAAAAGAAAACATGGAAGAAAATCTATATAACCATAAGTTTGATGATGAGTTCTTAAATACAGTATCAAAAGCATAATCCATGAAAGAAAAAAAAAAGATAAATTGTTTTTTGTACAATTAAAAACTTCTACTCTGTGAAAGACACTGATGAATGACTGAAAACATAAACCACAGGCTGAGAAAAAATATTTTCAAAACACATATCTGATAAAGGACTTGAATCCAAAATATACAAATACTCTTAAAACACACAATAATAAAAACAAAAAAGCATGTAAATTGGCAAAAAATCTGAGCAGGCACCTCACCAAAGAAGATATTCGAATGGAAAATAAGCATATGAAAACATGCTCACATCTTTTGTCATTAAGGAATTGCAAATCAAAACAATGAGATACCACTACAAAACTATTAGATTGGCTAAAATCCAAAAGACTGACAGTACCAACTGCTAACAAGGATTCAGACCAACAGAAACTAATTTATTGCTGGTGGGAATGAAAAAGGGTACAATCACTTTTGAAGAACATTTGTTAATGTCTTGCAAGCTAAACATAGTCTTATATAATCCAGCAATCATGCTCCTAGGTGCTTATTCAATGGATTTGAAAATTTATGTACCCAACAAACTTGTACATTAATATTTGTAACAGCTTTATTCATAATTTCAAAGAACTGGAAGCAACCAGGACTTCCTTCAAGGAGTGAAAGGACAAACTGGTACAACTATATAAAGACTAACATTCAGTGATAAAAAGAATAAAAATATGACAACAAATAACAAGTGTTGGCAAGGATATGGAGAAAAGGGAACCCACATGCACTGTTGGCGGGAATGTAAATTGGTTCAGCCACTATGGAAAACAGTATGGAGGTTACTCAAAAAATTAAAAATGGAACTACCGTATGTATGATCCAGCAATTCCACTTCTGGGTATTTTTCCAAAGAAAACAAAAACACTAATTCAAAAAGTTATATGCACCCATATGTTCACTGCAGCATTATTTACAATAGCCAAGATATGGAAGTAACCTAAATACATGTGTGTATATATATATACACACACACATATATATATATATATATATATGTATATATATACACACACACACAATGGAATATTAGCCATAAAAAAGAATGAAATCTTACCATTTGCTACATGTATGGACCTAGAGGGCATTATGCTAAGTGAAATAAGTCAGACAGAGAACAACAAATACTATGTTTTCACTTAAATGTGGAATCTTAAAAACAAAACAAATGAACAAACACAACAAAATAAAAACAGAGTTATAGATATAGAGAATGAAACAGGTGGTTGCCAGATTGGGGGGGGGGCGGGGAGGAGGAAAGAAACAGGTGAGGGGATTAAGAAGTGCAAACTTCCACCTGCAAGATAAGTAAGTCACGGGTATGAAATATACAGTGTGGGGAATATAGTCAATAACTGTAATACCTTTGTATGGTGACATATCATAACTAGATCTACAGTGGTAATCATTTTGAAATGTAGAGAAATATCAAATCACTATGTTGCACAACAGGAACTAACATAATGTAGTAGGTCAATTATACCTCAAAAACAAACAAACTCACAGAGTTACCAGAGGGTGGAGTGGGGGGAGGGGAAAATGGATGAAGGCAGTCAAGGGGTACAAGCTTCCAGTTATAAAATAAATAAGTACTAAGGATGTAATGTACAACATGATAAATATAATTAACACTGTTGTATGTTATATATGAAAGCTAAGAAAGTTCAACTCTAAGAGTTCTCATCACAAGGAAAAATTTTTTTCTATTTATTTAATGTTGTATCTCTATGAGATGAATGCTCACTAAACTCATTGTGATAATTATTTCATGGTGTATGTAAGTCAAATCATTATGCTGTACACCTTAAACTTATACTGTGCTGTATGTCAATTATATCTCAATAAAATTAGGTTACTGTGAGGGTGACATATAACCAAAATGCAACTCAAAAAATCAAAATATGAAATACAAATTGTTTGCCAGTTTAGGTTTTTATGTTTCCCAAGTCCATTTATTCTTTCTCTCCAAAGAAGTAACACTTGTTTAAAAAAAATATTCAAAATATAAAATCATGAGAAGACCTGTATGAAACTTGAATGCATATTTTTACACAAAAAAAGTCAATTTGAACAAGGCTACATATTGTATAATTTTGATATTATAACATTCTGGAAAGACAAAACTAAAGAGATGGTAAAAAGATGAATGGAGGCTAGGGTTCCCAAGGGAAGTAGGGAGAGCTTAACAGATGAAGCATGAAAGATTTCTGGTGTTGAAACTGTTCTGTATGAACAGAAATGTTGGATAATAACAATAACCATTTATCAAAATCCTTAGAACTTCACAGCACAAAGAGTGAACTATTAATGTATGCAAATTTTAAAATAATCATTTAAAAGGCCAGAGGATCCCAGGATCAAATGTGGAAGCTATAAAACAAACTGTACTATAACTACATACAACAACATCACTGAATGGCAAAGGGGAAAAGGGTGCCAACCTAAATAACTATGGAAATGAGTGGAGTTTGTAAAACTAAATGCAAAAGAAAATGTGCAATAAGCACTGTACTCTAGTTGAGGAGGTTGTTTGCCACAGCGATATGAGTTAACAATTCTGATACCACTATACATGTACACTGAAACTTAAAAATTAATAAATGAAAAAAAATTGAAGAGCCAAAATTCACACTGCTGGAGTGGGGAGTTATAGGTAAGTAAGTGGACGAGACTAGAATCATCCATGCAGTGATGTCTTAGAATTGGAGACATCAGCATGAACTCATGTTTAGCTTTACATAGTACAGATAGTTAGACATAAACATATTTATAGATATGTGTATATGCATGGGCTAATATACTCACATGTATTTTCTTGCTCTGTCAGCTTAAAGGGCCTAGAGCAACACAACTCCAGTCAAAATTAACACATCCAGTGCCCAGATCTTGGTTTCTAATACAATTCTCCAGTAAAAGGAACCAGTTTTGGGGAAAATGTCTGATTCTCATACTGGGCAGGAAAAACAGGAAGTACTCAAAACACATACCAACAAACCCCACACAGATAGAGGTATGTCAAATGGGCACTGAAGCAAACTGAAAGAGCTCTCAATGGCCAGAAATGGACCAATTTTAGCAGCAAAATAAAGTAGTATTGGATTATAACTTAACATTAAAATAAATATCCAAGAGTCCATGGATACAAATAAATTATTGAATAGATAAATAAATTGGGGAAACAGAAAAAATCACCCAGCACAATGAGATATCACCTCACACCTGTTATAATGACTATCATCAAAAAGAAGAGATAACAAATGCTGGTGAAGATGCGGAGGAAAGGGAATCCTTGTACACTGTTGGTAAGAATGTATACTAGTACAGCCAGTATGGAAAACAGTATGCAGGTTTCTTAAAAAATCAAAAATAGAACTACCATATGCCTCAGAAATCTCACTTCTGTGTATATATCCAAGGAAATGAAACCATCATCTTGAAGATTCATCTGTACTTCCATGTTAATTGCAACATTATTCACAATAGGCAGGGTATGGAAACAACCTAGGAATTTGTACACAGATAAATGGATCAAAAAATGTGGATGATATATATGGTGGAATATAATTCAGCCTTAAAAAGGAAGGAATTCCTATCATTTGGGGCAACAGGAGTGAAACTGAAGGGCATTATGCTAAGTGAAATAAGCCAGACAGAGAAAGATAAATATTCATGGTATTACTTACATGTGAAATCTAAAAAAAAACAAAAAAAGTTGAGCTCATAGGAACAGGGAGTAGAGGAGAGGTTGCCAGGGGTTGGGAGTGAGGGAAACAGGTAAAGTTTGGTAAAAGAGTACAGAATTTCAGTTATAAGATGAATAAAGTCTAAGGATCTAATGTACAGCATGGTGACTAAAGTTGATAACACTGTATAGTATAATTCAAATTTGCTAAGAAAGTAGAACTTAAATGTTCTCATAAAAAAGGGGAGGGGTTTTAAAAAAGGTAAAAAAAAAAAATCTCCAGTGCAGAATGTTTCCAAATAATTTATATAGATAGTCCACTCTCAAAAGGTAGAGCATAACGTCACACTTCCTATGTGAGGGCTGTGCAGTGACTTCCTTCCAAAAAGTACAGCAAGAAAAAAGGAAGGAGTAACTATATAGAAGACAAACCTCACAAATGCTATCTGAGTCAGATGTCAAGGTTTACATAAACAATGACACATCTTATTGATAGTATACACCTTTGATATGATCTGATGAAAATGATAACCTACCTCTATTGTCTTCCTCCCCAAAGCATTCAACCCCATTATAGTTATGAGAAAATATCAGACATATATCAGTTGAGGGACATTCTACAAACTATCTGGCCAGGAATCCTCAAAAACATCAAGGTGATCAAAATCTAGGAAAGTCTGAGAAACTGTCAGAGCAAAAAGGAGTATTAGGAGACAGATGACTAAGTGTAATGTGACATACTGGATGGGATATCCCTAACATAATACCATGTTAGGAATGGATATGATGTCCGTGATAATCAAGACTGCTGTTTTGCTGGACGTTCATGGTTTAAACTTTTATCATTGAGGTTTTCAGTTTTAGGATTAAAGTCTCTTCGGTTATCCCAAGTGATAATGTAGATAATAATTTGAAGGAATTAAGATATTAATGAAGTAGTCATTATTACCTTAGTCTTTAAACTTCACTTGTATAAATCAACTGAAAACTAGCTGAAACTCTGGAAAATAGAGGACAAAATTGATAGTATAATATTCAAAGCAAACACACTGCAGTAGAGAGAAAGGAATATATCTTGATCTAGATAAGAAAGTGTAATGGTACCTTTTAAAAGTAGGGCTTCTGTAGAAAGAAGATAAGTTTAAAATTTGATCCAGTTAAAAAAAGGACAGGAAAGGATGTACAAAATTGACAAAATAACACTGTTCTCCATTGACAAACATTTCCTTGCATTTCAATTTTACCTGAGGATGGTTCTGATGGGATTTTAGAAGTATAAATGAGGCAATTCATTTTATTAATGAAAAATAATAGTAACATATGATGAAATGCTTCTACACACATATAATTTTATTTGGTAAAAAACTTTTGGAAGATGTAAGAAAAACCGATGGATGCAAGTATTTAAGTACATTTTAAGTGTTTAGTTGAGTTATTCAAATTAATATGATAAAGAAGAAAAACTTGCATTGGTTATTGGCACATAAAACTAAATTACATTATACAGTTGTGTCCTCAAGACTGAAATAAGCAGAGTTTTCCTGGATTAAGTGTCTCTTAACCAAGTTAATGATAATATAATGGTATACCTATCAGCTCAATTAATTAAACAGTAATCATTGACTGATCATAGGTGGAATAACAATCTTATCCTTTGTTAAATGTTTTGACAAGAGTTTGTGAGGAATTGTGAGGAGCAGAAGATGCTATCTCAAGGGGATGAACACACATTGTAAATAAAAAATTGTTGAGCCTGTTTCCTTGAGAAATTCTGGGGTATAATAAAGGTGTGTTATTTCTTCCACTGATTGAACACAGTCAGTGTAAAAAAAAAAAAGCAATTTTGCGGATCCTTGTTAGCCCAACTATTCTTCCTGTCAGTTTTGTTATATGGAAAGGAACATGTTCTGAAACACAATAGAAATTACTCAGTCTTGTGTCTGTGCAAATTGCTGAATAAGCACAGCAAACAGTGGAGACTACTTTATAAGGTGCTTTTCCTGTTTCTTGCTTTTGCCAGAGAGTCAAGTCCCCTTCAAAAAGTGGCTATAAGTACAGAATGGAAGGTCAACATGCTATAATTTTAAGTTTCAGTTTAAAAAACACAAAAATAAATCTTTCATGAGCTTAGGAAAATTGGAGAAATATACTCCAAGTAACTTGGGTTTCTAAAGATCTTTTTTAGAAAAACAATAGCAATATCAGGCAGTACTATACTAAGAGAAATTTCTAAAGCATTTATAAAATCCTATATCTTTCAATAGAGAGCTTTGATTTTAAGTCCCTGTCCCATTGATGCAATGTATTGATTTTTCTTCCCACTGTTCATGAGGTCCTTTTATTTTTATAAGAATACCACTAAAATGTGTCCATCAGTTCAGGAAAAGAGGGTGAATATACAAAACTATAGTCCAGAAAAATCTTCAGTCTGTAAAAATATGAAAGAATATAACCTATGCTTTCACACTTTATGGTCAGTCTATATATTTATGACATATAAGTACTGTGTGGTTGGTCTAATAGGAAAATAATTACTTTTATCATTCCTCCAAGACCGAAGGCAAAAAAAGACACTCACTAATCATTAGAGAAATGCAAATCAAAACTACAATGAGGAATCACCTCACACTGGTCAGAATGGCCACGATTAAAAAATCTAGAAACAATAAGTGTTGGAGAGGGTATGGTGAAAAGAGAACCCTCCTGAACTGTTGGTGGAAATGTAAATTGATACAGCCACTATGGAGAACAGTATGGAGGTTCCTTAAAAAACTAAAAATAGAACTACCATATGACCCAGCAATCCCACTACTGGGCATATACCCTGACAAAACCATAATTCAAAAAGAGTCATGTACCACAATGTTCATTGCAGCACTATTTACAATAGCCAGGACACGGAAGCAACCTAAATGTCCATCAACAGATGAATGGATAAAGAAGATGTGGCACATATATACAACGAAACATTACTCAGCCATAAAAAGAAACGAAATTGAGTTATTTGTAGTGAGTTGGATGGACCTAGAGTCTGTCATACAGGGTGAACTAAGTCCGAAAAAGAAAAACAAATACCGTATGCTAACGCATATATATGGAATTTTTTTTAAAAAATGGTACTGTTGAACCTAGTGGCAGGGCAGGAATAAAGACACAGACATAGAGAATGGACTTGAGAACACAGTGGGGGGAAAGGGGAAGCTAGGGCGAAGTGAGAGTAGCATGACATATATAGACTACCAAATGTAAAATAGATAGCTAGTGGGAAGCAGCAGCATAGCACAGGGAGATCATCTCTGTGCTTTGTGACGACCTAGAGGGGTGGGATAGGGTGGCTGGGAGGGAGGCTCAAGAGAGAGGGAATATGGGGATATGTGTATGCATATGGCTGATTCACTTTGTTGTACAACAGAAACTAACACAGCATTCTGAAGCAATTATACTCCAATAAAGATGTATAATAAATAAATAAATAAATGTAAAAGAAAGAGAGTCCAGAAATTAAAGGCATGTATGTTGCTATAAACCCTATCCTTCACTTCACCAGTGGCCACAACTGAGCATGATGCAATTTCAATTTTTTAAAAAATTCTTGATTCATGGTTTAAAGACTTACATTAGTTCTGATGCCCTTAGGTATAAAAGATTTGCAAACCTCTGGCCTAAATTACCTTTTTTTTTCTTTTTAAAAATAAACCTAGACCCACAGGATACATTTCTCTGGAACTTTCTTAATCTTAAACCACTGTTTCCAAGAACTAAGATATACTAAGTTCTGCCATATCCCCTGCCTCATATCTCTGTTCTTGTTCTATTTTCTCAAGACCAAATAAGAGACTGTAATATAATTCCTACTAACTGCCAGAAGGTAAGGAGAGTCTCTCTTTTTAACTGACCATTCTCTTCTCTGGTGGTCTTCCTCTAGGACCTTCAACTCTGCTGACATTTGTAATCTCTTGAAAGAAGTATGGCATGAAGATAAAGAAGGTATACATATGCAAAGATCAGGGCTTTAAAACATAGTTTTGGCACTTAAAAGCTTTTAATTTGCCTAGCAGTGTCAGCTGGATTATATTTTTTATATTGAGTTATTCTTATTTCTATTTTAACATAGCGATTGAATAAGTTCAATTTTGAAGGACTAAACAATATTTTATGAGACTGATAGTTTCTTAAAATATGTTATATTTGGGCATATAGAAATTTTTTACATATTCTAATTAATTTGAAATATGAATTTAATGAAACCAAAAATATATTTTAAAGTATATTTTCATTTTAAATGGTATAATTTTTTAAATGATAGAACAATATAAAGAAAATAAAAACTTGTTTATAACCATCCCAACTGGAAATTATGATAATTTTTAACTTTTGAAATATTTAGCCTATTTGTATATGTGACAAAAGTTGGAAACATATTGAATGTACATTTTTGAAAATGGCTATTTTCATTTAACAAAATATTGTATTCTCATGTAATTAAAATAGTTTCTAAGCCTTGTTTTAGTGACTAATATTAACTTTATATGAATATAACTCAATTTTTTAACTATCATCTATTTCTAGGCACTATTAGTGTCTAGTTTGTTCTCAAGTTTCTACCTTATAAAAATAATGCTGCAACTTTCAGTTTCCAGTTCCTCATGGAAGGAGCTTGGAAGTTGCCACTTCATCTTAACAATAGGTAAAAAGTTGGAACAACAAAAAAAATCTATAAAAATTCTTGGATCCCTAAGAGAGGGGAGGGCACAAGGCAGACCATTACTCCCAAGATTAGAGAGACAGACAGGTGAATACATAGAGTCAAGGTAGGATTAATAGAGCAGAGACTCATAAGCAGAAACCACCGAGGGAACCAGTGCCAGGGTAGGCAAAACTGAACTATAACTGGCAAATTGCTGGAGGCTCAGTGTAGACAAGTCTGAAAATTTAAAATTCCCGAGGTACTCAGTGATAGAAGGGCTCCCACAATATTGAGAACTAGTAAGCAATACAGCAGATTGCAGGATACAATTTTAATATGCAATAGTCAATCACATTCCTATGTATCAGCAATAAACAAACGGAATTTGAAATTAAAAACATAATACCATTTACACGAGCTGCAAAAACACCCAAAATACTTAGGTGTAATTCTAACAAGATATGTACAAGACCTATATACAAAAAAACTACAAAACTCTGGTGGATGAAATCGAAGAACTAAGTAAAGGGAGAGCTCTTCTATGTTCATGAATAGAAAGATTCAATGCCGTCAAGATGTCAGTTCTTCCCAACTTGCGTCAGTACAATCCGACCAAAATCCCAGCAAGTTATTTTGTGGATATCAACAAACTGATCCTAAAGTTTGTCTGGAGAGGCAAAAGACTCAGAATAGTCAACACAATATTATAAGAACAAAATTGGAGGACTAATGCTATCTGACTTCGGTCTTACTATAAAGCTACAGTAATCAAGTGATATTGTCTATAGAATAGACAAATAGATCAATAGAACAGAATAGAAAGCTCAGAAATAGACTCCCATAAATATAGTTAATTGATATTTAACAAAGGGCAAAGGCAAGACAATTGGGCAAAGATAGTCTTTTCAACAAATGGTGCTAAACAACTGACAACGGGACATACACATGCAAAAAAAAAAAAAAAATATATATATATATATATATATAGACACAGATTTACTCCCTTCACAAGAATTTATTCAAAATGGATGACAGAGAACGAAAAATGGAGCTGGAGGAATCAGGCTCCCTGACTTCAGACTATATTACAAAGCTACAGTAATCAAGACAGTTTGGTACTGGCACAAAAACAGAAATAGAGATCAATGGAACAGGATAGAAAGCCCAGAGATAAGTCCACGCACATATGGTCACCTTATCTTTGATAAAGGAGGCAAGCATATACAGTGGAGAAAAGACAGCCTCTTCAATAAGTGGTGCTGGGAAAATTGGACAGGTACATGTAAAAGTATGAAATTAGAACACTCCCTGACACCATACACAAAAATAAACTCAAAATGGATTAAAGACCTAAGTGTAAGGCCAGACACTATCAAACTCTTAGAGGAAAACATAGGCAGAACACTCTATGACATAAATCACAGCAAGATCCTTTTTGACCCAGGTCCTAGAGAAATGGAAATAAAAACACAAATAAACAAATGGGACCTAATGAAACTTAAAAGCTTTTGCACAGCAAAGGAAACCATAAACAAGACCAAAAGACAACCCTCAGAATGGGAGAAAATATTTGCAAATGAAGCAACGGACAAAGGATTAATCTCCAAGATTTACAAGCAGCTCATGCAGCTCAATAACAAAAAAACAAACAACCCAATCCAAAAATGGGCAGAAGACCTAAATAGACATTTCTCCAAAGAAGAGATACAGATTGCCAACAGACACATGAAAGAATGCTCAACATCATTAATCATTAGAGAAATGCAAATCAAAACTACAATGAGGTATCATCTCACACCGGTCAGAATGGCCATCATCAAAAAATCTAGAAACAATAAATGCTGGAGAGGGTGTGGAGAAAAGGGAACACTCTTGCACTGTTGGTGGGAATGTAAATTGATACAGCCACTATGGAGAACAGTATGGAGGTTCCTTAAAAAACTAAAAATAGAACTACCATATGACCCAGCAATCCCACTACTGGGCATATACCCTGAGAAAACCATAATTCAGAAAGAGTCATGTACCAAAATATTCATTGCAGCTCTGTTTACAATAGCCAGGACATGGAAGCAACCTAGGTGTCCATCATCGGATGAATGGATAAAGAAGATGTGGCACATATATACAATGGAATATTACTCAGCCATAAAAAGAAATGAAATGGAGGTGTTTGTAATGAGGTGGATGGAGTTAGAGTCTGTCATACAGAGTGAAGTAAGTCAGAAAGAGAAAAACAAATACAGTATGCTAACACATATATATGGAATCTAAGGGAAAAAAAAAAAAAAAAAAAAGAGGTCATGAAGAACCTAGTGGCAAGATGGGAATAAAGACACAGACCTACTAGAGAATGGACTTGAGGATATGGGGAGGGGGAGGGGTGAGATGTGACAGGGTGAGAGAGTGTCATGGACATATATACACTACCAAATGTAAAATAGATAACTAGTGGGAAGCAGCCGCATAGCACAGGGAGATCAGCTCGGTGCTTTGTGACCACCTAGAGGGGTGGGATAGGGAGGGTGGGAGGGAGGGAGATGCAAGAGGGAAGAGATATGGCAACATATGTATATGTGTAACTGATTCACTTTGTTGTAAAGCAGAAGCTAGCACACCATTGTAAAGCAATTATACTTCAATAAAGATGTTTAAAAAAAAAAAAAAAAAAAAAAAAAAATGGATGACAGATATAAATGTAAAATGTAAACCTAAAAAACTCCTGGAAGATAACATAGGAGAAAACCTAGATGACTTTGAGTATGGCAATGGCTATTTAGATACAATACCAAAGGCGTGATCCATGAAATACATAATTGATAAACAGAACTTTGTTAAGATTTAAACCTTCTGCTTTGCAAGACAATGTCAAGAAAATGGGAAGACAAGACACAGACTGAGAGAAAATATTTGCAAAGGAAACATCTGATAATGTACTATTATCAAAATATTCAAAGAACTCTTAAAACTCAATGATAAGAAAATAAACAACCCAGTTTTAAAAAATGGACAAAAGACCTTAACAGACACTCTATCAAAAAAGATACACAGATGGCATATAAGTATATGAAAATACATTCTACGTCATATGTTATCAGGAAAATGCAAATTAAAAGAAATGCAATAACACTACATACCTAATAGAATGGCCAAAAAATTGGACATTGGCAACAGCAAATGCCAGTGAGGATGTGGAGCAACAGGAACTGGTAGGAATGCAAGATGGTACAGCCGTTTTGGAAAACAGTTTTGCAGTTTCTTACAAAACTAAACATACTCATACCATATGATCCAGCAATTGTGCTCCTTTGTATTTACCTAAAGGAGTTGAAAATGTATATCCAGACAAAAATATGCATATGGGTGTTTATTGCAGCATTATTCATAATGGTCAAAACTTGGAAGCAGCAAAGATGTCCTTCAGCTGGCATGAATAAATAAACTGTGGTACATATAGGGAATGGAATTCTATTCAGCCCTAAAAAGAAATGAGCTATAAAGCCATGAAAATACATGAAGGAACTTTAAATACATATTACTAAGTGAAAAAAGCCAATCTGCAAAGGCTACATATTTTATGATTCCAACTATATGACATTCTGAAAAAGGCAAAACTATGAACACAGTAAAAAGATCAGTGGTTGCCAGAGGTTGGGGGAGGCTGAGAGGGATAAATAGGCAGAGCACAGAGGTTCAGGCAGTAAAAATATTCTGCAAGATACCATAATGATGGATACATGATATACATTTTTCCAAACTAATAGAATGTATAACACCAAGGGTGAATCGTAATACAAATTATGGACTTTTGATGATTATGATGTGTCAATGTAGGTTCATTAATTGTAACAAATGTACCACGCTGGTGGGGTATGTTAAGAATGGAAGAGACTGCATTATGTGTGGGAGCAGCAGGTATATGAGAGATCTCTGTACCTTCTTCTCTAATTTGCTGTGAACCTTAAAGTGCTATTAAAAAAATCAAGTTAAAAAAGTAATAATGCTGCAAGAAATGTGATTTACATAAACTTTACCCAACTTTTCTGACATTTTGTTAGAGTTCTATTATCAGTTGTATTACGCTCCCTCAAAATTCCTACGTCAAAGCCCTAACTGCCAGTACCTTAGGAGTTGAAGGTATTTGGAGACAGAGCCTTTAAAGAGGTGATTCAGGTAAAGTGAGGCCCTTTGGATAAGCTCTAAACTACTCTGATTGGTGTCTTTATAAGAAGAGGAAATTTGAACACATAAAAAAGAAACACCAGGGATGCATACATACAAAGGAAAAGCCATGTGAGGACACCAGAAGGCAGATATCAGCAATCCAAGGAGAAAGACCTCAGAAGAAACCCAAACTGCTGACATCCAGCCTCCAGAACTGTGAGAAAATAAATTTCTATTGTTTAAGCCACATTAGTCTGTGGCATTTTGTTTAGGCAGCTCTATCAGGCAAGATTCTACCTTTCATCTGATATATTTGTTCTATCTATAACACAGCCCAAAGCAATTTCTTTTCTAATAATGAACACATGGAATAACTACAGCTTACTCATATACAGAACACAGGGCAAGGAGTTATACAGATCTCCTCCCTTCCTAATAATTACAATGTACAGAATTTACAAACAACATCAAAAAGATAATAAATATTATGTGACCCTTTGTAAGGAATCTCATCAGGCAATCAAGTAAGACTTGCCTGTTCAAGGATAACCAGTGGTAAATAAATTTATATTTTAAAAAATGCCTTACTTTATACTGTAGTGAACTATGATTGGTCCTTTCCCAGAACTATGAGAATCTGAAGAATTATCACACCTACTTTTGTATAAAACGTTATGATCTAAGGCAGTGAAGTAGAAGAGAAAGGGGGAAATAATTAGCCAATAAAACCTTGAAGGTAGATTTTTGAGAATATAAACTGAATTTTTATGGTATAATGGATATTGCTATTTCTTATTTTCTTACTATGTTTCTCAAATGTCACTGCTTTAATAATTTAGAACTAAACCTGGTAGTTAAGTATTATGCTGGCAAGGTAATGCAATCTCTAATTTTACAAAATCAATAATGGAGTAGACATATTTAAATGAGTGTTTGAATTTCAAGAAGTTTGCTTGAGGGAGAATCTTTTTATAGTCAAAAAGTGATAAAGTAAGTTAACATTTGTACTATAGGGACGTGAGTTTGTTATACAATATTAGATCTAGGTGCACTAGAAGATGCTACATTATTATTAACAGTATACTAGTCCTAAGGCATGTTAATTACACGATTTTATGTTACTTTGTAGATGTGATAAGGCAATTAATTTTTATTTTTAAGCTGACAACTATGCTCAAAAGTAATAATTTTATATTGTTTTTGTCGTTATATAAAGCTGAAATAAGTTTTCCAATAATAAATATTTACTTACAGTGTTATTGTTTTATGTAACTGCATTTAGTTTTAATTCTACACTAATAGGACAGAATTGTATCAACAGTCTTTTCTTATCTTCAGCTCACAATATATTCCTTCTAGAACTATACATTGCATAGTGTTTATAGTTATGTAGAAATTTTATGTTTTAGCAACATTTACTCTTTACTTGAAATATTTTTACTTGGTAGATGTTATATGAAAAAGGGCCCCATGACGAAACAAATTTGGAAATTCTGGATAAAAGCAGTTAACCAGTTTTTCTTTTTCCTTGAAGGAATTCTCAGAATCACTAATATGTTAAAATACATTGGAAATCCCCAAAGAAGATACAGACTTTTCAATATTTGCCAAAGGTCAGGCTGATAATGTTAATAACTATCCCATGAGATTTTGATCCTAACCCTATTGAATTTATTTTATCACTGTTAAACACATACACTTAAAATTGTGTTCTATTGATACTACCTAGGAAATAGCTCGAAATTCTGTCAATTCTGTTTCCATCCCCACTGCTATTATTCCGGTTCTAGCCCTACTTATCTTATTGCTGCATTATACAACAGCTCTGCAAACATCCTCCTCCCACTGAAATCAATTCTTCCCACAAATTATCCTTCTAAAGTTAGATCTCATCAAGTAGCTTTTGACACTTTCAAGGAAAAGTCTCAATATAGCAATTGGCATAACTGCAACATGGCCTCTATCATCTTTGGCAGGAGCATCTCTCCATACTCTGCCCTTAGTCAACCCCATATTTTGGTCCCTCATATTTACTAATGATTTTCTAACAATACAACGAACTTTCATGCCTTTGTGCTTTTGTTCTGAAACATCACTACCTCACTTGACCCCTCATATTTCAAGGGCTAACTGAAAGGTAATCCTGTGATGCCTTCATCTTCATTCCTCCTTTTGAATTAACTGATTTTTTAAATATCTTTTTGTAGCATTTTATATTTATCTTTATCATAAAACGTACCGCAGAGCTACATGTCTCTCTTAGTACTGTAAGAGTATGTCAGCCAGCAGATAGGATATTTTAGGGAGAAGATGTTTTTAAAAGACATCTGGTTCATTATGATTTTTTTACTAATTCTATTGCAAAAACACTTCCCTTATTTTTAAATTCTAGTTTCACCTACTGTCATATCCTAACCTTTGAGATGAGATATCTGTGTAATTGGAGTAGGGAGACCTGGGTATTGAAAGTAGGGAAATGAAGAATAAATAAAAATGGAGTTATAATCATACTAGTTTGATTATTTATTGGGTGCTTCCTATATGCTAGGCAACTTGGTAAGCACTTCATATACACTATCATATTTATGAAATATAGAAAGACAAGAAAACACTAATAAAAGGTAAAATAAGAGGGCATCCTATTTGGACCTCATAGTGCTGCAATCCAGTCCTACATTCACATAACCATATGAATTTTTGAGCTTTCGCTAGGTGTCAGGCACTATGTCAAGGGCTAGTGATAAAAAAATGAGTAATTCCAACGTTCACAGAGCACACAAACTAATGTTATGTGAAGGCTATTATATAAGCGGTCCATAAAAAAAAGTTACGAATGACCATAGAAGCTGACTGTTATTGGATGAATTGTGTCTCCTCACAAAAATATGTTGATATCCTAACCCCCAGTACTTCATAATGTGACCTTATTTGGAAATAAGGTCACTGCACATGAAATTAGCTAAATTAAGATGAGGTCATACTGGAGTAAGATGGCCTCCTAATCTACTATGACTGCTGTCCTTGTAAGAGGAGGAGAAGAAACAGAGCCCAATACATGAGGGGGAAATGCCATGTGACAACAGAGGCAGAAATTATTTTTGTGTCACTAGCTCTTGGCATAGTGCCTGACAGAATTTCAATAGCACATTTTCTTTCCTACAGTTTCTGCTATATAAGAACATTTAAAAACTGCTTCATAAGGTTTAGTCTGCAGAAGGTTAACAGCTTTTTGCTTTCCAGACTAAAAAGTCTTCGTTGTATTTACCTTGTCATTAATCAACGCAAGCACATAAGGTAAGTGTTCATGGGTACTTATTGCTTGATGGCGTTTACACAATTCTTGGAATACAATTGACATTTGTGCTATTTTTCCTTCTTATTTATAATTTACTGTAACCTTTGCTTTTCAGTTTGTTTTTTGGGGTTTTTTTAAGAAATTTCCTTATATTTACTGGCTAGTGTTAATATGCTTCATTTGTTAGTTCTTAAATCATCAAGTAACCATGTAGAAATAGGAAGCAAATTATTTAAATAGTATCATATCAGCATCCATTTTGGAATGACATTTTATAACATCTTGCCTAAAACTGTCATCTGTTCTTTCATGTCCCTCAAAACGTAAAAGGTGAAATTAGAACTTGCCATATTTAAGTAAAGGCGTAATTGAAAACATTTGATTTATTTCCATCTGATCATGGCATAATGAAAAGGCCTTCCTTGCTTCCACTGAGTGTTCCTTTGCTTAAAGGCACACTCCATATATGGTTTGGCAGCACAGATTCTGTCAGGCAATATGCTGTATACAGCAAAGAAGCAGGATATGGAGTCTTAGTATATGATGTCAAGGTTTATTCATTGGGGTGATCTCACTTAGCTTCCTAGTAACTACACTATTGGTTGTATCTAGAAGGAAAAATATAGTTCAAAGACTTCTTTGTTAATTTTTTAAAAGTACAATTTACATAAAATAAAAATCACCAATTTTAAGTGTACAATTGAATGAGCTTTGACTACTGCATATAATTGTGTGATATAGAACATCAAAGGATATAGTATGACACAGACAATTTTGAAAAATAAGACCAAAACTGGAAGACTTAAACTGTCTGAGTACACTGCTTATTATAAAGGTACAATAATTAAGACTTCATGCTATTGATTTAAGAAGAATGCATAGACTAATGCAATAGAATAAAATCTAAGAATTAGATCTATACATGTGGAATCAATCACATTTTTTACAAAGATGAAAAGAGAAATCATTTAGTGAACAATAATCTTTTCAACAAATAGGGCTGGAATAATTGTATATCATATGAAAATAAAACAAAACATAAAAAACCACCTATCTAGACTCACACGTCATGCCACATTAAAAAACTAACTCTAAGTGAGTCATAGACCTAAGTAACAGGATTAAAACTGTAAAATACCTGGAATAAAAATTTTTAAATATAATGACTTTGAGTTAAGGAAATGTTTCATAAACATAAAAGAATGAAAGAAAGATTGATAAATTGTACTTTATAAAAAAGACATGTTAAGAAAATAAATTGACTACCCACATAATGAGAAAAAATGATTGTAAAACACAGAGGTCTTATTTCTAAATATATAAAGAATACTTTTAACTCCATAATAAAAAAAACCAAATAATTAAAAACGCAATGAATTTAAATGAATCTTTCACCAAAGATTATACATGGATTGGAAATATGTAGGTGTAAAGATTTTTAACATCTTTAATCATTAGAGAAATAGCTATTAAATCTACAACGAGACACTACTATACACCACTATAATGGCTAAAATTTAACAGACTGACAATGCCAAATACTGGCAAGGATATTTAGTGGCTAAACCTTTCATATATTGCTTTTGGGAATGCAAAATGGTACAGCCACTTTGGAACATAATTTTGCAGTTTCTAATAATGGCAAATATACACTGACTTCTCATCCTCTCCACTCTCCTCCCAAGAAAATAAACCTGATGTGTGCATACATATCAGTATCAGGTTTATTCATAAAAGCCCAAAACGTGAAATAATGCAACTATCCATTGGATGGTGAATGCTGCTCAGCAATAAAAAAATATAATGTACTGATACATGCAACAAAATAGATGTAACTTCAAAGCATTATGCTAAGTGAAGAAATACAGGTGTAGCCCCTAAATAAAGTCATATAACACACCCTTTGCCTTCCTGGGAAAGCCCACACTCCACTCACCTGTATTAGACTTCGGTCTCAGTACACCGGCATCTCACATAGCGCTCAAAAGAGAACATTTCCTGATGGAGGAGCTTGGGTGAAGGGTCCAGCTACCCAATTGCAGGGTGTTGGGCAACTCAGCTGGGCCAGAAAGAGAGAGCAATGACCTGAGGCTGTTCTTCAGAGAAGAGGCGGCAGTCGTCTCCTAGGACAAATCCTAGATACCTCTCAGCTGCCAGCAGAAACAACCGCACACAGGGGGTGCAGTGGAACAGCACAGTTCGGGTTGTTGCGGCGCTGGACCTTGTCAGACATAGTACTGCGGCCCCAGGTTCTGCACCAGAAGGCCGCATCACTGTCCGGGAGTGGAAGGCTAAAGATTTGGGGCCCAAGCATGAGCAGTTCACTCCCCTGCTCTGGTCTACGGCTGACGGTCCTGCTTCCACACAGCCTTTGGGCCACAGCCTGTTCTCACCTGGCCAGGCCCCTGTGGCGAGGCTCTGCTGCACTGAGACTCTGGAGGTGGCGGGCAGTGTCCGTAAGGATTGGGGTTTGCTTTATAGGCTGTGTGAACCAGACTCCTTACAGATGAGTCTTGGACGAGGGGCCTCTGGAACCTGGGACATCTCGACGTTTCTCATCCCAGTACTCTCCTTACGCCCACGTAGAATTCCCAAGATCCCGCGAGATCGAACTTCCCTGGGAAGAACGGTTGCGGAGCACCGCGTCGCGCCTGGTTCCTCCGAAATTCTTTGAGCCCCTGACAGCTCTGGGCATCCAAGCCCATCTTCACCCTGCCCCTCCATCAGCACCCACAGTTACCACCTCCTACACACCCAAAGCCACACAGCACACCTTGTGGGCTCTAACTGAGCTCTCTTTGCCTTCCTGGAAAACCTACACACCACCCACCTGGACCAGGACTCACCCCTGCCTGTGGTCAGCGAGTGTCCCCATTGGCGCTCAAAAGAGAACATTTCCTTGTGGAGGAGCTTGGGTGAAGGGCACAGCTTCCCCCATCACATGGTGAAAAAAAAATTTTTTTTTTTTTTAGCTATCAACAAATGTCTGAAAACTGTTATTTCCTTTTCTTCTTCTTCTTCTGGTTTACTAATTGTTTAAGGCAGGAGGGTAACCCTGTTATTTTTCCAGAACCATAAGTCCAAGTCGTAAGGGCATATTTTAAGACTGAGATTTTTTTTCTATTGCTTTGTATATTTATTACTAAACTTATACTTCTATTTTGAATCATCTGTAATCAGTGCAAGTAAATCTGTTCTGTGCCTTGATTTCATGACTTCCTTTAATGTTTGCTGTACATATATTTGCTGAAAATAATTTATATTAGACAAATATATCCATATTTCATGTGTTCTATGCTGAAATTTAGTGAAAAAATATTTTACAACTACTTAGTAAAAATATTAATAAGAGAATGTAATGTTGGCATACAACACTAAATAATTTCATATCAAAATTCTTTACCCTAGTATATTTAACATAATAAAATTGACTAAATTAATTAGAAATTCTCATATTCATCAATAGTAAAATGCTGGTAACACCAGTTATCTCTAGGAGATAAATTCAATGAATCTCCTGTCATGTGAACCTGTAAACATAGTACTGGCAATTAATAGGCTTAGATTTGTCATACATATATGACTGAGCAATATGTGTTACAGGATAAGTTGATAAATATGTGATCAGATAAATTGATCATATTGACATGTCTACCTGTAAGTGTATAGTATATGATTGTAACTCTGCTAAAACCTAAGAAATTATTTTGCTGAAAAGATTTTTGACCCATAAGGCAGATTTGACAAAATCCACTGCAAAAAGGCAAATAAAAAATATTTCTTTACAAATAAAACATAGAGACCTCATAGGGTACTGATTTACTTTAACTTTGTATACAGTGCTAATAAACTTGGATATTTGGTTTTCCTGAGTTTCCAAATTAAAGCTAGCTCACTGAAATGACAGGGGAATTGAAGAATTAAAAAGTGATCTTTTAAAGCAATAAAAGAGATTAAAATTCTACATAACTTTGACCCAACAATCCCTATGTGATTTGAGATTGTTAGCATAGCATGAATCAGCATTACTCACATTACTCTCAGAGGTGTCACTTATTTTATTGCTGTTACAACAGAGTGCTACAAAATTATATATTTCTTTGGTAAAGAGTCATAAAAAAACAGTAAATATAACATGGCATTGCCATTATACCCTTCTGAAAAAAGCAACAATTGCTTTGGATAAATCCTAGACAAGTTCTTCTGGCACAAAAGAGAGTAACACTTTGTCTAAAAATTTACATATGTGCCATTATGCAGGAATTTCAGGAAAATATAAAAATACGCATACGCTTTTATATGAGCAAACTATTAGAGAAGAAATAGCTAGATTTGAATTTTCATATTAATAGGTGGTTAAACTGATATAATTCACACAGGCTCCTTAATAACAAAAGATCTCCAAAGTATTGATTTCTTTTCATCATTAAAAATTTATAAAGCAATAAACCATATCCTGGCTTGTTATCTATCATTAACTGCTTATGTATATAAAATATCTGTTTCTAAATTCAAACTGAATTTCTGAACTGGATTTATTGGATAAATCATCATTTTGCCAAGGGAGAAACTCCTCTAAATATCATACTCAATGTGTAAAATTGGTTAGTTTTCTTATTTCCCTGACATTCCTCACATTTTAAATAGCAAAGTTTTAGTGATACATATTATTTCACCATTTCTGGTGCTCTTTTCCAAATCTTTTAAAAATTCACAATAATGTAAAACTGATGAATTGAAACAATATTTTCATTTTAGGCTGATCTTGCACTTTTAGATACTCAACCTACTCTCATTGATAGCTTATAGTAGAATGGCCAAAAACTTCCTCACTATAATATTTTAAATTTATTTTTAATCTCATCATTGTTCTTGTGCTAATATATTGAACTAATATATTTATTGAGTTTATTCACACTTTTCACCTTTCACCATTCAGCAAATAGCTATTAGATATGAAGTTTATAAATTCCACATAGCAAAAGTGAAGCCTAGTTTTATAAGACAAATGAGAAATACTGAAAATTTTGTTCAAAAAATTAGTTCTTCCAGATTTCTTGGAATTCACTACCAAAAAAAAAAATGACTATAGATTACATTTGTAGCACCTTTTTCTTATACTGAAGGAAAACCGTCCAATTATTTTGTTCCTATGTAATTTCTCACAGTTCAATAAACAATAAACCCTAAACTTATTTACATAATCTTCCTTCCAAATGAAAAGGTCACAGAAATTGTACTGGTACAAAGAGGATATACTATTTGTATTTGGTTTTCTACAGCTAAGGATTCTGATATAAAACGTGACCAGAAAATTTCCGTGAGCTTTCAGGAGACTGGGATTTACGCTGTGGCTCTACATGTGAGCACTATGGCAAGAATAATTTCTAGTCTATGCATCTCATGTCTTACCAATCGATTTTCAACAATAATATATTCTTTAACCTTGTACTTTGTAAGTAACACTATCCAGCATAATAGAATTTATTTTCTATCCCAAATGGTTTCTTAGTGTTTATACAAAGAGCTCTGAAATGCACGCACTCTACTGGGAAGGTGAACCAGAATTGACTTTGGGATAAGGTAATCCTAAGTGCCAGTTCCACCTCTGTCATTCCTTGTTCACTTCCCTTATGTTCATTTACTCCATTGGCTTTATTCTCTCAATTGGCTATGTAATACTTTGCTTACCTGCCTTCTTAATTTGCCTCTCCACCCTGCCCTAAACTGCCCAGGGAGAGACATAATTGTAGCCCCCTCTCACTTCAGTCTAGATAAGAAGACTTTGATTCTGGGGAGAGGGCCTGTCTTGATGATTCACGAATGACCTGGAGGACTTCCAGGGTGTAATGCATCTGCTAAGCCTAAAACCTGGCTCTTCCTCTGAATGCTAATGCTTTAGCTCATAATATAAAATTTGAAACTTAAGGTTATTTAATAAATTAAGCATCACATTTCAAGAAACAGAAGATGATGAACCACAGGCTAGGTAACACCTGATTCCTATGGGCAATGTTTTGGAGTGGCCTACCTATCCCTCTTCCATTGGAGTTAGATCAGTTAAATCAAGAGTCCATGGAAATAAATTGGCTTGATGTGATGGAGAGAGGAACAGCCATTTCTCCATCTAGTACACATTGGACCTAAATGATGGTGGTAGCTTTAAGAGAATTAAGAGATCACAAGAGAAGAGAAAAGACTGAATGAGAAGAATAAACATAATAAGTATTGACTGTATAAGGATGGTGTGGCAAGCAGCTAAACTGAGATGTTTAGAGTCCACAGCTCAAAAAAAAAAGTGGTTGGGATAGAATTGTGGTTGCTACTTTCCTCATCTTGTTTTATTTGCAAAGACCGTTTTTTTTTTTCTTCACCAGGGAAATCAGGGGGTAAATCCTGATGATTCAGACTCTGTTAGGCTGTTCCTATTCTCTTTGACAACAATAGGTGCTGTACTAAAAGTCTAGATAGAGTGAGTGTCTGAATTAAACAGTCTTCCAAAGTGACTTTTGTTAATCATAATACTGACTTTTATGAGCAAGTTCTGTTAGACCTGCTGTTCTTCACATATCAGGGTCATACCAATGATTTATCTTTCCCTTAAAGGCCTGATTCAGAGGTGGTCTCTTCTGTGGAGACTCCCACATGCTCCTTTCCCCCTGAGGATAAATGTTGCCCTGTATTACATAGCCCATTTGTAGACCAAACAATGACCCCCAAAGATGTCTATGTCCCAGATCATCTGAGTGGGCCCAATGTAATCACAAGGGTACTTATAAGAGGCATGCAGTAGGCAAAAGTGAGTAGTAGAACATGTGACAAAGGAAACAAAAAGTTGAAGTGATACAAGGAGTAGATCATAAACCAAAAGAATGCAGGAGGCCTCTACTAACTGAAAAACGCAGCCTCAAGAAGGAATGCAGTCCTACCAACACCTTGATTATAGAATTCCAATCTCCACAACTATAAGAGAATAAATTTGTATTTATTTAAGCTATTAAGTTTGTGGTCAATGTGTTATAGCAGCAATAGGAAACAAATACACCAATATAAATATTTTATTTATACCCATATCACATATTACCGTAATTACTTATTTGCATGTCTGTGACCCCATTCAGTCTGAGCTACTACACCTAGGGATCCTACCTTATTGGCCATTTTCTGTAGACTAAACATATTTTCTAGTACAAGGTAGTCCCAAAATTATCTTTTCAGTAAATGTTTATTTGATAAGATCATCTAGTGTTAACTCGGGGCACACTGGATTATGTATAAGGTCAGATAATTCAATGGAAGATATAAACAATACAGAATATAGTAGTTCTAATTCCTGAGTGGTTAGAAAACACAGTGGGACCAATTTAATTATATTCATAGTCTTCTCCACAAACTTTCTCTATTTGCTAACCCTGTGATGTCCATATCTTGGGATGTTCCTGAGGAAGGAAAGGAGCATTAAAAGATTAATGACAGGGCTTCCCTGGTGGCGCAGTGGTTAGGAATCTGCCTGCCAATGCAGGGGACACGGGTTCGTGCCCCGGTCCAGGAAGATCCCACATGCCGCGGAGCGGCTAGGCCCGGAAGCCACAACTACTGAGCCTGCGCGTCTGGAGCCTGTGCTCCGCAACGGGAGAGGCCTCGGCAGTGAGAGGCCCGCGCACCGCGAGGGAGAGTGGGCCCTGCTCGCCACAACTGGAGAAAGCCCTTGCACAGAAACGAAGACCCTGCACAGAAACAAAGACCCAACCCAACCAAAAATAAATAAATAAATAAATAAATTTATTTTAAAAAAAAAAAAGATTAATGACAATGCCACTTTCTCACTTCGTCCCAGCTTACCCTTCCCCCTCCCCGTGTCCTCAAGTCCATTCTCTACGTGTGCGTCTTTATTCCTGTCCTGCCCCTAGGTTCTTCAGAACCATTTTTTTTTTAGATTCCATGTATATGTGTTAGCATACTGGGAAGCAGCCGCATAGCACAGGAAGATCAGCTCGGTGCTTTGTGACCACCTAGAGGGGTGGGATAGGGAGGGTAGGAGGGAGATGCAAGAGGGAGGGGATATGAGGATATATGTATACGTATAGCTGATTCACTTTGTTATACAGCAGAAATTAACACAACATTGTAAAGCAATTATACTCCAATAAAGATGTTTAAAAAAAAATTAATGAGTGCACAAGAGGAGGAAAGGAGTACACAAAAAGAAAAGTTTGTTCCTTCAAACTTCATTATTTAATGATTAGTCAACTACAGTACACTCTTGCAGCAAGAAAGGCAGAAAAGAAATTCCAGTGCAGTAACATTTTTTTTTCCTGCTAAAAATGTACTTGAAATGGTAGAGGGAATTTAACTATATTTGTTGAAATCATCATTTATTCCTTGTCTTGCTTTTCAAAAATGTATCTCCATGTAGTACTTTGGCATTCCAAGTAAGAAGTACTATTTTATTCTAAATAAAAAGAAATCTTTCTCCATCTCCATTCAATTATATATTAAATCAGAAAAAGTATGACTTCCTAGAACAATCATGTGTTCAGGTTGGTTTTGAAATAAGCAGATATGGAAGATAAACCTGAGATTTTAATTTTAGAAAGCTTTAAAAAGCTTCTATAAGACAAAGAGAGACAAAGAGACAGAGATAGTCCAAATTGTGAAAGTTTTCCCTAGTGGCCATAAATATCACAGGATAATTTAGTCATATAGACTGTGCACTAAAATACAGAATCAAAGTATTTAGACACAAGCATATAATACTTATTTTATTCATATGATACTTATTCATATTATAGAGAAAGAATATACAATTATTATTCTAATATAGCCACTCCTACCCAGTAACAACAAATGAGGTAACCCTTTCAAATTTCTATTGAAGTATGCCTTCTTAGTCATTCCCATCATTAAGAGAGTAAATAGAAAGTGGATTTGAATATTAAAAGAATTACAAAGTATGAAAAAATAAATATTAAGTATTATTTCACTTCTAAATTAAGTTCCTTATGTGTACTTTTTCTAATTTTCAGAGTTGTTGTTTGCTGTTAAAAATGTGACCTTTGGAAAGGAAACATCTAATTCATTTCTACCACTTAATAACAAGGTTACCTCAGATAACTTACTATCTGGGTAACCTCAGATTCCTCAATTTGTAGAACTGTAAAGGAAATATCCTGTCATAAACCTTAGGGAGTGTTATAAACACAATATGCCACATGACCAGTCAATTTTAACATTTCTATTAATTGAAGAAAAATAATATATTTCAAAATTGGCCATTTTTATAATACCAAACTTATAAATCAAGGAACAATTTGAATACTCGAAAGATTTAAATTAATATATTCTGTTAGTTATATGAAAATCTTTTTAATAATTATCTAAAGTTAAAAGGATGAAAATTGACTTAAACATCCAAGGAACTAAAATGTCTGCCTTAGCAAATATCTGCCATGGAGTTCCCATGTAGCACGTATATAAATCCTTTTATCTCTCTGTAAAATACTTCAAAACCCCATCTACTTTCTTGTTGCATTTTAAAAGCCTATAAATGTTACTTCTATTTTTTTAAAAATAAGAGTTTGGAGATTTTTTCTCCCACTACATCAAAATATATTTTTTTCAATAATGAAGACAAGGACTTCATTGACATTACTGGAAAAAATGAATATGATCTTCAATGATTCCCTAAAGACATTATTTCTGGACCCTTAAAAAGCAAATATCATAGGTAGGAAGACAATGTGTGTTCATATCATAAAGTCTTCCTGGATTCCTATTAGAAAAATCAATAATTTTAGAAGGTGGCCTGCTGTAAAATGGACTATTATTATATTTGTCTTAGAAAAGAGTGGTAATAACACAATAGTTAAAGCAAAGCATGAAGCATTTGATCTGACTCCTTTACTTGAATGCCTATGAAGCACACTCACATTCCTTTTCTTTGAGTTGTGACTTTGTTCAAGAACTTTTTTTTAGGATTAATTTTTAAAATACATCTACTGTGTTAAGTAACAAGACTTTTGGACAAAGACTATTTAGAATTTAGACCTGGAGCATCTGAGAAGAAAGATATAATTTACTAAATGAGTTACCTAACCCTGTCAGTTAACATACCCAAATTTGAGCTCTGCTTTAGGGATCTCATAGATAATACCCTTATTTCCAAAGGTGAAATCTTGGATACCATGTTAGCTACAAATTAAATTTGCCCCCCAATTGTTTCTTATTTAGCCAAATGTCATGGAGGAATAAATGTCTTACTGGCATTCTGTGTAGTTCGAGGATACTCGAAGTAGGGAGGAGAATATAGTGATGGGTAAATTCCACGACATACACTTGAGTACATAGACCTAGTTATCCCTAACTGTGTATGAAGTCATAGGTCAAAGCCATGAATTAGTGAACCATTTCAACCATCAGTATCTCACATGGGATTCTCTCTGGCCTCCTACATATACACTATTAATTAGAAATATATCTTTGTCTTCTAAAGCTAAAAAATTTCACATATAAATATGTGATTCTTTTTTTACTATAAGATATATAAAAGATAGCAAAAGTACAAAGGGAAGTTACAGTTCAATGGATATAGATTTTCAGTTTTGTAAGCTGAAAATATTCTAGATGTGCTGTACATCAGTGTGCATATAGTTAACACCAATGTACTATACACTTAAAATGGTTAATATAGTTAATTTTAGGTTATGTGTTTTTGACCATAATAAGAAAGGTAATAAAAGTACAGAGAATATTATAACAAACACCAGTGTAGTGATTACCTGGATTTAACAAATGTTAAAAATGTCCCATAGGTATTTCTGTTGTCCTAAAGAAAGAAACTGATTGAATTGCTGAACTCCCCTTGTTATCCAATGGCATGCACCTTCTATCTTCTTCAAAAGGTAAATATCATCCTAAAGCAGGCGTTAATCTTTTTCATCTATGTTCTTATAATTTTATTCTAATAGTACATAACCCTAAGTACTAAATGAGATACACATTATACACAAATTTTTTAAAAAAATATTGAATAACATAACACTTTTCAAGAAAGAAGAGAATAAAAACAGATGAAATCTCTAATTATAAATTATAAGGAAATGCTGCCTTAATTTTCTAGGTTTTTTAAGCTGTCTTTTGTTTCTATTTCCTGGATAATTGCCATGTTACTTAAAAAAAAAATGTCTTGGCCAGTGTGATAGCTTTCTAGAGCTGCCATAACAAAATATCACAAACTGGGTGGTTTAATCAAGATAAGTTTATTGTGTCACGGTTCTGGATATTAGAAATCCAAGTTTAATATGTTGGCATTGTTGGTTCCTTCTGAGGGATGTGAGGGAGAAGCTGCTCTGTGCCTCTCTCCTAGCCCCTACTGGTTGGTTTATCAGCACTCTTTGGAGTTCCTTGGTTTATAGATGCACCCCCTCAATCTCTGCCTTCATCTTCACATGGAGTTCTCTATGTGTCTCTTCAGATCATTTTCCATTTTTGCATGTTTATCTCTGTGTCCAAACATCCTTTTTTTTATAAAGGCACCAGTCATATTGGATTAGGATTCACTCTATGATTTCATTTTCACTTGATTATCTCTATAAAGACTCTTTCCAAGTAAGGTCATATTCTGAGGTCCTGAGGGTTAGGGGTTCAAGCTATGCAATCCATAATCCAATTGACTTACTGCATAATTACATAAGAAAAATCAGCCCCTGGCTGACAATGAATGGGTTTAGATATCAAATGCTAAGTCATATGCTGTTAAAGAGAATCATCTTTAGATGTCAGCAAAGTTTTACACATGAGTGTTTACAAGTTTGGAAAGGGTAATTTCTAACTTTTCACCCATCCACCCGCCTAGAAAATCTTTCAGAGCATTTACTTTACAAGTAAAAATACATGATAGAATAAACTATTTTAAGATTTTTTTTTAATTCCCTCAAGGAGCAGAGACTGGATATGTGATAGTGGTGGTGAAGATGGGGAGAGCATGGAGCAGAGGGCCATTTCTACCTATATCTCAGCATCTTCAGGAAACTTACAAGTGTCAGGGGTTACACTGTGGCCATAAAACCATATGGTTAAATGATAGCCACACATTTTATATCCACTGGTCAATAAAGAACTTCTAGTTAAGGAACTCAGCCCTAAGTTTGATTCAATGAAGCCTTAAAGTAATAATTATGCAAGAAATTAACATCAAAAATTTTAAACTATGAAAATTGAATAGGCTTTTAAAATGTCACTTATTAAAATTAAGGCATTAAACTTTTTATGTTAAAGTCACATTTTCTTTATTTCTTCCTGTGTCAAATGCTTAAGTCCATATAGGAATGCAATTTTCATACATGCTTTCATGTAATGAAAGGGGAAAATTTTTCCAACTGTGGAATGCCATCACTAAGTTGCTAAAAAATCATTGTGCCTGGATGAATTCTGGTACAAATGGATGATTTTGAGTTCATGTAGGTAATTTTATGTAATTTATTTCATAAAAGGTTTAGTTGAAGGTTTTTAAATATGTAGCCTTTCATATGTCATGTTTTAGAGGCATGGTCAGGTACTTTGACAATGAACCAAGTTACAAAAGCCCTACACAGATATTGTCACAGAGGTGTGGAAAGTAGCACAAACTTCAAATAACTAAATTGAAATTATTTTTATCATAATTTATAATAATTGCCAGTAGCAATTCACTCATATAGCAATTAAATTATAGAATATTTAATTTAACTAAAATTAATATTTCTCAAGCTTAGAGATAGTGTATCTCATATTTTGCATATCACAAGGGACAAAGATATTCACAAGATGACACTACTACTTCATGGATGAGCTTGGAACTCGAATCGTGATTATTCTAAGACACAATTTCTTTATTTGTATAATGAAACAATTGAACTGAAGGACATACAAACTCCCTCCCAATGCTTTTGTTTGGGGGAAAACTAACTCTCAGGTTACATTTATGCAGCTTCATTCACTTACCCAACCACCGAACTATCCTTCCATCCATCTTCTGGTTCATTCTGTCAAACATTTAAGTGATTACTGTGCGTCAGGCACTGTGCTAGGATAAAATTCTGAACAATACAGATTTCCTTCCACTATGGAAGGTACTTTCATAAGAACACATACTGCCAATTCTACTTGTGATTTTTATTTTACTCCTGCTTCAACAGTGTTAGACCGCCTATTCCATCAACAATCTATTCCATCTGCAAATAGAAAATCATCACTTTTAATTTACATCGGAGTTTAGGCACTGCCTGCTCCTAACACCCGTTCTGCTCAAGAAAGAAGTTTGTAATAAGTTACTGGATCAAAGAAATTTTGCTTCACCAACAACTTTAATCCCTTATTGTTGCTATTTTAACATCACTCCACTGATTGCCTGGATTCCTCAATCTCAGCTTGTGTGTGATCAGAGAAAACTCTTCACTTTTTTCAGCCATACTTGATTATCTTATATACTTTGAACAACACAGGTTTGAACTGCATGGGTCCACTTATACACAGGTTTTTTGTCAATAGTAAATCCTACAGCACTACACAATTCACGGTTGGTTAAATCCACAGATGCGGAACCACAGATATGGAGGAACTGCATATGTGGAGGGCTGGCTATAAGTTATATATGTATTTTCAACTGCAGGGATCACTGGCATCCCTAACCTTTGTGCTGTTCAAGGGTCCACTGTACTCCTCTTTGCCTGTTGCTCTTTTATTCTACACTGGATCCCTGATTTTGGAACTCTAAAAGCTTGGGCCCCTATTTCCAGGTACTACTGTTGGAGGAGGTAATCAAGAGGAAGAGACCAATGGTTTGCACCACGAGATGGACCCAGGAAATTGGAGGCTTCTCACCCCCTCCCCTGTCCTTGGAATATGTGCTCCACTTGCCTTCCCCACTCCCAGAAGCTGCCCCAAGGATAAGGCCTTGAGGTAGTAATGTGGTAATAAGACCGTCTGGACTGTGTTCATGTTGGAACCCAGTTAAGGCCTCTTTATGAATGTTTAAGATGCTGGAGGCAAGTACTAGTTTTGTGGCCACTCAAGGTAAGCCTCGTAAGTAAGTTCCCTTGCTTATTAAACCTGCCACTTACCAATCTGAAATGGTCTCTCTCTTTCTTCCTCTCTCCCTGCCCTCCGTGTAAGGGGGTCAGTTTCAGGTTACACCCTGGAAGCTCCATAGGATGTAAACCAACAACTACCTGACTCTGTGATGCTGTAATCAGTCCTATTGTTTCTGCTCTATTCAAGCATACTCAAAACAATCATGAGCCCTAATATAATACTTAGTTAATTTTCTTCTTGTTAGTCCATCCAATCAGATAACCTGTGCAATGTAATACCAAAGGTATGATTATTAATGATCAAACTTTTAATCCTGATTCTTTATTGAAGTGAATAAAAGATGCCAAAGTGAAAATACTCTGCAAAATTATTTAGATAACCCACTCACAGACTGTTAGGAATGAGGTCACTTCTGACTTCGTGTGTCCAGTTATTATTTATATTAATTAGGTTGGATGCTGTTCAATTCACCATTCCATTTCATGGGAGGATGAATATGGACCAAACAGCCAAAGTGTTTCAGAACAAAGACATTACAAGGTTTTTAAGCTAGCTTGTCATCAGCATTTTTATATTTATAGCTTGGTTGTTAAGAGCCAGAAAAGCCCGTTTTTAAATTTTTTTTCCTCTATTGATTATTATCAGACTGATTTTGGCAAGTTACTAAAATTTTCTGAGGGTCATTTTCTTCATCTGTAAAATAAGAGTAGTAGATTGAGTTTATAAAGTTATTTTTATGAATATATGGGAAAACATATGTAAATCCTTCATCCTAGTGCTCAAGAAGTTGTAGGTTATGTTAATATTGCCAATGTTACCATCATCCTTATTGTCAGTAGGCAGACACTCTATGAGTTTACAACTTTGAAGATTAATTTTTCTTTAGTTCTTCATAGTTTAGAGCGGGGGTCAGCAAACTTTAGCACACAGGCAGAATCCAGCCCTCTATCTGTTTTATAAATAGAGTTTTATTGGCCATACTCATTTCTTTCCATATTTTCTGGCTGCATTGGCAAAGTTGTGTAGTTGTGACAGAGAACTTATAGTCTTTGGAGCCGAAAATGTTTAATTTCTGGTGCATTCAAAAAAGTGTGAAAAATCCCCATTTAAAGGAAAAAGGAGTTCTCAGTATAAGCTTTTGTGTCACCAAATTCCCTACTAGCACTGGTAACCAGGAATGGTGAAAAACCCACAGTCTGCTTCTGAGGGGAGTAACCAGAGGAAACACCTCTTTGAAAAATCATATTGACAGATCAGAAGTGAGCTATACTGATGATCCTTACCTTATTAAAAAAACAACCAGGATTACTTCTCAAATGGATTGTCAAATTGTCTCTTTTTCAAAAGAAAGAAAAATAAAAATGAAAAAATTATGTATATGACAAGGACTTTGACAGAGGTACATTTACTGGATAACATGAACTAACATGGAAGTGACAAGTATATATTTGTTAAAGAGAAAGTGGTTTTGGCTTAATTCAAGAGGTAAAAAAAAATATTCTTTAGAATTGCAACTAAAACAATTAAAAGTCTTGAAAGAAAACTATTATGTTTTATGTTAAGGCAGAGGAGCAGAGTTTTATGTTTAAAGTTATTTAAAGTCATTCCCCCTCTCCAAGTCTGCTATTTCTCACCTGTTATAGGAACAGGTTATGCTAAATGAATTCTATACCTCCCTTGAATTGGGTCTTTATATGTACTTACTTTCATTTCTCTTGGGTAAATATTCAGGAATGGAATGTTTACATTTTTAAGGTGCAGCCAAACTCTTTTCCAAAATGGTTATGTTACATATTCCCATCAGCACTGCATGAGTCTTCCAGTTCATCTACTTGCTCATAAAAACTGGGTATGATAAGTCTTTTAATATTAGTGATTCTAATAGACATGTAGACGTATTTCACTGTGGTTTTAATTCACATTTCCTTAGTAAGAGATATGTTGAGCAGATTTTCATACGCTGAGTTGCCATTCGTATATGCTCAGTTAAATATCTGTTAATTATTTTGCTTATTTTTAATTTATTGTTTAGTTTTGATAATATGTTATGGATGTAAGTTCTATATTAGGTATATGATTTCCAAACATTTTTTCTAGGCTTGTATGGTCTGTGGCTTACAGTTTCATTGCTTAACAACATCTTTTAAAAAGAAGTTTATAATTTTGATGAAGTACAATTTATCAATTTGTTCTTTTATGGATCATGCTTTTATTATTGGTTCTAAGAAATGTTTGCATTACTCAAGGTCAGAAAGGCTTCTTTTAAAAATATTTTGCTTTATGTTTCACATTCATGTCTGTAATCCAGTTTGAGTTACTTTTTGTATAAAATGTGACAGATGCATTACTGTTAATTTCTTATTTGTTTATGAATTTTTCCATGACTATTTTCCATACCCAATTTTTCCAGCACCATTTATTGAGAGACTAATTCTTTCTAATCTGAGTTGCCTTTGTCTAATATCAGTTGTCCATATACATGTGACTCTATTTTTGAACTCCCTATTCTGTTTCATCGATCTATCTTTACGTTATTTTCAGTGTCTTGATTATTGTGATTTTACAAAAAAATCTTAAAGTCAGGTGTTATTAGTCTCTGATTTTGCTCTTCTTTATCTAAAATGTTTTGCTCGTCTAGGTCTTTTGAATTTCCACTGGAATTATGAAATCAGTTTGTAGATTTCTACCATAGAAATCACAATGGTCTTTTTGATGAAATTGAATATATTCAACTTTTGGAAAACAGATATCTTCACAATACTTGGTCTTTCAGTCTATGAACATGGTCTTAATTTAAGTCTCAGAATAATTTGTACTCTAGTTGTTTATTTCTTTTACATCTTTTTTTACTTTATTCCTAAATAGTTCATATTGTTGATGCAACTGTCCGTGGAGTCTTTTGTAAATTTTAATTTTCAATTAGTTTTTACTAGTATATAGGTAGGTATACAATTGATATGAGTATAAGGATCTTATATCTCACAACTGTACTAAACTCATCAGTTCCAGTAAAGTTCTTTAGGTTCCACTGGAACTGCTATATAGATGATCATTTCATTTGTGAATAAAGTCAGTTTTACTTCTCTCATTTCAACATGGATTCCTTTTATTTCTCATTATTTCCTTACTGCATTGGCTAGAACATCCAGGGCAATATTGAATAGAAGTGGCAGGAGCAGATATCTTTGTCTTCTTTCTTATCTTTGAGGGAAAGCTTTCAGCCTTTTACCATTAAATATGTCAGTTATAGGTTTATTTTCTAGATGTCCATTGTCAATTTGAAGAAGTTCCATTCTATTTCAATATGGCTGATAATTTTTTTTATCAATAACAGACTTTGGGTTTTATCCATTTTTTGGAGTTAAGTGATTTTTTTTCACTTTGTTGATATGGTGAATAACATTATTTACATTTAGTTGCTTAACCAACCTTGCATTCATTGGTTATAATGAATTATTCCTTTCCTATATTGTTGGATATGATTAACATTTTGTTTTGACCTTTTGATGTTAAAGTGGTATATTAGTATATGGATCTCTCACTTGTCTTTGTCTGATTTTGGTATCAGGGTAATGCTAGCCTCATAAAATTAGTTGGGAAGTGTTCTCTTTTTCAGCTTTCCAGAAGTTTTTGTAGAATTGGTATTAATTCTTTAAATGTTTTATAATTTACTAATAAGGCCATCTGTGCCAAGAGTTTGTTTGTGGAAAGTTGTCTTTACTACAAATTCAATATCATTAATAGATACAGGGCTATTCAGTCTATTTCTTTCAAGTGAGCATGGTAGTTTGTGTCTTTTAAGGAGTTTGTCAATTCCTTAAGTTCTAAAATGTATTGGGAATAAAGTTTTTTTTATAACATCCCCTTATTTTCCTTTTAAAATCAGTATATTTTCTAGTGGTAGGACCTTGCTCAATCCTGATATTGGTTAAGTGTCTTCTCTGTTTTCCTGATCAAACTGGGTAGATAGTGGGTGAGAGAACAACGAAAATCTTATCATGATCTGAATTATAATCATTAGAGGGAGATACATATTATCTATCTTTTCAAATAATCAGTCTTTGGTTTCATTGGTTTTGTCTACCATTTTCCTGTCTTATATCTGATTTCTAATTTGATCTTCATTATTTTCTTTCTTCAACTTATGTTGGCTTTAATATGCTCATCTTTTTCTAGTGTCTTAGATCTAAGATCTTTGATCTGAGACCCTTCTTTTCTAGTACTGACATTTAGCACTAAAATTTCCTCCAAAATATCACCTTAGCAGCAACACACATTTTGATAGGCATGTTTTCACATTAAGTTCAAATATATTTTCTAATTTATTCTTTTATTTTTTCAGTGAATAATGAGTTATTCAGAGTTACATTATTGAATTTCCAAACTTGGGGGCTCTTCCAGAAGTCTTTCTTTTATTGGTTTCTAATTTGGTCACAGTATATAATAGAAGAATACTTTCTATGGGTTTGAATCTTTTTTATTTTATAGAAGCTTGTTTTAGAACACAGTATATGGTCTATCTTGATAGATGTTCAGTGTGTACTTGTAATACAGTTATAATAAGGGTTTTGATGTTATTGTCTGATAATTTTATCATGTTTGTTAGTTTTGATTGACTAATTTTCTCCTTTTATGGGTATACTTTCTTCTTTCCTTGAAGACTAGTGATTTTTAATAGGATGCCAGTCTGAGCATTTTACCTTATTGGTGCTAAATAATTTTGAATTCCTGTGGTCACAATATTTTTCTTGAACCTTGTCACACCAGTTTTCCTTTAGAGTCTTGCTCCTAAGATTTTTTTAGACAAGGCTGGAGTTGTTCTCTGTCTAGGGCTAATCACTCCCCACTGCTAAGGTTAGAGCCTTCTTTATACTCTATCCAGCGCCTTGTGAATCATGAGGTTTTCCAGACTATCTGCTGGGAACAGGTACTATTCCAAGTCCTGCATCTCTGGGGATTTTTACCTCTATTCCTTTTTGGTGATTATTTCTACAACCTTGGATAGTTTAATTTAATGAACATGTTCATCAATGCTTAGCTAAACATGTGATAGGGTCTCTGAAGATCTCTGAAATTCTATCTTTATACAGCTTTCTCCTCTCAGATAACTTTGCCGTGCAAACTCCAGTTGCCTTGTTATCCCCAGGCTCTTGGCTCTTATATCTCAACTCAAGGATTCCATTTGGATTTGCCTGGATTCCTGCTCCTTGTGCCTTGGCCTGGAAAGTCTCTCAAGGCAGTCAGCTGGGTAAACAGAGCGCTTACTTCATTTGTTTCTGATTCAACTGGGTAATGATAAAACTCACCTCATTTGTTTCTCATGTCTCAGCAAACACTGTCTTTTGTTACCTGATAGACATCCTGAGAAACATCAGTTCATGTACCTTGTGCATTTTTTTTCAGTTTTTTTCAGGCAGCCCAGTAAATTCAGTCCCTAATATTCCATCTTGCCCAGAAGTGGAAGTTGTGCATTTTATCTGTCAATGCTTTGTTGCCAGGATAAACTTTTCTAAATGATTCTACTGAAATATGAAAACATTGAGAGAAACTTGTTAAGTTTTGGATCAGCAGCTTCCCTTACCCCATTGTATTACTAAGAGATAGGAAGAGGTAATTAATCTAATGAGTTAACTTTTTTTCTATTTCCCAGCGCTCAACTGTAATTAATCTTGCAATCGGTATATAAGAAATCATGTATTTTACAAGTACTTGGTGGAATTACACAGATTCATTCTTAACAGTATGCCAAATTAAAAAATCTTTTTTATGTGTTTCCTACCTGAGAGTATTTTTATATAGACTGCAAGCTTTGTAAAAAGCAATTATTGTATGTTAATTGTATTCAAATAAAGTATGATTATCGATTTTAATTTGGATAATATATATTAAAATAATATTTGGATAATGCTTTTTAATTGCTTATTGACCTTTTGTTTATGTACATTATTGCTAGAACAATTACTAGTATGCAAATGTGAGGAAATATATCTTAATATAACAAAATGAATTCAGACATTAGAGTTACTAACAATACTTTGAAAATTTTAAAAATCACATCTAAATAAATGAACTTTATCATTTTTAAAGTTGTTCATTGAATAGTTTTACTATTGCATCTTCCTGAAGACTATGAATACTATTTTGAGAAAGTCAGTGCAGTTTTTGGTAACATGGAATAACAAACCAAAGGAAAAGTGAAACATCTTTATTGATTTTTTTGTTGATATTATTGTTGCTGTTTTTCTTATCTATGTTATCTGCCGGAAGACACAGCCAAGTAGTTGTCTCAACTAAAAAGTGAAAAATGCAAATGCATTCAGCTTCAGGAAGAAAATTGAGTTTCCACTGGACTTTTGACCTCTCATTTTTCCTTTATACAAAAGGTGATTAGGTCATCTCTTAGAGCTAAAAAGAATCATGTGGACTATGAATGAGTCGTAGTAGAGTGGAAAAAAATCACATAAACAAAATCCTATACTGACAGTAGAGATAAAATTTTAAAAAAATAAACAAAAAACCAACATTAAAGTCCTTGGATTTCAGTATAGACTTCTATTTCCTTGGCTAATAAGTAAGTATTAAAACATGGGTTTTACAGATGGGACATAACAAACTTACAAGCTTTTGCACAGCAAAGGAAACTATAAACCAAATGAAAAGAAAACTGAGGGACTTGGAGAAAATATTCACAAATGATGCGACTGACAAGGGCTTGATTTCCAAAATATACAAACAGCTCATACAACTCAATATCCAAAAAAACTCAAACAACCCAATCAAAAAATGGGCAGAAGACCTAAATAGACTTTTCTCCAAAGATGACATCCAGATGGTCATGAAAAGATGCTAAATATCTCTAATTATTAGAGAAATGCAAATCAAAACTACAATGACATATCACCTCACACCAGTCAGAATGACCATAATCAAAAAGTCTACAAATAATAAATTCTGGAGAGGGTGTAGAGAAAAGGAAACCTTCCTATGCTGTTGGTGGGAATGTAAATTGGTGCCGCCAATTAATAATAATGGAGAACATTATGGAGGTTCCTTAAAAAAATAAAAATAGAGTTACCATATGATCCAGCAATTCTGCTCCTGGGCATATATCCAGAAAAGACAAAAACTCTAATTAGAAAAGATATATGCACCCCAAGGTTTGCAGCAGCACTATTTACAACAGCCAAGACATGGAAGCAACCTGTGTCCATGGACAGATTTTAAATAGATAAAGAAGAAGTGGTATATATATATATATATATATATATATATATAATGGAATATTACTCAGCCATTAAAAAGAATGAAATAATGCCATTCACAGCAACATGGATGGACCTAGAGATTATCATACTAAGTGAAGTAAGTCAGATGAAGAAAGACAAATATATGATATCACTTATTTGTAGAATCTAAAAAAATGATACAAATGAAGTTATTTACAAAATAGAAATAGATTCACAGACATAGAAAACAATCTATGGTTACCAAAAAGGAAGGCAGGGGAGGGATAAATTAGAAGTTTGGGATTAACAGATACACACTACTATGTATAAAATAGCTAAACAACAAGGACCTACTATCTAGCACAGGGGACTATATTCAATATCTTGTAATAACCTATAATGGAAAAGAATCTGAAAAGTATATATATATATATAAAATTATATGTATATTATATGTATACATATATATATATAACTGAATCACTTTGCTGTACACCTGAAACTAAAAGAACATTGTAAATCAACTATACTTCAACAAAATTTTTTTAAAAACATGGGTTTTAGTTCATAACCGAATAGTATTTACCTACTAAACACTTCACAATGTGAATTTAAATAATCTAAAACTCTTTCGCTCTTTTATAAAGATAATGGGACTCTATTAAAAAAACTTTGACATTGAAAATTTAAACAGAAATAAAATTTTGTGAATGTATTATCAGATTCTCAGGTTTAGACCTTAACTGTAGTTGAACCTAATTGTTCTTTTTCACTTGTAGATCATGTTTGTGCTTTGATATTTATGCTATAATTAATTCAAAAACATATAAGACTGTCTAAAAAGTATTTCCTGTAAAGGAAATAATTTTGTGTCTCAAGAATATCATTTAATAAATTCATTCAAAAATTATTTTCTGTAGTTTTATATAATTTCACATATTACATTTTTAAATACTATTTTCTAAGAATAATTTAACATGTATGTCATCTAAAATGTTTATTTAAAGGTATCTCAAAACTGTACATATATAAATATTTGCATCTCTCTTCATATATATTTTCTCTTTATCTTTAATAAAAATAACTACCATTGACTAAGTGCCTAGTATTTTTCAGAATATTTTATCCTTATCTCAATCTTCACAACTGAACATTTTACAGAAGAAAAAACAGATGGAATAAGAATCTGCCTCCATTATATTTGTATGAATCATATCTAAATTCATTTCTGTCCAACCCTAAAGTTTTTCTGGCCAAATCAAAGATCCATAGTAAGAAAATACTGAATGCCCACTATTATTTTGTCCCATTTAACTTGGCCCAATGTTATTTGCCTATAATCCAGTTTCTTCATGGCTGTCCTTATTGCCCTAACATCTATTAAAATCACAGAGTTGGTATTCACTTACTCCTTTAAAAATTTGGAAATGTAAATTTTTTTAAAGTTATATAATAGCAGTTATCACCTTTGTTTTGTTACTTCTAGGGAAGATGTTGTAGACAAGGATATTCACTTTAAATATTTATATAGTCATCTAAAACTTCAAAATGTTCAATAGTATAAAGCCAGTTTCAAAGAAAATACAATTTCAAAAATGTATTCTGTATTTGAAAATAAAACTTTTGCTATTGATTATCTTAGGCTTAACATTTCTCCAGTAACTGTGGGCTAATTATACATGTAATGGGATGTCAATTATACATTGCTGAGTCTTAACCTGTGAAGGGTCTGACATGCTATGTTACTTACAAGTTAACAAACCGGCTTGCTACTATTGTCAGACTCAGCAATCAGTTAAATTCAAGACACTTGTAAAGTTTGCTAGAGCAGCACCAGAGCATTTTCCTTCTCGAGAAAAGCTATACACATAGTTCTGAAGAAAAAAGATTATTAATACAACTCTCCTGCACCTCTTGTGGTCTAAGCTGTTCTTTTCCCAGGTTTAGGGGTTTTTGCTCTTCCTCCAGTGTCATAAAATCAGTATGTCTCATTTCAGTAGCTATAATTTCACTTTTCCCCCCAACCTTCCCCTACTTGCAAACAGACCTTTGTCCAGAAGGGTTGGATGCAAGTGGAACAAGATATTTTCATAAAAGTTAACCAGATTTAGTTCTGTTGGGCTACACCCCATAGGCCTGCAAGCCCTTTAATTGCCCAGTCTCAAGACCCAAGAAAGAGCCCAGAGACATCCACGATTTATTGGATAGGGAATCTTACAAATCAGAAGCAAAAGGTCCTGGATTGACATCCCATCGTGTATGTCAAATAGCTGGCAGGACAAGGCAGCAATCTTTGCAACTCCAGGGAGGAGGCTACCATTTATAGGGGGAATTGACATCAGGTTGGCTCATCAGTTATCAGGGAAATGAGTGTCAGGCCAGGAGACAAGCACGTAGGCAGTTACTGATTAAGACCTATAATTTACAGGATTGGATAGTAAAGCAGGGACTGATCGAGCAGGGGTTATACAGAGAGCAAGAGAACAGCTATCCTGAATGGTCTAACGATACAGTTCCAAATCCCCTAGGCAGTCTTTCAACCAGGCTGCCAGCCATAGGGTATGCCAACCACACTGTCCTAGTTGCTGTTAGTATAAAGAATGACATACTATGCCCAGAAATGATCACAGCAAAATCTTCAAATATGTCTCTGTAATCTCCCAGCCTTTCCTCATGATTATCACCCAGGAAGCAGACAAGTGAAGGTTATCTCATTCTAGGGACAGCTGCATTTAATAATCAAACTGCCTTATTATGGTGTGTGGACCAGGAAAAGCTGAGAGAAGTAGAGTTAAACTATCAGCTCATTGTTGAGTAGTGTCTGCCATAAGAAGCAGAGGCTGTCAAACTGCAGCCAGTCTGAAAAGCCAAAGATATACCATAAGTTTATTTCTAAGAAACATGTCAGTATACCTCGAGCTAACACATCAATAACTGAAAAAATTCTAACGTAGTGAGAAATCACAGATGTAGTCAATCTGTTAGGAGTTGACATGGGCCATGCTACTGGCATGCAGTGGTGGCCTCCACATGAGAAACAACATCCTTTCCTCTGAGCCAGTGTATTATGGTGAACAGGTTCCCTTGTCCAGTGTGATGATGATTCATGCAATGAGAGTGGCAATCTGGGTGTTGCTGTCATGAACAGTAAGCAAGATTCCAATGAGCTTCATCAGAGAATCAGTTTTTTAAATATATATGGAGCATTATTTTCCAATACACATGTAATTATATTATATTTGCTCTTTATAACTCAGGGAAACATAAATCTAGTTGGAATGCTTGAAAATGCTGCCTATAAACAGACCACCTTGTTAAACTCTAGCTGAGCATCAGCACAAACAAGATAATAGAACATTTTCACCTTTTCCTTACTTCATTAAATTGTAAAGAAAAAAGTCACATTTCTCCCAGATAGGAGTAAGGTCACATAATAACATTTATAAGCTATAGACTAAATAAAAGAACTAATTCCTAAATTCAAAAAACTTACAAAAAAATCCATAATTTCTGGAGCTGAGGAAAATATAAGAAATGTGTTTTGGGGTACATTCCACCTGACGTATGCCCTGTTCTATTATTTCTTTAGTACTTCTTTTAGGTTCTGAGTAACCCCATGTTACCACCAATAACCTAGTAGAAAACTTAGAGTTGCCAGACCTTATTAAGACAGAATTTTTATTATTTTCCTCATTTCCTGCCCCAATCATCATTCTATATCACTATTCAATATTTTTTATGTACCGCTCCACCAACATCATTTAACGTAATAATACAGTAAGATAAATCACTTCTGTATTTTTGAAAGCTAGTCAATCCATTAGTTGAACAGCTTGAGAAGTTAAGAGGGAAAGGTAAAACAAACAACAACAAAAATGGGACTAGGAGCTCTTCTCTTGGCCCTGCCAATTATTCACTGAATAATCTTGAATAGCGATTAAGTCATTCTTAACCTCAATTTCTCTATCTAAAAATGGGGATAATAATTATTTCTTTGTAAAATTCTTACAATTATTTTTTATAAATATGAAATATAACAATGTGACATATGTGTAAACAGTGAAATGTCAAGTAAATAGGTATCTCTTGACTTCGGGAGTAGTAATTTTTATTTGAAAAGGAAAAAGATACGCAAGAAGTTCCCACCCTTAGCCTTCTAAGGATGTTTTCCAAAAATGCAATACATCATCAGCTTTCAAAATAAATCACCATTGTTGCTGTATCAACTCTGATATTTGCAGAAGTCCTCTCCTTTAGTCTAGCCTGGGACTGTATGGCATATTTGAGCACCACTACTTCCTGACTCCCAGGGCTCATATAAGACTGTAACAGTTGTGGGATCTGCTCTGCCATCTCTGTTTCTTTAATTTGCCCCCCACGATGCCAATAGTGGCCACCAGTGCCTTATTTGTCCTGTAGTATTACCAGCTTTAAGTGGGTGGTTAAGGATTTAAGAATTACTGTTTCTCACCCTAGATTTTATTTTATCCAACAGCCGTTACTATTAAGGTATCAAGTACTACACTAAGCAATATGAAGCCATAATCTTGTTTACTCCTTATTGCTTTAATCAGATAGTGATTTCTACAATTCATATTTTACGAATGATAAAACTGAAGCACAGTTATATTCAGTTATTTACATCAGGTCACAAGGCTAATAATGCTGGAGCAGGTTTTGAATCCAAACATCATACTCCAAGTTTAAGATCTTAAAATTGACATATTGTTTCACGTTTTCCAAGATATTAGTAATTTTGTTCCCAAATTATGAGTCTAAGGTTGTCAGGAATAAGAAATTCAATAAAAATATTCTCCTAAAAGACATCTTCAATTTTGAAGTATATAATAGAGTACTGTTGACAATAATCACAATGCTGTGCATTAAATCTTCAGAACTTATTCATCTTCAAACTGCAACTTTGTAGCCTTTGACAAACTTTCCCCTAATTCCCCCACCCCACTCAGTGCCTGGTAACAAGCATTCTACTCTCTGTTTTTATGAGTTACGCTTTTTAGATTTCACACGTAAATGATATCGTAACAGTATTCATCTTTCTTTGTCTCACTTACTTCACATGATGCCCTCAAGGTCCATCCATGTTATTGTAAATGGCAGGATTTCCTTCTTTCTCATGACTGAATAATACACCACTGGGTATACATACCATATTTTCTTTATCCATTCATCTGTTGACAGATACTTAGTTGGGTACAAATCTTGGCTATTGTGAATAATGCTGCAATAAGCATGAGAGTGCAGATATCTTTTCAATATCTTGTTTTCATTTCCTTTGGATATATACTCAGAAGTGGGATTGCTGGAATATATGGTAGTTCTATTTTTAGTTTTTTGAAGAACCTCCATACTGTTTTCCATAGTGGCTGTACCAATTTACATTCCCACCAATAGTGCACGTGTTCTCTTTTATCTATATCCATCCCAACACTTGTTATCTCTTGTCTCTTGATGATAGCCATTCTGACAGGTATGAAGTGATATCTCATTGTGGTTTTGATTTGTATTTCCCTGATGATTAGTTACATTGAGCATCTTTTCATATACCTGTTGGCCATTTATATTGAAAATTGCCTTCTTTGGAAAAATGTCTATGCAGTTCCTCTGCTCATTTTTAAAATCAGATTACTTACTTTTTGCTATGAGTTATATATGTTGCCTATTTGTTTTGGGTATTAACCCCTTATCAGATATATGATTTGCAAATATTTCTCTCATTCCATAGGTTGCCTTTTCATTTTCTTGATTGTTTCCTTTGCTGGGCAAAAGCTTTTTAGTTTGATATAGTCCTACTTGCCAATTTTTGCTTTTGTTGCTTGTACTTTCGGTGTCATATCCAGGAAATCACTGCCAAGACCTATATCAAAGAGCTTTTTCCCTATGTTTTCCTTTAGGAGTTTTATGGTTTCAGGTCTTATGTTTAAGTCTTTAATCTTTTTTTTCAGTTAATTTTTGTGAGTGGTGTAAGATAGGGGCTAAGAGACTAGATCTTAAATGTTCTCACTATGAAAAGAAATGATAATTATGTGACATGACAGAGGTCTTAGCTAACACTATGGTGATAAACATATTACAACATATAAATGTATCAAATCAACACATTGTATATCTTAAACTTACACAATGTTATATGTCAATTATATGTCAATTAAAAAAAGACATCAACTTATTAATCTAACTTCATTTCTCATACTTAGGTCCTCAGTTTTCCCCTTTCTATAATCAGTTCCTTATTAATTTGTAATAACCTCTGGCAGAGTTAATATTATATATTTTAATAGCAACAGTAGGTCAAAAAACATTGACTGCTTTTGAAATAATGGAAAATTTTAAGTTAAATTTAAACCTTAGGTGTCCAGTGCTGTCACAAATGAGAGACACATTTATCTTAATAATAAAGCCTGATAAGTGATTTTAAATTGGAAGACTATCTACCAGTTTGTTTATAAATGAACATGATAATATGCGAGCTGACTAAAATTTAACATTACATTATTGGAATAATGTTAGGTCTTTTTCCATAGTAATAGTTTTGCACACAAGATAATGCCATAAATATCCAATAGCTTGTGTTTTTTTTTGTTGCATACGAGAGCAGTATCGTCTTATGAACCCCTCATGTGTCTGAAGTACTTGAGCTTTTGAGTAAAGATCAAAGCACCATTATATATCATTATATCTATCATTCTTTTCTTGAATGTGGCCATTATGTAGAATCACATAGTTAATTCTTTTTTTTCTTGATTTGTTAATCAGAAATTTAATAAGCATAATTTGGAGACATTTCTATAGAAATGGATATTGAAGACTAGGTGAATTATGCCAGTATAAATACATTACAGATAACATGTGAATAGATTGAAACATTTCACAAATAGCAGTAAATTGGAAAAGAAAGTGAAGATTTAGTGTAGACAAGCTCAGTATGAGCCAATATTGAAGGATAAAACCATTTCACTACTCTTGCCATCTTTAATGGAAGTATTCTGTCATAATCAAAGAAAGGGAGACTCTTTTTCAACTCAGGCTAGTCAAATCTATTGCTTGAATGTGATGTTCATTTCTAGCTTCTATTAGATAAACTGAAGAAATTTAACTAAAAGAGTTAATGGTCTGAATATCTTAAAACAACTCAAATGTTAAAGAGACTCAAGATGTGTATCTTGGGGACTAGAAGATAAAACAATGGATTTGAAGAACTTGGGTTTCTTCAAATTATGGAGCAACTACTCTTTGTGCCTTTCAAAGAGAACAGAAATAGTCTCCATTAGTTATAAGAAGTTGTATGGAAGCAATTTTTGACACCAAAAAATTTAAAAATTTGATTCTTATTTTACTTTTCTATAAGAACTTTACTATCTCCTTTACATAAATTATGACATTTAATACTCCAACAGTTCTATAAATATATATTATATTTTTATAGATAAGAAAGCCATAGTTCAGAGAGGGTAGATAACTTGCCAAAAGTCATACAGCATCTAATTATTGGAATTGAGTCTGTGCTACCTGTGCAATAATTTTTTAACTGTGTCAAGCAACCTCCCTATAGTCTCCTTCATACTCTGAGGAGTATTATATGGATAATTTTTTTTCCTGTTAGGTCTATAATAAAAATCAAAGGCCTTTTGGATTGCTTCAGTTTTCAATAAAATTCCTTTGGCACATAATTTTAGTTGTTTGAATATATCTCCCAAACATACACATCCTTATATCAAAATTTAAGAATTTTGAAAAAGTCCTCAAATTTTCTTACAATGGATAGGTTTCCATCTTTTGAAAGGGATGAATTAGGAGACTGGTTGAAGTCCATTAGACACTCTCTGCTTCTGTAGTAGGTACTTTCTTTAAATTATATTCGTATCATGATAAATTAAGTAAATAATAACTAATATTAGACCTATTGTTGAATATAATAAATTCATGGTTATTTCTAGTATGTTCTTTCTTTAAGTAGATGGCTTACAGTATTATGCATTTTGTTTTTATATTTTCTAGGTTACAAAATCTGAGTTTATTACTTTATCAACTTTAATTCAGAGTCTGCAACCTAATCCTATGTATCGCCTACAATGGTTTACAGAAATTCTATAGCCAATATTTGCTCAAATAAACAAGCAAACAAAAAAGTCCCATGCCCAATACAACATGCAACATTAACTGTTCTTCAAGGTCTCAGATTCTTTTCTTAAATGTTAAATGTAATATAACACGTGTGTGTATGTGTCTGTCTCTGCGTGTGTGTGTGTGTAAAATGGGTCAAGAATGTAAAAAGAAAATAAGATTAGAACTCTTTTGATCAAAGAAGAGGAACTGAGTCAGTTTTAGGCAACTGTATTCATTTTTCAATTGTTATTGTTGATTGATTAGTAGGATCAACTTTTGTTGTTTCTTTGTAAAAGGGGGGCTAGCTTAGCAAACAATAATTGTGTTTAAACACATGACTTTCTAAATACCATCTTCAACTTTGCAATTTTGAGTGAGCTCAAGTTGCTAATTCAATAATTTCCTTGATTGAGGAGAAAGGATTCTACTACAGAACATCTCATGCAATTCTAACTAAAATAATATGACATTGCTATGAAAACATAGTAAGTAAATCATGTGATATGGCATCCTTGCATAGCTCTGATCTAAAATGTCTTTAAAAAACTGTATTAAAAGTAAAATAATTTAATGATGTATGAATATAGAGTTAGAATATGTATGTGTATTTGTTTTGCTTTTGAAATGGAAAGCTACTGGAGAATCAACACTTTGTACCCTAATGGCACCCTTGTATTAAATAACATTCTGAGCATTTGTCTGGTCTGTTTGATAAGGTATACTTCAAGGGATCATGGTACTTCAGAAAACAAAATATACCACATATTCTATATAAAATCAAGCTATGTATTCCAGATAGTATGCCTGCCACATAAATTAAGTCACCATTTATCTTTGAGTTTGTGAATACATAATACTCATGCTTAGAACTATAAATCCAGCAGGTTGTATTATGCAAACGAAAATTTATGTATCACTTTTTAACTATCAAAAACATTAGGTTAGATCTTATCCTGATGGTTGAATATAATGTCCATAGGTTTACCGACAAAAAATAAAAACAGCTATTTTCATCTAAAAAAACAGCAGTCATCAAGAATAAACTTATAAAAGCCATTAGAATACAAAAAATTCAGTGTGTATTTAGGTCAGTGTATGCTATACCTCAATGTGTATCCATAGCAAACAGTGAAACAGCCTGTTATAATTACTATAAGAACATACTTATACGATAAAAATATGCTTGAAAAATAAATAATTGGTTAATTTTAGTTTTCTTTACATCTAAACTAAACTGTGTATTGCAACAATGTTTGCGATTTGCATATTGACAACTTCAATTGTGGTAGAATTCTAAAATGGCTCCCATGATCTTTTCTCCCTTGGTTATATTATATAGCATGGCAAAAAGGATTTTCCAGATGTAACTAAGGTTATTTATCACATAATCTTAAAATAGAGAGATTACCTGAGTCAGGCTAACCTAATCACATGACCCCTTTCATAGCAGAGAATTTCCTCTGGCTTGTCACAATTCAGGAAGTTCAAGAAATTCAAAGCATGAGAGGAATTTGATGTGAGGGAGATTTCTTTGTTTCTGAGATGGAGGGGGCCAAAGGGCAAGAACTGAAAGCAACCTCTAGGAGCTAAAAGAGGTCCCCAGCTGACAGCCAGCAAGAAAAGGGGGACTTCAATTCTAGGACTTCAAAAAGTTGAATTCTGTCAACAAGTTACATGAGGTTGGCAGAGAATTCTTCCCTTTAGCCTACAGATGTGAGCACAGTCTGGTGAAAACCTTGATTTAGGCTTTGTGATACCCTGAACAGAGAATCCAGCCACACCATGCTTGGTGTGTGATCTACAGAACTGTGAGCTAATAAATGGGTGCTGTTTCTGGTCAGTAAGTTTTTGATAGTTTGTTATGCAGCAATAGAAAACTAACTCATTGATCACATCTATTGACTCTTAGTTAATTATAAAATCAGTTTGTATAATTTGTATTTTGAAGGAGATATTCAAGCAAAGTATCATTACAATTCTGAAAGAGAAACAAAGATAATAGAATATGATTCATGAAGCTGCTGGACATTGACTTAAACCTTGAAAGAGAGAGAATTTTTAGTAGTGGAAATGATATTCTTGGGCATAGGCAAAGGTATTGTCAGGAAAGCATAGATTGTGGTCAGGGAATAGAAAATTAAATTCTATTTTACTGGGCATTTATATAGGCAGTCTTGGGAGATAATGGTAGAAAGCGTGGGTCATGATATAAAACACTTTCGGAAACCAGTGGGAAATCTAAAATTAACTTTGAAAGCAAAAGGGTGCCAGTGAAGATTACTTTTGATTTCTTTGAGACCTAATTAAATGTGTTTAAGAAGACCATGTAAAGTTTTCTTTTATGACTCAAAAATGAGATTTAGCAATATCCAAACTTCTAATCATATTTAAAAGTAAAAATGTTTCGGGCTTCCCTGGTGGCGCAGTGGTTGAGAATCTGCCTGCCAATGCAGGAGACACGGGTTCGTGCCCTGGTCTGGGAAGATCCCACATGCCGCGGAGCAACTGGGCCCGTGAGCCGCAATTACTGAGCCTGCGCGTCTGGAGCCTGTGCTCCGCAACAAGAGAGGCCGCGATAGTGAGAGGCCCGCGCACCGCGATGAAGAGTGGCCCCCGCTTGCCACAACTAGAGAAAGCCCTCGCACAGAAACGAAGACCCAACACAGCCATAAATAAATAAAATTAATAAAAATTAAAATTAAAAAAAAAGTAAAAATGTTTCAAATTATTACTATAACACAAATATATAAAATAGGTATGTATTTGTTTAGCCCCACTAATAAATTATAAGCAGCTTGGAAAATTATCTTATTTATCTTTTATCCCCAAATCACATAGTACATTGTCTTGTGCAGGCAAGGTGACCAATAATAAATGTTTGCAGCATTAAACTTTCTTCATGGCTTGATAGTCATTGAAATATTGGCATCCAACAAAATATGCTTAACTCAGAAATGAAACTAAATCTAGTTTACTCTTTAAAAAAAGTTTTCTCAAGGCACTTTTGGATCTGGGTAATAAATATAAAGAATAATTCTCACTATTTAGAATTTTTAAAAATGCATACATGAGTTTTTTTGTTTTCAATTCTTAGTATATTCAGAGCTCAGCAAGAAATCTTTGTGCAGGGCACAACTAGAGTCAGACCTATACTGACTAAATACCTCCTTTTAGATTTACCTTACTATGCTATATATTTAATTCATTTAAGATGCTTTGTATGTTTACGATTGTACTAGACCATTCCAAGTGTTTTCAATTGAAAGTACCAAATTACATACTCTTTAGAAAATAGTTCCTATATTGCTGCATTCTGTTATCCCTAAAGGTATCTTTTGTACTCATTCCACTTTTGTGCATTGTTGTTTCTAGCTGTTAGTAGGCTGAAAGAATGATAATTCTGTGCATCAAAGCTTTGCAGGGTAATTGGTAGCTATTTTACAGTTAACATAATTCTTATTGTATTTTCAATCTTCTGTCTTCTTGGCTGTGCTGTACACAGGATGATATAAGACCGAGGGACAAAAACAGAGTTTACAAAAGACAAGATCAGATATGATTACTTGATACTTTCAGATGAAGCCTAAATCCAAAGCATTCAAATAGTTCGCTACATGTAAATTACAAAGTCTTCCAGGAGTTAAGTGTTGCTTCATTAACTTGCTTTATTACATAATTGCCATTATCAACTAATTAAATGAATAAAGCAAGCCAACAAAACTTTATGAAGCACCTTTTATTGTACAAAGTACTTTTCTGGGCAACTAGAGTAAGACAGGTTTTCAAATATGTAGGTATATATACTCTCTTTTGATGTAGCTTAAAATTATTTTTCAAATAATCATGGTTACGTCTCTAAATCTTTTTATATACTTTCATGTTTTCTTGTGGTGAAAGCATGGATATTTGAGAGAGTTCAATGTAGTTTGCTGAAGATGTAGCATAGCAAAGAAAGTGAAAGGTAGAGTTTTTGTTTCCCTATTTATCCATTGTGTCCCAGCACTAAATTCACAGGTCGGCAAGTGTGAATGAACCTCCCAAGAGGATATGGAAAGCATGTTACCCGGTGCTGGGGTACTTTATAGAAATACATGAAGTTGTCCATGTCCTCAAGGTGCCTACGCTTAATTTGACTCAGTGCTTGTCACTTGCTTGAACTTGTTGAATAGAACACTTATCCTGGGGTGACCCATCACTATTTGAACTAGGTGCCATCAGGTCCAATATCCTCATTTTACAGATGATAAAACACTCTCATTTATAGATGGGAGTGGTGTCAGAAAAATGGGAGTAAAGTTAATGGCTAAAGGGTAGTTTGCTAGACATTAAGCTTCCAGCCTAGAATCTAAGTCTGTGCTCAGCTCCCCATGTCATACTTCCTTTTAGGTCTGAATTCAGAAGAAGGAATATTCAGTGAACTTCTAGGAGCCAGCCCCACAATGCCCAGATTGCCCCATTCACAGTACATGCTAAAACACACACACATACACACACCCACATACTCACAATTCTTTACTCACTTAAAAATGAAACAGGTCAAGGAAAATCATATCATAGTATACTCTGTATGATATAAGTAAATGCTATTGTCGAAGAATAGCCTGGAGAATCTGAGGAAGAGTGTAGGTTTCCTTTCAGACCTAAATTCCAAAAGAGTCATCTGGCAGCTATAATGAGATCCCTATAAGAAGTACTGGGTGTTGACATGGCATTTAGTTTGAATTCAGTAAAAAATGAAACTCCTTGAAAGAAGCTTTTTTGTCATGTTTAGAAGCCCAGTGGGTGATAGAGTCTGATAGGAACTGTTAGAGTAGCTGGCTGTTATGAGGATTTCTGTACTGAGTTAACTTATTGCTATCATCTGCTTCCTAAACTCATTTGCAGTCACCAGCTGTCAAGGGGAGGTTTTACATTTAACAATAGGAAACACACATCTGGACACCAGATTTCTTGTAGTTTTTACAGACATATATCATATACTTTTATAAAGGAGAAGAATTAGTTTAGTTTTAGTTCTAAAATTGTTTCAGAATATTTATTCTGTATTTATTTCATTTATGTGTATATTTTTGTATCTCTGTATATGTGTATACACATGTGTGTGCCTATGATTTTAGTTTTAGATGACTCCTCCTCCAGCCCATAATTCATAATTTTCATTGGGCCTGGAATATAGTCTCTGAAATTAAAAAAAAAATAAAGATGAGGTTGCTATAGATGAATGACTATTGTATAGTATATTTATTGATAGTCATCCATTCTTGGATAATGAATTACAGCAGTTGTGAATTTTCTATGGAATTGAAGTAAAATCTTTAACATCCACTATAACAATTAAAGTTTTTCAATGGAAAATACATTATAATAGATCCTTGATGTTCTTATGGAACAGATCTTAATAACAGTGTAAATTCTATTACTTGTTACCATGTTGGTAAATAGTTAGCATATCTTATGTGGTAAGGTATACTCTAAATCATTTTTTCTATGCACAACAATTAAAGAAAAACAGTGTAACACTGAGTGTGGATGTGGATAGTGTCTGGACTTATTCCCTTGTTCTGCCTTTCTCTTCACATATTAGTCTTGTTTACAATATGTGTTTCAGTGAAATGCCAAATCATTTCGTGGGATTAAACTTCAAGCTCACCCTTAAAAAAATATATTGCACAAATATGAAAACTAAAAGAATTACCATGGCTGTTTCTAGTTTCTTTTCAATAATTTCTTATTTTTGAAACATGATGTAGAAGTTTGAGGTTACTGGGACATAACCTTTAAATAAGTGAACGGTTGTTACTCCCAACCCATTACGGACTGAAAATTGTCATGTGGGCCATTTGTGGACAAGAAGGGCCAAGGAGTACAGTATTCTAAATATATTCTTGGAGAATGCAACATGCTTTAAAGAAATTTAGTATAAGATAATCTGATAGGCATGTATATTATTTAAATTATTATGACCTAAAACCGTATTTTTGAGTCTTCCACAGGAGCCAAAAATAAGTTTTAAAAAATACTTGGGAATGCATCAACTAACAATTACTGTGTATTTATTAACATATTTATTAAATATACTGAAGTAAAAAATAAATATATTTATTAAGGGGTGATTAAAACATCATAACTTAATAAGATAGATTTTAAGTCAAATGGACATGAGTTCAAATTCTGATCTTAGTATTCAGTGGCTGTACAGCACAATATGTTAACTAACTTCTCTAACTCAGTTTTCTTACATAAAAATGAGGATATAGTTATAATTTCAATATGAGGTATATTGGAAAGTGTTTAGAGGAGTGTTTGTTCATTATGAACACCCTCAACACTCCATCATCTGGTTACAAAATTGTCTGTATGTACCAAATTATGTTAAAAACAGAGGAAATTATTAAATAGTAGTAGAGGAGGATTCTAAACTTGAAAATCTTATAGTCTGACCAAGGAGGTAAAATTATATAAAAGATACAATTTACTATATGCTTAGAATATATATGTGAAGAAAATAATAAAAACTTATCATCTGTCATTCTTCATGACTGCTATATTCTCCTTCTTTTTAGGCACAGTAATTTTCTATTTGTAGCTTGGTAAGAGCCTTAGTTCTCAGACCAAAGACATATTAAGAAATACGTCAACAAAGGAAAAAGAGCAGGATTATATGATTTCCATACAATTTCTTATTTTTTATTGAGTTATAATTGACATGTAACATTACATTAGTTTCAAGTGTAAAACATATATATATATATATATATATATACACACACATTCTGTGTATATTTCAGAATGATCACAAAAGTCTTGACAATAAGTCTAGTCAACATCTTTCAGCATACAGTTACAAAAAAATTTATTTTCTTGTGATTAGAACTTTTAAGATCTACTCTCTTAGCAACTTTCAAATATGAAATACAATTATTATTAGCTATTGTCACCATGCTGTACATTTCATCCCCATGACATGTGACATTTATTTTATAACGGGAAGTTTGTACCTTTTGACGCCCTTCACCCACTTCACCAACACCCCCCCCCCACCTCTGCCAACCACGAGTCTGTTCTTTGTATCAGTGAGCTTGGTTTTTTGTTTGTTTGTTTTGCTTTTTAAATTCCACATATAAGTGAGATCATATAGTACTTGTCTTTCTCTGTCTGACTTCTTTCACTTAGCATAATACCCTCAAGGTCCAGCCATGTTGTCACAAATGACAAGATTCCCTTCTTTTCTTATGGCTGAAAAGTATTCCATTGTATATATGTGCCACATCTTTATCCATTCATTCATCAGTATATGCTTAGGTTGTTTCCATATCTTAGTTATTGTAAATAATGTTGCAATGAACATGGAAGTGCATATATCTTTTTAAATTACTATTTTCATTTTTTTCAGGTGTGGAATTCACCCAGAAGTGGAATTGCTGGATATTATGGTAGGTGGTTCTATTTTTTACTTTTTTGAGGAAACTCTATACTGTTTTCCACAGTGGTCACAAACAATTTCTAGTCCCACCAACAGTGTACTAGGGTTCCCTTTTCTCCACATCCTCACCAACCATTGTTATTTCTTGCCTATTTGATAATTGTGGCTTTGATTTGCATTCCCCTGATTGTTAGTGATATCAGGCACCTTTTTATGTTCCTGTTTGGCCATCTGTATATCTTCTTTGAAAAATGTCTCTTTAGATCCTCTGCCCATTTTTAATTGGATTATTTATTGTTTGCTATTGAGCTGTAGGAGTCATTTAAATATTTTAGATATATGCCACTTATCAGATATGTGATTTGCAGATATTCTCTCCCATTCTGTAGGTGTTGTTTTCATTTTGTTAATGGTTTCCTTTGTTGTGAAGAAGCTTTTCATTCAGTTTGATGTAGTCACACCTGTTTATTTTTGCTTTTGTTGCTTTTGCTTTTGTGTTCAAATCCAAAGAAATCATTGCCAAGACTAATGTCACAGAGTTTACTGCCTATGTTTTCATCTAGGGTTTTATGGTTTCAGGTCTTATGTTCAAGTGTTTAAACCATTTTGAGATGATTTTTTGTATGGTGTAAGATAGTGGTCCAGTTTAATTCTTTCATGTAACTGTCCAGTTTTCCCAACACCATTTACTGAAGATACTGTCCTTTCCCCATTGTATATGCTTTGTTCCTTTTCATAAAGTAATTGACCATATATGCATGGGTTGATTTCTGGGCTCTCTGTTTTGGTCCATTGTTCTGTGTGTCTGCTTTTATTCCAATGCCATGCTGTTTAGATTACTATAGCTTTGTAATATAGTTTGAGATCAGACAGAATGATGCCTCCAGTTTTGCTCTTCTTTCTCAAGATTGCTTTGACTCTTAGGGGTTTTTGTGGTCCTACAATGTCTTCTGTAGAGAATGTTTTAATCCTAGCTCTCTGTTACTTACCATGATAGCTAATGATGCCAATGTTGCAAAGTGAGCATTAACCCCAACTATTTCTGTCCCATCAAATTTGATTAACAATTGATTGTCCATCTATCCTCACTTTCCAACAATTGGAAGTATAATATATTCATGTGTATGAATGATCAAACACTAAGAAACCAGGTATTATTTTTAGTATCCTTTAAGGTGTGCAGAATGCATAAAAATTCTCCCAAATAAAAAATAAAATTCACAAGAACCTCTGGGGTCAGCTTGTCTTTCTTCTCTTGGCTTTACTATAGAGGCTCCTGCCAGACCATGAGTGACCATAGAATAATGAAAAAAGATGGGGACGTTAGGCAAAGTCTTGACACTGTGCTAAAGCCATCCAAGTTGGTATTACTTTCTACTTGACATGCAAGGTATTCCTGTTATGATAAGTTAAAAGTAATCAATTGTTTGTTTAAGTGAAAAGTAGTTAGAATTAAAGGTTTTTTTCCATTAAACCCAAAAAGTGGAAAAGACAAATTTTCATCATCAATAAAAGATTATGTTAAATATTTAAATCCTTCTTTGGTTCCTAAACAGGTACCTCAATTAGTGCCTGAGTATTCAGAGTGTGTGTGTGGGGGGATGTCTTAAAATACCATTGAAATTTGATGTGGATTGAACATGTTTGGTATAATTTATGATGTTTTGGAGGAGAGAGTAAGTTATTCTATATCTAAAAAAAAGAGATGTGTGAAGTATAGAGAAAAGGAGGATGTTGACAAAGATCATGAAAATAGTATTAGAACTTAAATTGCATTATTTCAACAAATTTATGATGATAATCATTCCTATTTGACAGATAGAGAAACTATATCTCAGAGAGTTTGAGACTCAGGCTGCTAACTAATGTTTACTTTTCTTTTCTATACACTAAAATCTACCATTTTGATACTGGCTGAAAGAAGAGTTTCAGTGTGACTGTGATAGACAAAAAGGGTGGGAAAATAAAAAGGTAACATATCCATATATCTTTATCTATTTAACAATATATATTTGAAAAGATTATCTGAAAAGATTATCTAACAATATCAGAATAAATGAATGAATTAATTAATGAGTGAATGAATTTATTTACTTGCTTAAATACTGACTGATAGGCCAGTTCTCTATTTAAATTGTTTACTTCAATATACCAGTTTTTCCTCATCTCCTGAGATATAGAGTAGCCCTGATCTTTTATAAAGTTAGTCATTTTGCCAGCTGAAGTTACTTTCAACCAGTACCTAAGTACCTGAGCGTTTTGGGGCCATGGCTGTCCTTATGCTCCATGTTATTTTAGTCTCTACAAGTAAATTTATAATGTATAATGGAAATTAAATAGTCTTGGAAGTTATGTAGATCTGGGTATGAATCTCAGTTGAGATAGTTATTATGTGTGTGACTTAGAATAAGTAATTTGCCAGGACTGGACACTGTGAATGCAAAGTGTACAGCATAGCTCTACTCATAGAGTACATTCATAATATATGATTGGTGTTTTTTATTTTTACTACTAAATAGACTCAGCTTTTGTGCTAACACTCTAATTCCCAGTAAGACATAACTCTTGTTTATAGCCTCACCACAATTAGTTGGTGTCCTCATCTTTCTCATATCTCTTTTCAGACTAATTCTGTGGGTAGCTAGATTCTGATTCCCATATGCCCTGCAATTTTATGGCTTCATGTTGTACATGGACTTCTCACCAAGAACCATGGATGACTTTGATGGCTGTCTCCTACCTGAACAATTTCTACCATGATGTTAAATTGAAGCTTCTCAGCTATGGCAAGTTATTTGACATATGAAAGTCTTATTTTTCTCATCTCTACACTGAAAATAGTGCTATTAACTCAATAGGTTATTTTCAATGAAGGATTTATCACCCAAACATTTATCATAATGTCTGACATATATGGACTATTCAAAATATAGTAGCTATAGTTATAATTATTTTATTATTATACATGAATGAATATTATAATATTCCTAAACCAAGTTCAGGCCCTACACATCCCTTGTTTCCTCAAGCTTTAGATGATTTAGCTACCATCACAGAGGCAAATCCCACATTTCAGTAATTTTCCTTAGGTCCTTATTCCACTTGGTTTTGCTTCTTCATCCTTCTTACTCATACATATTTGTGGAACTGCTAGAATATCTTATACTGTAGTTTATCTGAATAAAGCAGTGCACTGTGCATATTTGGGATAGCTCTATAATTCTGATGGTACAAAAGAGACTTATAATGTGGTGCTCCAGCACGATTGGCCCATCCTGGACAACTCTGAATTTGTTAAAAATAATTTAACTGTATATTCATACCTTAGATCTTCCAATGCAATTCAACCTTCTTTTAAGTTTAAATTATAAGAAAGACTCAGAATATTCCACCCATGAAATTCTAATATATTCACCTTCATGTATTCTTAAATTTTCTGTTCTTTTGTAGATGATTGACTTCAATCCCTGGAGTTTGAGAGAAGTCTTATTCTAAGAAAATGTGGAAAAGGAGCAAAACCTATCTATACATGTGGTTCTTTGATAGGGCTTAGGGCAAAACATCTGAATTATTTGAGTGTTTGTTCCACAGAGGCCTAGATTTTGAGGCAAAGGAGTGTATTCTCGAATCCTTTTCATGTCTCTGTTTGCGAGAATGCTTGATCAAGAGCATTAATAATCTGGTGTCAGGTGTTTTCCCCAATTCATGCTGTACTGACAGAGAAGAATTTAGAATGAAATGCCATGGAAGAATTCTTCCATTCCTTCCTGAGGGCATATTTTTGACTATATTTTTTGGCACGCTAATTAGGTTATCAGCCTGTGATTGCAAGTAGAAAATGAAACAATGATAAAATTTAGATCCAAATGTATTTAAAGTGACAAAAGTAATTGTTTAATGTATATCTTTAGGTCTTCTATTCATAGCTGAGCAATTTGAGCTCTGCTGTACCAAATTAATGTGATTTGAAGACCTAAGCAGTTATTCTTATATATCACTAATTAATCAGAATCATATTAATTACAACAAATCCCACTATTCAGTGGGATTAAATCTGAAGATAGAGAGACTTCAAAATCTTTGGATTCAATGGGTATCACCTACAATAAGCCTGGCTCTGTACAAACGCATTCAGCATGATCCAACTGCCCTGTGAAGTTGTATTTTATGTCAATCAAGTTGTGTTAATTTTATATAATATGATATGTCTATTAAGAAAAACTTAATACAAAAACTGTTATATCTTTTAACCTTTGTCCTCATCCCATGATCATCAATCATATAATTTCAAGGGAATGTGGCCAAGTGAATTAAACTGTAAATTGTATTTACACACTGTTGTCACATGGGTGGTATCACCTTAAGAAACAAAGTATCCTCTGTGCATTGTCAGGACTATCCTACAGTATTCTAATTTTAAGTAATGTTAAGTTTTCAGGAACATGTTCCTATATTTTAGGTATATATTTTTAATAAACTATCCATACTACTTATTGCATATTTAGCATAATTACTTTTGTAATGGATTGAATTGTGTCTTACCAAAAAAAGATATGTTGAAGTCCTAATCGCTCCCCTGCCCCCCAGTACCTGAGAATATGACTTTATTTGGAAATGCGATCTTTACAGAGGTAATCAAATTAAAAATGAGATCATTAGTGTGGGCCCTAATCCAATATGATGCTGTCATTATAAAAAGAAAAAATTTGGGCATAGACACAGAATCATATAGAGGAAAGATGATGAAGAGACATAGGGACAATACCATTTGAAGATGGAGGCAGAGATTGGAATTATGTAGCCACAAACCAACTAACGTCTGGGGCTGTCAGAAGCTGAAAGACGAAAGGAGAGGTTTTTTCTTACAGGTTTTAGAGGAAGTGTGGCCTTACCAACACCTTGATTTCACAGTTCTAGCCTCTAGAACTGTGAGACAATAAATTTCTGTAGTTCAAAGCCACCAAGTTTGTGGTACTTTGTTACTGCAGCCATAGGAAAATAATACACCTTTCTTTATTTCCAAAGATTCAGCAAACCACGGATCATGTAGTACTGTAGTTACCATTGAAAATATTTACCATTGAAAAAATCTGTGCATAAGTGGACCCCTGCAGCTCAAACCCATGTTGTTCAATGGTCAACTGTACTACTATTTTGCTTTTTATAGACGAGGATGCAGAAGCACACCATGGTTAAAAATAATGTGCCCAAGGAAACAAAAAACTTTCTTGGGTAAATTACCTTTGTTTGTCTGTCTTTCATATTGATGTTGATTTCACTTTGCCTAATCTGTTATAAACAACTCAGGAATAAATGTGGTTTATCTGGGAGCCAGTTTGCTTCATTAAAGTAGTTACAACTTTTCAGGCATGAATATCTAAACATGGGGAGTTCTGCTGTCTTACTATAGTTCACACTGCCCATTTCTTCAGAAAAAAGGGGTTACTGGAAAGAATTGAAGAAGAAAAGGATCAGTCACTTTTCTCTATCCAAGAGGCTGTTTATTTCTACCCGTACCTATGTTTTGGTATATCCTGGAGATAATGGTAAAGTATACAAGCAGTAAAAACCTCCTCAGGACTTACTTAGCAGGTAAGTACATTTTTTTCTATCCTTTGTTGTTAAATTTGACTATCAATTCAGGACAGGTGTGCCAAAATATTTCATTCATTCCATTTACTCATTTTCAAGAGATGCTAGAATAATTGTCATAATACACCAGTGTGGTCTAAAATACCCTTTTTACATAGCTGTCACACATTAATAATGATTCAAAACAACTAGAAACTTACTTCAATTAATAATTCCATTCAACCTAGATTTGTAAATTACTCACAAAATTTTCTCAAAACTCTAAAGAATCTGAGATTTTGTCTATTTTCAAAGAAGAATTTCATCTACCATGGTGTCATGAATGTTGGCAGTAGACATAAGACTCCTTCATCAGAGATTAAGAACTCTATTACTCCCAGAAATAGCAGTACTCAGAGTACTAACATTTTCTTGTACTGGTTCCCTAGGCCCTAATTCCCATAGGGCTACATGGAAAGGACCTGTTGACAGGTGCATACACAGTGAGTTTCATTACAAGAGAGGAACACTGAAGGTAGAGAAACTGAATTATAATGGGCAGTAAACATGACTACCCTTTGCTCTAGATTTTATCTCTGTCTTCCAAGACTATAAGCAAACATGCTTTTTGCTCTAAAGGACAACATCATCTCTGTCTCCCAAAGATATTCTCGATGCAAACATCCTTGAAAAGATAGTCAATAAAAAATCAGTTAATTCCTCTGCTCACAAAACATGCAGAAATACAAGAAACCCATAGACAATTTTCTCCCCCAAAAAACATGAAATTAATTCATTCTAAGGGATCATTAGAAATAAACTATTTAGCTGATTTATGAAGATTTAGCAATATATTCAATCAATTCCATTAACAATTCTGGAATTAATATTAATGATGCCAATGAAGAAACACACATAACAGGAGTAAGTATGGGAAAACAAAAAGACTACATAAAAGAAGAGACAATTAAATGAACATTAGATTGATACCACTGGGTCTTTCACTTCTGGCCAAGGTAGAGTAACAGGGATAGGAATTACCCTTTCACCTGAAACAAATTTAAAAACTAGACAAATACATGAAACAATTGTTATTAGACACTGTGCATCAGACAATGTAGGGCAGAGATCCTACATTGTGAGAAAAACAATGAAGTGATCTTTATGATTGCCTTAACTTACTGTCTCAAGATAGTTTCCAGGCTGTGTCTCAAAGATAGAACACCCAGCCCAGAAGTCCTCTTGAAATGTGGAGATGGAGCTAGAAATCCAGGGAGGCTAAGGGAGCTAGGGTATACAGGGCAGAATACTGGAGAGGAGGGAACTGTACAAAGAGATACCAGACCTAGAGATGTGAACAAGAGTCCATCTCATGTCTTTCAATTAGTACTGTACAATGTGTGTGAAGAGACTGCTGGACTCCAGAGAAAAAACCACCTGAAAAGAGCAGAGGGAATATCAACAGAGTCACACAGGTCTAAGAATAGTTCTTTTTTCCACCAGCTAAACTAGAGAAAATATTCGTCACTTTGGGTTAGGCAAAATTTTCTTATTTACACCAAATGCTTGGTCCATAAAAACAAACTATCGATCAGTTAGGATACACCAAAGTCAAGAATATCTATTCTTCAAAAGACAATTAAGAGAAGCATCACCATCATCATCATCAACATCATCATAGGCTGGAACAAATAATTTGCAGATATGATATTTAATAAATAACTTGTATTCACATATACAAATACAAAATGAGGAAAACAAACAACTAATATTTTTTAATGGGCAAATGATTTGAGCTGGTACTCTACCAAATAAGATATATGGATGGCAAATAAGCTCTTGAAAAGATGATCAACATTTTTAGTTGCAAATTAATTAAATACTAATTAAAACCACCATGACATGCTATAACACTCCTATAAGAATGTCTAAAATTAACAAGATTGATCATATCAAGTGTTGAGGACAAAGAACAACTGGAATTCTTTTACACTATTGTGGGATTGTAAAATGATAGAAACACTTTGAAAAGCAGTTTGTCAATTTCTTCAGAAGTTCCAGACACTTCCATATGACCCAACCTGTACACTTATAAGAATTTACCCTTGAGAAATGAAGGCACATGAAAACACAAATAATTTTACAAAAAAGATCACAGCATCTTTATTCATAATAGCTAAAAACTAGAAACGACCCATGCAGCATTCCTTTTTATGGCTGAGTAATATTCCATTGTATATATGTACCATATCTTTATCCATTCATCTGTTGATGGACACTTAGGTTGCTTCCATGACTTGGCTATTATAAATAGTGCTGCTGTGAACATTGGGGTGCATGTGTAATTTGAATTATGGTTTTCTCTGGGTATAGGCCCAGTAGTGGGATTGCTGGGTCATATGGTAATTCTATTTTTAGTTTTTTGAGGAATCTCCATACTGTTCTCCATAGTGGCTGTATCAACTTACATTCCCACCAACAGTGCAAGAGGGTTCCCTTTTCTCCACACCCTCTCCAGCGTTTATTGTTTGTAGATTTTCTGATGATGCCCATTCTAACTGGTGTGAGGTGATACCTCACTGTAGTTTTGATTTGCATTTCTCTACTAATTAGTGATGTTGAGCATCTTTTCATGTGCCTCTTGGCCATCTGTATATCTTCTTTGGAGAAATGTCTATTTAGGTCTTATGCCCATTTTTGGATTGGGTTGTTTGATTTTTTGATATTGAGCTGCATGAGCTGCTTGTATATTTTGGAGATTAATCCTTTGTTCTTTTGTTTGTGAATATTTTCTCCTATTCTGAGGGTTGTGTTTTTGTCTTGTTTATGGTTTCCTTTGCTGTGAAAAAGCTTTTAAGTTTCATTAGGTCCCATTTGTTTATTTTTGGTTTTATTTCCATTTCTCTAGGAGGTGGGTCAAAAAGGATCTGGCTGTGATTTATGTCATAGAGTGTTCTGCCTATGTTTTCCTCTAAGAATTTTATAGTGTCTGGCATTACATTTAGGTCTTTAATCCATTTTGAGTTTATTTTTGTGTATGGTGTTAGGGAGTGTTCTAATTTCATTCTTTTACATGTAGCTGTCCAGTTTTCCCAGCACCACTTATTGAAGAGGCTGTCTTTTCTCCATTGTATATTCTTGCCTCCTTTATCAAAGATAAGGTGACCATATGTGCGTGGGTTTATCTCTGGGCTTTCTATCCTGTTCCATTGATCTATATTTCTGTTTTTGTGCCAGTACTGTACTGTCTTGATTACTTTGTAGTATAGTCTGAAGTCAGGGCAGCTGATTCCTCTAGCTCCGTTTTTCTTTCTCAGAATTGCTTTGGCTATTTGGGGTCTTCTGTGTTTCCATACAAATTGTGAAATTTTTTGTTCTAGTTCTATGAAAATGCCATTGGTAATTTGATAGGGATTGCACTGAATCTGTAGATTGCTTTGCGTAATATAGTCATTTTCACAATATTGATTCTTCCAATCCAAGAACATGGTATATCTCTCCATCTCTTTGTGTTGTCTTTGATTTCTTTCATCAGTGTCTTAAGTTTTCTGAGTACAGGTCTTTTACCTCCTTAGGTAGGTTTATTCCAAGGTATTTTATTCTTTTTGTTGCAATGGTGAATGGGACTGTTTCCTTAATTTCTCTTTCTGATCTTTCGTTGTTAGTGTATAGGAATGCAAGAGATTTCTGTGCATTAATTTTGTATCCTGCAACCTTACCAAATTCATTGATTAGCTCTAGTAATTTTCTGGTGGCATCTTTAGGATTTTCTATGTATAGTGTCATGTTGTCTGCAGTGACAGTTTTACTTCTTCTTTTCCAATTTGTACCCCTTTTCTTTCTTTTTCTTCTCTGATTGCCATAGCTAGGACTTCCAAAATTATGTTGAATAATTGTGGTGAGAGTGGACATACTTGTCTTGTTCCTGATCTTGGAGGAAATGCTTTCAGTTTTTCACCATTGAGAATGATGTTGCTGTGGGTTTGTCGTATATGGCCTTTATTATGTTGAGGTAGTTTCCCTTTATGCCCCCTTTCTGGAGAGTTTTTATCATAAATCAGTGTTGAATTTTGCCAAAAGCTTTTTCTGCATCTGTTGAGATTACCATATTGTTTTTATCCTTCAATTTGTTAATATGTATCACATTGATTGATTTGCGTATATTGAAGAATCCTTGCTTCCCTGGGATAAATCCCACTTGATCATGGTGTATGATCCTTTTAATGTGTTGTTGGATTCTGTTTACTAGCATTTTGTTGAGGATTTTTGTATCTATATTCATCAGCGACATTGGTCTGTAATTTTCTTTTTTGTAATATCTTTGGTTTTGGTATCAGGGTGATGGTGGCCTCATAGAATGAGTTTTGGAGTGTTCCTTCCTCTGTAATTTTTTGGAAGAGTTTGAGAAGGATGGGTGTTAGCTCTTCTCTAAATGAAAGAAACCTATGGTGACATATATCACATCAGTAGTTGCCTGGGGATAGGGAGTGAGGGATTACAAATGTTTCATGATGATGAGTATGTTCATCATCTTGATTGTGATAATCGTTTCATGGTTGTATATATATGTAAAAAATTAATCCAATTGTACACTTTAAATATGTGTAGCTAATTGTATTTCAGTTAAGTTGTAATAGATTCATACAAATAACATTAATGATTAATTAGGAAATAGCCAATGTAAGTAGTAAAAAGGGTTTATTTTGTGTAGTTTAAAAGTAAAATTACACCATTATATTTCACTTTTCAATGATCTCAGTTTAGATTATATACATAGATATATATATATTTTTAATCAAGTGCAAAAAATATATATATATTTTTTCTGCCAAAAGTCTTTTAATGGGATTGCCATGGTGATGTTAGGGAAAATGTAATGTACATAGATATAATTATGCAATTTTCCAAGAAAAGTACTATAAGGAACTGAAAATTTAAAGCAGGTAGTAAGAATGTACAATTTTTGTCCTATGTGAGGTTACATCGAAGAACCTTTGTTCATGTGTATAATAAATGAGTAGTTTAAAACTCTTCACAGTATACTGGCCTGGAGCCATAAAGTACATTGCTTCTATGACTCACATACTGAACTTAGACTGAATTTTTGTTGTTATTGTTATCTACCCCCTTAATAATATACAAGTTTTCCTGTGTTCTGTTTTCACAGATGCCACCTTATATACTTAAGAACACAGTTCATTCCAATTCAGGTCACTGGAGTTGCCTGGAAAACGGGTTAGCTTGGTGTTGGGCAGATGAGATGGCCTCAGACTCAGCTGCATGTGGTGGTAAGGAAGCCAAGTCGAGCAAAATAATAAATGCTCAATGGCTTCAGTTACCAAGAGCAGATGGTAGAACTTACCCAAAATGGGCAGAACGTGATCTGGCAGTAAATGGGCCAAAATTCGCTTAATAAATCATCATGACTGTCTTACTGAAAAGAGAAAAGCTTTGGTTTGGTCTGGTGAAACAGGTGAGCCAATAAGAATTTTACAATGGCCCAACTGCTAGAGCTTTTGAGGCAAGGGGACTGTACAAAAGTTCATTTAGCAGAAGAAACACATCATGGTTGACTTAGTACTGGCTTGATGCTATTCCCTTTAATGTCAGAGCTTTCCATTTCTCTTACCTCAAGTAACACTAGCTCTTAGAATTGAGGTAGGATGGAGATTGAAAGTGGGACCAAACCACCCACTGTTGGGGGATTTAAGGCTGGGGAGTTAGTGTAATCATTCTCAAATTTCAAGTGTAGAGACATTATTTGGGGGACTTTGTAAAAATTCAGACTCCTCTCCCTAACTGACACTCCCCCTCTGGAGTCTGATTCATTAGATCTGGATCAGGGCCCAGGAATCTGTATTTAAAGAAAGTGCATGTCACTTGGTCTGAAGACCACACTTTGGCAAAAGTGGTTAGTGGTTAGGAGATGAACTTTGAAATCAGGCAAACTTTGTGATTGAGTCCTAAATGCACCATACCTTAGCTGTGGGAGTAAAAGCATAGCCTATTATTATTTATACTCTGTAAGTTTTAGTAAAAATGTGTAATTAATCTATCTCAAAAAATTAATGTGAGGATTAAATATAAAAATGTTAAGAATAGAGCATGACACAGAGTAAACACTCAGAAATTACTTATAATAAATGAGCTCTCTTTTTATCATTAAATAGCTGAGGACCAGACAAAACCTGACAATAATTGGTAATGAAATAATTATGAAATATTTCACCCTTATTCTGATTGATAGGGAAAATGTCATCTTTTAGTTTAAAAACATTAACACATATTACAGAGTGTATTATAAATATTGGATCAAGGGGTTTTAGTACTCTGGGGTGAGAGAGGAGCAAATAGAGGACTCTTAGACAGATGGCTCCCATTTTCCTGGGATTGCCACATTAAGGATATTGGGTTGATAGCTAAAATTGTTTTCAAAATTATTCTAGTGAAAAATAATTATATAAGAAAGTAAATTCTGAAGAAAAGGATATAAAGATATCTGGATAGATTTAAAAACTTACTTTATGAAGGAAATAGATAAGTTCTAGATGTTTTATGTAACCTAAATTAGTATTTTATAATCATGTCCTTTCTTATGCATTTTTTAAAAAGAAGGAAGATCAAGCTTAAGCTAGCATGATTCCATTTATTTAGCTATTAGTAATAATAGCTAAAGGCAAAATAATTGTATGACTACATAAGATAAAGTGATAAAATACTGTTAAAAATAAAAATGGAATTATTATACTGAGTATATTTGTATAAACTTTAATAACCCAATTAACTTTAACTGTTTTTAAATCAGAATACATATTGAAAGTTTTTAGTTATCTCAATTATGTGTCATGGTCATTGATCAAGTCAAACATACATAAATTTTTTACAAAGGTAGCTTTCATAATCAGAAATTTCTTATCTATAATCAAAGTAAAAGGATAGTAAATTTTTTTAGGGGCATTAAAAAAAAAGGTCCACTGAAATACCATTGAAGACAAGAGGTCCTTCCCCACCCCCCCATCCTTTGTAACATAACTGCCACTTCTTTAATATTCACTCCATATCATGTGAGCTAAAATATTGGAGTTGCTAATGTGGTATTGATTTTACTATTTCTTCATGTTCCTAAATTCTACAAAGTAGTAAACAAAGTCAAGCAATAGCAAATCTTGCCAAATAATAATAGTAATAACAACAACAATAATAATAATAAACAAGCACTATTGATCATTACGTAATAGGGACAAAAGATTCACTTTGTCAAACATATGACTCCCAGTTTTTTAAATAGAAAATGTAATGAATATAAATTGATGTAAATGGAATTAGGCAGACAGCATTTTTTAGAGTGGTTTTAACTTCACAGCAGAATTGAGCAGAAGGTACAGAGGCTGTATTTTTCTTTACAAGTAACAGAAGAAATTGACATAACAAAGACAAATATCGAAGCTGTGAATTAAAAAAAAAAAAAATCCTTCAAGCAACATTAGTGGAGGTCAAGGTTTGTAAATTGTGTGAACACATTATAATTTCAGTCCAAATAGTCTTTTCTTGCTTGGTAACTCTATAATGGGACCTTAAAATTCTGATAAGGGTTATGTATTTCAGCAGATGTATTCTATTTGAATAATCACACAATTATTTAATGAGTATATCCTTTTTATTTAGTTTTGTTAAATGATCACTTCTTTTTGCTTTTTATAACTACTTCCAGAAATTCCATTTTCTGTCTTTCCTAAATACCCCCATTCTCCATGTTCTCAAGTTATATATTATAATTTTCCCTGTTTTTTGCAGGCATCTAAATACCTTCAGCTTCTTTCCTTTTCTTTCCTTAATAAATCTTTGATAATTTTATCTCCTCACTCAATGCCACTTTCTCCATCACTTATTCCCTCATAATTCTTGGTGATTTAAATCTTCATATAGATGATACTTCTACACCTTGGTCTTTCCGATATTGTTCTTCATCTTACCTCAGCCATTTATTTCCATAGTCATACCATCTTTATTAAGAAGGATATACTAGATTATGCTATGGTAACAAGATGACCAAAATCTCAGTGTCTTAACACAACAAAAGGTTACTTCTTGTTCTCATAAAATCCTCCACCGATCTAAGTTCACCAGAGACGCTTTCTCCATGTAGCAGCTCAACATTCCAAACCACTTCATCTTGTAGCAAGACATTTTCAACATGACACTTCTGGTTTTGTTGCATCAAGGAAGAAGAGGATGGAGAATCATGTGAATTGGTTTATAAATGCTTCAGTCCAGAAGTCAATATTGCTCTCAATTCTTCACCTACAGCAAATCACACGGACATGCCTACCTCCAAGGGTACACTTTTTTTTAATCATGCTTTTTTTCTTGGTCAAAACCATAGTTCTGGATAAATTCAATTCTTAGCCTTCTATGCACCTGTGCCTACACAGTAGAACATAGCCAACAGGAGTAATGTTAAATTATAATCATGAACCTCAATGAGGCTCTCAGTGCCAACTGGCAATCTCACTATATTTCCATAATCCAATGATTCTTAAATCTCCTAGACAACGTCTTCATAGATAACTGTGTAAAAAGCTGGTGAGATTGTTTTCACTGGACAAAACAAAAGCCTCCAGAAAAGACACTCCATCATCACCCACCACAACACGTCCTCTACTATCTCCTTCTTTAATCACATCATCAGATTCTCTTCCATTAAGTTTTTCCTCATCTCTCCTATCTTTAAATGTTAGAGTTTTGCTCTTTTCTTTCTATGCTCACTCCCTTGTTGATCATATCTACTTTAATGATTACGAATAAGATCTACATAGAGAAACATTCAAAGTTTATACTTCTAGCCTGGATCTCATCCTTGATCCCCAGAATTATGAATGCAACTGCCTACTTACCCAGTCCACTTGAATTTCTAATTGATATCTCAAACTTAATATACCCCAAACTGAATTCCTGGTATGTGGCCCAGATCTCTACCTCACACCATTTTTCTACATATCAGTATGAGGTAACTCCATCTTTTCAGTTCCTCAGGACAACAAAAATTTTGTAGCCCCTATTTAAATATTTTTCCAATCAACAGCTCATCCTCTGAATATCCCCTTTCCACAACTGGCACTCCCTCAAACTCCTCCCTCTGTATTTTTATTCATAGCACTTTGCCACTATATTTTATTTATTAATTTGTTTTAATCTCTGCACTAGGATGTAGGCAGAAGAATACTGGAAGAGAAAGAGGTAAGAAATTCTGAACACAGTACTACCATTTAGAGAGTTTAGTTTAATGTGCTCGTAGAATTAGGAAGTGATATTAGAAAGTAAATAAGGCTGAAAAAAAGAAAAAAAATCACATTTCTGTAATGGTATTTTGGCTCAATACTTGTTGACTGGAGTTCATTTTCTGAAGTTATAAATCATATAGAAGATATTGGAAAAGAAAATAAAAACCAATAGCACAGTAAGCTAATACTTGGAACTTTATTTTATACAGTTACCTCCACTTTGAAGCATTTATTTAGGCACAAGAAATGTTGGGGAAAGCTTTCTGGCACTGTAAAAAGAATGCTAGTTTGGGGAAAAGAAAAGATGACATTTTCTGTTTCTGACTTCATTAACAATTCTGAAACTAGTCTCTCATCTGAATTATTTTTATAAATTGCTGCTGGGAAAAGTATTAGCTATTGTATGTGTGCCTGGCAAGTAAGCATATCCCTAGATACTATACAAATGAGCAGAGTCAAATATAAAGCAGAGATGACGTGTGCCAACCGTTATACTCAGCTGAGGGGGCTCCCATTCGTGCAGCACAAGCTGGTCTATCACTTGGTGCGGGGAGACCTCATTTTCCTCCACACCTGGCTTTTGCTTATGATAATAAGCCAGATTCTCCTCAGCAGGACAGCAACTTGCTGAGCAGCTAGAAATGAAATTGTATAGAGGGTAAATTTATCTTTGGGTTTCTAAAAGTACCTCAGTGTGCTTTATACGCCTTCATTACTCCTTGGCATCCAGCTCCTAGGTCATCCATATTTATGACATATAAAAGGGTAAACTTTGCCAAAGTTAGTATTTTTCTTTTTAAAAGTTTTAAGGAAAATAATTTAAATTCTGATGGTAAAATCCTAAGGATCAATGTAAAAATTGTGCATCACGTGGGGTCAGAGGGGAAATAGCTTCTCTTGCCCTCAAATATCACACCTCAAAGATTCTTTGAGGAAAATTCTACCAAGTGTCTGATTCCTTGCAGTGGAGTTAGCTTTTATGAGCTAAAGACCTTTACTGTGGTCAAGCTATAACTTTGCAAGAACTAAATGGCCAAATTTTCAGGAGGAAAATTCAAGAGAGACAATCTGTGTGGCTACTCTTATTTCTCTGAAGACCAAAGATGAGAACTGAGTTCAATGAAAGAACAAGAAAAAATGCACTTTTCCTCACAAAAATAAGTTTCCAGAGGATACTTGGAAAATAACAGTTTTGGGAATTCCCTGGCGGTCCAGTGTTTAGGACTCCTTGCTCTCACTGCCAAGGGCCCACATTCGATCCCTGGTTGGGGAACTAGGATCCCGCATGCCCTGTGGCGCGGCCAAAAAAAAAGAAAAGAGAAAAAAGGTGACCTAAAAGAAAAAGAATAAGAATACTTTTACTATTAGCAGTAAGAATACTTTTACTATTAGCAGTCCTATTAAATTATGACTAATTACTGAATACTCAGCTTTTTAAGGAATCACTTCTTTTATATTTAGACTTCATTGGAACACACATCACCTAGGGAAAAACAAACTAGGCACTGGAGTCAGAGTCTTGGGTTTGAATCTCTGCTTCATCACATAACTAGTCATTTTGAAGAGGCTACTTAATATCTCTGAGCTTCAGTTTCCCTATCTTGAAGATATAGGTAAATTTTGAACTATTAACAGCAAAACGAAGGTTATATATTTAGTACAAAGTTCGGTTCATCGCAGTAAGTGTCTAAGAGATAGCTATTAGCATAAACTAATGAATGTTAGTAATGACATTCATTTGTAATTTTTATTGTTACTGATTAAGACAAAAATAGCGAATGGTTGACTTTGCATATTACTTTAATGGATCATTACTTACAAAATAAAAAAGGCATAATAAAATAAGAAGGACTATGTTGGGAGATCACACGGGAAGCACACATTTTTGAGTAATTATTTATATGATGTAGCCATGGCCTCGTTGCTGATGTACTCAAGCTTTCCTTTCTGTCATCTCCACTCTCAGGTCTCTTTGATAAATGCTGGTTATTCATCTTTTTTGTAAGGATGTGATTTTTGCAATTGATGTACCTAACACTACAATTTTAAATATAAATCATGTGCAAGCACACAAAAGCAAGACAAGATAACATTGTTGGTGGTTGCAAATGTGAGTTAAAGAAACAAATTAAAAAACTCATAACTGAAAGCCCCATTTGAGTTGCATGTGGCATGTTATTATACATCATGAAGGTGCACACTTTTATTTTTAAGATTCCACGTGTAAGTGATACCATGCAGTATTTGTCTTTCTCTGTCTGGCTTAGTTCACTTAGCATAATGCCCTCCAGTTCCATCTATGTTGTTGCAAATGGCAACATTTCCTTTTTTGTAAGGCTGAATAATATTCCCTTGTGTGTATATATGTATATACCACATATTCTTTATCCATTCATCTTTCAACTGACAATTATGTCATTTCCATATTTTGGCTATTGTTAATAATGCCACAATAAATGTAGGATTACAGATAAGTCTTTGAGATAATGATTTTGTTTCCTTTGGATACATATCCAGAAGTGGGATTGCTTTAGCTTATGGTAGTTCTATTTTCAATTTCTTGAGGAATCTCCGTACGGTTTTCCATAGTCCCTATACCAGTTTACATTCCCATCAACAGTGTACAAGTATTCCCTTTTTTCCCTATCCTCACCAGCATTTATCTCTTATCTTTATAACAGACATCCTAACAGATGTGAGGTGATATCTCATTGTGGTTTTGATTTGCATTTCACTGATGATTGTGATGCTGAGTACATTTTCATGTACCTGTTGGCCATTTCAAGGTCTTCTTTGGAAAAATGTCCATTCTGGTCGTTTGCTCATTTTATAATGAGTCTTTTTTTTTTTTTTTTTTTGCTTTTTAGATGTATGAATTCATTTTATATTTAAATATTGACCCATTATCAGATATGCGGCTTGCAAATATTTTCTCCCTTCCATAGTTTGCCTTTTCATTTTGTTGGTGGTTTCCTTTGCTGTGCAGAAAATTCTTAGTTCAATGTAGTCATTTTTGTTTATTTTTAGTTTTGTTGCCTTTGTTTTTTGGTCTCAAATCCAAAAAACATTATTGCCAAGACCAATTTCAAGGAGCTTTGTCCTTATGTTTTCTTCTAGGAGTTTTATACTTTCAGGTCTTATGTTTTTAAGCCATTTTGAGATGATTTTTTGTGTATGGTGTAAAATAGGAGTTGAGTTTCATTCTTTTGCAGGTGGATATCCAGTCCTCCCAACCTCATTTATTAAAGCAACTACCTTTCCTCATTGTAGACTGTAGGATCCTTTGTGGATAATTAATTTACCATATATGCGTGGCTTTATTTCTGGGCTTTTTGTTCTATACAATTGATCTATGTGTCTGTTTTTATATCAGTACTATACTATTTTGATTATTATACCTTTTGTAATATAGTTTGAAATCAGGGAGTATGATGCCTTGAGCTTTGTTCTTCTTCTTCCAGATTGCTTTGGGGGAGTGGGAGGTACAAACTATTGGGTATAAAATAGGCTACAAGTATGTATTGTACAACATGGGGAATATAGCCAATATTTTGTAATAACTGTAAGTGGAGTATAACCTTTAAAAATTGTATTTAAAAAGGTAAAAAAAAAGATTGTTTTGATTATTGGCAGTCTTTTGTGATTTCATAGAAATTTTAGGATTGTTTTTCCATTTCTGTGAAAAATGCTGTTGGAATTTTGATAGGAATTGCATTGAATCTCTAGATTTGTTGGGTAGTGTGGACATTTTACAATATTAATTCTTCCAATCCATGAACACATATAACTTTCCATTTACTGGTGTCTTCTTCAATTTCTTTCATCAATATTTTATAGTTTTCAGTGTACACATCTTTCTACTCCTTGGTTAAATTTATTTCTAAGTATTTTATTGATTCTTGATGCTAATATAAATGGGATTGTTTTTTAAATTTCTCTTTCTGATAGTTTGTTTTTGTGTATAGAAATGCAACTGACTTTTACACATTGATTTTGTATCCTACAAGTCTACTGAATTCATTTATTAGTTTCAACAGATTTTTCATGGAGTCCTTAGGGTTTTCTATGTATAATATCATTTCACCTGCAAATGGAGACAATTTCACTTCTTCGTTTGTGATTTAGATGCCTTTTATTTGTTTCTCTCGCCTAAATACCCTGGCTAGGACTTCCAGTACTATGTTGACTAAAAGTGGTGAGAGTAGGTATCTTATCTTGTTTCTGATCTTAGAGAAAAAGCTTTCTGCTTTTCACCAATGAGTAAAATTTTAGCTGTGGGTTTGTTATACATAGCCTTTCATTAAGTTGAGGTATGTGCCTTGTAGTTCAAATTTTTGAGTTTTTATCATGAAAGGATATTAAATTTTATCAAATGCCTTTTCAGCATCTATTTGGTGACCGTAAGAGTTTTATCCATCATTGTGTTAATGTGGTGTATTACATTGATTTATTTGTGGATATTAAACCCTTCTTGCATCCCTGGAATAAATTCCACTTGATCATGGTATATGATCCTTTTAATAACTGTTGAATTAAGTTTGCTAATATTTTGTTGAGGATTTTTATATCTATATTCATCACGGATATTGATCTCTAGTTTTCTTTTCTAGTAGTGTCCTTGTCTGGTTTTGGTTTCACAGTAATGCTGGCCTTGTAGAAGAGGAGTGTTCCCTCCTCTGCAATGTTTTAGAAAAGTTTGAGAAGAACTGGTGTTAATTCTTTTTAAATGTTTGGTAGACTTACCCATGAAGTCATCTCTTCCTAGGGTTTTCTTTGTTTGGAGTTTTTTTGTTTGTTTGTTTGTTTTTGTTTTCTTTTTTATACTTCAGTCTCTTTAACCATTATCTGTTCAAGTTTCTATATCTTCATGATTCAATCTTGGTAGGTTGTATGTTTCTAGGTATTTATCTATTTCTTTTAGATTATCTGATTGGTTGGCTTATAATTGTTCACAGTAGTCTCTTATGATCTTTAGTATTTCTACGGTATCAGTTGTAATGTCTCTTCCTTTATTTCTATTTTATTTATTTCAGTGTTCTCTCTTTTTTGTTAGTCAAGTAAAGATTTGTTAATTTTATTTATCTTTTTAAAAATCAGTTATTAGTTCCATTTATCTTTTCTATTATCTTTCTAGTCTCTATTTCATTTACTTCTGCCCTGATCTTTGTTCTTTCCTTCCTTCTATAAATGTTGGGCTTACTTTGTCCTTCTTTTTGTAGTTCCTTGAGATGTAATGTTATGCTGCTTATTTGAGATCTTAACTTTTTTCTTAATATAGACATTTATTGCTATAAACTTCTCTCTTAGAACTTGTTTTTCTGCATCCCATAAGTTTTGGTATTTTGTGTTTCCATTTCGCTTTGTCTAAAAATATATATACATATGTATTAATAGATTTATTTATTTATTTATTTTTGGCTGCGTTGGCTCTTCGTTGCTGTGTGCGGGCTTTCTCTAGTTGCGGTGAGCGGGGGCTACTCTTTGTTGCAGTGCGCGGGCTTCTCATTGTGGTGGCTTCTCTTTGTTGCTGAGCATGGGGTCTAGGTGCGTGGGCTTCAGTAGTTGTGGTTCACGGGCTCTAGAGCACAGGCTCAGTAGTTGTGGCGCACGGTTTTAGTTGCTCCGTGGCATGTGGGATCTTCCCGAACCAGGGCTCAAACCTGTGTCCCCTGCACTGGCAGGCGGATTCTTAACCACTGCGCCACCAGGGAAGCCCCTAAAAATATTTTTTATTTCCCTTTTGATTTCTTTGATGACCCACTGGTTGTTCACTAGCATGCTGTTTAATCTCCACATATAGTGAAGTTTTGAGTTTTTCTCTTGTAATTGTTTTATAGGTTCAAACCATTGTGGTAAGAATAGATATTTAATATAACTGCAATTTTCTTAAGTTATTAACACTTGTGGTTTTTTGGTCTAATATATGATCTATCCTGAAGAATGTTCCATGCGTGCTTGAGAGGAAGGTGTATTCTGCTGCTATTGGAATGTTCTGTATATGTTTGTCAAGTCCATTTGATCTAACATGTAATTTAAGTACAGTTTCTCCTCATTGGTTTTCTGTCTTGATGATCTATCCATTTTCGAATGGGACTGAAATCCCTGACTATTATTGTATTGTTGTTTATTTCTCCCTTCAGATAAATTAATATTTACTTTATATATTTAGGAGCTCCTATGTCAATCATCTAGTTTCCGGATTTCTCTCAGAAGTATTGCCCTGTTTGCCATTATATATTCAGTGGGTCCATTGGAGGAGAGAAATTCTAGAGCCTTCTATGTTGTCATCTTGGCCTGGACTCAATCATGACTTAAACTATTTTTCTCTAAAATTCTCAGTAAGGCACAAAATAAGACAAAGTGGAAAATCTGGACTCCATTTTCAGACATGTTCTAATAGATGGATGAAATTGTTCTTGTTCAAAGCTAAGAATAACAAACTCACATGAATGATTACATGTCCTGGTGTTAAAGATGGAATCTAGTCCCATTTGCTCTTTATATACAACCCCTGCTTTATTAAATATTTACCAATTCAGACTGGTTCTTAAGGGAAAGTCCACCTATGCCACTGAAGGTTTAAACTGGTTCCAACTCTGCCTTTATTCAACTGTGTGGTGATAGAAGATTATCTTTGATGTTTACAACTTAATTTTCTTCTATATCAGATAAAATAACCTCTAAGATACTATCCAGCACTTAAATTCCAGGATTCTCTGATCCTGAAAGTTGGAACAGTTCAGTGTCAAGGGCAGATATCTCTTGAGGCATGCAATATGTCAGAGAGAGCAGTTGCCAAAATGCTGGTGAGTGCAGATGTGGGAAGCTGACCTACATCTGGAATTTCATCAGTGTCTCTCCCCAACAGAGCACTATCTAAATGCTTGTCAGGTTGCATTTCATCTAGACTCCCTTATCAAGCCTTGAATATCAAGGTCAAGCAAAGATACACTTGATCATAGACCCAGCAAATTTCACTGCCAGCACCCAAGACAAGGGAATTGGTAGCAAATGATGGGAGGTAGGCTTAACAGCCACAGTCTGAAGTTGTCCCAGGCCAAAGCATCTCCATCCTCTTCTCTTCAGTCACAAGGTTCTCAGTTTTGAGAAAGACTCTATTTTTTTTTCCTGTCAGCTCTTTTATCTCATCATATTTATTACCTTGGATATGCCACTTGGTGTCATGAGAAATGTTGAAGGAATGCCAAAATCTTGGCTAGATAAATTCTAACAAATAAAGCAGGGTCACAGCAGGCCCTCAGTTCACTGTAAAGCATTAATATGGCTATGTACATGTCAGGAATCAAGGACAAGCACATCCTGTCAGTAATAATCTCAAAATATGACCATAATCTGAAAATTTGTCACCACCTTCAATGGTACAACCCAATCCAAGCACCATTATCTCTTGCCTTCCTACATTTTATTCTCCATATTCTCTTTTAAAGTATGAATCAGACCATATCATTCCCTTGCTCAAAATTCTTACCAGCTTCCTAACTCACTAAAAATGAAAATAAGAACTCCTCATGGACCACAAAGCTCCCTATGAGTTGGTCCTGAGCTTCTCTTCAGATATTCTAAACTTCTTTCCACCTTACTCTTTATACTCTAATCATCACAGTCTTTTAACTATTCCACAAAGACACAGAATGCTCTCTTGTCTCATGGTCCTTGCTTCACTGTTTTCTCCTTCCAGGACACTAATTCTTTCAGTCATACTGAATAATTTCTGCCCCATTTTGTTCTTGTCTCTGCTTAAATATCACTTTTTTTTTTTACCATCTATGTACTGTAAAAATCTTTCATTATATCCCTTTAACTTTCACTTCATTTTTTTCCTTCATGGTATGATATGACATTACAATTCATATTTTCTGATTGTTAGATTAGTCTCCTCCACTAAATTATAATTTACTGAAGTCAAGAACTTTCTTTGCGTCCATCACTGAATCCCAAGTGTTAAGAACAGAGCATCACACTTCTTAAGCACTGAATTTACTGTAAGAGCAAATACCGTTATTGCTGGTCTATATACTTCAGCAAATCAAAACAAAAGGAAGTTAGTAAAATGAATTATTGGTCCAAATTATAAAGATGTATATTTCTCCAGCAGAGCTGGAGTCAACAGAAACACAACCAAGTTTGAAAATGTGAAATAAAGACACAAGAAATCTAGGTAGAAAGAGCTCAAAGGCTGGTTGTTAAACCTCAGACTCAATTGCATATGTGCAGATGCCTCTCTTCACTATTTTTTATCATCACTTAAGCATTCTTCTGAGCTTATGGTGATGATGATGATGATGATGATGATGATGAGGATGATGAGGATGATGAGGATGATTGATGATAATGACGTTTGTTATAAAGACAAAATCCCTGGAGATATTTTGCTCCTAAAATTAGAAACCACCCACAACACGACTGTTTGACTAAGAATATTTTGTATACTTTTAACTCTCTCTCAGAAAGCTTACTATAAACACACACATCCTTTCACATCCACTTACATTTTATATTTCCTGAGGTCTTTTCTCCTCTTGGTAAATCTGTGACTTCAGTGGATAAATGGACAAAACTCTCAGTTGTAGAGACTGAATCTTTTCTACCAGGATCCATTTCCTTGTATTACCAGTCACCAGCTGAGACTAAATATCTGAAATTCAGATTCCCCATTTATTTATTTTTTATTTTTTAAAATTTTATTTATTTACTTATTTATTTTTGGCTGTGTTGGGTCTTCGTTTCTGTGCATGGGCTCTCTCTAGTTGCGGGGAGTGGGGGCCACTCCTCATCGCGGTGCGCAGGCCTCTCACTGTCGCGGCCTCTCCTGTTGCGGAGCACAAGCTCCAGACGCGCAGGCTCAGTAGTTGTGGCTCACGGGCCTAGTTGCTCCGCGGCATGTGGGATCCTCCCAGACCAGGGATCGAACCTGTGTCCCCTGCATTGGCAGGCAGACTCTCAACCACTGCGCCACCAGGGAAGCCCAGATTCCCCATTTATTAAACTGGACAGAAAACAATTATTTTCCTTAGTTATTTATGGTGCTCAGTTCTATCAGAAAAGAGACTGATGATTAATTGCATAATTTAATATCATATAAATTGTCTGACCTGGCCCCCACCTGAGTTTGGCCATTGAATTCAGACAAAGTTTGATAAAAATCTATATTTAGTTACTTGTTCTCAGTTATTGTAGGATTATTGCTTTCATTTGTGATGCTAGAAATTTTAGCCCACCTCAAAAGTACTGTGATGGTCAATGCACTTGAATGCATAAAGAGCATAAAATAAAGCATAACTCCAATTTCTTTGTTATATTTGAAATAAATAAATTTCTATCCAGAAAAGTTTTCATTAATTTGTTTAAAGAGTGATGTGATGCTAATAATCTCATGCCCATATGTGTACTCATACCTTTTATATACAATTGAATTATTTCTTAGAGTCAGGGCTCTGATAGAAGAGTACTGAGATCTTGAGATCTGGCAGGGGACATTTGAATGGATGCTTTTGAGAACTCCAGACTGTCCATACCAATAGGATCCACTGGTTCTAGCCTGTACTTTATCATCTATCTAGAAAATTTTTTTCCCAGTAGAATATTGGAAGGGCTTCCTCAAGATGAAGCTCAGTTGATAGTTTGGGAAAAACACCTATGGGGTTGGAGTTCTATGCATCAGTTGTTCTATATCTCTGATGCTAAAGTATATGGGTCAAGGAAGCAAAGTATAGAGGTAGAAGTAACCTATCTCACTGTCATTCTCAGTGACCCAATGGATAATTTATACTTCACCTCCATATAAAATTAGAATCTATGGAATTAGAGGTTCTGTTTTGGAGGGAAGTTGGGATGAGGGATATTCCTCCTAGAAGAGAACTGAATTTTGCTAAATATAAAGCCATGACAGCCACTTAGTCCTTTTAGGTTCCTCTTGCCAGTAGACCTGTAGGTGGCCAAGAAATAAAATACTATACTTCTGGAAGTAATTAATCCTTAGGATCAGGAGATGGGATTGTGCCGTAGCAAGGACAAAGATGTGTAATTTTGAGCTCAGGAGATTCATTGGGGTACCTCTTTTGCATCCATGCTGGGTAATGACTTTAAATGGGCAATTGTAGAAATCATGGACTGAAAAGAGCATAGTAACCAGATATTCATGTACTTCAGGGTTAAATATCTAAATTACTTTGTTGAGCAAGCAACCTAGATCATCAGATGTACTAATTGAAGTTGAGGAAAACATGGAATCTGGTATAAAAGAGAAAATGATTATTAATTATAGATTCTAAGCTAACTGCGGTTGGGAGAAATTGAGTGAAATATGGAATCTATATTATTTATTAAAACAGCATATGATTTTACAATTAATCAAAATTAACATACAATTAACAAAATAAAGAGATTATTTTTAAAGTAATCAGGAAAAATTATTCAGGGTTCACTATATCTTATCCCACAAACTCTCTTATAAATATGTATGTAAAATTTTGACTGGCCATGATTTTGCAAAAGCAGTTATAACACATGAGGTATATAATGTGAGGCACAGATAGATTTGAGAAGTGCAGGTGGTAGAATGTAGAAGACACTGCTGGCATTCTACTCATAAAAAGTTTAGCACTAATTTATCCTGTGCCTAACTCTAATAGCTTTCTCTGGCTGGAAGAACATATTCTACTCATGCGCAGGGCAGAGTGTAAGTACTAAAAAGTTCATACCTCTGGGAATAACCCCAAAGTATGACAACTGAAAAACATTGCATATTTATTCCAGTTTCCCTGCCACTTAGGACAACTCTGAATCATGTTTTATACCATCACCCAGAGCTCAGAGTGGGTGTGTGCCCCAATTACCTACAAGACTAACATGCTCATTAAATACTTTAAATACTACGTATTGGCTTCCTTCCTTTCCCTCTCTTATTTCACATTCAAATGCAAATCTTCCTACGACTACCTCCCAAACAAATTACTTGTACTCAAATACTTATCTCAGGGTCTCTCAGTGGGATTTGAACCAAAGACAATGGTATGAAATTCTCTGAAGTAATTTATTTTCACCTCTAGTACTTTGGGGAACATATGAAATATGAGACAAGCATGTGTTGCTATAAAGCATATTAAGAAATGAAATTAAGAAAACAACACTATTGCTTTACTCCTGTTTCCAAGCAGGTACCTAAGTTGGAAGTGTACTTACAACTATTAAATCTCCCAGTTTTGCTGAGACTCTTTGGAAGACTCTGAAATCTAAAAGTAGCCAAACCCTGTGATATGTACCCCAGCTGAACCATCCTCTATACTCATTCCCCTAGTGTCTTAGTTATCAAGACTGTGATCTCTTTGTTTACACTTTTGGGAAACCCACAGGCTGCACAGTGATTATTTTCCCTTTGGCACACTCTATCCTGGAAACTGACATAATTTCAAAATTATCTCCACTGCTGCTAGAGGGAATAGGTCCTAATTATTTTTGTTAGGGTCATTATGTTTTCTTTTCTCTTTCTTTCATTCTTTCTGTCTAGGCCAGAAAATTACTTACTGTCCAAAATCATTTCTCTAGGATATTCTTACCCCGCCAGTCCTCCAACCTTAAATGTCTACATGCATCACCATGACCTAGTCTTGTTTCAAATATTTCACCAAATCCGTAGAATCTTAGAGTTGAAGAGATAATTGGTCTCTCTGATATATAGATGAAGAGAGTGCAGTTTTGACTACCTAGTTTATGAATGAAGAGACTGAAGCTCACATAATTTCAGTGACTTGCCTAAGGGAGCACAGTAAGTTAATGACAGAGCTAAGACCTGAACAAATCAGGTTTTAACATGTTCTACATACAACAAGAGACAAAAACATGGAAACAAAGGAATGAATGACATAGTACATGCATGTAAAAATAGTCCTTTATTTACTCTAAGACAATTAAGAAACAGGACAAGCAACCTAAATGCCCATCAACAGATGAATGGATAAAGAAGTTGTGGTACATATATACAATGGAATATTACTCAGCCATAAAAAGGAACGAAATTGAGTCATTTGTTGAGACGTGGATGGATCTAGAGACTGTCAGACAGAGTGAAGTAAGTCAGAAAGAGAAAAACAAATATCGTATATTAACGCATGTATGTGGAACCTAGAAAAATGGTACAGATGAGCCGGTTTGCAGGGCAGAAGTTGAGACACAGATGTAGAGAACAGACATATGGACACCAAGGGGTGAAAACTGCGGTGGGGTGGGGATGGTGGTGTGCTGAATTGGGCGATTGGGATTGACATGTATACACTGAGGTGTATAAAATTGATGACTAATAAGAACCTGCAGTATAAAAAAACAAACAAACAACTAATACTAAACTTTCATTGGGTTATTTGTATGGAAATATGTTAATATAAATGTTTCAGACATTACATGAAATTTCCAAAAATTAAAAAAAAAAAAAAATTCTCATGATCTAGTGAGAGACACAAGTTGAACATTCCCATGCTTTTGTTCTCTTTCCTTTGTTAAAACTAAGTAAATAATCTCATGGACTGGAAAAAAAAGAAAAAAAAAAGAAAGAGGACAGCTGTCAGTCAAGATGTAATCTTTCAAATTGCACTGGTTATAAGACGTATACTGATCTTAAACATATTAAAATGTAAAGGTGAGCATTTCAGAATTAATACCATAATGATGATGATAATAATTGACATTTATAGAATGTTGAATTCAAGTGACATATATGTATTATTTAATCCTCACAACAACTCTTTTCAGCCTGTTCCATTACAAAATTAATTCCTCATCCATACCAGTAACTCAGTACTAAATTGTCTGAGAGTTTTTCTTTACTATGGCAGTTTGCCTCTCCCAATCATGGACCCTACACATTCTTGGCTGAACTTGAATATTCACAGGAGTATGCCACACATGTGCCATTCTGATTAATCTGATAAAGAGACTAGGACTAGGGGACTTTCCTGGAGGTCCAGTGGTTAAGACTCTGCACTTCCACTGCAGGGGGCGCGGGTTCGATCCCTGGTGGGGGAACTAAGATCCTGCATGCCGCGTGGCATAGCCAAAAAAAAAAAAAAAAGAGATTGTACTAAATATACTCAGTGTGTCTCATACAGAATTTAATCAAGGTTACAATCAACAGAACTTTAAGCAGCAAGATGAGGCCAATCAGGATGAGGCTTCAACCATGCCACTCAGGATTCAGTCACCTGTGAATAAGTCCCAAGGGTGCCAGTAGGTCTTATTTCAGACATCCAGGATACAGTCTAAGACCATTACAAACTTCTCAAGTGAATTTTATACTGATCTGCCGATCTTTGATATTATTGCTAATAATTATAGGAGGCCTTAACATCCTTTTAAAAAATCATTTGATCATATATGTGAGGGCTTGTGTATGGGTTCTTTATTCTATTCAACTGGTCCGCATGTCTGTCTTTAAGGCAGTACTGCACTGTTTTGATTACCATGGCCTTGTAGTAAGTTTTGAAATCAAGACGTGTGAGTATTCTAACCTTGTTATTTTTTTCAAGTTAATTTTAGCCACTCAGCTTCCTTTGAGATTCCATATAAATTTAAGGGTAGTTTTTTTTTTCCGCAAAAAAAAAAAAATCATTAGAATTTTGATGCTTTGATTAGAATAGGGATTGCACTGAATCTGTAGATCACTTTGGGTAATACTGACATCTTAACAATATTGCCTTTTTATTTTAAACATCTTTATTGGAGTATAATTGCTTTACAATGTTGTGTTAGTTTCTGCTGTATAACAGTGAATCAGCTATATGTATACATATATACCCATATCCCCTCCCTCTGCGTCTCCCTTCCACCCTCCCTATCCCACCCCTCTAGGTGGTCACAAAGCACCAAGCTGATCTCCCTGTGCTATGCGGCTGCTTCCCACTAGCTATCTATTTTATATTTGGTAGTGTATATATGTCAATACTACTCTCTCACTTCATCCCAGCTTACAATTCCCCCTCCCCGTGTCCTCACGTCCATTCTCTATGCCTGCATCTTTATTCCTGTCTTGCCCCTACGTTCACCAGAACAATTTTTTTTTTTTTTTTAGATTCCATACATATGTGTTACACATATGGTATTTGTTTTTCTCTTTCTGACTTACTTCACTCTGTATGAGACTCTAGGCCCATCTACCTCACTACAAATAACTGAATTTTGTTTCTTTTTATGGCTGAGTAATATTCCATTGTATATATGTGTCACATCTTCTTTAGCCATTCATCTGTTGATAGACACTTAGGTTGTTTCCATGTCCTGGCTATTGTAAATAGTGCTGCAATGAACATTGTGGTACATGTCTCTTTTTGAATTATGGTTTTCTCAGGGTATAAGCCCAGAAATGGAATTGCTGGGTCATATGGTATTACTATTTTTAGTTTTTTAAGGAACCTCCATACTGTTCTCCATAGTGGCTGTATCAATTTACATTCCCACTGACAGTGCAAGAGGGCTCCCTTTTCTCCACACCCTCTCCAGCATTTATTGTTTGTAGATTTTTTGATGATGGCCATTCTGACCTGTGTGAGGTGATACCTCATTGTAGTTTTGATTTGCATTTCTCTAATGATTAGTGATGTTGAGCATCCTTTCATGTGTTTGTTGGCAATCTGTGTGTCTTATTTGGAAATAGAACTACCATATGACCCAGCAATTCCACTACTGGGCATATACCCTGAGAAAACCATAATTCAAAACTAGTCATGTACCACAATGTTCACTGCAGCACTATTTACAATAGACAGGACATGGAAGCAACCTAAGTGTTTCTTACACAACAACACAACAACATTGTAAATCAAATATAATCCAATATAAAATAAAAATTTTAAAAATAGTTAAAATGGCAAAGTTTATGTATGCTTTTCCACAATAAAAAACTGCAACATCTGAATGTTTAAAATGTTACATTGTGGTGTGGAACAAGCTTCTCTCACTCACTTGGAGATTTCCATTAAGGCTCTACCTGCCCCATTTCATTTGCCATTCTGAGTGTATCTTGACAGTGTCTGATGAATTCAGTCCAAGCCACTGGGACATAAGGTTCAATAGTTAAAAGGAAAACAAGCTGAGAAACAACTTTTAGATATTTATCATGCAATAGGCACTGTAATTTGTAGTAATAAGATACAGATAAAGAAGACAAAGTGGTGCACAAAATTAGACATGTTAACAGTACTTTCATAAAATATGGTGAGTACCAAGTGGAATGCATGTTCAGGGTGTAGAGGAAGCACAGAGGAGCAAATATTGGCTTTTTGCTCTGAGATATACCAAAGACAGCTGTAATAAATTCATTGCTTTTTAGGTCTGTCAAAGTATTGCAAATATATTTCATATTTGTAAGATAAAAATTATAAAGTTGTAATAGTTTCACTGTCTATGAGATAACTTCTAAATGCTGATAAATATCGCACTAAGCTGTTATAAAAACAACTAATGAAAATAAGAAAGTACCAATTAGGAACAGATGCAATTGAAACACTTCTGATGTAAAGTTTTTCTTGCATTTGCACATCTAACAGGTATTGCTATGGCAACTCAGTTTTCCTGAGATATTCAGAGATTAGACCAAAACAGCATAATGCTGAAAATCAACATTTTCACTATTATGCTTTTAACATAAAGATGACAATTGTTTGAGACTTCTTTATCAAACTAAAAAAAGGTAATATTAGAAGACATTTTTTATAGGTAAACAATATTTAAGACCAATGAGTTCAAGGAAAAAAAATGAGAAAAATCAGCCATCCTCAAACCTCACCATCTTAAAACAGTTCTCATCCCCATGTGTGCATGTTTGATGGTGGGGAGCGAAAGGTATGAGGGCAGAGGTGGGTGTTGGAGAAAGTAATTACAAAGAAAATATTAAAATGTAAAAAAATGACATGTGACTTCTGAAAATTAGAAAGCAGATCAAAGGAAATCATTATAGCCTTCTAAGAAAACTTGCCATTGAAGCATGAGATCTTTAAGTGTACTTGGATCCAAAATAATAACACTGAATTATGATATTGCAAATACTTCTTAAAAACAAATTTTGAGAACCATTTATGATGGTGATTCATTCACCTTCTCATAGATTCTTCAGGCTAGAGTAAAGAGACTGACAAAGAGGTAGGAGATAAAGTATTGCAAGTGATGTGAGAAGTAAAAAGAGGGAGCACAAATACTGGTATGAATGTGCATAATTAAATGACTTACAGCAGAGAACATGTAGCAACTGAGTAAACAAAAGAAATTTCCCAAAGAAGCTAGGAGAATAAAATATTTTAAGCTTAGAAGTAACATTTAGCATTTTCAACCTGATTTACAGGTTGTAGATGAGCATATAAATTTTTGTCTGGTGTTTGGAGCAGGGGTCAGTACAGAGAGAATTCATTATTCATTTTAAAACTCATATTAAGAGGGTTTATAAACTTCGTACATCCTTCTAAGTGTTAGGCAAAATGATTCAAACTGTCCAGTTTTCCTAAGAACACAGGGATACTTTATGACCTTATATATTTTTAGCTATAAATAGTTCAGCAATCATTTCCTCAAATCAGACACACCTTGGGATTTAGCACAGAATGAGAGAAAGAGATTGAAGGAATAGTGAGAGAAGCTCTATGTGGTAACATATTTTTTCAACTTTGGTGTGGGAAATACTTTAATGAAACTAGTATCCCTCCCTTTGACCAAAATTCCATTTGCAGCCTACAATTTTTTTTTTTTTAATTGAGATGAAGATCCTTTGAGAAGTGGCTTTTTCCAGGCAAACAAATGTTTGAGTATTATTACCAAAGGTAAAGGAGACATTCCTGAAATATTTGCTTGAAGAAGAAACCAGAATTGGATCCAGAAGGTTTAAACTCTGTTAAAAGAACCTCAGAGTTGCAGAGGCTTCATATAGCACAAAACAATTTTTTTTTTTTTTTTTTTTTTTTTTTTACCTTACTCACAGAGTGATCCAACACAGTTGTCCTTACTCGGGTTGCTTTCTTCCAAGTGCCAACAAAGACCCAGGTTCCCTTCACTTTCTGTCTCTACCTTCCTCACGACCCTCACTGTCCGGGAGGTGGTATGCGGGAGGGTTTTGTGAGCCAGGCTTGGAAGTAGTATATATCATTTCTGTCCACATTTTCTTGGCTATAGTCCAGTGACATGGCCTCACCTAACTCCAAAGGAGGTTAGGAAATATAGCTTAGCTGTGGGAGTTGGGTGAACAACCAGTAATCTGGGCAATTTATCTCTTCATAGATAAAGATTTTTATTTCCTGAGTTTATTTTCTGTGAGAACAAAAGAAAATTATATACTTATCTTACCAATTCTGTCTGCTTTTCAGGCCTGCGTGTGTGTGTGTGTGTGTGTGTGTGTGTACATGTAAGAGTTTAAATAATTAATGTGTCAAAACCCTCTAAAGCAGAAGTTTGTTTTCACTCTCTTATTACTCTCCTTATAGCGTGTCTTTCTGCCTCAGGCTACACCTCTTCTTTGACTTTAGACTTCTGACAGAACCTAGTGTTCCCATCATTACATCAAAGCATCCAACTCTTCCTAGTATATCAGTATTCTGTGTTCTTTTCTGGATCTCTAATCCTTTTCAAAATGCATAAGTCTGTTGCTTCACAGTCTTAAGGATGACATAGCAAGTTGATAATATAATGTATGCTAATGTCTTAATGAAAAATTGCATAGTGTTTCTCACAAAATGGTTCCGAAATTCACTGCATCATAATCTAAGGTATTTGTTAAATATGCAAAATCTAAACCAGGAATTGGGAATTAGAATATTCCAGAGAGATGACTGAAATCAACATTTAAAAAAACACCTCCACATGACTCTACTGCACATAAATTTTAACAACTAAAAGCTTAGCAGTATTGCTTTCCCAGATAACATATTTGGATTTTTACAGTAACTCTAAAAAAGTAATTTGTGGGGGCTTCCCTGGTGGCGCAGTGGTTGAGAATCTGCCTGCCAATGCGGGGGACACACGTTCGAGTCCTGGTCTGGGAGGATTCCACGTGCCGCAGAGCAACGAAGCCCGTGCGCCACAACTGCTGAGCCTGCGCGTCTGGAGCCTGTGCTCCGCAACAGGAGAGGCCGCGATGGTGAGAGGCCTGCGCACCGCGATGAGGAGTGGCCCCCGCTTGCCGCAGCTAGAGAGAGCCCTTGCACAGAAACGAAGACCCAACACAGCCAAAAATTAAAAAAAAAAAAAAAAAAAAAAAAGACCGTGGGTTCAGGTCCCAATCTGAGGTACATGGTTCCACCACTAGATGGAAACTGCTGACCATCAGCAGGCAGACCCCAGACTGACCATCAACATATAGACACCCCCCCCAAAAAAAAGTAATTTGTGTGTGTGTGTGTGTGTGTGTGTGTGTGTGTGTGGCAACTATAACATGTGGAAAGAAACTTTTGAGCATAGTGGCCCAGAATTTGAATAGCATAGCTATTGCTGGCATTTTTTTTCTTTGGCAAAGCACCTGATCCTCAGTTATTTAGCCTATAAATGGTAACAATAATAATTAATTAATTAATGCCTGATAGCATAGGGATGTTCAATACCTATGAATTGACTACTAATCTGTTTTAAAATTGTAAGCTGAGAAAAATCTATTTTCACTGAAAAGACAATCAGATAGGTGACAAAATCAATACTAAGAAGGTGAACAGATAAAAATTTAACGTTTCAACATCTATTTGCTTTTGTTTCTAACCTTCAAGCTTCTTAGGACATCATTTACTGTAACTTGTCCAACTGCCTCTACAGTCTAATCACAATTTTGTCCCAGTCACAAATCCATATACATCTTTCCTTCAGCCACATTACCACTTTGCTGTTCCTGGACATATTCTTATCCTATATTTGGATTTTTTTTCTCAGTTTATTTGCCTAGAATACAGTTTACTCTAAAATTCCTTGACAAAATATACCTCTTACAAAGGTCTGTTTCACATCCCATTATTTCCAAGACATTCCCTGGATCTATTTCACCTCATGGAGTTAGCTCCCCACTTCACATATTTCTGTGGTGTATTTATGGTATCTTGATTTTAAATATTTTAATAGGTAGAGCAAAAATATTTATCTTATATGCTAAACATCTAATAATTAGTAGTAACTAAACGGAGTAATGTGGGAGGGGATGGGGGAAGAAATGGTCCGTCACATTTATGGCCACTATGTAAGAGCCAGGATTGACTACTGATGTCTGTTATGTCAGTGGGAGCTGAGAATGGCCATTAGTACTAAATTTTATACAGAACAATTTACACCTATAGGGATCAAAGCCAATTAAAATTTGGCACACCATAATACGGCAGCAAATTTTTGTTTAAACTCAAATTATAAAACTATTTCCAGATATTCAAAGACGTTTGTGATGAAAGGATACTTGAATTGTGTTATGATTACACCGTAAGTGGTTTACTCACATCTCTGAGGCCTTCATTCTTTTAGTCCAGGAAATTCAAGCGGATTTTTGAAAGATCGTTTCATGAAGGGAAATGCAATGTTCAAAGAGACTCTGGTTGCCTTCACAGGGCTATTCTCATGTTAGATATACTTAGGATAGCATAGGTTAAATACGTAAGGAGAATCAGAAAATTCAGTTTTCCCCTTGTTTTCCTAGATATGGGTTGTTCAGCAAAAACCATCTACAAAGAAGCAAGCAACCACTGCTTGACAAAGTATGCGCAACACTAGGAGTTTGGTGTTTCTTATTCAATAGCACAAGAAGAGTAACACCAATGAGATAGTAAGTCATGCAAGAGGGACATCATATGTTAATACAAAATGTCTCAAGGGGTTAGAGAAATTCCAAATTAAGGGACTGAGGACTAAAGTATGAAACTTTATGGAAATCTTTGGAGGATTTGTTACAAGGTTGGAGATTCTTTATCCAGATTTCTGCCAAACACACATACTTCTATGAAGACCTGGATTTTAGATTTTCAATTTTTCTATATTTTACATTATGCATAATTTCACATACTTACCAATATAGAAAATATTAGATAAACTTCAAAAGAGATTGAACAAAACAAGTATACTGTTCATCACAAAACTTTAATATTGTCAAACTAAGACAAACATCCAGGAAGCAAACATCTTTTGAATTCTAAGACAGTCCTAAGTGAAAACTCTGCTCCTGATATAAAATTTAAAAATGAACCAGGCTATCATTTAGCTTCTTTACAAATAAACAGGATACTCAAGTAAAAAATAGCAAACTGTTGATAGCAATTAGTATTACAACAAAATGAGATGAGTTTCCTGTAGTTTCCAGGTGTCTTCATGATTAAAATAAATGACTCCTTAAAAAAATAACACAAAATAAATTAAATTTATAAAGAGAAAATGATGCCTGACTTCACATTTTAGAATATATGTAAATGGACATATATTCAAAAAAATATTTAAAGCTCAAGATACCTAGCTAGGAAAAACAAAACACAATATCAAACAGCTCTATAACCTAAGTTTCTAAACTGAAATTAAATATTATAACATGTCTAACAGAAAATACTATTTTATTGAAAAGTTTTAACAAAGAGAGTTCCTATAAATTACACCTTAGTTGCTGGGAACTAAGTTTCTACAGCTATAAAGACTATAACACAAGGCCAAAATCATTTCATTCATTCCTCAGAGAGTGACGTCAACATCAGTTGTGCAGGCTGTGGCTGGAGGGACCCATTTATCTCCAGCAGCACCTGGATTTCTGAGGAAGGACCTCTGTGACTGGGGAGAGGTAGAGAAAAGGAAAGGAAGCTGACAAGAATATCAAAGTGTTATGTTCCCTGCTGTCTGCTTTGGTACTTCAAAGGAGAACTGCCCACTGCCTCTGGGTGTGCCCCACTTGAGGATCCCCCACTGACCCTGTGGACACCCCCAAAACCCTAAGATTTTGTTAAGTCCACACCTCCCCAACTCCACTGCAGACTCCTTGTGCCCACTCCCTAGTGCATGTTTAAGAGCCAGTGCCTATAGAAGAAACCACAAACTTGAGCTAGAGCGCCACCCTCCTGAATAAAAAAGGTTTCTAATAGCCAGCCTGTTGAGCCATAAGACTCAAAGTAAACAGAAAGCCTTAGTTTAGTAAGATGTCTGCTACTTCAAGTGCGAAAGGAGAAATGCATACCTTCAAACACTATGAAAAATCAAGGAAAGATGGTATCACCAAAAGAAAATGATAATTCTCCAGCAATGAAATTCAAAGGCACAGAATATTGCAATCTAACTAATAAAGAATTCTAAATAGTTGTCATGAAGAAATTCAATGAGCTACAAGAAAACCTAAAAAGCAATTCCATGAATTTAGGATTAAAAATAATGAACATAAAGAGTTCTTTACCAAAGAGACTGAAATTAAAAAACAAAACAGAAATTCTGGAACTGAAAAATTCAGTGAATGAGATGCAGAATGCAATAGAAAGCACTGATAACATGAGAGACAGGCAAAAGAAAAAATAAGTGACTTGGAGGATAGGAATATAGAAATAATTCAATTAGAAGAGGAGAGAGAACTGAGATTTTAAAATAGTTAAGAAATTTGAATACTACTCAGCCATAAAAAAGAACGAAATAATGCCATTTGCAACATGGATGCAACTAGAGATTATCAGTAAGTCAGAAAGACAAAGACAAATTCCGTATGATATCACTTACATGTGGAATTTAAAATATGACACAAATGAACCCATATATGAAACAGAAACAAAATCAGGAACATAGAGAATAGACTGGTGGTTGCCAAGGGGGAGGGTGGTGGGAAAGGGTAGGAGGGGGAGTTTGGGATTAGCAGATGCAAACTGGTATATATAGAATGGATAAACAAAAAGGTCCTACCATATAGCACAGGGAACTATATTCAATATCCTGTGATAAACCATAATGGAAAAGAATATGAAAAATAATGTATATATATATATATGTATAACTGAGTCATCTGTACAGCAGTAATTAACACAACATTGTAATTCAACTATACTTCAATAAAAAATAAATTTAAATAAATAGTGAAGAAACTCCATGAGAGCTATCATTTTCAATCAGAAAAGCAAATATAGGAATAACTGGTGTTCCAGAAGGAGAAGAGAGGGAGAAGGGAGCAGAATATTTATTTAAAGAAACAAAAGTTGAGAATTTCCCAACCTGGGGAAAGAATTGGACATACAAGTCCAGGAAGGTAACAGAGTCACCTTATTATCTCAGTGTAAAAAGACCTTCTTCTCCAAGACACATTATAATGAAACTGTCAAAAATCAATGACACAGAAAGAATCTTAAAGGCAGGCAGGGAAAAAAAGAATAACCAAAGTAACCTACTAAGAAACCCCCATTAGGGTATCAGCAGATTTCTCAGTAGAAACTTTATAGGCCAGAGGAGAGTGAAATGACATATTCAGTTGTTGAAAGATAAAAATTACCAGCCAAGAATGCTTTATCTGGCAAAGTTATCCTTCAGAGATGAAGGAGAAATAAACGCTTTCCAAGACAAACAGAAGCTGAAGGAATTTAGCACCACTAGACCTAATTTGCAAGAAATACTGAAAGTTCTTCAAGCTGGAATGAAAAGATGTCAATCAGTGACATGAAAACATATAAAAGTACATAACACACTGGTACCAGTGGGGGGGAAAAAACAGTCAGAATTAGAAAACTGTAAGTCTATATTAGAATGGTGTTTTAACCAGTTAACTATATTATAAGGTTAAAGGAAAATAATATTAAAACTAACTAACTAATTGTTAACTAATTCACAGCATAAAAAGAGGTAAATTGGGGGAATTCCCTGGCGGTCCAGTGGTTAGGACTCAGTGCTTTCACTGTGGTGGCCTGGGTTAATCCCTGGTCGGGGAATTAAGATCCTGCAAGCCAGGTACTCCCCTGGCAGTCCAATGGTTAAGACTTTGTCTTCCAATGCAGGGGGTGCAGGTTTGATCCCTGGTTGGGGAATGCCTCGTGGCCAAAAAACCAAAACATAAAACAGAAGTAATATTGTAACAAATTCAATAAAGACTTTAAAAATGGTCCACATCAAAAAAATCTTAAAAAAAAAAAAAGAGATAAATTGGGACATCAAAAACACAGAAACGTAAAATATACTTAATAATACTGTATTACATATTTTAAAGTTGCTAAGATAATACATCTTAAAAGTCCTCATTGCAAGAGAGAAGAAAAATTTTTTGTAACTATGTATGGTGACAGATGTTAACTAGACTTATTATGGTGATCAATTTGCAATCTTTATGTTGTACACCTGAAACTAATATAATGTAATATATGTTAATTATATGTCAAACAAACCCAAAACCTAAAAGAGGAGGAGTAGAAGGGCAGAGCCTTTATAGGAGAGTGAAGATAAGTTGTTTTTAGTACAAAATGGACTATTTTATTCATGAGATATTTTATGTAAGCCTCATGGTAACTATAAAATATATTCATAAAACATTAAAAAAGGCGATACTGAGCATACTACCACAGAAAACCACCAATTTACAAAGGTGGACAGAAACAGAGGGGAAAAAAAACAATGGAGATACGAAACAACATGAAGGTAAATGATAAAATGGATTAAAAAAAATAAGACCCAACTATATGCTACCTACAGAGGACTCATTCAGATCTAAAGACACACATAGGACCCCGATGTTCATAGCAGTACTATTTACAATAGCCAAGACATGGAAGCAACCTAAATGTCCATTGACAGATGAATGGATAAGGAAGATATGGTACACACACACACACACACACACACACAGGAATATTACTCAGCCATAAAAAAGAATGAAATAATGCCATTTGCAGCATCATGGATGGACCCAGAGATTATCACACGAAGTGAAGTAAGTCAGACAGAGAAAGACAAATATCATATATCACTTATATGTAGAATCTAAAAAATGATACAAATGAACTAATTTACAAAACAGAAAGAGGCTCATAGACATAGAAAACAAACTTTTGGTTACCAAAAGGGAAAGGGGGGAAGAGATAAATTAGGAGTTTGAGATTAACAGATACAGACTACTATATTTAAAATAGCTAAACAACAAGGACCTACTGTATAGCACAGGGAACTATAGTCAATAACTTGTAATAATCTATAATGGAAAAGAATCTAAAAAAGAATATATAACTGAATCACTTTGCTATACACATGAAACTAACATAACATTGTAAATCAACTAAACTTCAATTGAAAAAACAAGATACACATAAGTTCAAAGTGAAGGAATGGAAGAAAATATTCCATGCAAATCAAAAGAAAGCAGGGGTAGCCATACTTATGTCAGACAAAATAGACTTCAAGCCCAAAAGAGTAAGAGACAAAGAAGGTCATTATATGATAATAAAGAGGTCAATAAATTAAGAAGACATAACAATTGCAAATATATACACACCCAACATTGGATCACCTATATATATTAAGCAAATATTAACAAATCTGAAGGGAAAAACAGACAATACAAAAATAGTAGGGGAATTCAATACCCCAATCAGCAATGGATAGATCACACAAACAGAAAATCAACAAAGAAATGTTGGAGTTGTACCATACTTTAGAACAAATGGACGTAGCAGACATATATAGAACATTCCATCCAGCACACATTCTTCTCAAGTGCACCCAGAACATTCTCCAGGATAGACAATATGATAGGACATAAAACACATTTTAGCAATTTTAAGAAGACTGAAATCATACTAACTACCTTTTCTGACCACAACAGTATGAAACTAGAAATCAACAAGAGGAAAGCTGGAAAAATCTACAAATAGGTAGAAACTAAACAGCTATTGGATCAAAGAAGAAATCAAAGGAGAAATAAAAAATTATCTCAAAACAAATGAAAATGGAACTGTATCATATAAAACCTTATGGGATGCTGCAAAAGTAGTTCTGAGAGGAAAGTTTATAGCAATAAATGCATATATTAAGAAATTGAAACAACGCTACACCTGAAGGAAACAGAAAAAGAAGAAAAAATTAAGCCCAAAGTTAGAAGGAAATAATGATCAGAGTAGAAATAAATGAAATATAGGCCAGAAAAACAATGGAAGGATGAATGAAACTAAAAGCAGTTTTTTCAAAAAGATAAACAAAATTTACAAGCCATAAGCTAGACTCACTAAGAAAAAGAGAAGACTCAAATAAATAAAATTAGAAATGAAAAAGGAGACATTTCAACTGATATTACAGAAATACATATGATCATAAGAGATTACTATAAACAATTACATGCCAACAAATTAAATTACTGAGAAGAAATGGATATACTTCTAGAAACACACAACCTACCTACCAAGACTGAATAAGGAAAAAAATTGAAAATCTAAACAGACCAATAACTAGTAAACAGATTACATCAGTAATCAAAAAACCTAAGATTAAAAGTCCAGGACCAGATGGCTTTATTGGCAAATGCTACTAAACATTTAAAGAAGAACTAACACCAATCCTTCTCAAATTTTTCCAAAAAATTGAAGAGGAGGAAACACATCCAAACTCCTTCTATGAGGCCAGCTTTAGCCTAATACCAAAGCCAGGTAAGGACACTATAAGAAAACTATAGACCAATATCCCTGATGATACAGATGCAAAAATCTCCACAAAATATTAGCAAACTGAATTTAAGAAAACATTGCAAGGATTATACATCATGACCAAGTGGGATTTATCCCTGGGATGTGGGGATGGTTCAACACATGCAAATCAATAAATATAATATATCACATTAATAGAATGAAAGATAAAAACCATATGATCATTACAATGGATGCAGAAAAGGCTTTTGACAAAACGCAACATCATTTCATGATAAAAACTCTCAACAGATTGGGTATAGAAGGAACATACCTCAACATAATAAAGGTCATATACAACAAACCCAGAGCTAACACTATACTCAATGGAGAAAAACTGAAAACTTTTCCACAAAGATTAGGAACAAGACAAGGATGCCCACTCTCACCACTCTTATTCAATATATTAGGGGAAGTCTTAGCTAGAGCAATTAGGCAAGGAAAGAAAATAAAATGCATCCAAATCAAAAAGGAAGAAGTAAATTTTTGCTGTTTACAGATGATATAATTTTCTATACACAAAATCCCAAAGAGTCAACCAAAAAACTATAGAAACTTTCAGTAAAGATGCAAGCTATAAAATCAACATACAATAATCGGTTGCATTTCTACATACTAATGATGAAACATCTGAAAAAGAGATAAAGAAACTATCTCATTCACAATAGCATCAGAAACAATAAATACCTAGGACTAAATTTAATCAAAGTGAAAAAACTGCACAATGAAAAATACATGACTTTGCTGAAAGAAACTGAAGAAGACAAAAACAAATGGAAAGACATTATGTGTTTATGAATCAGGGGAATTAATATTGTTAAAATGTCCATGTTTCCAAAGCCATCATAAATTCAACACAATTTCCCCACCAAAATTCCAAACTGAGATCATGTGATCAAATTAAAAGAGAAATATTTTCTCAAATTTAATTAGCTATGCAAATTGTTATAAAAACCAAAATCAAAAAGAAAAATATTCCAATGGCATACTTCACTGAAATAGAAAAAACAATTCTAAAATTTGTACAGAACCATAAAGGACCCTAAATAGCCAAAGTAATCCTGAGGAAGAAGAAAAAAATGCTGGAGGTATCATACTTCCTGATTTCAAACTATACTACAAAGCTACAGCAACTAAAAACAGCAGGTGCTGGTATAAAAATAGGCACACAGATCAATGGAACAGAATAGAAAGTCCAGAATTAAGCACCAACATATAAGGTCAACTAATATTTGACAAAAGAGCCCAAAACATCTAATGGGGAAAAGAGAATCTCTTCAACAAATGGTGCTGGGAATACTGGATAAACACATACAGAACAATGAAACTGGACCCCTACCTTACAGTACTCACACAAAGTAATTCAAAACCTAGAAGAAAATGTATGGAAGAAGCACCTCGATACTGGATTTGGCAATGATTTTTTGGTTATGGCACCAAAACCACAAACAACAAAGCAAAAATCAACAAATGGGACTACATCAAACGTAAAAGCTTCTATACTGGAAAAGAAACAATTAACAAAATGAAAAGGCAACCTACAGGAGGGGAGAAAATTTTGGCAAACCATATATCTGATAATGGGTTAATATCCAAAATATATTTTTAAAAAAACTCATACAACTCAATAAAAAAAAAAAAGTGTTTAAAAAATGGGCAGAGGAATTAAATACACATTTCTCCAAAGATGGCCAACAGGTACATGAAAAGATGCTCAACATCACCAATCATCAGAGAAATACAAATTAATTCCACAGTGAGATATAACCTCACAACTGTTAGAATGGCTATAATTAAAAAGACAAGAGATAACAAGCGTTGGTGAGGATGTAGAGAAAAGGGAATCCTTGTACACTGTTGGTGGGAATGTAAATTGTTTCAGCCAATATGTAAAACAATATGGAGGTTCCTCAAAAAATTAAAAACAGATCTACCATATGATCCAGCAATTTCACTTCTGGGTATATACCCACAGGAAATGAAAACAGGATATTAAAGAGATATATGCACCCCATATTTATTGTAGCATTATCCACAATTGACGAAATACGGAAACAATTTTAGTGCCCATCAGTGGATGAATGGATAAAGAAGATGTGATACACACACACACACTGGAGTATTATTCAGCTGTGAGGAAGAAGGACACCCTGCCATTTGCAACAACGTAGATGGACCTCAAGGGCATTATGTGAAGTGATATAACTCAGACAGAGAAAGCCAAATACTGTACAATATCACTCATACATGGACTCTAAAAAGCTGAACTGGTAAAAACAGAAAGTAGAATGGTGGTTTCCAGGGGATATGGGGTAGAGAAATAGTTTGTACCTTTTTTAAAGGGTACAAATTGTAACAAGTAGTAAACAAGCCCTAGAGAGCTAATGCACAAAATAGTGAATATAGACAACAATATTGTATTATAATCATCAAATTTGCTAGGAAACTAGAGCTTAATTATTGTAACCACTAAAAATAAATGATAATTATGTAACATGACAGAAGTACAAATTATTGCTACAATGACAATCACATTACAATGCATAAACCTATCAAATTAACATGTTGTACATCTTAAATTTATACAATGTTATATGTGAAATATATTTTAATAAAAGAAATAGAATAGTACCTGGCACATAGGTACTCAGAAATGTTTGTTGATTAGGCATTGAATGAATACTAATAGAAAAAATTATCAGGGAGTTAGTACAACTCCAAATCTATATGTAATCAACAACTTAGTGTCAAAATATAAAATAGCACACCTTATATGAATATGATTAGGTATCTGCACACAAACACACAAACAAAATTTTAGAAGAAGAACAAGGCAAGACATTTGCAAGAAACTGTGAGCCTTATAAACAAATCCTTACTACCATCTGCCAGACTGTGCCACCTGTTTGAGTTAGACAATGTGATTGCTAAATTACATGTACTGTGACATACCAATAACAACGTTGTGCAATATCCCACCCCCCCCCCCCAAAAATTATCTCATGATTTAGATATAAAACAAAGTTTTACCTTCAGGCACATGAAATCCCAGTTTTAGTTTTTCTCCTATACAAGAGATATACAATATTATTAGATTATTAGAATTAACTGAATATTTACTAGCCCTTCCTTTTCATTGTAATAAAAATTTTTTTTCAATAACTACTTCTACTTCTTGAGATCACCACCACCACCACCAGCACCACCACACACCAAAAGTTAAATTTAGCTATTGAATTAGTTCCTGAAAATTTCTGAGATATAGGGGTAGAGATAGGGGTGGAAGAGTAAAATAGAAAATCTCTTATGATACCAGACTTTTTTTAACCAAATAAGACTTCTTATTCTTTTCCAAAAGAATAAGAACAGCCTGTTGCGAGTGCCAAGGGTGATATAGGCACCTAATGGAAAGCTTCTCTTATCTTTACATTCCAGTAATCTCTGAATATTGTTCAACATAATTGTTAAAATTAAAGTTATTATGGTAGTCATAGGGTACTGTTTAAAAACCATACTCATTTTCTAATTGATGTGAAGTAGGTCACTATTCTTTAATATAAACATTTTATATTAAGGCTGAGTTTTTTTCCCCCTCCTATTTTCAATTGTTAATCCCTAAAACCTTGATAAGTAGAATATTTCTCAGGCACGATGAGTGATTTTCCATTGCTGAAGATGTTTTCCAATGTTCTCAAACAGTCATGAGCCTTCAGTGACTAATGTACCAAAAAGCACTGAGCTCTGGGATAGGTGGTTCATTAGTTTCTAGTTGGTGTGTACTTGTTTGGATTGGTAACTGTCATCATCCATGAATACTAGTATCACTGAACTGCTTTAGTGATTATTTTAGTGAGTATAATATGCAGCTACTAATAACTATGATCATTGTATTATACTTATTTTTAAGTATCAACAGTCTAAAATAGAGGTTCCATTCTCCTGCCACTCCAATGTTGCTTTAATATGATATCTAATTGCCTAAGTGGATTTCAGCTCTTTTGCATTCCTGAAATTGCCAGTTTCTCATTTCCTATACTTTACTTATAATGTTCCTTCTGCTTAGTATGCATGATTATCCTTGGTGCCACCAAAACATTTCAATTCTTAGTCCTTAATGACAAACATAATTTTTTGTTAGATTTTTCCTTCCTGTCTCTAAATTTAAACTCAGATTGTTTTGTTTTGTTTTTTTAAACTCTCAGAATTGACATTCAGTAATAGCTGACATTCAATAAATGATGAAATGTGCCTCTGGATAATTTCATTTATTTGAAATTGAGCTTAAGAGGCAGTTCTTTGGGAAATCGCCCCTGAAGAGGATCCAATGAACATTTACTAAGTACTTTTAAAGCGTGAAGGTATTGATATATGTTCATTTGTGGATGCAAAAATATATATGTTCCTATAGAGAGGAATCACAGAGAACAAATGGCTATCTGAAAAAAGAGGTCAAATATCTGTCACGCAGTCACTCTCACTTCCTCCAGCTAATCTACATTATCCCTGCCAATTTTATATGTGTATGTATGCACACACACACACACACAAATGTTATCTATTTTATGACTAAATTCCTCAACTAAATTCACCATTTCTTTCCTTTTCCCCTTCTTTCTCATGTTGAAAATGACATACTGGAACAAAGTTAGGCATTTCAGTCATCATCAAGAGTAGAGTTTTCAACCAAGAAATCAGTATATCTTGCCCAAAACTCTATTATCTTCATATCATATCTTCCTTTGGAGTAACCAAATGAAACAACCAGAGATAATGCTGAACTTCGGTAAATAAATTCTTGCAAATTCTTTTTTATTTCTAGAATACCTGGCCAGGTAAATCCAAGGCTTACATAGATGGAGACTGTGGACAGGCCCCTGTCCCTAAAGAGAAGAATTTTCCCTCAAAGACACATGTAAAGCATAACTTCTTGTCTACTAAGTTACATAAACAGGACAAAAATTTAATATACCTAGTATTTTTATTAATAAAATTGCTGTTTATGATTGGTTAAGATTAGACCCAAAGTTTTTGCAATATAATTTCATAACACGGAGACTCTATAGGATATTTTAAACAAACTTTCATAAAATAAACCCTATTTTGATTACTCCAACTTGTGTTTGTTTTTCCTAACATTATTTATAGTACATAAAAAATTTGTGCACTAGATTATATATATATTTTATGGTTTATTTCTTTTATAATGTTTATTTGTGATAATCTTTTATTTCCAAAAGTTCTGTCACCATCTGAAAGCATATTTCTAGATTTCCCCCTTTTTTTTCCTATCTCAAAACATGATTTTAGGTACACAGTAATCTACTCATTTAAATAATTATCACATGGGTATAATCACTATAAAATATATGATGAAATGAATTATGCATACCTTGCATAGGTGTGCTTGCTAAAGTTCATTTGACAACTTAAAATTTAGAAATGCGTTTGAATATGGCATCTAAAATTGCAGAGCTCCATAAAGATTAACAAGTTTTTTTATAACTATGTCAACAGTTAACACAAATTCAGTTTAACAACATAAAAAGAATTTACCCCCCCCCATGACAGTTTAAAAAGGCCTCAAGATGTTGATTCCTGAGACTCTAGTTTTCAGACTTAATGCCTAGGTTATTCAGGGTTTCAAGGGCAAAGATGTAAAAACTCACTAAATTTTTCAGAGCCCAATGTTCAAAGTATCAAAAGGGTCATTTAAATACTGTGCTGGGAATAATAATGAAACTAGTTGATTTAATACCACACTGTTTATATTTTAAAACTTACACATATTTGGCCCAAAGAGGAGATATAAAAATTGTAATATAAGAAGTTGCATAATTCTATAAGACAGGATGGGGTTTATTAAGGACAGAAAGATTCTAAAATGGGAAGATAGTTTTCTTTTCATGACAGGGTAGAATATTTGAAATGAGCTTAGTTTCACAAATTTCAAAATTATAAAGATAGAATGAGGGGGATTAGCTTTGCTGAAACTATCCAGATGTTTCTAAGAGAAAAAAACAAATCTACTCTCACTTGGAGACTTGAACATACCCCTCTCAGAAAATGATATTCAGAAAATAAAAAATTAAGTATATAGACGATATAAACTGAAAAACATAACAAGCATAATCTAATAAACATAAAAAACATTACATATGACAGTTCTAAAACAGACATTCTTTTAAAATTAACATGAAACATTAAAAAAAAAAATCACATTCAAGGCTACAATTGCTTCCCTCATTAAATTTCAAAGTTTTTATTACATAGATGACATTTTCTGACCAAATTAGAATAAACTTAGAAAGATTATCCTCTCATATAGAGTAAAAAATTTCAAAATTATTTTTCTAAGAAACTCATGAATCAAAGAAATAATTTTAATAGAAAATTATATGAATTGAATGACTGTGCAAATACTAATAGGAAGCCAGAAGAAATTTATAGCTTTAAATGTTTATTTGAGAAAACAAATAAAGATCCAAATACACAAGTTTATTATCTGATAAAAATAAAGAGTTTACCAAAAAAATACATATTCTCTACCTAAAAACAGAAGGTAGAAAATGAGCAAGATATATGACACAAGTCAATGAAACAGAACAAAACATACAATAGCAAATCACAAAAGCCAATCTTTCAGTATTTGAATATTTGAAAATGAATGAAAATCTGAAGGGATGTATCAAGGAAAAAATCAGTGAAGCACAAAAAAAGTATCAGGAATATAACATTAGGCCATCCTAAAACAGGATACAGATTTAGATTAAAAAGATTACGACAACTTCATACCAACTTAAAAAGATTAGAAATGAAAAATTCCTAGAAAAAATTGACAATACCTAGAAAATATGAAACTAGAAAAAAATAAACAAAATAATGTTTAACCATAATAATGTTAAACAAAATTAACTTTAAAAAGGAAAACATTATTCTTAAAGAGGATAGAAAAAGAAAGTTTTCCTATTGGTTTACCAGAGTAAGCTTAATTTTCACTTTAAGTTATCAAGACTTCTGGTCAAGACAGAGCAACAGTGTCTTGACTGTGCTGATTCACTGCCTAGTCTCCCCTCCGCCCCCACTCTTCACTGGTTTCTGTGTCCTTCCCTTCAATAGAAAAGAGGAAGAGTAAAAACTCTGGCAGGCAGCAGGGCCTTTTCAGCAGCCTCTGTGGACTCATAGATTTCCATGTCTTTGTGTAAGAGATCACAATTTCCCAGGGGTAGTTTTCCTCCTTGCACACATCTACATTGTGCAAGTATCAATGAACAAGGATAGTCTTTAAGGGCCTAACACAGGGCTGAGAAGAGCTGGAAGCTGAAGTCCATCTTCTATCTGATAGCAAGTCCCAATTCCTGAGCTTGTCAGTCAAGACACTTCCGGCCAACTTGAGGCTCCAGCCACATGGGCAATTCAAAGGCTTTGAACATAACAGATAATTAAGCCTCCCCTCCTCTTTGACCTCAGTGTGGACTGATGCATTTCACACTCCTTGAGAGAAATCTGGTTCCCAGAAGTTTGCAGACCTCTGCGTTTGATTACTGTACATCTGCCCAATCTCCTTCCCCTGTTCCTGGCTTGGAGTATCTCAGGATATTATCCTTCACCCCCATCTTGGTGGGCTCCATGTGAGTGTCTTCTCTTCCCTGCTGACTTTCTGACAGCCATAATGTATGCAAAGATAGGGAAACTCCACAACATCCCAACCCACATCCCAGTGTCCCTTAGTAGACACTCCTTTCCTGGGGTGGATATATATATATGTACTCTTGCTCTCTAGTTTGTGCTGCAGACATCTTGGAGAACATGAGACTAGAAAGGAAATGAGACTGTAGGGGTAAGGGAGCCCATCCAGTAGGAGGGAGGGAAAAATGGGACTGGATATTTGGGTTACTAGAAGGCTACAGCAGGAACCATGTGGGAGGGAGGGGGATGAGTAGATTGAGGAAGCCACTCTGTGGGCATTTGTGTGCTCCCTGGTGGAGTATCCTCAATCCTCTCTGAGCCCAAAGACCTCTGATAATTATCCTATTTCATACCTAAAAAATGGGGCCAACACATTTGAAAAGACAGTTTGAGAGAAAACTAGGGACACCTTAGTAAAGCAGGGCAAACCATCGGAATGCACAACGATCTCAATCTCCACCTGAGAGAAGGTGACCCAGTCTGAGACAGAACAGTGAACACTGACTCTTAAAACTTTCTCTCACCAAAAACAAAAGGTCCCAGTGTCTTTCTCATGGGGATGTTTAGGTCTTTCTCTCACATGAAGGTCCTTTTCTCATACGGAAAATGAGTTTTCTACTCTCTGAGAACTGTCATTTTTCTCTCTTTCTCTCTGAAGTAGCAGTTTCCACACTCCCAATCAGGAATGCAATCTCTTTCTCAAACACAGTAGTGCCCGCCCCTGTCCACACACCCAGCGACAGACACACAGAGGAATGGAGACTGAAAGCAACAAACAAAGACACAGAAACACACACACACAAACACAAATAGAAATACTGACTCACAGACACAGGCTAATATACATAGATGGGGGTCTCTATACTCTCACTATTGCTCTTCATTGTATTACTCTGTTTTAGTTTGCTACCCTGTTTTAACACACCCTGAAATCATCCTATTTATCTTTTCAATTGTTCATTCTCATTATGCTCCATGTAGGCAGGGACTGGTCAGATAAGCCCACTGGTGTAGCTCCAGTTCATAGCAAGGGACCTGGCACAAATCAGAGATTCAGTAAACATTTGGATCAGTAATTAAAATTATCCTCCCACATCTAATCACCTGCATAAAGCATTCATCTTCTCCGTGAATGTGAATTAAGCTCAGCATGTTTGTAGTATATCCCTTTGGGCAAGCAACCCCTGATGCCCCAGGCCAGGGCCCCTTCCCCATCTATACCCTCTCTATTCACACCAGTCCCAGCACCTATCTTGTTGCTGGCCTATAAGTGTGGTTCTTCCCACCAACATATGAAGATAAGCGGACAAACAGGCAGCTGAGAGAACTCCAGGGTTTTTAATAAACAGAATCCAGAGCCTGCCACGACCTGGTATGTAGTCAAAAATCAAGCTGCGGACTTCCCTGGTGGCACAGTGGTTGAGAGTCTGCCTGCCAATGCAGGGGACATGGGTTCGAGCCCTGGTCTGGGAAGATCCCACATGCCGCGGAGCAGCTGGGCCTGTGAGCCACGATTGCTGAGCCTGCGCGTCTGGAGCCTGTGCTCCGCAACAAGAGAGGCCGCGATGGTGAGAGGCCCGCGCACCGCGATGAAGAGTGGCCCCTGCTTGCCGCAACTGGAGAAAGCCCTCACACAGAAACGAAGACCCAACACAGCCAAAAATAAATAGATAAATAAATAAAATTAAAAAAAAAAAAAAAAGTGAATCCTGTGTATTCTACAGAATTAACTAGAATTGTTAAAAAAAAAAAAAAAAAAATCAAGCTGCACTCAAGGAATTTAAGTCCATCCTGCAATGTGGGTGAGGCCAGAGAGCTGGGGAAGAGGAAGAGAGGGATTAGCCCAGGGTAGGCTGGGCATGGGGATAATGTACAAAACTTCATCCATAAGATAAACTCCTTGCTCCTTCCCATGTCCCATCCCCTCCATGAACAGCGGAGCACAGAAACAGAGACAGATAGACCAGAGACCCTCGCCTGCCATACCTACAGTCCAGGGACACACACCATGGCCTGAGTTGGAGTCTGACCTGCTCTAGGATCCTTCCCCATGTTGCTGTCTCCCAGGAAGCCATGGTAAGCCTGTATCTCCAGCAGGCTGTGGGTTGTTGGCCTTGGGGGGACAAGGTATGGGCAGTGAGTAAGATTTATCTCCCAGCTTTTCTCTCTGCCTCCCTGCCCAACTGTTCCATCTTTCATTCACCTTGGAGGACACACCCTCATCTCTCCCCATGGTGTCCCGAATGTTCTGCTCCTGGGGCTGGGTCAGCTGCTGGGGCTTATCCTTAGGAAGATCCAGCTCTTGTGGCATCTCTGCCTCTGCCTCAGCCTCATGGAATAGCAGCTTACCCTGAAGGGTATATAGCAGGTGGAGGAAGGTCTGGTGCCTGGAAGGAGGAGGTGGGTGTGAAGAGAGGGAACCTCAGCTGAACCACCCTGGGTCTGTAGCCCATGCTCCCGGCCTCACCTCTGCAGCTTGTACTGCTCCTGCTCTGCCTGCTGCTTCAGGGTTCCAAGTTCCTGATACAGCCGTTCAAGCTCCTGCTGAGTTCCTGTCTGACGCTCCCTCACCTCTGAAGAAACCACTGCCAGATGCTGCAGACGCTTCTCCTACCGGGAGTGAGAATGTAGACATGGTTCCTCAGATGCTGATGTCTTAGAGCCATTTCCCCAACCCCTACAGCCTAGACCTAGCTGGGGGTTCAGACGCACAGATGGAAAGAGGGACCCTACTCACTTTAGGCAGGACCAGGGGCTTAGAAAAAAGGAAGGGTCAGAATGTGTTGTTCCAAGGTGAGGAATTCTGGAGAAAAGGAGCACAAAGATGATGATAACACTTATTTAGTTTGCTATGTGCCAGGCACTATTTTAAGCACTTGCTGTACCAATTACTTAATCATCATAATAACTCTATAGAGTAGATGCTATTATTTTCTTCTTTCACAGATGAAGAAACAGAAGCAGAGAAAGTTAGGTGACTGCCCAAGATCATGCAGTGGTAAGTGGTGATGCTAGGATTCAAGTCCATGTTGGTACCCATGCTATAGTGCCTCACAGGAGGAAATAGAATAAAGGTTTTCTAGGACTTGGCCCATGCAATAGCATGGTGGTGAGAAGAGGTATTTTCCTAGGTGAATGGACCTACCTGTTGTAGCTGCCACTGCTTCTGGACTATTCTGAGTTTTTCCATGGCCACTTGCTTCTGCAGGTAAGCAAAGGAGGGGAACAAGGAGAGGAGGAGTGTATTTTTATGTTTGGATTTCATTTTTTTTTTTTTTTTTTTTTTACAGTAAGTCTTTGTTGGTTATCTGTTTTAAATATAGCAGTGTGTACATGTCAATCCCAAACTCCCAATCTATCCCTGGCCCCCACCCTTCCCCCCGGTAACCATAAGTTCATTCTCTAAGTCTGTGAGTCTGTTTCTGTTTTGTAAATAAGTTCATTTGTATCATTTTTTTTTTTTTTAGATTCCACATATAAGTGATATCATATGATATTTGTCTTTCTCTGTCTGACTTACTTCACTTAGTATGATAATCTCCAGGTACATCCATGTTGCTGCAAATAGCATTATTTCATTCTTTTTAATGGCTGAGTAATATTGACGGATGAATGGATAAAGAAGATGTGGTACAGGGGCTTCCCTGGTGGCGCAGTGGTTAAGAATCTGCCTGCCAATGCAGGGTACATGGGTTCAAGCCCTGGTCTGGGAAGATCCCACATGCCAGGGAGCAATTAAGCCCGTGCGCCACAACTACTGAGCCTACGCTCTAGAGCCCGTGAGCCACAACTACTGAGCCAGTGTGCTGCAACTACTGAAGCCCGCGCGCCTAGAGCCCGGGCTCTGCAACAAGAGAAGCCACTGCAATGAGAAGCCCGCGCACCGCAACGAAGAGTAGCCCCCGCTTGCCACAACTAGAGAAAGCCGGTGCGAAGACATGAAGACCCAACACAGCCAAAAATAAAAAAAAATAAAAAAAAAAATTTATATATATATAAAAAAAAGATGTGGTACATATATACAATGGAATATTACTCAGCCATATGGTTGGATTTTAAAAGACAGCCAGTGGGTCCAACCCAGCATGTTCACCCTTTTCCTCCTCTTCTCTGCCTGCCCTTTCCTCCCCTCATCCTTGGTTCACCTTGGCCTGGAGTTGTTCAAGGGCCTCCTGGAGCTGGGCCTGCTTCCTTTGGGCCTCCTCCACCTTGGGCAGTGCCTGGGTCAGGGAACTTGTGATGGCCTCCACGTGCTCTTGGTAGGTGGCCTTCAGCTCTTTCCATTGCTCTTTGACTTCAATTGCCTTCTGCCCTGAGAAGAGCCAAGAGTGAGGGAATAAGTGAGGTTGGCCCACCTGCCTGCAACACTGGGGCTTCAGTCTTCCCGTCAGACAAACAGCTGACTTGACTGATGTCCCTCTTCCTTCTTCACTCAGGGAAGCCCCTATTCCAACCCCCTGCCCACTCACGGCTCATGTCTTCAGAAGCCAAGGGGTTCAGGTCCTGGGCAGTGCCTTCCTGAACCAAGAAATTCTGCAGGAAGTCTACTACTTGAAGCTGGCTGCAGAGTAGCTTGTCTTTCTTCCGGGAGTCCTGTTCAGAGGGAGGGTGGACGCAGGTAACATTCTTACCTCCTTGTACTATAGGCCAACAAGGTTACCTTCCAGTCTGCTCACCATTACCGCTGCCCAGCATCTCAATAGGAGGACCCAGGAGCAGTCCCTGGCTTGTGAAAGGCTAGCTCCCATCTTGTACGTACCATCACAAACTCAGCCAGGATCTGCACGGGCAGTTCTGCCTCCTCCTGAAGACCTATAGGCTCCAGGATGTCTGCCACCTTGGCCAGGGCCCTGAAGGGGCAAGAAAACAGGAAAAACTGCAGACTCCTGGGGTCCTAGTTCTAGTCAATTTGTGTGCACATGCACATATGTGATTATGTGTATTAATGCTGAGTCTTGTCCTGCCTAGCACAGGCTTGAAGGGCCATCTGGGACCAAGAATGGTGTTTGTATGGAAGACACATGGAGGTAGTAAGTGCCGTGAAGAAAAATAAGCAAAGCAAGGGGAATAGGAGTGTGGGGAAGGAGCTGTGATTTTAAATAGGGAATGTCTCACTGAATAGAAACCGTTTGAGTTTCTGAAATCAGTCATGGAAATATACAGGGAATGGGGGAGCCCCGCCACGCAGAGAACACAAGCTTGGGGGCAGGGTATCAGCGTACCTGAGGAGGAGCAAGGACGGGGGGCTGGATCCCTGGGTCTAGGCTCTCCAGAGTTCTCCCTTGTTAGCGGCCGAAGCAGTCTATTAGGAGGCGGGGATGGGGATAAAATAACCCACCGGGAGAGTGTGTGTTGGACAGGGGTGACAGAAATTGAATGGCCCTCCCAGGATGTCTCCTAGGGGTGGAAAGTCTCCTGTTAGGGTGGTCGATCTGCGAAGAGATATGGAGGGTTGACAGGGACGGAACCGTCCCCTTTCAGGACGCACCTCTGGGGGGTGTGCGTACGTGGTGGGGGACGGACAGTCGCTCATAGCCCTTACTCCTGGAGAGAGGCAACCGTCACCTCAGGAACCTAAGACTGGGGGGCTGGGATTAGGATCACTTCACGGCTTAGTCGACCCGCAACCGCTGTAAGGGGTGGACGGGAATTACTGGTTTTACTTGGGACCGCGCCAGGTCCGCCCCAGCCCGCCCCCGGCTGCCACCTGGCGGGACACACTTACTCTCGGGCAGCAGCCTCCGCCTTAGTCTCTGCCGCCTCCATGCTTCCCCGGGCCGCGCTTCAGCTCTAACCTCTGTCCACTTTAGACCCGCGGAGAACCGCGCGCCGGGACAGGCGATTGGATGTCCTGTCAGTGGGCGGGAATCAAGGACCATTGGGCACTCTCATTGGCAGGCGCAGATTGGCGCGTTGGCGCGCCTCGTTGTTTGGCGCAGGCGCAGTTGTTGCTGAGCCCTGCAGGCGCGCAGAAGTTCTACGCCTGCGCAGTAACCCGTAGGCGGTGCTGAGGCTTTGAGGTGCGGCTTGAGCTCACTCAGCGGCGCGCTGCCTAGTTCTCAGACTAGGAGGAAAGACCTTTGCTCTGTTTGGCTTTTAGGGGCAACTCTCAGAGTTACCTTTATTTAAAAAAAAAAGAAAAAGAAAAAAAAAATCTGCTCTTGAAGGAGAACGCTGGGTCTGTCTTCCGAGACACTTGGCATCAATAACGGATAACTGATCCTGGAGACTGAGGAAACAAATATCAGCTCAAAATGCTTACAACCTTTAAAAGATTTTCCAGGATGCGGGTTTGGGAGAGAAAACCTAAGCACAGCCCAGCGAATTGCCTGCGTTGACCGGTTGGAGCCGAAAGTTTGGGGGAGACCAAGGCAGGTAATGTCCTCCAGAGTATAGCAGAAAGGAGAGAGTTGCTCAGAGAGAGAACTCGGAGTTCTGTAGAGTTTTCTCCAGTATTCTGCTGAGTTCTGAGCATCTTGTGTTTGAGGAAACTACCCCGAAGGGGTTTTAAGGATTCCCAGAGATCACTTAGGGTCAGTAACTCCTTCCACCAATCAGGCTGGAAAACTTCATAATCCATGGGGCGTTGGTTAGCGTACGCATACAGGTTTTGCCTTAGTAGTAGGGCATTAGCCCTAGACACCTCACTCCTCTAGTGCCACCTAACAAATCTTAAAAGCAAGGCCCAAGTGGATCAAACGGTTAACAAATCATTTAATTATATGATAGATCAAAGTTAAATAATATTTATAGAAATACAAAAATGTCCAGCAACCAGTAAGGTACAGTTCACAATGTCTGGCATCCAATTAAAAACTACCAAGCTAGAAAGAGAAAAACAAATACTGTATGCCAACGCATATATATGGAACCTAAAAAAATGGTACTCATGGACCTAGAGGCAAGGCAGGATTAAGACACAGACATAGAGAACAGAGTTGAGGACGCAGTGGGGGAAGGGGAAGCTGGGACAAAGTGAGAGAGTGGCATGGACATATATACACTACCAAATGTAAAATAGATAGCTAGTGGGAAACAGCTGCATAGCACCGGGAGATCAGCTGGGTGCTTTGTGACGACCTAGAGGGGTGGGATAGGGAGGCTTAAGAGGGAAGGGATATGGGGATATATGTATATGTATAGCTGATTCACTTTGTTGTACAGCAAAAACTAATACATTGTAAAGCAATTATACGCCAATGAAGATATTTAAAAAAAAAAACAAACCAAGCTTGCAAAAAAGCAGGAAAAGAAAACCCATGTTCAGGAGAAAAATCAATCACTGTTCAGAATAGAAATAGATGCTAGAATCAACAGACAAGGGTTTTAAAACAGTTATGTTAAAAAAGATAAGCAGAGGTATAATCAGAAAGATAATAAGAGGTAAGGATATGGAAAAAGTGGACTGCTCATGTTACTGGTAGGAATGTAAAATGGTGCATCTGCTTTTGGAAAGCAGTGTAGCAGTTTCTCAAAATGTTAAACATATAGTGACCATATGAACCACAATTCCACTCCTAGGTATATATCCAAGAGAAATGAAAACATGCTCATAAAAACTTGTACACAAGTATCCATAGTGCAGCATTATTTACAAGGGCTGAAAAGTAGAAACAACCCAAGTCCCTTCAGCTGGTGAATGGAAAAAACAAAAATCTACATCCATTAAATGGGGTATTTTTCAGCAATAAAAGAGAATGAGGTACAAATACATGCTAAAACATAGATGAGCCTTGAAAACATGCTAAGTGCCAGTTGAAAGAGAGCAGATACTGTATGGTTCCATTTATGTGACATGTCCAGATTAAGCATATCTGAAGAAACAGAAAATAGATTAGTGGTTGCCAGGGCTGGGAGCTGGCACGGGAATGGGGGGAGGTTGCTAGTATATGGAGAGAGACTGCAAATGGACATGGGGTTTCTTTTACTGCGTAAATAAATGAAAATGTTCTAAAATTAGACTATAGGGAAGGTTGCACAATTCTATGCAAAAAACCCACTCAATTTACACTTTAAATGGATCTCAATAAAGCTCTGAAAAAAGTTAATCAGAAATATGAAACATGTGATAAAGACCTAAATCAAACCTGTAGAGGTGAAAACTGCAATGTGACAGATGAAATTAAATGGAATTAATAGCAGATTAAACATTGCATAATAAGAGATAAAAGAAATTGAAGACATAGTCTTAGAAACTAACACAAATAGTAGAAAACTAAAACATAAAAAGAACAAAGCAACAGTGAGCTGTGGTACAATTTCTGACAACCTATGCTTTCCATAAAGGATCTTCTTGCTTGACTGAGTCCTTCCTGCTTGATGAGTCTACTTTTTAGAACTTTCTAAACATTCTACATATACAATACAGTGGAGAAAATAAATGACACTTTCTGAAAGGTACATTTGATTGGAGTAACAAGGATTGACTATCAATCTCTTTATGTTTGAAGGTTTGGGTCCCTTTGATCTATTTATCACAAATTCCCACAGAAATACTGCCTTTTGAATAAAATCCTTTTCAGATGTATGAAATGACCTCACTTCACATCTAAATTTAAATATTTTAGGGTAAACTGAAGACCAAATCATGAAAAGAGCAAATAATAAATAGCAAATCAAAATGACATACTGCAAGTTGAACTTGAATGCAAGTTGACTTTGGACTATACATAGCACAAATTTGCCAGCTCTGGGAAATTCCCTGGAGGTCCAGTGGTTAGGACTCTGTGCTCTTCCTGCCAAGGGCCTGGGTTCAACCTCTGGTCGGGAATAAAATCCCACAGGTAGCGTGGCATGGCCAAAAACAAAAACAAACAAACAAAACCCAAATTTGCCAGCTCTGTTTAACCCTCCACTTGGCTCTGATTTATAGAGATCTGACCTAGAATTCTAATGATAATTACTATAGATCAATAAAAAGTATGATTCCAAGTTTCCTCCTCTTTCTGTGTTTTCTAATCCGCAAGCCACAGCCACGTGTGGCTATTTAAATTTAATTACAGTTAAATATTAAAAGTTTATTTTCTAAGTCACGTTAGCCACATTTCAGTGCTCAATAGCTATGTACGCCTAGTGTCTGCCGTACTGGACAATGCAAATTTTAGAACATTTCCATCAATAGAGAGTTCAATTGGACAGTGATGATTCATAAACTTTTAGGTACATTAGATACATACATACTGTAATTTATGTACAAAAAGTTTACATTAATTTCAACAAAACCAACAGGGTAAAAAAAAATTCCGTAGCTTAAAAATGTCACATTTGCAGTAAAGAGGTTGCAAGTGTATAAATTGTATGTGTTTTTAAATTTAAAGTGTTCTTGTTTGCAGCTTATCAAACTCTAATGCCCTCCATAAATTATATTAAAAAATTTTGTATTGCTCAACCGATCTTCCCCTGTTGTAGAAGGTAATAGCACAACCAGGAAGGATGTAAAGCAAATTCCCTTAAGCATATAATTGATATGGGCATTATATTTTCATTTATTAAGGTGGAAACATCTATTCAGTCATTGAACAAGTGGAAAATGTTTTAAAAAGCATATGTTCCTAGAAATAGAAAAGTTCCTCACTCATTTTGACGCTTTCTTTGTGTAGTGCACATGAAACAGTTCTGAAAATAGCACTTACATTAACACTCAGATGGAATATCAACTATTTTATTGGGATGCATGAAATGATTGTTGGAGCAGATTCATCTGAGATTCATAGAGCATTAAGTAAATATAAGTAATAAGATAAGACATACGTTTGCAATTGTCTATAGAAAATATACCTCCAGTACTTTATAAAACATTGAAAAGAAAATACTGTGCTTTGCGGACTGATTTCTATTTGTACAGAAGCTCTATTTGGTATATCCAGTTCTGCCAGCATTGTTTTAGGATTTAAAGTTGTATTTCCACATCTTCTCTGCCCTGTCGCAAGGTCATCTAAATGAGTCACGGGAAATCCAGTGAATAAAACATTATATATACATAGGTATATATAGACATAGATACACATACATCTGTCTATCTATATCTCTATACATATCTTCATATGTGTTTGTATATCTTACACAATAAACATTAACTAAAAAGTAATATTTTAAAATCGATTTAATTTTCTCCTAGTATTTTAACACCAGGCTTTTTTCTCTATAGCTTCACTGATGTTTTGCTTTCCATGTCACAGTCACTCTCAGAGTACTAAATGTAATTCTCTTCTGATATTTATTAGTTCAGAGGATAAACCAATAACAATGCAGGTAAATAAAACATATGTGCTAGGCCATTTTCAAAGGATGCTTGAAAATTTTATTCATTATGATAAAACTGTCAAAAATATCGCCTCTTTTCTACCTTCCTAAACATAGGAATATTTCTGTGTTTATATCACTTTGACCATTAGTTGCTGGATGTTTTCTTCTATATTTCAACTGTTCTCCAAGCAGGCCCACCGAGAGCTTACACAATTTAGTCTGCTGAATTTTTTTTTTTAAATTGTTTTTGGTAATAGTAACTTTTTAGGGTTTTTTTCAATCACAAAATATATGATGAAAATTTTGTTTAAAAAGTTGGTAAATAATTATTGCTTTGGTGTAGGTGTTTTAATGCATTAAGGCAAATTGTATATCTGATTGGAACATCTGTGCAGTAAGCTAAACATGTGGCAGACAATACAAATAATTAATCAAAAAGTGTTGACACTCAAACTCTTGATGAGGAAAATACTTTTGCTTTTATCAACCAGTGAATATATCCTTTGGTTTTCATGTGTGTGTGTGTGTGTGTGTGTGTGTGTGTGTGTGTGTGTGTGTGTGTTTTCAGTCTTGCTCTGGGAAAAAGAAATTCCCATTGGTTTACTTACTTTTTAAAAACAGCTTTATTGAAGTATGAATTACATGACATAAAATTTATCAATTATAAATGTAAAATTCAATGATTTTATTATATTTACATAGAATTGTGCAGTCAGTTTTAAGACATTTTTATCACCCCTAAGAGATCCATTTTGCCTGTTTGCAGTGAATCCCTGTTTGTAGCCCCGGGCCCAGACTAACACTGATTTTTTTTTTGTCTCTGTAGACTAGCCTTTTCTGGATATTCCAGAAACATACAATATGTAGGTGTTTTTGCATCTGGCCTCTTTGCCTTAGCACAGTGTTTTGAGAATCATCCATGTTGTAGCATACATCGGTAATTTGTTCGTTTTTATTGATGAATATATTCCAATGTGGAGATATACCACAAACAATTTATTTGTTCACCAGTTGATGGAAATTGTAGTGTTTCTGGTGATTGACATATGAATAATGCTGCCGTGAATATTCCCAGAAAAGATTTTTTGTGTGTGTGAACATATGTTTACATGTCTCTTGAGGAGATACCTAGTAATGGAATCACTGAATCACTTGGTAAGTTTATGTTTAACTTTTTAAGGAGGTACCAAGGTATCTTTCCAAAGTGGCGATACCATTTTTCATTCTCCCCTGCAATATACGAGGGTTTCAGACTTCTCCACATCTTCACATGTTATGCTCAGTAGTTTTAATGATAACCATTCTAGTGGGTGTAAAGTAGTATCTCATTGTAGTTTTAATGTGCATTTCCCCCTAATGACTAATTATGATGGCCATCTTTTCATATGTTTATAATTCATTTATACATCCTCTTGGGTGAAATATCTATTCCAATATTCTACAGTACTCACTTAGAAAAAGTTGGTTAATTTTTTTATTAATATTGAGTTGTAAAAGTTATTTCTATTCTATGTAAAAGTATTTTTTAATCAGATACATGATTTGCAAATATTTTTTCCCAGGCTGTGGCTTGTCTTTCATTTTCTTAACAGTGTCTTAAATATTAAGAACACTTTGCCTAGCTGAAGTTATGGAATGTTTTTTCCATGTTTTCTTCTCACAGCTGTATAGTTTTAATTCTTACATTTACATTTATGATTCATTTTGAGTTAATTTTGTGTACAATGTGAGATAAGAGTCTAAATTCATCTTCCTGTATATGGGCATTCAGTTGTTATAGCACTACTTGTCAAAAAAGTATTCTTTTCTCATTTAATTGTCTTGGCACTTCTTGTCAAAAAATCAGTTGGCTAAAAATGTATTGCGTTTCCTGGACTCTCAATTCTATTTCATTAATCAACATTCTTAGTCTTACAGCAGCACCACATTGTTTTGATTTTTGCACCTTTTTATAGTACCTTTAGAAATTGGGAAGTGTATGTCTTCCAAATATTTCTTCTTTTACAAATATGACTTGACTCTTCTGGTTTTGTTTTGTTTTGTTTTGTTTTTGGCCACACCATGTGGCTTGTGGGATCTTAGTTCCCCTTGACTATTCTGGATCTTCTGCATTTCCATATACATTTTAGGAATGGCTGATCAATATCTACCAAAAGGCCTGCTGGGATTTTTTATGATTTGCATTGTATTAGGTTGGAAGATATGGATAATGGTTTTGGTTTGTCTCTGTTTTTTTTCATTTATTTTTATTTTTACCACTGTGTGTTATTACAAAGCTAGGCTGCCAATAATTTTCAGGAAATACTTGGTATACTTATTGCATAGGACAGTGAACCAGCCAAGTGTCTCCAGGAATTCTCTGGAACTGGTGAGGCCGAACTCTAGGTAAACACTTCTCTCTCCAGATAACTATCTTAAACACCAACATAGAGGTGGACCAGTTAGACTTTGGAAAAAATTTAACGTTCAAATCAAAGTATTTGACACAATAACCTCACCTTGTTTAAAAGAAAGCAGGCAGAAGATTAAATACTTCATTAACAGGACACAGTAATATTTTATTGACAAAGCTAGATAATTTGCTCTGACACAATTAGGTATTTTTTCCTTCATAACTGCTCTCTCTGAACATTTCAAGAGCTGATCATCTTTGTGTTTTGAAAAAAGCAATGGCAACTTCTAAACTGATGTGCAAATTTTGAAATTTGGAAAAGAAAATGGATTTAGTCCTCCTTAAACCTGGCATCTGTGGGAATTTTGTTCTGCATGGATGAAATTCACATTTATTAATTCAAGGCACTAAGCTAGACTTAAAAAAAATTCTTTCATTTAATTGCCACACAGAAACTCTCTGAACTAACTTATTATTCCCGATTAAGAGAAAAAAACAGAAACTCAGGAAAGTCTAACTGAAGTAATTTTACCAAGGCCACAGAACTACTGTAGTTAAGTTGCAAACCTAAATCTGAAATATGCCTGACACCAAATTAGCTCTTTCTATGTGAACTGATTGGAGTTAGGCCAGAGAGATTTTCAGCAATAAAATTCAGCCTTTGTTGAAGGCCTGTTTTTCTTATGTCATCAGCGTCTTATTCTTTACCTGATTCTCAGTAAATGTTTTTAAAATTGATTCGAAATTGCTTTGTTTTATTATTTTTTTAGAATTTTATTTTATTTATTTTAAATTTATTTATTTGTTTATTTACTTATTTGGCTGCATTGGGTCTTCGTTGCGGTGCGTGGGCTTCTCCTGTTGCGGAGCATGGGCTCTAGGCGCACGGGCTTCAGTAGTTGTGCTGCGCAGACTCAGTAGTTGTGGCTCGCGGGCTCTAGAGTGCAGGCTTAGTAGTTGTGGCAGACGGGCTTAGTTGCTCCGCGGCATGTGGGATCTTCCCAGACCAGGGCTCGAACTTGTGTCCCCTGCATTGGCAGGTGGATTCTTAACCACTGTGCCACCAGGGAAGTCCCTACTTTGTTATTTTGTTTTTTTTCTGTTCTACCTACGTGCAATAGTAGTGCTTTACCCCCAAAATATGTGTGCCTTATATTTATGGTTTCTGAAACTTTAAAGGTTTATTTATTGGGAATTTCAGTTGAGAGAGGACATATTGTAGTACAAATAGTTTTTTAGATTCTCTTCAATTATAGCATTTCAGTGACCAGCATTTTCAACATTGTACATTTTCAACAGCTGAGAGAGTCATATTTCATCAGAGGAAATTAGTTGCCCCCTGAAGATGCTGAAAATCAGGTTTATTATAGCACAATTCATGGCAAAAGGCAAAGAACATGGTCTTTATAGTAAGAGATTCAGGTTCAATTTCAGTTCAACTACCTAGTGCATTTGTGGCCTTGGACAATTTAAATGAAATCATGAATTCAATTTTCTCATTTATTGAATAAGGATAATGATGAGCAGGTTTCTTGTGAAAAACCGAGTAAAAGAATTTTTGGAAAATATCTTGATCTATGTTCGACACATAGTGGATGTTATTAACATTTTAGTTTCCATGTCCATCAGCTGCTTTTAGGAGTCATTTTAAGTAAAGCCAGAACATGAAAAACTGCAGAAATTATTTGGGAATAGTCTGTCATATAAGTACTCAGTAAATGCTTAAATGTATACAACATGGATTAGACTTGTTTTCCAATAAACTATCTCCTCCAATTGCATGATTGTTTAACATGATTTACAATTTTTACCTTTCACAATGCCCTATTATTCATTTTTCAATGTCAACTTAGTCATTAAACTTAAAACTCTAATTTTGGGTTTCACTAAAACAACTAAGAAATACCCTTCCAAAGACTTAACATTTAGCTCATAAAGCTATTACTACTTTACTATGAGCTATGATTCTGAGAGTCAGTGATAGTTTGATGTTTGCTACAACTGTGCTTTGCTGGAATTTTCAGATCAACATACTACATCTTGTTTTAGGAAGAATCTCCATGTTTAGCATCTAAATTGCAGACCATAAGGTAATTCTTGCCTTGGTTTGCTAGTTCCAGATGGATAGATTCTATCTTACACCCTGTTCCATTCCCTGTTTCAGTCTCATTCTTCTAACAATGCTCAGCAACCATGCAATTTGGATATGGACCATCAGAACCAAATTGCAAGACCCTCATGAGAAAGGATATCTTGCTAGGACTAAATGCCCATGAAAGCCTTTTGAATCATTTCTAATCACTGTCTAACCCTCCAGCTTCTTACTCTTTGTTTTCTGACAGTAATGAACCAAATCAACATGGTGAAAGCCTGAAAGCTAAAGGGATTATTTTTAGTTCTCAAACTCATTTTTATGTATCTGTTGCACTTATAATCATGTTTAGATTATTCCCATTGCTTTCCTCTAATTTTGAAGGGAGATAATTTCACCTTATCTATATAAATCTTTCCCTTTCAGTTCAAGAAGAGTTATCTGTTTCTCTTCGTAGATTAAGCTAAGTGCTAAATATATTTGTTTTTTACCACTCGACAGCCACGGAGATTCACCCAGGGACAGCTAATATCTCATAGGTGCACAAAGTGGGTGGCTTGGAAAAGCAAGGGGAAGAACAAAGACATAATCTAGGGATTTCCCCCCATTTCATCCTTATACATCTACTCTACAATATTGCTGTAGAAATTACTCATCCCTTTGAAATTTTTTTTTTTCACACACACTGTATTTTATTTTTACAAGAGATAAATAGACTGACACCAAGCATTGTACATGGATGACCACAACAAAAGCAACAATGATTGCAATTACCAAACATGAAACACACTCATACTATGTCATAATATTGACATTCAGTCCAGTAATCCTCCACTGTAACAGCTCCTTTACTTTGCAGTGAAAATTGATTTGTATATTCTTTGCCTCTGAGTTCTTGTGGGATTTTTTCTTTTTTTAAATTCAACCAGAAAGTCACAAAAATTATACTCATCCTCATCAGTTCACTCAGTCCCATGTAATTAATTTTTTTTTTTTTTCATCTTGATCTTTTGTTAGCACTTTTATGAGCTCATCAGTTTTTCATTAGAGTTCTGAAAATGCTTATTCATTCAGTTCAGCAGTACAGTCAGGTACCAGAAACCTGTACTTGTCAGAGTCTTTTCCATGAATTTCCTGAAGATGAAACACTTTTATAGGAACATATTTACAAAAGCATCAGAGTACACCCAGAACTGTCTGTAAATGACAAAAGACTTAAAAATGACCACGGTTAAAGATTTGATGAAAGTTCATAATAATGCAGTTGACAAGAAAATTAGTTATTTCTGAGATATACATTTTAAAGTAATAACTAGGATTATGACTTATAACATTATACCAGAACATATAAGATTTTTAGAAATTTCATGTGATGTCTGAAACATTTATATTAACATATTTCCATACAAATAACCCAATGAAAGTTTAGTATTAGTTGTTTTGTTTGTTTGTTTATACTGCAGGTTCTTATTAGTCATCAATTTTATACACATCAGTGTATACATGTCAATCCCAATCGCCCAATTCAGCACACCACTATCCCCACCCCACCGCAGTTTTCCCCCCTTGGTGTCCATATGTCTGTTCTCTACATCTGTGTCTCAACTTCTGCCCTGCAAACCGGCTCATCTGTACCATTTTTCTAGGTTCCACATACATGCGTTAATATACAATATTTGTTTTTCTCTTTCTGACTTACTTCACTCTGTATGACAGTCTCTAGATCCATCCACGTCTCAACAAATGACTCAATTTCGTTCCTTTTTATGGCTGAGTAATATTCCATTGTATATATGTACCACAACTTCTTTATCCATTCGTCTGTTGATGGGCATTTAGGTTGCTTCCATGACCTGGCTATTGTAAATAGTGCTGCAATGAACATTCGGGTGCATGTGTCTTTTTGAATTACGGTTTTCTCTGGGTATATGCCCAGTAGTGGGATTGCTGGGTCATATGGTAATTCTATTTTTAGTTTTTTAAGGAACCTCCATATTGTTCTCCATAGTGGCTGTATCAATTTACATTCCCACCAACAGTGCAAGAGGGTTCCCTTTTCTCCACACCCTCTCCATTTGTTGTTTGTAGATTTTCTGATGATGCCCATTCTAACTGGTGTGAGGTGATACCTCATTGTAGTTTTGATTTGCATTTCTCTAATACTTAGTGATGTTGAGCAGCTTTTCATGTGCTTTGTGGCCGTCTGTATGTCTTCTTTGGAGAAATGTCTATTTAGGTCTTCTGCCCATTTTTGGATTGGGGTGTTTGTTTCTTTAATATTGAGCTGAATGAGCTGTTTATATATTTTGGAGATTAATCCTTTGTCCGTTGATTCGTTTGCAAATATTTTCTCCCATTCTGAGGGTTGTCTTTTCGTCTTGTTTATGGTTTCCTTTGCTGTGCAAAAGCTTTGAAGTTTCATTAGGTCCCATTTGTTTATTTTTGTTTTTATTTCCATTACTCTAGGAGGTGGATCAAAAAAGATCTTGCTGTGATTTATGTCAAAGAGTGTTCTTCCTATGTTTTCCTCTAAGAGTTTTATAGTGTCCACTCTGACATTTAGGTCTCTAATCCATTTTGAGTTTATTTTTGTGTATGGTGTTAGGGAGTATTCTAATTTCATTCTTTTACATGTAGCTGTCCAGTTTTCCCAGCACCACTTATTGAAGAGACTGTCTTTTCTCCATCGTATATCTTTGCCTCCTTTGTCATAGATTAGTTGACCATAGGTGCGTGGGTTTATCTCTGGGCTTTCTATCTTGTTCCGTTGATCTATGTTTCTGTTTTTGTGCCAGTACCATATTGTCTTGATTACTGTAGCTTTGTAGTATAGTCTGAAGTCAGGGAGTCTGATTCCTCCAGCTCCGTTTTTTTCCCTCAAGACTGCTTTGGCTATTCGGGGTCTTTTGTGTCTCCATACAAATTTTAAGATTTTTTGTTCTAGTTCCGTAAAAAATGCCATTGGTAATTTGATAGGGATTGCATTGAATCTGTAGATTGCTTTGGGTAGTATAGTCATTTTCACAATGTTGATTCTTCCAATCCAAGAACATGGTATATCTCTCCATCTGTTGGTATCATCTTTAATTTCTTTCATCAGTGTCTTATAGTTTTCTGCATACAGGTCTTTTGTCTCCCTAGGTAGGTTTATTCCTAGGTATTTTATTCTTTTTGTTGCAATGGTAAATGGGAGTGTTTCCATAATTTCTCTTTCAGATTTTTCATCATTAGTGTATAGGAATGCAAGAGATTTCTGTGCATTAATTTTGTATCCTGCAACTTTACCATATTCATTAATTAGCTCTAGCAGTTTTCTGGTGGCAGTTTTAGGATTCTCTATGTATAGTATCATGTCATCTGCAAACAGTGACAGCTTTACTTCTTCTTTTCCAATTTGTATTCCTTTTATTTCTTTTTCTTCTCTGATTGCCGTGGCTAGGACTTCCAGAACTATGTTGAATAATAGTGGTGAGAGTGGACATCCTTGTCTCGTTCCTGATCTTAGAGGAAATGCTTTCAGTTTTTCACCGTTGAGAATGATGTTTGCTGTGGGTTTGTCATATATGGCCTTTATTGTGTTGAGGTAGGTTCCCTCTATGCCCACTTTCTGGAGAGTTTTTATCATAAATGGGTGTTGAATTTTGTCAAAAGCTTTTTCTGCATCTATTGAGATGATCATATGGTTTTTAATTCTTCAATTTGTTAATATGGTGTATCACATTGATTGATTTGCGTATATTGAAGAATCCTTGCATCCCTGGGATAAATCCCACTTGATCGTGGTGTATGATCCTTTTAATGTGTTGTTGGATTCTGTTTGCTAGTACTTTGTTGAGGATTTTTGCATCTATATTCATCAGTGATATTGGTCTGTAATTTTCTTTTTTTGTAGTGTCTTTGTCTGGTTTTGGTATCAGGGTGATGGTGGCCTCATAGAATGAGTTTTGGAGTGTTCCTTCCTCTGCAATTTTTTGGAAGAGTTTGAGAAGGATAGGTGTTAGCTCTTCTCTAAATGTTTGATAGAATTCACCTGTGAAGCCATCTGGTCCTGGACTTTTGTTTGTTGGAAGATTTTTAATCACAGTTTCAATTTCATTACTTGTGATTGGTCTGTTCATATTTTCTGCTTCTTCCTGGTTCAGTCTTGGAAGGTTATACCTTTCTAAGAATTTGTCCATTTCTTCCAGGTTGTCCATTTTATTGGCATAAAGTTGCTTGTAGTAGTCTCTTAGGATGCTTTGTATTTCTGCGGTGTCTGTTGTAACTTCTCCTTTTTCATTTCTGAATTTATTGATTTGAGTCCTCTCCCTCTTTTTCTTGATGAGTCTGGCTAATGGCTTATCAATTTTGTTTATCTTCTCAAAGAACCAGCTTTTAGTTTTATTGATCTTTGCTATTGTTTTCTTTGTTTCTATTTCATTTATTTCCGCTCTGATCTTTATGATTTCTTTCCTTCTGCTAACTTTGGGTTTTGTTTGTTCTTCTTTCTCTAGTTTCTTTAGGTGTAAGGTTAGATTGTTTACTTGAGATTTTTCTTGTTTCTTTAGGTAGGCTTGTATAGCTATAAACTTCCCCCTTAGAACTGCTTTTGCAGCATCCCATAGGTTTTGGGTTTTCGTGTTTTCATTGTCATTTGTCTCTAGGTATTTTTTGATTTCCTCTTTGATTTCTTCAGTAATCTCTTGGTTATTTAGTAACGTATTGTTTAGCCTCCATGTGTTTGTGTTTTTTACGCTTTTTCCCCTGTAATTCATTTCTAATCTCATAGCGTTGTGGTCAGAAAAGATGCTTGATATGATTTCAATTTTCTTAAATTTACTGAGGCTTGATTTGTGACCCAAGATGTGATCTATCCTGGAGAATGTTCCGTGCGCACTTGAGAAGAATGTGTAATCTGCTGTTTTTGGATGGAATGTCCTATAAATATCAATTAAATCTATCTGGTCTATTGTGTCATTTAAAGCTTCTGTTTCCTTATTTATTTTCATTTCGGATGATCTGTCCATTGGTGTAAGTGAGGTGTTAAAGTCCCTCACTATTATTGTGTTACTATCAATTTCCTCTTTTATAGCTGTTAGCAATTGCCTTATGTAATGAGGTGCTCCTATGTTGGGTGCATATATATTTATAATTGTTATATCTTCTTCTTGGATTAATCCCTTGATCATTATGTAGTGTCCTTCCTTGTCTCTTGTAACATTCTTTATTTTAAAGTCTATTTTATCTGATATGAGTATAGCTACTCCAGCTTTCTTTTGATTTCCATTTGCATGGAATATCTTTTTCCATCCCCTCACTTTCAGTCTGTATGTGTCCCTAGGTCTAAAGTGGGTCTCTTGTAGACAGCATATATATGGGTCTTGTTTTTGTATCCATTCAGCAAGCCTGTGTCTTTTGGCTGGAGCATGTAATCCATTCACGTTTAAGGTAATTATCGATATGTATGTTCCTATGACCATTTTCTTAATTGTTTTGGGTTTGTTTTTGTAGGTCCTTTTCTTCTCTTGTGTTTCCCACTTAGAGAAGTTCCTTTAACATTTGTTGTAGAGCTGGTTTGGTGGTGCTGAATTCTCTTAGCTTTTGCTTGTCTGTAAAGCTTTTGATTTCTCCATCAAATCTAAATGAGATCCTTGCCGGGTAGAGTAATCTTGGTTGTAGGTTCTTCCCTTTCATCACTTGAAGTATATCATGCCACTGCCTTCTGGCTTGTAGAGTTTCTGCTGAGAAATCAGCTGTTAACCTTATGGGACTTCCCTTGTATGTTATTTGTCGTTTTTCCCTTGCTGCTTTCAATAATTTTTCTTTGTCTTTAATTTTTGCCACTTTGATTACTATGTGTCTCGGCGTGCTTCTGCTTGGGTTTATCCTGTATGGGACTCTCTGCGCTTCCTGGACTTGGGTGGCTATTTCCTTTCCCATGTTAGGGAAGTTTTCGACTATAATCTCTTCAAATATTTTCTCTGGTCCTTTCTCTCTCTCTTCTCCTTCTGGGACTCCTATAATGCGAATGTTGTTGCGTTTAATGTTGTCCCAAAGGTCTCTTAGGCTGTCTTCATTTCTTTTCATTCTTTTTTCTTTAGTCTGTTCCGCAGCAGTGAATTCCACCATTCTGTCTTCCAGGTCACTTATCCGTTCTTCTGCCTCAGTTATTCTACTATTGATTCCTTCTAGTGTAGTTTTCATTTCAGTTATTGTATTGGTCATCTCTGTTTGTTTGTTCTTTAATTCTTCTAGGTCTTTGTTAATCATTTCTTGCATCTTCTCAATCTTTGCCTCCATTCTTATTCCAAGGTCCTGGATCATCTTCACTATCATTATTCTGAATTCTTTTTCTGGAAGGTTGCCTATCTCCACTTCATTTAGTTGTTTTTCTGGGGTTTTTTCTTGTTCCTTCATCTGGTATATAGCCCTCTGCCTTTTCATCTTGTCTATCTTTCTGTAAATGTGGTTTCTGTTCCACAGGCTGCAGGACTGTAGTTTTTCTTGCTTCTGCTGTCTGCCCTCTGGTGGTTGAGGCTATCTAAGAGGCTTGATGGGAGGCTCTGGAGGTGGGTAGAGCTGACTGTTGCTGTGGCGGTCAGAGCTCTGTAAAACTTTAATCCACTTGACTGTTGCTGGGTGGGGCTGGGTTCCCTCCCTGTTGGTTGTTTTGCCTGAGGCAACCCAACACTGGAGCCTACCCGGGCTCTTTGGTGGGGCTAATGGCAGACTCTGGGAGGGCTCACGCCAAGGAGTACTTCCCAGAACCTCCGCTGCCAGTGTCCTTGTCCCCACGGTGAAACAGAGCCAGCCCCCGCCTCTGCAGGAGACCCCCCAACACCAGCAGTTATGTCTGGTTCAGTCTCCCCCAGGGTCACTGCTCCTTCCCCTGGGTCCCGATGCACACACTATTTTGTGTACGCCCTCCAAGAGTGGGTTCTCTGTTTCCCCCAGTCCTGTCGAAGTCCTGCAATCAATTCCCACTAGGCTTCAAAGTCTGATTCTCTATGAATTCCTCCTCCCGTTGCCGGACCCCCAGGTTGGGAAGCCTGACGTGGGGCTCAGAACCTTCACTCCAGTGGGTGGAGACTTCTGTGGTATAAGTGCTCGCCAGTCTGTGAGTCACCCACCCAGCAGTTATGGGATTTGATTTTACTCTGATTGCGCCCCTCCTACCGTCTCACTGTGGCTTCTCCTCTGTCCTTGGACGTGGGGTATCCTCCTTGGTGAAGTCCAGTGTCTTCCTGTCGATGATTGTCCAGCAGCCAGTTGTGATTCTGGTGCTCTTGCAAGAGGGAGTGAGAGCACGTCCTTCTACTCCGCCATCTTGGTTAATCCTCTCGACTCCTGAATTTTTTTATTCTGTTTAAATATGATTATGAGAAAAAAGTCATAAATCTTCAGGTAAATTTATATTTCCACTAAATGAAATGCATTAAAAAATAAAACTCAACTCAATCCTGGCAAACATGTCCCTTTATATCACATAGATACACTATGTTCAAAAGCAATAATTTAGACAGTTATTTTAGTTTCCAAGTAAGTAAAATTTTTAAAAAATCATGGTGACTAAAATATAGGTTTTCATTATTTCGGTGTCACAATGTACTGTGCCATTTTGAAAGTAGTGATTTACTGGTATTTTTGTCAGTTATTTTGTCAGTTTTAAGTATCTAAATATCAATATTTTTATTAACGTGTACAAAGATACTTATTGCCTATATTAAAATTTTATGTCAAATGAAATTACATCAAAAAACCCTTCACTCATTAAAATTTTCCCAAGGTATTGTATTATATATCCCAAGGTATCTTATAAGATTAATCATCTTTTCTTAATTCAATTAATGATTTGTATACAGAGTATGGTTGAATTATGAGTTGGATCTATTCTGCCAATCTCTGTCTTTTAATTTGTGTGTTTAGACATTTTAACATATAAAGAAATTATGTATATGTTGGGGTTTAATTTTGTCATTATTGTTTCTGTTTGTTCTTGTGTTTCTTGTTTCTTTGTTTCCTTCTTCTAGCCTTTCTTAGATTACCTAAACATCTTTTAGAGTTGCATTTTTATTTATTTACGATGGCTTGAGTATATCCACTTGTATAATTTTCTATGTGGTTGTCATAGGTATTGCTGTATACATATATAACTTATCACAAGCTATTGTGTCAATGTTTTACAACTTAGAAGTATAGAACATTTGCTTCTCTTTAGGTCCCTTTACCCTCTTCATTTAAAAAATATAATTGTCTAATACATTTAGCACCACATCAGATAGTTATAACTTTTATTTTAATCAAAATATTTGCTAAAAGAAGCTCCTGTGATGAAGAATAGTCTGTTATATTTACTATCCAGTTCATTGTTCTTCTTTCCTTTCTAAAGATCCCTGTCTTCTTCTATTATCACTTTCTTTGTGTTGAGAGAGCTTTCTTTAGTCATTATTTAAAGGTAGATTTGCTAGCACAAATTATTTTAGTGTTCCTTTGACTGAGAATGTCTTTATTTCCTCTATTCCTGGTGGATAGTTTCATCACTGGATATAGAATTTCTGGTTCCTTTTTAGAATTGACAGTTCTTGTCTTTCACCACCTAAAAAAAATGTTGTGCCACTTCCTTCTGGCCTGCATGGTTTCAGATAGGAAATCCATTGTAATTTAAATTGCTGTTCCTTTATAGGTAATACATTCTTTTCCTCTGGCTATTTTTAAGATTTTTTTCTTTTTATTTAATATTTAGAATTTTAATTTTGTTATGTCTTGGTGTGGATTTCTTTGGGGTTGTTTGAGGTTCTCACATGTTTGAGTGTGTAGATTTGTTTCTTTTGCCAAGTTTGGCAAGTGCTCTGCCATTGTTTCTTCAAATCCTTTTCCAGTACCACATTCTTTCTCTTCTGTATTCTGATAATATGAATTTTTGCTCTTTTAAATTTTTCTACAGAAACTTCTGTTCTGTTGGTCTGTCTTCAAGTTCAGTGATTCTGTCCTTTTCATTACCACTCTATTGAGTACAACTAGTGAGTTTTTTAAAAAAAATTTCAGTTATTGTAGTTTTCAATTCTAAAATTTCCTTTTAGTTATTTTATGTAACTTCTATTTCTGTGCTGAAATTTTCTGTTTTCGTGTGTTTTGTGAGAATTTGTAATTGATTTCTAAAGGATTTTTAAGGCAGTTGCTTTTAAAAATCTTGTCAGATAATTTCAATATAAGATTAATCTCCATATTGGCATTCCTTGATTATCTTTTCTCATTAAATTCTTGTTCTCCAGTTTCTTGGTATAATGAATGGTTTTTTCAATTGTATCCTGGACATTTATTTTGTTGGGGGACTCTTGTTCCTAAGTATTCTATTTTAGCAGGCAGTTGTTCTGTTTAAGTTTAGTGTGTAAGTTATAGTCTACTTCTCTGACTTTAATTCCTATGAATATTTAGTTTCTGAGCCCTTGAAATGTTATTTTTGTCTTCTTTGTTTTCTGGTGCTGCTGGGACTCCTGCTTAAGCCCTATTGGAGCCATCTGTGGGGGCACTGAGAAATTATTCTGGGTGAGGCAAGAATCCACTGGACCTAGTCCCCTTATACCACTGGGTAGAAGCCAGGAAGTCACAGGGCTTTGCTATTGCAGTAGATATGAGAAGATGGGACCACTCTCTGGGCCCTGGTTCTGGATTGGGTGATAAGAGAGCTAGGAGTTTGTTTCTGCTGCTGCTGGGAGATCACAGCACTCACCTGACCTAAGGTATGGAGCAGGGGCCGGGATGGCTGAGGCTTTGCTGTTGCCACTGCTGTTGGTGAATTGGATCATCAACAGAGGCCCTCTTTGTGGAGAACTGCTTGGGGTTCTCCATCAGGTCTCTGTTAGGTTTCTACTTTCCCAGTCCTTTGGTTAGAAAGAGCAGGTCTGTTTTTTCTTTCTTCCTCCCTCTCTTCTTTCTTATTCTGTCTTGCTATTGATCTTTCTTTCTTCCTCTCTTTTTGCCTTTTTTCTTTTATGCCTGTTGGTCATTTCTTGTGGCAGTCCTCTCCATTGCCCAGTCCAAGGTATATGGGAGATGAAAAGAAAACCCAGGTAACTTGCCATGTTGTTATTCCTCAAATCCTGCACTCTCTAGCCAGTACACATTCTTTTTTCAGCTTTCAGATTTTACTTACTGTTGTCTATGAAATAGTTTCCAGGGTGTATAATTATACTTAGAGAGAAGGAACAGGGAAAAGTGAGTCTATACTCTCTTATTCCTGAAGCCTTAGCTAATAGTTTTATAGCTGTGGTTATAGCTTATATTTTTTATGCTTTAGCAATTAGCATTGATCTTAGAACACACTAGGTGCTCGGCAAAAAAAAATGTGAATAAGTGAATTAGCAAATGAGTGGTTGCCTAAATAAAAGGAAAGAAGGAAGGAAGGAAGGATGGAAGGAAGGAAGGAAGAAAGGAAGGGGGAAGAAAAAAAGGAAAGAAAGAATAAAGGAAGAAAAAAGAAAAGGAAAGGAAAGGAAGAATGCTTTTGTCAATGGACTACTTTAATAACAACATTATATATTGGAAAGAGCACCAGCCTCAATTGTGTAACTAACCAATGTAGCATTATTGCCTATCAACTTAAATTCTATAAACTTATGTTTTCTTATTTATAAAATTAAAGGCTTTACTTAAAATTTGTCATCCCTTCCAGTCATGTATGCTGTAGCTCTCAAACAGTTTTTCTGAAAGTCACAATTGACGCTCTACCTAAAAATCATCTGCTATAGAGCTTATAGTTGTGACCCCTGAGGCAGCACACAGACCCTTTGATACAGCTGTGCAGTAGTGGGAAACAGCAACAAGTCGATTGAATTGGTGTAAAACAATAGCGGATTCTGTACATTTTCCCAATCCATGGCATATGTAGGGCATGAGTCAAAGGGGTTGAGCTACCAAAAATGAAGGGCTCAATAGACCTTTCACCTGTGAGCAGCTGGTCACACACTTGTGGTTTTCCATATATGTTCACATATTGAGAGAAAACCATCCACTAGCTATTATCTTTGAACACCAAGGACAAACGTATCATGGATAATGCCCATCCAACTGTTAATGCAGTCTGTGCCTTTGTTGGAACTTCTGTTCCCAGGCTAATAGATATTTCATTTAACTGATAACTCTGCCTTCTTGATATACCATTAGCACCTAAACTTTTTATGCAAATGTAACTAAGAATGTGCTGAGGGTGCATATGTTTACTCTCTTGGCCCCAACTCTCTAATAGTCTTACATATAAGAGTGTTATACAAATTTTGGAAGTGAGAATAAAACTGTCAACAGAGGAGAAATATATAAATGCATCATTAAAATACTATTATGCTAACATCATAAACATATTTTATACACACACATGCATGCAGACATTTAGCTATACTTATAGATATATACATTAGCCTTAACAGGTATATAGTATGCTTCATAATATATATGGCATTATGGTTGTTCTTTTCAGATGCAAGTACAAAGACTGTTCAGAATTAATATTATGATAGCCTTTTACAATCCCTTTTTCCAAATGTAAGTAGAACTTTCTAAAATGCAAATCCGAGCATATATTTACATTACTTTATTGTCTTTCGGTGCATACTTATTGAATATTTAGTACATTCAGCACACTGTATGTGATGTGGAGAGTATTGTTCAGGGTGTGACTAAAACAAATATGAAAATTACAGTCTATTAGATGAATGCTTGGGAGACCATACTCTTTAAATATTTTACTAGTACCTATGTGATACAGTCCCTGATTACGACTTCTTACTAAGATTTTTCTCTTCATTCTCTCCTTATCACTTCACCATTCCCTCTACCCCATACTTCCCCACTACAAATTAAAACATGCTTTCTGTTGCCCTTAACCTTTCTTACATCCTCTTCCTTTTGACTGAAACAAATACTACCTCATCTTCTAAACTTGCATGTTTGTGTGGAAAGTGCCACTAGTTTTTCATCCCTAGCTTTGATACCAGTTCTTCTGGAAGGCCTTTCCTGATGATCCTGACAGCCTTAGACGTTAGCTAAGTGCTTCTCTTCTATTCTCCCTTATCACTCTATACTGTCCTATAATAGCTCTTATCACATTGTTTTGAACAGTAGTGTATAGTATTATTTAATTATTCAAAGCCCGGATGGGTCCTGAGCATCTTTTTTTTTAAATTCCTTTTTTTTTATTGTGGTAAAAAACATATAACCTGAAATCTAACTTTAGATACCTTATATGAAATCAATAAAGTGATCAATCTCTTAGAAACAAAAAGTAGAATGTTGGTTGCCCGGGGCTGGGGAGAGGAGGAAATTGGGAGTTGATCAATGGGTATAAAGATTCATTTAATGAAGGTGAATAAGTTCTAGAGATCTGCTTTACAACAGTGTGAATATAGTTAACAATACTGTGCTACTTTCTTTAGGGTCAGTTTCTGGAGATGTATTTTATTCCTTTGATTGGGCCATATTTCCCTGTTTCTTCATGTGCCTTGTAACTTTGTGTTGGGAGTCACACAGTTGAAAAAAATGGACACCTCTTCCAGTCTTATGGACTGGCTTCATTCAAGGAAAGACTTTCACTCATCAACCCAGCTACAGATTTTTGGGGGCCTTTCCAACTTTTTCTGTGCATGTACCTTCTCTGGGCTTGTGTATGTGATTTCCCAATTAGAAAGGTTTGCTGCTTTTCTCTGGCTCTGCCTGAAGCCACCAAGCTCTGTGCACCCACCAAGTGTCCAAAGTATAACTGTTCTGTCAACGCTCCCCATCAGATGAGACAGAAACCAGTCTCTCAGACTGCACCCGCAAAAGCGAGAACATTGGACTTATGCTCTACTCTTTTTTTCTCTCTCTAGGGAGAAGACACAAACTGGGTGCTTACTCCTGATCATGGTGAATGGTGGCTGTTTTGTATGCAGTTTTACCTCTTCTCTAGTGCTGCCACAATCTGCTGAATTCTCTTTTGTTCTCTGCAGCCCTCTGACACTCAAGGTATGCCAATTCCCTGTCAGTGCCCTGAGTCAGGTGAGACAGAAAGTAGTCCCCCCACAATCTAGAACTTTGAATGTACATTCTCCCCTTCTCTTTCCTTCCCAAAGGAGAAGCCGCAATTAGACTTTTCCTCCCAATTGCAAACTATGCTAGCTTTGGGAGCATGGTTGGAATTAAACAGCTTTTCTTAGCTGTTTCACTGTGGCTGTTCTTGGATTTGAGCTTGCCTGGGTGCTGCATCTTCCTAACTGATTTCTGGAGTTCTCATAGAAGCTTCTGAGGATGTATGTTGATGTTTCTGTAGTGCACTGAGGTCTGGGGCTTCCTATTCCATCATTTTGCTGATGTTACTTGTCTGGATTTTGAGCATCTTGAGTAACATTGTTTTCTTAGTATCCGGCACACTGCCTGGCACACAATTAGTGCTTAACAAATACCTGTAGAATCTGAATGAAGTAGTCCCAGTTCAGGGCTAGAATATCAAACTTGTTTCTAAATGATATAAAAATATTTGGTTTTATAAAGACATTGATACCTTGGCAGGTTTGTTTATTTCTCTTCAAGATAGTGGGTTTCAGGGTATAGTCTTGTGCAAATTCAGCGTATAAACAGCAAGGCCTAGAGCAGTGCTTTCGAATAGAAATTTATGCAATAATGGAAATGTTTATTTTTGCTATCTAAAAAGATTGTCATAAGCCATATGTGGCTTTGGAGCATATGAAATGTGGCTAATGTGAGGGATAGAATTTAAAATTTTATTTAAATTTTATTATTTTAAATTTAATTTTAAATAGCTACATGTAGCTAATGGTTACCATATCGGACAGTGCAGCTCTAGAGAACTTGAGAGCTGGCATGGATCTCTAAAAATGCATTTTGAAAATATTTATGCTGCAACATTTTCTGTTTTTTCCTTGTAAAAAAGCACCTACAGAGATGCAATGTCATTGTCTTAATCTTGACCATAAGTTTCTACCTGCTACCAGAACCAGTTGTTTTTGAATTACTTTATTTCCTTCCTTCTTCCCTTTTCTTTTGTTTTCTTGGCTAAATTAGGTGTTAGAATAACAGACAAAGATGTGATATTTCTTTTGTTATTATTCCATGGTATTTAAAATTTATATCAAAGCTATATATATATATGTATGTATATATTTGGGTCAAATAATACTACAAATCTTAAAAAATAAAAAAGATATTTTCCTAGCAACTACTTTGCCCCACCCCTGGGTTATGCTACTTTGAAGCAACTACTTTGAACTCTTCAGCTATTTCTTCTATTTCCTTTCATATATATAAAATATGCTTAAAATTGAGTTTTCTATTTTCAGTATCATCCTATATCCATTTATGGCAGATGAGGATGCAATTCTCTTGTATGACCTGACCTGAAATTGCGCGCGCACACACACACACACACACACACACACAACGACATATCCCCTTCTGCATCTCTCTAATGGAATTTCTTCATATTTCTGGTTAAATCAAATTTCAGCAGTTATATAAATAAGTTTGTAAATTATAATTACTACTGAGGCAGGATTTTGAAGAGTAAATGCCTTGATGTGAGCACTATTGGTTCTTTCTGCTTCTCACATACTTCACTCTAGGGGAGGTAGGAGTATCAATTGATCGGTGAATTTGGAAGGAAAAACAGAGAAGGTTTGCCCCTACCCCTCCCTCTCACTTCCTCCCAGTAAGAATGAACTTGCTCATGGAGTGACCTCCATGCCATCTGGTTTATGGTTCTAGACCCTAAACCTGCAAAATAGGGGAGATCTGTAGTTTTAGGGGATAAAAATCACATTTGGGGAAGAAGAACACATGTAGTACTTGAGGAGTCCATTTGTCCAGGGCCTGTGGCTTGGCTTTTGAATTTCAGTGGATGGGGAGAGCACTATTAATGCTTGTAGAGGAATATGTCACACCATGCATATTTGACTTTTAATTGCTGCGTCTGGGGAAGAGAATTTAAACTGCAATGCTTGACTAACTTATGATGGCTTTAACAACAAGTAAGTAGCTGATCCTAAAGAAACTGAACTTTACATTTTGGGTCTTTATCAATTAAATAGGGATTGAGGGTTTAAGCAAAGAATTAGGGTCTGGGCAAACTCTAACAGGTGCATAGGCCTTAGGGAGGCAGAGGTGGTACTTTTGACAAAGGATTTAACTTCTCTAAGTATTACGTTTTCTTATGTAAATTACTGAAAATAATTCTACTTCATAGAATTAATGTACTTGTTAGGAGGATTAAATAAGATAATAAATATAAATAAATTAGCAGATTGCTTGGCATGTAGTGAGTTCTTAATTTTAGATACTAATGTTATTATCTGCATATCGATTAGACAATAAGAACAGTTCAGGGGACTTCCCTGGTGGTCCAGTGGTAAAGAATCCACCTTCCAATGCAGGGGACGTGGGTTCGATTCCTTGTCGGGGAACTAAGATCCCACATGCCATGGGGCAAGTGATCCCGCGCACCACAACTACTGAGCTCCTGCGCCTCAACTAGAGAGCCCACATGCTGCAAACTACAGAGCCCACGTGCTCTGGAGCCTGCACACCATAACTAGAGAGAAGCCTGTGCATTGCAACGAAAGATCCCGCATGCCTCAAGGACGATCCCATGTGCCACAGCTAAGACCCGATGCAGCCATAAAAATTAAATAAATAAATAAATAAATATTTAAAAAAATTTAAAAAAGAACAGTTCAGATTGCTTCACATTATACTATTCATATACCCAAAATGCCATGGCAATCCTGGACAGAGATATAGCCATTAAAATAGATGGGAGGATGGACAATAAAAATAACATGGCATATGGATAGTCCAAGGTTACTGGCTCCAGATGCAAATTGTAATCACTGCTATTGATCCATAGTATACAATACTTTATAATGGTTTTTGAAGTTCATACTGTTACGGACTCCATTGTGTCTCCCCCAGATTTATATGTTAAGCCCTAACCCCCCTATATGACTATTTGGAGATATGGCCTTTAAGTAGGTAATCAAGGTTAAATGAGGTCATAAAGGTTGGCCCTGATCCAATAGGACTGCTCTCCTTATAAGAAGAGGAAGAGACACGAGGAGTGTCACATACAGAGAAAAGGCCATGTGAGGACATAGCAAGAAGGTGACTTTCTGGAGCCCAGGAAAGAGGCATCACAAAAAACAATCTTGCTGGTACCTTAATCTTAGATTTCCAGGTTCCAGAACTATGAGAAATAAATTTCTGTTGTTTTAGCCACCCAAGTCTGTGGTGCTTTGTTATGGCAGTCCGAGTTGACCAATACATATACTTTATCAATTTGAAACAGAATGTGATTCTATAGCTTTGAACCATCTACAATTATCTAACCATAGCTCTGAAGGCCACATTTCTTTAACTATTTAATAATTGATTGGGTCAGTTTTATTCATCCTACAACCTTTTAGTACCATGCTTTATTTGTTCTTTGGGAATGAAATTGCATTTTCTATTATAGATAACTGGAATGCTTTTATCTTACTGCCTTGTCGAGAGAAATGGATCATGAAAGGACATTAAAAGTGAACAATAATATAGACAAAGAATAGTTTGTGTTTTAAGACTGGATTTTAACTTGAATTTAAAACTTTCCTCTACTTAATCAGTACTTCTTTTTATTAAATACACACACATTCAGTTCCTCAATAGGGAAGAAGGAAGGGCAATTGGATGTATATTTCTATATGTAAGGGATTTATTTAAATAGAAAAAACAGAAATCAGAACATATTATAATTTAAATTTAAAAATATATGTAATGGTACATTTAATACTTATGAAACTTTACTATGTTTCTCATGAAAATATATCTAGGTGTGCAAAATGAATGTAATTATCCCAAAATTAATGAACAGATAGGATGAGGAGTGAATGTGGGCATTTCTCTCACTTGAACAATTTTCAAGCTGAACTTCAGTATGTAATTCTTCACTTTCCACAAGTGAAATTATGTCTCTGCCATGTCTGTCTTGTATGTTTTTTGAGAGTGAGTCACATTCTGACCTATCATAATTGTAGGTTCCTAGGTTAACCTACATAATTGTAGGTTCGTTGTGTTTAAATGAAACACAATGAAAATATAAGAAGAGTGAAGAAAAAACAAGGGTAAAGTATATTGGAATTCAAATAACAGGTGAAGAAGGTCATCTGCTTCTGGACAAATCAATCTTTTCTTGTAAGGAATGAAAAGTAGGGGGGTAGTCCTTCTACTGATATTTTTGGTGATCTTCTTAGTGTTTTTAAAATTAAATAGATTTTTTCCTTAACAAGAAAGAGAACTGGATACATAATTAAGAGACTGGTATCTAGGCTTGGATCCCCCTTTACCCAGCTACATTATTTTGAATGAGCTGCACTTCCACAGGCTGAAATGCCTTCAAGTATGAAGGGAAGGAAACAGGCTCAATGACCTTTAAAGAACTTTAGACTCTAACAACTGATAATGTTATTCCTCTTCATTTATTGTCTATTCTGATAGTGTTTCCTCTTTAAAATTTCATGATGGTACCTAGTGAGTGCAATGAGAAACACATCCTGAAACTTCAGTGGAATTGCTATAGATCTTGAACAGGACAGTACAAAATTGTCTGCTGAAAAGTTTGTCCACTGGCAAAGCAACATCAAGTAAAATTTATAGTGCCCCTAATTTTCACCTTTGTGCTAAAGCAGTTTTATTATTTGTGCTCAAAATAAATTATTCCCATTATATCAGTGAAAAGCTCAGGAAAAACTAGTGATTGGTCCTTCAATTAACACTGTAATTACCAGTCATCTGTAAAAAATAAAGCCATCAACACAAAGGAACATGGATAATGAGTTAACTATGCTGGGTAGGTCATAAGTAAACTTTGGACATTTTCAAAAATATGAATACTGTGCATGATGTAATTTTGTTTATCTTTTCTTTTGCTCTCCATCGTTTTGTCTCTTACTCTTCCTGAAAGGAAGAACAGAGACAAAGAGAAAAAGGCTTTTGAGTCCTTACTTCACCTCTAATTTTTTTCAAGTTTTCACCCTACATGCAATTTATGCCAATAGTAACCTCCCTCACAGATCTATAATGAAGATTAATGAGGTGTATTTATTTTCCCACATGTTGGGCTGTTGGACTTGTCTCTAGAGATGCTATAAGCTTTGTCAAATAGAAATAATATTGTATATGGGAAAAGGAAGGATTTTGTTCATTAGGAAGTTTCTTACTAATTAATAGCTGACCATTATTCCCTCTTAGAAAGGATAGCACACACACTTCAAAAATGATGTGATTAATACAACTTTCATAAGTGTCTATTTTTTATGTAACTATTCCCCAAAGTTCCGAAATAGGGTTAACACATCTGAATAAACAATGAAATGGAAAATATAACTCGCTGAATAAGCAATAAAATGGAAAAAACAACCAGGTATTCTAGATCTCAAGTGATGACTTGAGCTGTGTTCCCATATCTGAGTCACTTGATATCTCTGGCTCTTACCTCTAAAATGAGAATCATAATTCTTTACTAAAGGTAAGGGATTATACTAGATGTTCTTTTAAGGACTCGGGTAGTTCTGAGAACCAGAATTCTCGTACTAAAGATGATTCAGTGCATTAAGATGAATTGCTGATCTATGGTTTTTCACAAATTTGTATCACATTGAGCTGGACTTACTTTCAGCACCTATATTGAGAATATCCCTTGGATTGCTAATTCAGTCATTCAACAAATATTTACTTAGGGCGTAAATTCTGTGGTTTCTGTTTCATGTCAGGCTGCTCTTTATTTCTTGAAGTCCTCCATCCCTCATGATCCATATTACAAGATTTATACTTTAACTTTTAAAGTAGATTCATACATTATAGTTTTGACTTCTTGACCAGATTTGAGTTTCTCTATAATATGTGGACACAGTGGGGGAAGGGAAGGGTGGGACGAATTGCGAGTTTAGGATTGACATATATCCACTACCATGTGTAAAATAGTGGGAACCTGCTTCATAGCACAGGGAGCTCAGCTAGGTGCTTTGTGTTGACCTAGATAGATGGGATGGGGGATGGGGGATGGGGGTGGGAGGGAGGGCTAAGAGGAAGGGGATATATGTATACGCATACCTGATTCACTTCATTGTACAGCAGAAACTAACACAACATTGTAAAGCAACTATATTCCAATAAAAAAAATAGTAAGGAATTTACTTTGGATTCTCCCAATGGTATGGCAGATTGGATTCCTCTAGGTATCATTCCTCTAGGTATCATCTCTCTGCTTTTTACTTAACTAAACAAAATACTGGAGACATTGCCGCCACAATAAAAGGATATATTTCATAACATCTCTTGCAGTGGTTGGCTGTTGAGGTGTAAATAGAAATTTTTTTATTGTCCCATAAAGTTTCCTTAAAAGGGAAGAGGAACCATCCCTTTTACCTATTGCTTAGAATGTTGATGTGATGGCTAAAGCTCTAATAGCCATCCTGGATTATGTGGAGACTCTTCCAGGGAACAAGAGAAAATAAGTCTGCTATCCTGACAATACTCACTCTGAACTATCAAATTTTTAGTTCCTTTTCTTTTATAGAAGAATTAATGTCTATTTTGGCTAAGATGCTACTTTTCAAATCTTTGCTACTCACAATGAAATGTAATCCTAACCAGTAGAACCTCATAAGGTGTCAGGTTCATACTAAGAATGTTAATAAATCCATATTGAATAATTGACCCCTATTTTGTGGGTTATAAATGTATCCATTCGTGTGTGTATGTGTATACATATCCTATCATATCCTATCATATATGGGAAGTAATTCCTATAGTAATAAATGTCAGAATTAGCATTATACAAGGTTTATTTAATTGCAAATTTAAATTAACACAAACTCATAGTTATTTGAAAATGTTACAGAAATAGGAAGAAAAAATGATGAAAAATATAAAAAATTGACATAAAAATTACCCCAACATAATAATAAGAAGATAAGTTCCAATATAGTACTATACTAATACTACTGATAATAATGTAAAAGAGAGATGATGTCTCAGTCCATTCCATTTTGCCCATGTTTACAAAGAGCATGATTAGTATTCTTTTGTTAGAGTGTCTCCATGTCACATAATTATGGAGGCAGGGAGGTACAAAATCTGTAGGATGGGCTGAGAAGCTGAAGACTCAGGAGAATCGATGGTGCAGTTCTAGTCTGAAGGCCAGTGGGTGAAGACCCAGGATAGCCATGTTCAGGATCAAGTCAAAGGCAGTCTAGCAGGCCAGTCTTTTTGTTCTATTCAGTCATTCTACTGATTAGATGAGGCCCACCCAAATTATGGAGGGTGATCTGCTTACTCAAAAATCACCGATTTAAATGTTCTCATCCAAAAACACCCTCCAAGTTAACACATAAAATTAACTATCACTGGCTCTTTGTTCAAATAATTGTAAGAAATATTTTTATTGCCAAAATATGGGTGATGCTAAAACTGTTTCTTGAAAGATGAGTAAATATTTGTTAGACAAGACATATGACAAGACATATGACTAAGAGGCAGAAGTTTCTAGGCAGAGGGAAAAGCACAGATCCTCCCAACTTCTAGGTTTGTGTTAGAAACTGCTTGTTAATGACTATAACACTTTACTATTTAACATTTTTCTGTTCTAGGAGTCTTCAACATAATCATTCTGAGGCTAGTCTCTTATTCTGGAATTAGCCAAATCCATTTTTCAGTCACCAGATTTGAGGGTCTGTATGTAAAACTATTTGTATGCAATGAATAAGAGGTACTTGTCCCATCTATGATTGCCTCTAGTCATTTCCCCCAGGTTTACCACACTAGAGTTTCAAATCTCAAAATCAATCAGTAATACATAAAATACTGCTGTGCTTATAATTCCAACCAGCTACATTTAGCTGCAGTTGGAGATGAGGCTTACTGGAAACACATAATCATTTTAGTAAATTTCTCTTTGTTTCCTTAGATATAACTTCCTTTGAAATAAAACACTTGTGGAAATGTTGATTATTTGACTGCCTTGAGAAGGAGGCAGCTTTTTTTTGAGCAGCTCTTTTCATTTTTCCATCCCTCACACTTTCACACAAAATGCCTTAATATCTTTCCTGTGGCGGGGGTGGAGGAAACTATTATATTGTGAAAGAAACCTCAGAGAACTTATACAGGTTTTCAGTGATTTTTATGAACAGTCTAATAGGTTTCATTAATGCAAAATACAGTTTTTACGAGAAGAGAAAGAGAGAAAATTCTTCATATCAGGAAACCTCACAGAGGTATCACATTGTTGCCATAATTAAAAGAACTTAGGGAGTGTCACATTTTGCAAGATGGAATTGAGCCACATACATGGAAAATATTACTGATGTGGCCCCTGTCTCTTCACTCTAGGCAGTTTGGTCTAGAAAATCCACGTGCAAGTGGAAGTTTACTGGAGCCAAGATTTCCTGACCATGTATACCAGAGTATTAGACATGACCATTTTCACCTTTCTCCCTTTCAGTCTCTCCCTCTTTATAGTCTCATGAAAAACTTCACAGTAAACTTAGCTAAAATGCTATGGTCCCAGGAAGTGAGACCTATGATAGAGAGGGGGAAGATTCCCCAACCTACCCTGCCTCGCATAAACACACAACAGACACACACAGTGCCACTAATACTGCCGGGCTAGACTAGTAAATAGGAGGTGAGAGGCTTTGAAACATGATGTTCCTCCTGCCTGGAGCATTCTTCTTATTCCTCACTTGACTGGCTCCTCTTTCTCTCTTCAATCTCAACAGAAGACCTTTACAAAGTCTTTCTTAAGCTATTTGTATAGCACTTTTTTTTTACTTGAAAATAATTTATGTTTGCAAATTATAAATTTTATGTATTTGCCTGTTTACATTTGTCCTGTTCATGTCTCCCTCTAGAATGTGAAATAAATCCTATGAAGTCAGATTACCTTGTCTTTTTTGCTCACTACTGTATACCTAATATCTAGTACACTTCCTGGAACATGAAAAATACTAAATAAATTTGTGCTAATTAAATAAATGAATGCATAAATGAATTAAATGGAAAAATGTGAAATATAGTTTTGTGAGTATTGGGCTAATTACTTAACATTTGAGCTTCAGTTTCCTCATCTGTAAAAAGAAGAAATTATGACTTTTTTGATATTTAATGAGCTTTTGTGATGATCATCTGGGAAAATGAATGAGAAAGTGTTTTTAAACCTCTAAACTCCATGGAAATATTGAGCATTTTTCAACTTTGGTTACTTTACTAGGTTATTAAATCCAAACTGTAAGCAGTGCAGTTTTAATAGCTAAACATCACTTTCCCTCTATTTTTTGGTCTGTGATTTTCTCTAATTTAGTTAAGAGAATTTCACTCTCTGCTCATACTTTTCTCCTCTAATTTTCCTAACGTTTCATAATACAGGGGGTGGCTAAGAGTTCAGTTACTTTCTTAGAGGAAACTGTAGCTCATAGAAGTTGCAACCTGCTCAAAATTTCCTGTTTTTAATAAATGACAGGCAGAATCTCATCCCACATGCCATGACTCCAAGTCCTTCTGTTAAATCATAGTGGAAGACACAGCAAACGGGAGGGCTAGTCATATTTCTTGAAAACGCATTACATTGTCTTCTATATTTCTGGGAAAAAAGAAAATTAGATTTAAACAGTCAGGTCCATTTTTTTGGCAAGAACATTTCTTAGGTGGTGGACATTTCTATCAGGAGGTACATGGTGTCTGGTTGTCTTTATGAGGTATTAACAGCCATTGATGATCTTTTCTAGGAGCCATTACATTGTTAGAAGTTGGATAATAATGGTATTCTATTTCTATCATTTCTTAATTTAAAAAGTAATTGGCATAATTTTATAAAAAATAACTTTCCTATCAATTATTTATTTGCACTGAGGAACACTTTCTATACTAAGGAAAGATAAACTCTTGATTCTTTCCCTTTATAACTCAGTTTTTAACACAATAAGTTAGTTAACTATCATTCTCTAATAGTGACTAATGAGCTTTTCTATTTCATTTTGGTCTGTTTCTTTAATTTGTTGGTTTTGGCTTTGTTTCGATATCATCATGTACACATAGATTTAAATATGTTTGATGAATTTTAGTTATTGCCATTATCATTCTAATTGATGGTCTAATTGTCTCAATTGTATCCTAGGAGAGGCTCTTCAAATTGGTCTCTGAAACTTTTTTGACATGACCCTAGTAACCTTTGATATCATTTTGGTTATCTGGTTTTACAAGATGTTGTAGGAACATCTTGTACATGTTCTGACCCACACCTAAATCAACCAATTCTTCAGGGATACCTGATTTATTCCTTTTGGTAGAAAATTCTATTCAGATACAATCTATTCAGATACAACAGTGCGAAAGATATTTATATTCTGATTGCAGGACAATAAATATGGCTCATTTTAAAAATGATTTTAGTAGGAAAAGAATGCATGTTATTGATTTTACATTGTATCGTCTGCTTTTAGGCATTAGCTAATATATTTCTTAGAACAGTTTTCTGAAGTAAGCATTGTCAAACTCATCTTACAGATGAAGGAATTGGGGCTCAGAGAGGTGAATTGTTCCAAGTTGACAAAACTAATAATTGGTAAGCTTGATTCTCTAATGCTAGCATGACTCCAAAGCTCATTCTTTAACTTTATTGTACATTGCCTTTTATTCAGTCACCTATACTTTCTCTTCCATGCTTATCACTTCTACATAAAGTTTTTTCCTTTGGTTAACTTTCATTTATAGTGATAGGAGCTCCAAACATTTTTTTCCCCTTAACATTACTTTTAGGTGGACAGATACTGGAAAGGAATCTGGAAAAACCTGAGGTGAAGGGCAAGAGATAAAACATTCTTCTTTCAAAAATTTTTGCTTTTTCAGAATGAACTTCTGTAAGGGATTTTATTTTATCTTCATAGTAAACTGCTCTTTCCAGAGAATTACAAAATTGAGAACATTTAAAACAACTGTATTGCGAGGCTTAGCAACCCTCAATATAAGATATGTGGCATAGATACCAAATATATGGTAATTATTAGAATTATATTTGTTAATTCTTGATTCTGCTGAGAAATGGTTTTCAAGTTTCCATTTTCAAATATTTCCCATTGTACAGAATGCTAAAAGTATTTTTCTTTGTAAGTTACCATCTGTTAAAAATGAATTAGTTAAAATTATATTTTTATCATTTACTCACAAAATAAGCTATATTTTAAATAAATGAATAAACAAATAAGCAATCAGTGGCTACAATGAATTTAACAAAGCTTTTGCTTGTTCATTCCTAGGTATAAAATCCTATCATCTGAAGGTCAGAAAGCACATTTGGAAAGTCCAAATACCAAGTACAAGGCTGGGCAGTTGAAAATTAAAACCATATGCAATGCCCAGTATAACATTTTAGATGTTAAATATAATACAGTTCATTTCAGATTGGATGGCCAATGTCAATCTAGAACACTGTTTGATCTGCAATTTATATTGAGATGAAGCAGAGAGAATTTTTCTGCCTCAGCTTCTTGTCTTTTAACACAATGTTTCACAGATGTCTGACCTTTGGGTTTTAATGTGATAATGCGGCTTCCCCTGAACAAAGGCCTGAAAGCTGATTGTCAGACAGAAGTTGTTTTTCAAAGGAGAATGAACCCAAATTGTATACAAAAATGATACCATGTATTTTCTAAATTCCTACACATAACAATTATAGTTGTTCCCAGGGGTATTTTAAGAATAGTAGATAAATATAAAATATTAAAGAAGTAATTAATTTTTTGAAGTTTAGTCACTTGAGAAAATGTTTAATTCTCCTTGGGAAGCACATTCATTATCACAGTTGTCACTTTTTCTTTAAGTTTTATTGTATATATTGTCACATGGGCTCATGGCTCTTTTGTTGTCATTGTAAATTCTATTCAGCATCATTTAATCTGCACATTGAAATGTTACTAGTTGTTTTCACATTCTCATGTGCATCCTCTAGCTCTCTGCTAGAGGCTACATGCTGAGATTCAATATCTCTCCTATCCATTTCCTCATAGATTTTCAAATTGATGACAATAGGAAGATGGACAAAAGCCGTTTTCTATTATTTGACAGCTTTTTATTAATTAACTGATATCCTCATACATGAGTGAGAGGTTTTGGGTTTTAAAACCTTAAGTAATTTTTTATTGTTGGTGATGATATATTTGAAACCCTGTGGTATTACTTTTTGAGTAACATCTATTATCTATTCTTTCTTATACGTAATTACTGATGGTAGGTAAAACTGCATCTTCACACTAGTTCTAACCCTGTGTAATCATTATTTGACACAAGTAGAGGTTCTGCCCTTGCTATTTGTGTGGCCTGTGTTATTTTATGTGCAGTTTCTTCTAACCACGTTGTTGGCTGTTCTTTTAATCCCTTTCTTACTTATTCAGATGCATTTTGCCTTGGAAGTAACAAATGTTTCCTTACCCACAGAGGCTTCTTCTTTTTCTTTATACTCAGTAGCAATTATAAAATTCAAAATCCAAGCATCATCCAAGGGTGAGCAGATGATACAATTTTTCATTCTCCCTGCAGCCAAATGCTCCCTGTCGAATCCTCCTAGAAACCCGTTACCTGCCTCAGTTCTCTAAGTTACTCAGCTGCCATTTCCCAACGTCTTTCCTTGACCTTGAATTGACTGCCTCCTGTGTGCATACCTTCTGTCTTCTTGATCTCTCACTGGCTTCAGGGCTCTTTCCTTCTATCTGATATCTTAATGCTACACATCCCTGCTGCTGTATACAACCTGAATAGGTTCAATCCACAAGATGCTCCAACACTTCTGCCTGCATAAAATCCACTCCTTGTTTATGCTGACTTTAATGCTGCTCTCCTCTAGCTTTACTTTTAATAACTTCCTATCCCATTAAAACCCAAATGGTATGTAGTCACCAGCCATTCTGTTTCCTTATCACAGATCCTCTTGACTAGCTTTTGTCCATAATTTACTTAAACATATAAATGAAAAATCCTTTTTCTTTTTAATATCTTTCTCTTTTGTATTCCTCAATCAAATTCAAGTTTCTATATTTTCATGTAATCATTTCTTATCCTTAATTTTCTATGCTAAATTATCATTATTTTTCTTTCACTGACTGATGATACACCACTTTTTTCTCATCAGCATTCATCCATCCTCTAACACTTCATCTCCATACTTCAAGTTGATCACGTAATAACTAGATTCTTTTTTTTTTAAATTTTATTTATTATTTGGTTGTGTTGGGTCTTCATTGCTGTGTGTGGGCTTTCTCTAGTTGTGGCAAGCAGGGGCTACTCTTTGTTTTGGTGTGCGGGCTTCTCATTGCGGTGGCTTCTCTTGTTGCAGATCACGGGCTCTAGGCACATGGGCTTCAGTAGTTGCAGCGCGTGGGCTCAGTAGTTGCAGTGTGGGCTCTAGTGCACACGGGCTTCAGTAGTTGTGGCTCGCGGGCTCTAGAGCACAGGCTCAGTAGCTGTGGCGCACGGGCTTAGTTACTCCAAGGCACGTGGGGTTTTCCTGGACCAGGGATCGAACCCATGTCCCTCGCATTGGCAGGTGGATTCTCAACCACTGCGCCACCAGGGTAGACCCCTAGATTCTTGGTGTAGTTTATATTCCAGTTATTTCATCTCCATTCCTTAATGTTATCTACGTGTCACATTATTTCGCTCTGATCTTATTGTGTGTGTGTGTGTGTGCATGTGTGTGACAGATCCTTAGTATAGTTTTCTCTTCTCCAGTATAATTTATACTTTTATTCTTCTCTAAGGTTTTTCAAATTTTATATTAATTCTGGTTTTTAATGTGAAATCCTAACTATGACCTCTTGTTTTATAATCCACACTTTTTATGCAGACTGCAATTATTATATATCTTCAAAACATGATATAGGCACTTCTAAATTCGACAGACTTTATAAAACCAAGTCATGTGCTGGGGATGAAGATGCAAATAATGTTTATACGCCCTCAAGGAGCTCATGGTATATTAGGATTACATGAAAGTAAACAAGATATTTCTCTATATTTTGATGAGAGTTAAGATAAAGGCATGCTTAGGATGCTGTGGGAAGCCAGAAGAGAAGCATTTAACCCAGTCAGGGGGGAAAGTACCTGCTTGATTACCTAGTTTCTTGAGGCCAGAGACTGACTACCGTATTCATTGTTCTATACCCTGTCCCACCATTTCTCTGTACACACTGAAGGTACCTAAGAAATATTCAGTGAGTGAATGAATAAATAAAATGACACATATGTGGATTTATGAAGTGTGCTTAGTGCTTAGGATATACCCAACATTAACAAATCAGATATAAAAGGCACTGAGCATTAGGGGGAACTGCGGAATTTTGACATAACACGTTTGTAGATGCAGGCAGTTCATTCTAATGAGTTCAAAACCATAGGTGATCAGGTTCCACTAAATGATTTTGAGTAGGAAAGTGACATGGTCAGATATATATTTTAGAGAGAAGGTGCAGAGGAGGGTGTAAGGAAGATCCTTAGGTGACACAACTGAGAAGGTATGGTGATCAGATGGACTGGACTCAATAGTATTGGGTTGGCCAAAAAGTTCGTTTGGTTTTAAGTAAAAATAAAAGGTATTTGTCATTTTCACAAAGAACTTTATTGAACAACGTATTCACTAACCAAACGAACTTTTTGGCTAGCCCAATAGCAAGTATCACCCTCATTCTGAGTGACACAATGAACCAGCAGGGGGAGGGGAAGGAACGTTTAGATTTGTTGTCCCTCTAAATAACTTTATTTCTGAATCAAAGGGGGGTTTGGCATATTGTCTGGGGAATATATCAGATGGAAATTCTGTTTCCTCATCCCTGTTCAAAGTAGCCAGACTCTTCGTATTTCCTTTTCATAACACACTTGTACAAGAAACAGTAGTCTGTGTTAGGGCTATATCTCCTGAGATGTTTCTTCCCACTTTCAACTTGGGGAAAAGCTGAGATTTCTTCTTTTTTCAGAGGGAACCATGACCAAATCCCCACTCATTGTCCATGGTGTCTCTTCCCTCTTTCTATACATCTATTTGATCTCACCATTATATTCACATCTCTTAATAGAATCCTTCTAATCAACATAAACTGCTAATTCAAAATGAGACGGACATTTTTGGAATTAATTAATCCAACTTAAATTCATATTTCAGATAATTGTTCTATGTATAGTTGTGGACAGCTACCAATTAAATGTATGTGTTTAACTGGCCTCTGATTTTTCCAGATATTTTACTGCTTAAATTTGGAGAGGGTTTAGAATATTATAGTATCCACTTACAACTCTAATGGCGTGAACTCTAGGCTGCAGCTACTGTTTGTGAGTATAATTCCTCTTCCCTTACTGTAGAGATTCTGAGAAGGCTCATTTATTTCCTCCTTAAAACTGCAGCAAACAGAGTGGAGTATTCATCAAAAGGAATTATACAAATAAGTATGTTTATTATTAACAAACTGATATTTGAACAATAATATTCAAGCAGACTGCAGGAAGTCGCTATTAACTTGTCAAGAAATCTCTTTTTACTGAATAATACATTTATAGAGGAAAGTGAAATCAGTTTTATCATTCAGAATATATTTGGATGAGAGATCAATGTAAATTTTTGAATGAGTCATTTCCCCCTCCTCCAGAGAAGCTGAGACCAAAATTTTTACATTATTAACTTTTAAAGGAAAAAAAGGATGTTCTTGAGATTTGCTTCTAGGAAGATGATGACAGAATTTCAGATATGTAGACATATAAATATTTGCTTTTATCTTATAGAAATTCCAGTAGTGTTCTATTTCCAGCTCTTTGTAAATAAAGGAAATATGCAACCAAGTATTTCTCAGTGTTTTTTTTTTTTTTTTTTTCAGTAAGAGAAAACAAACAAGCTTAGTCTGATAGAAATGCATCTGTTTTCTAATCAAACACAGAGAGAAAGTTGAAAGTGCTGACGGGTGTCACCTGTGAATGGTTATTATGATTCTATGATATGCTTACCTGAGGGGATAAACACAGATAATAAATTAGAAGGAGAGAAGCTACTGAGTTACAAATAAATTTCAGATTGAGATGCCACATAGAATGACATGCCACAAGCATTAGGACAGCAGAATAGATATACAAAGATGAAGCAACTGCCTCTGTACAGGGTACCTTTATGTTTGCTTTTCCGTGGGCAGTTTTCATTTACCTATGTTGTCTTGATGTTCTGACTGGCTAAGGATCTATTCCTCCTCCTTTCACTTTTAAAGAATCCCAATTTAGACAAGAACTTATATTATAACCCTAATTAAGTATAATAATGTAAAAAAAAACTTGATAACTTTAGGTTTACACCAGTAACTCTGATTTTTTAGCCCTAAAATTTGATAGCTAGGGTGAAAGGTAATTATTTTTAAAAAGTCTTTGTTTCTTTTTGACCTCTGATTCACACAAACTCTGGCTTTGATTACTCCCAAATATGGGACCCAAAATTGGTCTTTTTTTAATATTACTCTCAAAACAAGAAGGGTAGTTTGAAAATAACAGATTGGACAGCAATGTGTTATTAATTTTCAAGATATAGAATGAAGTATAACCAAATTGCACTTCAAAGATTGTTTCCTTGGCCAACTCAAAATAGAAAATAATGTGGGTTTTTCCTCTGACTCTAGAAAAAAGAAAAAGACACAGATGCTCTTTGCTAAAAAGACAGTTCACTAGACCTGTCAGCCCTATTCTCTCCTAAAATTTTCTCTAGTCATAATTACTATATTTTTTTTAAGTGTTAAACCAGCAGAAATGGTTTTCACCTCATTGTTCACGATTTCAGGTTTCTTTACTGACTCCAGTTACAAACCTTGCAAAGAGTACCAAAAAGGAACTCGCTAGTCAAAATTTCCTGTCCTTCCCTGAACTTCTGATTTTACTTCTGTCTGCAGTGTATCATGAATGACATCCTACCCCCAGGGTGTTAAAGTACTTTTAAAAACTTAATACCTTCTGTTGCACTTTTTCTTGATCTTCTGGATTTTTAAGTCTTTATTTCAGGAAGTGATAACTACATAAACTTCAACCTTGATCATATTCAAGTATTTCTAAGCCTTTATTTCCAATATCCACAAACTCTTCCTCTACTTCAATGCCCAATAAGTCCAAATCTACACTAGTAACTTGTTCTGCACTCATCCTGGTATATTATTGATAGATGATGTAGGGCTTGGTAAATGGTTTTTGTGTTTTCTAATTGGATTGATTCATTTCATCTGCTGCCAGATTTACCTGGAAATATATAGGCAAAAAATATTTATGCTAAGGAGAGTTCCATAAATACTTTGGCAATTATGTTTTCTATGTTTGCATGTTAATTTTTATGGGCTCAGTAAGTGTAGCTAATGGTTTTCTTTTTGAGAAGGGGAAGGTCCATGCTTTAATATGGAAATTTATAGTTACATGAATGAATCAGAATACAATTTAAACATTAAAAAGCCATGAAGAACCATCTGCTTACCCTTAATAACCCAAACATTTAATGAGATTTTTTAATATTCATATATGCGTGTATGTGCATGTGTGTGGGTGCAGAAATAAGAGAAAGCCAACCCTGACCAAGCAGAAGTAAATATTTGGAAAGAAGTCATGAGAAAAAAGTAAATCCATTCTATTATTTCCTTTTAGAGACGTGAAAATCTTCCCATTGCAATTATGTGGTTTTCTGTGCTCTCTTTCAAATAGCAAACAATGTTATTTATGGTTTGAGTCTTCGTTTGTGATTATGATCATTATGTTGTGTGTCTAACGGAGGCAAGAGGATAATAAAATCCAAATCAGGAAAGATGTGTATTTGTATATGTGTATATGTATTTGTGTATATGTATGTATATCTTTTGAAGTCTGAACATAAATGGTCAGTCTTTTCTCTGGGAAAGATACTTCTAGTACATGTACACATACATGTACACCTACATTTACAAGTCATCACAAAAGAAAAGTTAATATAGCCATTTTAGAAATTATCGTTGTGATAATCCTACTTTTTATTTTTCAAAGTCTTTGCCTTGTCAAATCTAAACAGATTATGTTGTAAGAAGATATAATTTTTGGAAAATGGCAGAACTAGTAAAGAATATGATATAACATACAGTTGAATACAATCTTTATGATACCAGTTGTAGTAATATGTGAACAAACTAATACTCTCTAAGATTCAGTGAAACAAAGGAAAATATATTAAGATAAACTATAAGTAAATGATTTTATAGCAGAGAAGAATTCTTGGGAAATAAAAATTTCTATTAAATTAAAATTGCAAATTTTATTATATTATCAGTTGAATTTGTCCTCTTAGGTAAAAGACTTAGATTTCTTTCTGTATTTTAACCCCACATCTAAGCCACATCTACACAGGAAAACGATATATGAACGTTTTTCTTTTTCCAAATATGCCAGTCTCCTTCCTACCTCAGTGTCTTTGCACATACTGCTATTTATTTGGAACACTATAAACCATTACAAGGCTGCCTTCTCTTCATCATTGAGTTCAAATGATACCTCTTTAAAAATAGGTCATTCCTAATTACTCTAAGTCATCATATCCATTCCCTGACTATCCTAGCTGAAATAGAGAATACCACTCATTACTAGCTTGTTGCTCTGATTCAATTACTTTTTTTGTACTGGGTAAAAATGTTTTAAAATATATTTCTTTATTTACTATCTGTCTACATCCAATGAAATGTAACCACTATGCGAGTAAATACTTTGTCTTTGTTTGTACATCAGAGGGCAGATGGCATAACAAAGCTGATGGTCAATAATTACTTGTTGAAAGAGTTTTGGTTAAGATATTCTGTAGACTCAAAAAGGTTTATCAGTTGTGCCAGCTTACAGTTGTCTACCCACATACATAATAAAATAAATGAAAAAATAATGGACTCCATGGCTTTGAAAATTCTCAGCTGCTATAGATGGCAAATGAAGCTAAAATTCATAAATGGCTTTTGAACACTGGTTGAAGCCAAGGCACTGCTGGGAAATTATGGCCCAATGATGAAGCCAAAGATGTAACTGTAAGATTATTTGATTAGGTTTCAGAAAGATCAAAGGTGGTGCTCTGAAATGCTATTCAGTTAGACAAAAGATCCTCTAAAATATATAGTATGTGGTACTCAGATCCACTCAGTCAAACAATAGAGCCTGTAGGAGGCTTTGGATATCGTCCCACAGCCTTCTCAACAAGATGCTCAAGGTAAGGAAGAGCTTATTTTGGAAGAGATTAATGGGTTAGCTTTTGTTTAATAGAGTGAATCCCAGTAAGAGACACAGTAAACCCATAAAGTTTTAGAGAAGATTACATACGTAGAAATATTGACAGTTTGGACTGAAAGAGACAGAGACATTTCAAAATGGATCCCCAAATTCTTCAAACAGGTGGTAAGCTTAGTAGACTGCTCAGACTCAAACATGTGCCAACCTTTATGAAGAAAGAGGGATGGCTCAAAGAATAGAAAAATTGTCCAGAGAATGGAACCAAGAACTGTGGAGCATCATCTCAGAGAAGACATGTGATTAAATCCTAATCAAGGAAATTCCTAATCCAAGGAAATATTTGCCTGGCTGGATTTCAGAACTCTCATGGACTAGTGACTTCTACAAGCCTCTCATTCTCCCTTATTGAATAAGAGTACCTACAGAGATTATTCTATGCCTGTCTCACCATTTATGATGGGTATGGGAGAAGCAGATAACTTGTTTCTTTAGTTTCACTGGCTTTCAGATTGAAGGAAACTGTACTCAACAAGGTGCACTTAAGGAACTATATTCAAAGAGCCATATATGCAGCTACCCCTGATTTAAATGCCAAGATTCTGAACTTCAAGCTGATGCTGTAATGGGATGAGTTTTTAAGGAACTTGTGGTACAATTAGTGAATAATTGTCCAGAGAGCAGACAGTTGTAGCTGGATGCTAAAATGGCTCTCAGTGATCGTTACTTTCTGGTATACGTGCACTTGTATAATCCCCTCCCACCATGTATCAGGGTTGATCTGTGTGATCAATAGCACATGCCAGAAGTGATGGTATGCCACTTTTAAGATGAGGTTTTAGGGAACTCAAGGGTTAGCCTTTGGGGAAGTGTGGGGTTTTGGATTTGAAAATTTAGAAACTGAAATAACTTGTACTTTGGTAACTTCATGCTCTCATTATTACCCCTCTGTGTATTTCTGATTGGGTTTTAATAAATAGTTTCTTAGTCTCTCCATACCACTTTTTTTTCATATTCTATTAGAAAATATTCTGGGCTACTGTAGAAGTCAATTATCTATCTATCTATCTATCTATCTATCTATCTATCTATCTATATTCTATCCACACACACACACACACACACACACACACACACATATATATTGTGTGGACTTTTAACTTCACGTATTAAGAACAGAGCTTTCAGATATGCAGTTTAGATTATTCAAAACTTAAGTAATTCATTTTTGGACCATTTAACCTCTCTTTTCTTTTGAAAAGATCCAAAGTTCCATATTAATTTCCATATAAATCCATGCTCACACATGCACACACAATTTTTAATAATCCTTGGTTTGTATAGATTTGTTGTATTGTCCTCTTGGTTTTGTGTTTTCAAACTACTTAAATATTAAGTTACTTAACTTAGTTGTGGTCCCCTTCAGAATTTCAATATAAATGCACTGGATAGCATGAGTATGTGATAATGAATTCTTACCGCCTTCCAACTGAGGTAGGTGCATTTAAATTCTTTATAATATCTGCTACCAATAGATTTGCCTAGTGAAGTTGTACATCAAATAAAGGTCTAAGTTTTATTTGACATTTACATTAGTTCCTAAATGTACATTGGATTTAGGAGAGAAGACCATCATAATCTCTTAGAGAGAGATCACTTTTTGATTCTTTTTAATTCTTAGAATTCTTGGGAGGAGATTAAAGTCCTGGAGGATACAAGCCATATTATTGGGTTAGCCAAAAAGTTCGTTTGGGTTTTTCTGTAAGATGTTATGGAAAAACCTGAACGACTTTTTGGCCAAACCAATATATCAGTTTTCTTTAGTTTCTTTAGTTTTGCACATTCAGTAAGTATTCAATGAATTGAATAAAATCATCCTGTATTTTCACAAAAAAACAGCTTTCTATTTCTTCTCAATTCTTCTAAAACAGTAGAAAAGTTTGCCAACATAACAAAGTAAGAAAAAAGCAAGAATTGATTTCTTACTATTCAGCATATGACTTATTCTGATATATCACCTTTTGTCATAATTCTTGCCCTTACAGTGTTTAGTCCTTGTGTTTGTTACATCAGGACTTGTGGCTAGGGAAATTGAGGGATTGGAGGAAAAAAGTAGCTATGCAAGATAATACCAGAAGGATACACGAATCTTTCTTAAAACCTTGTGTCTTTTACACCTTTTCTATTTCACAAAACAGTTGGCAGGGCTGCCCTTTAATTTAATGGATATATCTGTCAGAGTATCCTTTGAAGGCTTTGTTAATCCAATTAAGACTATTTTTTTCTTGTTTTAATACCATTAAACTTGTTCTCTCTTTGATAATAATGGAGGAGGAGAGAAAGACACACAACATGATCTATCACATGAATAAATTCTTGGGATAGTCATAAGCCTTTCTCCCTAAACAACATCTTGATTAGAAATGCCTGCTCCACAGAGCTTCCCTAAGTTTTCAAACTTGCTTCTTTCCTCTCTTTGGAATAATAATCTGTTTAGGAAGAACATCGTCAAGGAAAAGTCACAGTGATCAGTGGAAACCTATTCTAGCTCTAGGATTTGTATCCCAATTTCCTAAAGAATTTATATTCCCAGGGAAGGAACATAACTCTTCAGCCTAAAGGCCACAATTACAATTATCATAGTCATCCAGATAAGACGTGCATTAGGATTGTAAAGAATTTCTCAATATCTTTTTTCCTTGTACCACTTTTTAAATAATCACTGAGCATTTAGGAGGAGTGTGCAATACTCTGATCCCTTATTTTATCCTGAAAGTCTGAATATGACTAGTTGCCACTTGGTAGATACTATTCAAACCCACTTTTGATCCCAAACGTTTTTAACTTTACATAATTAAAAAAAAAAACAAACAGTACTTGCTTATTCTTATTATCCTGAAACTGATAAGGATTGAGTAAGATAATCAAGGAGTTAGCTTAGAAACCCCATTAGGGGATTGTAGATAAAGAGGGAACTTCTGGGGGCTTTGGAGACCACAATAAGACTAATGATCACTCAAGAAAGTAATGGGAAAATCCTGAAACAATGCGGGCTTGCTTGACTCATAAAGCAGAACAAGTTGCTTAGCATTAAAGCCAGATTGGCTTGCTTAACAACAAGCTAACTTGATTAGCAAAAAAACCATGTAACAGAAGCACGAGACATGCCCCAAAACAATAAAACAATGGTGGCATGAGACCTACATCCTGCCCAGTGAGCTCAGTAAGTTAATGACCCCCAAAACATGCTCTTTGACCCCTAGGACATTCTCTTTGCACAGTGCCCCCCCAAAAAACAATAAAACAATAGTGGAGAATAAGGCCTACAACCTGCCCGATGGTGTCATCAAGTTAATGACCCCCAGGACATGCTCTGTGCACACAAAAAAACAATCATTTATGGAAAGGTGACATTTCAGAGTGAAAGACCCTCACTGTACTGAGACCTGAAATAATTTTTCCAAAGTACCATGACAGTCCTGGCCTGACCATGTAGGGACAAGAAAACTCTGCTGCCCAACATGGAGGAGGAGCTGAAGATGGAAATGTGACATTTACTCAAGAAAGACAAAGAAGGTCTCTCCCCCTCCCCTCTCTTCCTCTGATTATAAAAATGTAACCCACTAAGTACTCAGGGCAGAGCAACACTTGCCTGCCTGCTTGTAAGCCTCACAAGCGTCCTATTCTAATACATCACTTTTTATCTGTCACTTTGCCTCTTGCTGAATTCTTTCTGCTCTGAGACATAAAGGACCGGGCTCCTCAGAGCCCCCCGAAATGATACCTAACAGTTTCAAAACTATTAGAGCTAGCAGGAGGTCTTTCTATTTCACCAATGATTGGACAGAATCAAGACTAACAAAACTATAAGGGTTTAGATAAAATTAATTAATTAAAGCCACCTGGCTAATGGCAAAACCAGCACTGGGAACCAAGTTCCTTTACTTGGGATTAGAGGCTGCAAAAATACGCTTTTTCTGAAGCAGCACTTTACAAGGGAATATTAAAATCCACCTGTTGTCCTTCAGCTAAAAAGAATAGAGTTGAGCTCTTTCTGTAATTTTAACGTTATTATAACAGATGCTACATGAACTCAAGTGGAACTCTGACTGCCTTGAGAGCTTGAATGAAACACATTCTGCCATTCATTGCTGCTGGATCAGGGTATTTGTCTCTGCATCAGGAGAGACAAAAAGAAGAGGCAGGGAGAGGCACAAATTCAACAGTGTGGGGGAATCAGACACAATAGAAGGGAGGAAGCAATAAATGCCTTAATGAAATTAAAAGAACAGACAACTAAGGCCCATGTAGAGGCCTGCTAAAGCTGTGGTACCTTGGGAGCTGATTTGTAGGAAATAAAATTTAGAAGAGGTGACTTACAGTACATTCATGACTTTTATTTCCTTTCCTCCCTCAAACTTGTCAAAACCTTTGGACCAATTTTCCTATGAACGTGAATTACTGCTACAATATTTAGTTGAACTATGTGTTTCTCAAAGCAGTAGTACAAAGCTACAGTACACCTTAAATATTATTTAAGTACACATTTCCTTATATTCAGGTAATTTCTAAGGAATCTATACAAACACTTTCAGAGTACCTATTTATGATGTATATCCAAGGCTAAAAAACAAAATGCTGTTAATACCTGTATAAACGGAGAAAGCCATAGGTTGTGTTTTCACAGGGATTCTGTTTCTGGAGATTATTGTTGCATGAGAGATTGTGCTTTTATGAAGGAAAATGTGTAGATTTTAACCAGCTCTGTGTTATAATGTCCGTGTTTTGTGAAAGAGAAACATGTTTCTGTACTAAAATAAAATAACAAAACCCTAATTAAACCTTCAGAATTAGCATTTGGGTCAGAGACAGACTTTCTCTTGTCTCCTAAGTGTTTTATTTTTGTTGTTGTTGTTTAAGAATTCATCCTTTGACCAGGGTACTTAAGACCTTCCAACAACAAATGAGAAAGTAAATGAGTTGTGTCCATATGGAGGGTAAGAACTCAGTAAGATATTGAAGTTTTGACCAAATCTTCAAAGACCTTGCAAACTACGGGTTTCCAATTTGGCTAGCCACAGATAGGGCCTAATTTGCTCATTCATTCAGTCATTCATTCATTTTCAATACCTCACTCTTTGGGTGGTTGTGTGGTCAGTTCTCACCTCTTTCGCCATTTAAGTATATTAAGTACTGACCCTTGAGCTCTAGGACGATACTTTCTCTCTATTTGCTCCATTACCAAGGTAGTTGTAGAGATTTGTTTTTCACCTAGAGATAATTACTTCTAAAATCTGGAGATCTGGAGTCAGTTTCTCTACTCCTTTAGTAGCACGTTCAGATATACTACCTAAGGCCTGCTGGATTAAACTGTTAGATTTATCGTCTCATTAACATTCCTTCGGAATCAAACAAGTCAAAAAGATTGAACTATTGAAGTTATTTCAAAAGAAGATAAACAGTTACGGAATGGAAATAAACTACAGAAAGTAGGAAACTTGAGTAACTGAATCTCCTAGAAAACATTTACAGCAGATGGTAAAATATCCAGTCTTGTTGTTATACATGAATTTCAGAGACACAGAGTAGCTTTACAAAGTTTTACTACAATAACTGACAACAGCCAACTTCTGCAGTGGACACAAAATACTACCATTTGCACTTCTTAAGTTAAACCCATTTCTGCGTAAACAAAATCTGTCTGTGGTAGGACACTACTTAGTATATGCAAGCACATTAATCTAGAAGCCACAAGAGAAACTTATATTGGAAAACTTCATAATACTTCCCTTGTGAATTATTCTCTTTATGGTTTTCAGATTATAACATTACCAAATTGTCATAAAGTCTTTTATTCAATCCCAGAGCATGATAAGACTCTAGTTGTTGCTCGAACTCATGCATTGTCTAACTATATGTTTGCAGTCCCCCAGAATGACTCTGGAAGCATACACATGAGGTCAGTGCTGTCAGATATCTGGAATCAAAACCCAACCCCTCTACTCACTGGCCATGTAAATATAGATACATTACTCAAATCCTCTGAGGCTTAGCTGATTCAACTGTTAAGTGGATGTAGACTTACCACATCAACTATTTGAAAGGATTAATTGATATAACGTGCTGAGAATACTTCCTGACTCATAATAAATTGTTATTATTAAGGAAATATTTATTAATATGCAATTTAAAGGATGATACTACTAATCCATGTCATAACATCATTTTTTAAATGCCAGAATTATGGTCTCATGCAGTCACTTTTGTATTCAAATCAACTGAAAAATCAGTCCTATAATTATTCTTTGCATTATTAAGTCATAGGATAAAGAGAGGATCTATTCTTGAATTAGACATATATATTTATTTATGTAATTACTGGTAAGATTTTTCCTTCAGACTTAGATATGAATCTTAGGTGTACTGCTTAGCAGCTGTGTGTTCTTGGACAAGTTCCTTAATCCCCTGTACCTCAGTTTCCTCATCTGTACCTCAGTTTCCTTATCTGTCAAATATAAAAGTACTTATCTCAGAGAAATAAGGTAAATCTTATGTGAGAGAATTCACAAAAAAATGTTTAGCACACTTTCTGGCAGTCAGCACACACAGCAGGTACTCAGTAAATTTTAGTTCTGTGTACGTGATGAATATATTGAATCCCCAAACTGACTATAACCTCTGAAAATGCATGTCTTTATACTTCTCACTGCATTTGGCACACTATCATGAATATATTAGCCATTTGTACATATTTCTTAGCTACTTTTTCCCTCCTGTCAATACCACCATAAAATTCTACCCCTCCAATTAACAGAGCATCATGTTGGGAAACAGTTGAATGCTTGTTTTTATGTTTTACTGTTTTATGTCCATATGGAGGGTAAGACATCAGTAAGATACTGAAGTTTTGACGAAATCTTCAAAGACCTTGCAAACTATGGGTTTCCAATTTGGCTATACACAGATAGGGCCTAATTTGCTCATTAATTTAGTCATTGACACGTCCTCACCCTCCAAATGCTAAATTGGCATAGAAAACATTAATGTTCTAAATGTGTGAGAACCTGAAACATAATGGGATATAATATTAGTGATTTAGGTTTTGAAATATAAGTCAAAATTATATTTATTATGCAATAAAGTAAAATTCAGCATTGCTTTTATAAAAGAAGAAATTAAACCCCTCAACCTATCTATTTAACTCTGGAAAATTTTACAAATTGAGCGTGTCTTAGTGTGGAGTCCTTTATCTCAGCTACTGTGCAAGCATCACCTTTCATGTGATAGGGAAAAAAGAGGAAACAGGATTAGTTCTGGAATATGAAATAGTATTTAAGAGGAGGAGTCTTGAAAAGTAAGGAGCAGGGTGACATCACTAAGCAACAGAAGGGCTGGAAGAGCATTGAACATGTCATACACATACAAGAGTCTAAAATAGTGGTTAAGTAAGTAGACTCTAGGTCAGGACAGATGAGGTATGAAGTCTGACTCCTCCACAAGCAATATTACCTTTGGTAGGATATTTAACTTCTTGTGCCTTGGTTTCAGCTAAAAAATTGGGATAACGATCATACCTATGGCATAGAATTGTGTATTTAAACTAATTAATACATGTAAAATACAGTGGTTAGCATTTGGTTTAATACTAGGGCATTTAGTTAAAATATTAGCTACATTTGTTAGCTTGCAACTCACAATTTTGCCTTAAGCTGACCCTGTATCTAGGGTTCAGTTTTGTAAGAAGCTCTTCATCATCGGAAGCAGACCAAAAGTTATCAAGGAAAAGCTAAAGAAATACAAATATGTGTAACACAGGGATCTTTACACAGAACCCATTTGAAAGCCCCCCGTTGAGCCCAGGTAGATGGCACATGTCCCTTTTGTATGTGTGATTCTATCTCATGAGTCACTGCACTGTCTTATATCCAAAGGCTTCAAGGCAGACTCATTTATAATTATGACCACACAGTCATGTCCACTTATTTTATAGGTATATTTTAAAATGTGATATTGAGTGCATTTCACCTCAAACCGAAAAGGTTTATGATGTCGGCATGTTATAGAAGAAAAATTACTGACTTTGTAACCAGGCAGATCTTGTTTGCATTCTGGCTCTACCACTTACTGATTTTGTGATATAGGCAATTTATATCCTTTCTGAGTCTGTTTGTCATCTGCAATATGGGATAATAATTTCTACTTTGCAGGATTGTTATGAGGGTTAAATATAAATTACTTTCTGGTTCATAATGTTGGTACATGGTATTCAATGAATGATAGTTAATATTATGAATATGATTTTAACAGTAAGCCATAGGAATAAATAATGTAATACAGATTCTTAGAATACATCAAAGCAGGTTGTAAAAATGACTTAAAGAAACATCCACCATGGCAATGACTAAAACATTTTGAAAAGCTTAATTTTTCCGTTGAGAACCATAGCCCAACAGTGTCTGCGCTTCTGTGTTCCTTTTGCCAGGAAGGATAATATCTGTGATACATTGACTAACTCTAATGAAAATTTTTATTCTTAAGACACAAAATATTTCCTAACACAGCACATCAGGTCTTTGTGCTCATGTCAGCATTGGAGACAAACTTACAGGAAAGAAATAGAGAGATTGCTCATTCTTACAAAACCAAAAGACTAAAGTAAAAATGAAAATAAAGTACATGGCAGAATTTTTTTTTTAAATCCCTGAACTGAAAAATATACCTATCAGGAAACATCTAGCCCATGAATTACAAATTTTTAAAAACAGTGTTTTTACATACTGACAGATCCATGCAGTTTGTCTGATGTTCCTCTGTGTTTGCTTTGTGGGGCTTAGTGCCATCCTTGGAGATATAGGCAAGAAAACTATTTCCTCTTCTACACCAATAAGAGGAAAACAAACTGACCATTTCTCACACACTTGAGAGACTTCCCTCAATGGGCTTTCTGATCCATAAATCATGTCAAATATGCTTTCTTGTTGTTTTTGACACAATACTGTTCCTAAATGGTGGTACTCAGAAACTCCCAGAAACTCAGCTTTATCATAAATTCAATACATTCTTTTATTAAAACAGTGAAGCTATTTATCCCCAGTTATTAAGGCTATGTTTCATTTTATACATATATGTGGATACAATGGCCTTTTCCCTAGAACTACTTAAAAATAGGATTCCTTAAAAGTTCCTTATTTATATTTTCCATGCACCAAATGAGCAGATTATACATCAGGTGAGCCACATATGTGATGAGGAGCTGAAATTAGGAGGAGTTGAAAAAAAACTCTGAAATAAATCTTCAAGTAATGAGAGGAAAAGGTTACTTTAAAATTACTTTATCAAAAAAAGGGAATATCACTGTTTTGGTTATGTTTTAAAAATTAATAGCTTCAAAATGTATATATATATACATATAAAATTTAACTAGGAATACTTTTATCTATGTGTAGCCCAAGGCCAATTTTCTTCTGAATTTCTAGGTGGTTTGTTTAGTATAACATATATTTATTTTAATCTGAACCACTACAAGCTCAACTGCAGATATGGCTATGTTACCATTATCAGGTTTGTGAATCTCCCAATTATAACCTGCCAGCTGGTCTATCTATCTGCATGGCTCTCTGGGAGGAAAATCTCACTCTTTGCAGAACCAAACTTTTTCATTTTCAGATAGTTCTGAATATTTGAACATTCTTGCTGATTCAAGTCAAAATATACCTTACTATAAAATTTGTAATCTCCGGGTTTACATTTTAAATTACATGAGATTAGACCAAATCATTTCTCCACATGATAGACTCCACCAAATTTGATGAGATTTATTTGCCAAAATTATCCTACCAAACCATTTCCCCCCATTCTTTAGGAAAAAACACCTCCAGCTTTTTTCAACCACACTTGGAAATATTCTTCTGAACCTCTTTATCAATCTGATATCTTGTATTTGCACAACCTCTAGTTTCTTCCTATTAAAATATGCATGAAAACTATGCTTCTAGTGTGATCTAACTAGAGAAAAGCAGGGCTCTTACTATCTATCCAGACACTAAACTTATAAGAGAAAATCATCATTTTCCTTGTAGCCAAATCGCTCTGCTAACTTGGTTTCAGGCAGGGCTAATAAACATTTACTGTAAAGGAGCAGAGAATAAATATTTTAGATTTTGTGGGCCAGATTGTCTCTTTTGCAGCTATTTAACTGTGCTGTTGCAACGAGAAAGCACTTGTAGACAGACCATAAATGAAAGGATATATCCATACATCAATAAAACTTTATTTACAAAGTAAGGCTGTGGGTTGGATTTGCTGTGCAGGCCATAATTTGCTGACCCTTGGTTTAAGGCCTAACTAGCTAATCGCTGCTTGTTATAGTGACACCTGGCCTTTGAAACACATCATTCTCATCCTTGAATTGTAAATTATGTGTGAGTATATAATATTTAAGTATCTTCCCTATTCCATTTCATTTATTAAAACCTGATTGGTAATTGTGATTCACTAACATTTATTTAGGTTTTTATCTTATTATTTAGCCTATTAACTAGTACTCAAAGTTCTGTGTCATTCCACATATCTGTTTGGCAGATAAACAAATCAAGTCACAGATGAAATATTACCAGAACATGGACAAAAATGAGTTTTTCAGGTTAAAACTTTGTTATTTATTAGTAATTTGTGAGTATATCTGCCAATCATATAATAATTTATGAAATTATTCCATGACCTGGTCCATGTTGCTCCTTCTTGTCCAAAAGAATATAATAAGCTACATTGCCAAATAGTAAACTCTGACATTAGTGGGTATTTACTGTATCATTAGAGGATCCTGATATCAGTCTGACTTAAATAACTTAAACTGCTACCTAGTGATTATTGTTTCTTCATCTAGCATTGTACTTTGAATAACCCATTCTAGAAAAAAATCATCTCTAGTAATTAATATTAGATTTACTGAGCATTTTTTAAGGACAATTTTCTAGTGGTGTTTTAGTAAATATTCAACAACCGGTTGGTTCTCTGAGAAAAAATGACGTATTTTTAGCTTCCTAATTTCTGGGTGTTAAATACTTCCAGCATGTCCAGTTTTAGAACATGACATCATTGAATGCAGATTTGGGAAGAGGTGAGTACTACTTGTTCTTATAAGCAGTTCAAATTGGTTCAAACATAAACGCCACTAATATGGTTTCCTAACCTAACTTGGGTCCCTTCATCTGACTGGAAGCAGTCAATCTACTGACATCTGGCTGCGGTGAAGGGAAGTACAACGTTTATTGCAGGGTGCCAAGCTAGCAGAACAGCAGCCCATGCTCAAAAGATCTGAACTCCCTGATGGCTTTCAGGGAAGGGTTTTTAAAGACAGTGTGAGGGGGGCTTCCCTGGTGGTACAGTGGTTAAGAATCTGCTTGCCAGTGCAGGGGACATGGGTTCGAGCCCTGGTCAGGGAAGATCCCACATGCCGTGGAGCAGCTAAGCCCGTGCGCCACAGCTACTGAGCTTGTGCTCTAGAGCCCGCGAGCCACAACTACTGAAGCCCACATGCCTAGAGCCTGTGCTCCGCAACAAAAGACGCCACCACAATGATAAGCCCACGCACTGAAACGAAGAGTAGCCCCCGCTCACCGCAACTACAGAAAGCCCGCACACAGCAGCGAAGACCCAATGCAGCCAAAAATAAATAAATAAATAAATTTATTAAAAAAAAAAAAAAGTGTGAGGGAGAGAGTTGTAAGGTGTGTGATCAGCTTGTGCACAATTCTCTGATTGGTTTATGGTGAGGTAACAGGGTGATGTTTCTGGAATCTCAGTTATTAGTTTGCTGGCTCCAACCAGTCTGGGGTCTATGTGCTGGTGGTCAGCATGCAGTTAACTTCTTCTACCTGGTGGGGAATTTACTATCTGCAAAACAACTCAAGGATATGCCTCAAGATATTATCTGTAGACCTTGAAGAGGAACTAAAAGTCCTTGACTTTGTTTTAAGGCTAAACTATTATTAGTTTGCCTTGCTTGACTCTTTTTCTTTGTTTTTGCATTTTCTCACTTCTCTGATTAAATTTGTTACTTGGAACTCAGAAGGCCAAAGCTTTTCTACGAACAAGAGAGGGGAGACATGGAGGGGAGTGGAGGGGAGACAGGAAGGCCGTGTAGGGTTCTGCTCAGTTTCAATATCACCCCTTTCTAGCCATGGGACTCTCCTTACTGATGCTTCTTGCATTAACCACAACATAAAAGAAAACTTACAATGCTTATTGTCAAGAAAAACTCAATTCATCTGGACTCTTGATATTATTTTAATGTCTGTGGTGTTACTTTATAATGATTTCTGAAGATATTTTCTCTTGTTTATATATTTTTGTTTTGTTATCCAACTTTATTAGTTTAGCTACACAGTCAGTTTTCCCACTGAATGAGAAAATAAACTGACATTGTTAAATGCACACCCAGGGAAATTCTCTATGCTAGATGTTCATATTGTATTCTTTTTAATCCTCTAAACAACCCTGTGAGGTCAATATTATTATCTCTGAATTGTATCTCAAGAAACTTATATCTATAGATTAATAAATTGCCTAGGTTCACACAGAGAATACATTGTGGCACTGAAATCTTATACAGACCTATATGACTTCATAGTCTGAAGTGGAAAAGACAAAGAATTCACCTTGGATATCAGGAGAAATGATGGGACAAGGTCAATACTGGATTTTATAGAGGTAAAAGACTTATTTGGGCAGCAAAAATGGAGGCACTCAGGCAAGATATATATTACCAAATATGTAGGAAAAGGTCTGTTATTGGTGGGTCATGGCTATATCACAAAAAAATGTAATTTCACATATACTATTAACACTAGACTACTTATTAAAATAGAAAGTAACTACATAGGGGACAGACAACAAAAGTAATAACACTGTGGCAAACAAAGAAAGTAAGATGTAGCTATCTGTTCCCTTCTGCCCCCCCGCCCCAAGTATCCTACCCCAGAGGCTTAAGTGGACAAAGAGAAGAGGTTGGGGCTATCAAAATTTATAAGTTCAGAGGAATAGCCTTGCTGAACTGGGGCTCACACCCCTGAGTAAAGGATATGTTCCAACTGCTGCTTCTAAATTGGTGCTGTAACGCTGGTTCAGGGGATGCTGAAAAAAGCAGTTAAGCTGAAATCAAGTACTGTTCCTAGGGCAAACAACTGCTCCTTGCCTTCCAGTGTTTCTCTAGTACCTCCCAATAGTGGAATCCAATGGGAATGCCATTCAAAGGAGTCTAGAAAATGTAGCTTGTTGATCCCCATCACAGCAACACAATGAATTTGTTGCAGAGAAACATAACTGAATTCCATGATTATTAGTAACTCAATGATCTTACCTAATTCTTTATCTGCATTGATTTCTTATAACACGGATATTTGTGGTTATAGGACACTCAGTGTGTTTTTGTTTTCTTCTGTAGTGGCATTCCAATTGTCCTTTGGGGATCTACGTATTTCTTCCTCTTCTAGTTGACCTGATCTGAGAGGGGTTGACCCAGTCATCACTTGTAGTTGTCAGAATATGTCTCAGGCCTGTCCAAAAGAGGACACTACCCCATTAACCATGGTTTATTTTGTAATGTGCTCATGTTCCATGCTAATCTAGTGAGAAACTTAACCAGAAATTTTGTTGAAATTATTGGATGAAACAAATGTTATTTTTTCTGCAGAAGTAGCTATACTACTAGGATGTAAGCTCACTGCTGCTGGTGGCCATCTTGCCTAGGGTACATTTCTTCAAGAACGCCTGCAAGAAATGTACACAATATAAAGGAAAGTAGAACAAAATTATAACGAGAAGTTTCTTACAACCTAGAATAACTTGAACCTGAAACTAGCTTTAAATCTAGATTTTTAATAATAATAATAATCTAGATTTTTAATAATAATACTGTTAATAATAAATGACATTCATATGGCAAATACAATGTGCTAGGCACTATTAGATGTGCTTCATAAGACTAATGCATATAATATTCACAAGGACTCTATGAGGAAATTACAATTAATATACAATTTTATATATAAGGAAACGAGGTGAAGAGTAGTTAGGTGACTTACCCAAAGTAACATAGCTAGTAAATAACCTAACTCAAGAATATATGCTCTTATCCATGTCATTATGTAGTCTGATGTGCTTCAGTTATAAGAATCAATGCTTTACATTTTAGCTTATGGCCATTTGAGTTTTTGTTTTATTTGTTTTGTTCCGGCCTGAAACTAAAATGTTCTGACTAATGATATCCCTCAGCAAAAGTAATCTTTCTTTTCTCTGAAATCAACATTTTATACGTATTTACTTATTTTATGGCCCTCCTTTGATTTCTTGAAATTTATTTATATGTGTATAAATATTCTTGCTGCTACTGGAATTTGCAGAAATTTCAGGGTATATTGTAAAACCTGTGTTATGGCCCACATCACACTGTAGCAATCAATGATGCATTCAAGATTAAAGTCAAATCTCAGGAAAGCCACATATTTTAAATACTCAATGATGTGAAATTGTATTGATTTGGTCCCAAGAGCTTATTTCTGAAGAAAGTGAATTTATTTTCTTTATGATAAGTTCTAGGAATATTTGGTAAATCAAAATATTTCATTTCTATCAGTTGAGAAAATGGTTTCTTATATTTTGCTATTCCTAGCACATCATTTGTTTCCTCACACCAAGATAAGAAAGGTTGCAGCATGTGTTTATTTTGTTTTTGAGCATAAAGGTTAATGGCTTTTTCTGCTCTCAGAATTTTTTAAGCCATTAATTTTATCTGAGCCCTTTTTGCATTCCATACCTGCCTGCATACTAATTATGTAAATTTCTCTTACAACCACATCTCCTTACTAGCCCAAATCAGTTCATTCCTCCCCTATCACACTTATTCAGGTTCAGTGCCCTCTTCTATTACCTCAGTGACAAGTTGACATAATACAGTGCTTTACTTCTATCATTTATTTCTCATGGTAAAGAAATGACACAGTGGATTTAGATCCTCATTTTAGCCATCAGTTAATCATGGGTATGTAGGCTCTAAAATAGTTCAGAGGTATTTATTGTTCAGCTTCTGTTGCATGCATGGATTCCATTAACAGAATGAATTCACAAGTATTCAGGTAAGATATATCCGGTACAAACTTAATTCTTTTCTGTTAAATTACATTGTATCTCAACTATAAAAGTTGATTAGGATTAAGTCAATACTTTCATAACAAAACTGCCTCTATAAATAGATGTGATATGATTACTAGGGTTGAAAGTATTATAATAGAAAAGAAGCTATAGCACTCTGCACTGTTCTCAAAAATTTATACATACCAATCCTATATTTCAACATGTAACTCATATATTTTATCTAACCTCTATTGTCCAGATTTTATAAAGCAGCAACTAGAGACTATCCTTTTCCCAGTTTTTCCTGGGGGATCTTGGGTCCTCAGTCAAAAAGTACTTTGACTTTCCTAGTATAGAGTGAAGACTGAATAAATACCTATGCCTGTCTACCAAGATTCCACTAAAATGAGAATAAAGACATAAAAATTGTATAAATCTTCAATTAAGAAGAGAACGAATGGAAGGCAAGCATCAATAAGCAAGATTTCAATAAATTTCTCATGGGCAGAAAGAATAATGGTAACCAATATAGTAGATCAGAGAAATGCTTACCCTAGAGTATGTGAAGAATAGGATATAATCAAGAAAGAGCAAGTCACTGTGGCAAAAACTCAGTCTCTTGGTGCTCAGACTAGCCAGACACTAAGTAGAGTAAGAATGAAACCTGGGGCTGCAAATATTGGGATTAACTTAATGACCATATATCACAGATCTGAAAGAATTTATATATATACTTGTCCTCTAGAATTTCTGCATGCCTGGGGTGGGGGCGGGTAAGAAGAACTACAAAAGCTTCTAATTTTGGCATTTGGTATTCCTCATCAGTAGCGAAGCTCACTCAGTGAAAAGCCCCATGCTGAACTCAGAGTTGTCAAACACATTTTTTTGCCCCTTGAAAAGAAGAAAAAAATTGTATCAATAGAACTATATGTTCAATTGAACTATATGTTCAATCCATAAAGCAAGAATTGGGTATTATGGAAAAAAAAACAAAAACATGGAAGAAATCCTCCAGAATTAAAAATAAATGGCTGAAAAGATATTTTATTAGATTTTTTGAAAAATAATTTTGACAAACCATTGAAAATCATGAGAAAGAGAGAAATATGAGTGAAAGATCAATTCAAAGGGTCCAGTGTAATCTTAATAAATGTTTTATTTTAAAAATCAGAGCAAATAGAAGGAAAAATCAAAACAAAAATACATAAGAATTACAAAAACTAAAGTGCATGAGTGTTCAGAATAAACGTGCCCATCAATTTTCCATGACAAAAAAATTCATGAAATTGCAGACTATTAAATATTATAAAAAAGAAGACCCTAAATTCTTCCAAAGAACAAAGCAGGAACCCTTGCCTTGAGTAATGGTTGACTAAATTTATGTGGAGCAAACTTTTTATAAAAATAACCAAAGTAGTCTGAATAAATAAATTAAAATATACATATATTGTAAGACCTAAATGGATAGTAAGGAGTTAGACTGAATTTTAAAATAAATAAATCATAACAAAATGGCAGATGACCAACAAAAATAGGTGAACCATGAATAGACATTTTACAAAAGAAGAACTCCAAATGGCAGTGCACATATGAAAAGTACTTCACTATATAAGTAATCAGGGAATTTAATATTATTATATGTCTGGTGATTTTAAAATATGCCTGCAAATTCTTTTATATTCCTGCCCCTCAGTGGTAGGGATTTATAACTCTACTCTTCAATCTGGCCTGGTTTGTGACTGCTGAAATAGAGTATGGCAAAAGTGATGCTGTGTTTTCCAAGGGTAGATAATAAAATGCCAGGAAGTTTCCACTTTGTTTGCTGGAACACTGGTTCTCAGAGCCTTTAACCTCCATAAAGAAGTTGGACTGCCCTGATACTGCCATGCTGTGTGGAATTCCAAAACACATACAGGAGAGACTACTTATATAGGTGCTTTGGCCAAGTCCCAACTGAGCCCAGCATTTGTGTCATTTCAGCACAGATGCCTTACATGTAAGTGAAGAAGCTAACATATGATCCCAGCCCTAAGCTGGTCAACCTGCTCTGCGCTGGTTGAATCTTTTCAGCTGAGTCTCCAGACATCATGGAGCAGAGACAAGACATCCCCTCTGTGCTCTGTCTAAATTCTTGAGCCACAGAGCCTTGAGCGTAATAAAATACTTATTGCCTTATGACGCTAAACTTCGGGGTGATTTGTTTTGCACTAATAGAACAGAATTTGGTGCCGGAAGCAACTTGCTGCCAAAACAAAACTTAAAATATGTAGTGTTGATTGTTGGACCAGGTATTGCTGGAAGCATATTGGACCTTATGGAGGCTATTTGTAAGGGTTTGAGGAAAGTGGGAAATGACTATTGAATTTAGTGGAAAAGGGGACTCATTAAGTAGTGGAGGGCGTTGTCACTTGTAATGTAGAAAGTAAGAAAAGTACCTAATAAATTTGTTCACTGAGCTATTTCTGAGCACAATGTTGATGATGCCATATGGCTTATTCTGTTTTTCCTATAACAGCATAAAAGAAGAGAGAAATCAACTAATGAACAAAAGTTCATATTTTAAGTAGAATTTAGAGAAAATATATAAAGCACTCAGAATGGTCAGCCATTAAAGAGTTCTCAAAGTAAGAAAGGGCATTAGGATTCTTAATTGGTATTAATGAGAGGATTAAAGACTACATAGAGCTCACCAGTTGATTATAATTAATTTACTGAGTGGTAATCATTAATGTTAATACTCTGTTTCACATGATACTATATCTGGTTTTACCTACTATTTAAAGAAAAAAATTCTTATGTTTCTTTTATACTTAGAAAATTGTTTCCCATGTAGAAAGCTGAAAACTATTATGCTTATTTTCTTTTTGATTTTAAGGTGTTCTAACATTCATTTGTTACTCCATGTAGAATTAATTTTGGATTGAACTCTGATTTGGAATTTATTTTCTTCTAGTCATAATATTTTATTCTCTTGCATCTTTGATTATTGCTCTTGTTCCATTTTCATATATAGAACTTATCTGGAGATGGGGGTCTCTTTTCTATTGTCTATATCCATGATTTTCAGTCTCCTCATTTTTATATCTTTATTACTTCCTGTTAAACATTATAGAGCTTTTTTAGATTATCCTCTATTCTTTTCAATTTATTTTCTGTACTGATCATTATCACATTTTCTTCCTAATGAAATTGCCTGATTTAGTTATGTTAATGGGTTTTATATTACTTTATTTTTTTACTCTGTTCCTTTATCATCCCTTCTCTTCAGCCTGTTTTGAAATCACAAATAAGATGCTTTCTAAAATTTACTGTTTCCTATATTTCATTATTTCTAGACTATGAATTCTGTCTTTATTTTGAATGCTACACTAGATAGTTAAATAAACAGAGATTATAACCTAGCTGCCTTAAAAGAACCAGACAAGCAAGGAGTCAGGAGCATCAGTGTTAGTAGCTATGGGATTATTTCCAGAAGTCCAGTAATGACGAAAAGGGAAAATAATACCTTTTTGTACTTTGATATGTTGAACATAAAGCAAAACAGTGAGGTATGCAAACTTTGGATAATTTTGGTATCAAATTGGAAATTATTTTCTGATTAAAAAAGTTGGTCAGTGGATCAACGTCAATTTGAAAAGAGTAAAATAGGAATAATAAATGATTATGTTGATAGCCTACTTTGTGTGAGCTAGACAAAGGGGATAGAATTGTGAACAAGATGTGTTCTTTGACTTCAAGGTTCATACTCCCTTTTTGGAGAAAATAGTCAATGAAATCAGCAAGTACAATGCAGAATAATAAATAGCACCAAAATGATAATAACAGGATACTTAGGGGCCATATGTGACAGACATTTAGTGCCATTTAAGTAGCATTAGGAAAGATGTGAGCTCTGAGAGATATAGCATTCTGTCAATAGTGCTAGAATAGTCAACACCTTTATGACTAACTTTGATGAAAACGCAAAAACATGCCTATCAAATCTATGAGTAACTCAAAATTGAAAAATTCACATTTTGTTAAATATAATTAACACTTCAGTATGACATCACTACTTTAAAATAGATGGTCAAACACAAAATGAATTTGAACAGACAAAAATCAAAGAACTACATTCATATTTAAGAAAACTAAAATAATTTAAAATTGGACAGTGAAAATTTTGTTTAACAAGTAGAAACAAGAAGATGACAAAGAAGAAGAAGAGGAAGAGAAAGAGGAGGAGGACATTTGGTGACAAACAGGAACATGCAGATAACTATCATATATTGAATACTCAACCTCAATCAAGGTACTATATTAGGCATTTTTACTCATGCTATCTTTAATCTTCATATTAACACAAATGGTACATATTCTTAATCAACATTTTATAGAATTAATTTCTGCATGGCCATCGTACTGATGGCGGTGAACCCAGTATTTGAATCCAAAACTAATATTGAGGGGTCTAAATTGGTAGTACTGGTTTAGATGAAATTTATTATAATAAATATTTATTTTATAGTAAATTAAATATTTATTTTATAGTTTGGTTACATTTTAAATGTATAAATTGTATAAGGTGAAAGATATTGTAAGGAAAATGTTTATGTGTATTAATGCAATATGCTTAATTAATTAATATAAAATATTATGACATTCATTAAGTAATATTTATCACAATCCAAACGGTATTGAGAAAAGCTGTCAAAATACAGAGAACAAGGCTGCCTATTACTAACGGATGAGTGAGCCAATGTACTTCAACTCGCAACAACTCAAGGAAAGGGCTAGGAGATGATTAAGAGCCTCTTGTGCACTGGAGAAAGCAAGTGATCAAAAGGGACACTAATGTGTCTATAAAAGGAACTGTGGAGTACTTTCCTGTGGGTAACTTGTTAGGTACACTTCAAGAATGTTTCTTATTTAAGAATAGTGTCAATAAGTCAAGTGCTCAATGAGCCCAAATCCTACTGATTGGAATCACTGCATAAAAATATCCTTTGCTTAGAAATAGGGGTGCTCATTCTCATGATGGCTTTTATCAGTTGGCTTTGATGCTACCAATTTGGCAGCCTTTAAGCTTGATTGTTTTTCCTGCCCCTTACTGGGACAAAGTGAGCTGACAGGGAATGAGACAACTGAGTGTTTGAAAGAACCAAAAGGAGTAAACCCTGAGAAAATGAGCCTTGGGAGTGAAAATTGTTTTTGAACATGTAGGACTGAGTGTAGCATATGCATTTTTCTTCCTCCAGAAGGTTGAGCCAGATACAATGTGCAAGATTTAAACTAAGATGGGAAATAATTTTTGAATAATTGTAGGAGTTCAGTGATAGAAATGCTGCATTGAGAATTATGTTTTATCCATCACTGATGGAATTAAATTAAATTAAATGGTGCTTGGTCAGGAGTGCTTTGTAGAAAATTTCTCCCTAGAGAAAAGCATATATCAAACGATGTTAAAGTCCCTCTCAGCATTAAACTCTTTGATACTAACCATTATGAAAAAAAGCAATAAACGGTTAAACAAATAATAATTAGATATTCAACAATGTGGATAGATAGAAAATTACCATTTAGTTAAATATGCTCTCTCTAATGAAATCCCTTTTTTTATACAAATATATTGCCAAGGGACCTTGTAACATTATTTGTAACAAAGATACAGATCCTCCTTTAGTTACGATTCAGTAGAGAACTATTAAGTAGAAAGAACTGAAGAGTGTATGTGTCTGTAACTATAGGAATAATTGAGGAAAAGAAAAGATCAATATACAAGATGATTCAAATTACCAATCACCTCAGGAAAATATGCACAGGCAACAAAATTAATGGTTATTTATTAATAATTGCATTAAACAATTATTCTAGAGGTGTATTCCAACTTTAGTGTATTAAATTAATTTAATATGGTCCCAACTCCCACTTCACAAAACATCTTTAACTTCTCTATATGAATCATATGGTTTCTATTAAATCTGTGTCTATTGTTGTTTATCATTCCAATAAATTGGGGCTTGTGATGGGGATATGAGTAGGTAGGGAATTCAGAATTAACTTGAGGCAACCTTAATCATGATTATCAATGATGTTAAGTTCAAAAACTGAAATACATGATATGTTCAAAACAAATTCAAATTATAAGCTGTCTCTCTCTGGGAGCACTGGAACAGTGGTTGAAACTACTATTTCAAATTTACTTAATAAGCAATTTATTTAACACCATTTCTTTAATTTTACTAGGATATACATTCATGTGTAAAAGAGTATATAGTAAAAAAAATAATCCTTCAGTGTTATTGGATTGTTGTGAAAGATGTCTTATGTATATACTTAGAAATATAGAAAATAAATTTGAGTTTTTTCAATTAAAATACTTTTGTGATAAGTGGAATTCTAAAATGACTTACAGTGACTTAGTCCCTTATGTATTCCCCTCTCCTTGAGGGTAGGCAGAATATGTGAATATGATTGAATATCATTCATATGATCATTTTATATTATAGGGTGATGGTTTGCAGATGTAATTAAGATTCCTGATCAGTTTGACTTTGAGTTAATTAAAAGAGAGAACATCCTGGGTGGGCCCCGCCTAATCAGGTGACACTCCCCTGCTGGCCTGGAAGAAGTGAATTGCCATATTGTGAACTGCCTATGAAAGCCACATGGCAAGGAAATCTGGGTGGCTTCTAGAAATTGAGAGCTGACAACCAGAAAGAGAATAGAACCCTTGGCCATATTCCATAAGGAAATGAAATCTACCAACACCAGTGAGTTTGAATGAGGACCTTGAGTCTCAGATAAAATTGTAGCCCCAGCCAATACCTTGATTTTAGGCTTGTGAGACCCTGAGAATTTTATAACTATAATTTGAATTCTTTATCTTCTTAAAACTATTTTTCGGAGAGTAACTCTTTATATTTACTACTCTATTACTTGACTTATCAGTTATGAAGAAATCTTTTGATTCTTAACCATTAAAGATGAGAAAATCAGCCTTGCCACACAATCTTCCAACTTTCCCTTTGGCCTTTCAAAATAGGTGGTCAATGTCTTTTCTATGATAAGAGTTTATTTTTTTTATATAGCTCTCACATTTGTTTTGGTCTTAGTTCTACCGTCAAACATATTCATGGCTCACTCCTAATCCTTTAACTGTACATTTTCTAGTCATCTTTCAGTTAGGTGAATCTCTTCCAGCAGATTATTTAAGAAGGACATGTGGTAATAATATTCTCAGTGTTATTATATATAGTAAAATATTATTGACTTATTTGAAAAAGAGTTGGGTGTGTATAAACTTGTTGGCCTCAGTTTCTTTCCTTGATGATTTCATAGGTATCATTTTGACTGTTTTCCGGTGTTGAATGTTGCCTTGTATAAATCTGAGACCCCGTGTAAATAACTTGGTGTTTTTACACGTGCAAAAACAATTATTTATCTTTTGAAGTTTAATAACTTTATTGGCTTATGTTCTGTTTTGATAATTCCTGAGATATATTGTGCTCTTGCAACATGTACATTTAGGTGTTCTTTTAATTCAGAAGCTTATTTCTTGGCTTACATCTTTCTTTTAGTTATTTAAGTTTTCTTTCACATTTTAGTTTTAAAGGACTCTACTATTTATATATTGAATTTTACTTGTCTCATTTATGTCTGTCATTTTCTCTATCACAATTTTAATGTTTGTTAAGTTTGATTTCCTTTTGCTCATTTTTTTACAATTTATATATTCTCCTACATTCCCGCCCAAACTAGTTGCAGTTTTTCTCTGTGGTCATTCTATATACAGGTGGCTCTCTGTATCTGCAGATTCCACCTCCACGGATTCAACAACCACAGATTTAAAATATTTGAAAAGAATTTCTGGAAAGTTCCAAAAAGCATACTTGAATTTGCCACACATTGACAACTATTTTTATAACATTTACATTGCATTTGCAGCTATTTACATAGCATTTACATTGTATTAGGTATTACAGGTAATCTAGAAGTAATTTAAAGTATAAAGGGGGATGTAGGTAGGTTATATGCAAATACTATGCCATTTTATATAAAGGACTTGAGCATCTGAGATTTTGGTATCTGAGGTGTTCCTAGAACCAGCCCCCCGCCCCCATATTTCTTCAGTTTCATGATTTTTTTGTTGTTGTTTCCCTTTTTTTCCTGTCAACTACTATTTTACCTTCTGTTTTCTCCTTGTTTCTTCTTAGAGCTATTAAATGTCGAATTTGCAGATAGAGTGGATTAATATACACTTAAAAGAGTGGAATCTATCACTAAATGCTGTTTTTGTGAACAGGGGAAATTTGAGAAAAATTATTTTTACTGAAACAATATTTTGTCATGTGTTCTTTGTCTTATATTTTTTCCTGATAATCTGTCGTCCTTCAATATTTGTATATAGATCTTCTGCTGATTACTTTAAAAATTTTCAAATTAGAAAGAGTTGACTTTCTAATTTGTAAACTTTCTAATTTGTAAACCAGTTATTTTGATTACCTTTTACTATAATATAATTTTAAACTTTTAAAGTGAGTGTCAAAAAGTTTCTGTGCCATTTTCAACAGAGAAAAACATTCTTTTATATTTTATAATTGGAGTACCCGCTTAGAGATTTTTAAAACATAAAATCAGTGCAAAATTGGTATTATATAATTTCAGCCCTTTGACAGCTAAGAATGCCTTTCATTGATTTCACATGTGATTAGGAAATAAGATGCATATAAAATTCTCAGTTAACTTTCCCCAAATTATAATAGGTTTTTCTCCACTCTTTCTTGGCACTTAATCTGACTATTCATTTTTGTCAGTCTGAGCTTTTGATGTTACTGAGAATTTTCTTTTTTCTCATTGTCATTGTTATTTGGTGTGAACTTGTTTTACTTGCATGAGAAGTTGCTAAACAGATGCTATTTAGTTGCCCATCATGATTAATTTATTTAATGCATAAATTTCATTGATTCAACATCTTTAAAGATTTTATTTAATTTTCATTTTTTGTTAAAGAACTGCTTCTTCAAAATACTTGCCACTAAAATAATTTAAGATTTATTATGGCCAATTTCTCCCAAATTGATGGTACTAATTTAAAATAGCCATGAGTAATTAGGGTAGCTGTCCTGTAACACCCTTATCAGCATTATGTATTATTGGTAGTATTTATTTTAAAGTCTAATAAATTGCATGAATTTGAATTTTTCCAGTTATTAATGAGCCTCTTTTTCTTAGAGTTCGGTGAGTAAAAAGTAGCATAAGCTCTGGAGTCTGACAGAAGTGGGGTTGAATCTTGGCTTGGTCATATATTAACTCTGTGACCTTGGACATGATCACTCTAGTCTTGTAATTCAGTATTAGATGTATGGGAAATAATCACATCTATTTCGTAGGGTTGTTAGGATTACAACATAATGCTGGTAAATAATGTGCATAGCAAAGTTTAGTTACATATTTTGATCTCAGAGGATGATTGTTATTTTAGTAATTTTTATTTTTATTTTTATATTATTACAGTTATTACTATTATTATTCATGCCATCCCTTATTTGTCTTCTTTCTCTTGGGAAATAGTATGTTCCTTACTCTGTGTATCTACTGGGCTCTCATGTTGGGTTTCTTTTTACTGATTTCTACAACAATTATTATCAGAATGTTAACATTTTCATATTTGCAACATATGTTTGTTCTAATTGTTTTCCTTTTGGCTAAGTTCTCTGTACCACATTTTAAATTTGTATGTAAGCTATTGGGCTGATGTTTACCTTTTTCTCTTTTTTTATTACTTCAGGATCATATGCAAATCGACAAAAATCTCACTACCCAAATCTCCTGTAAATACCTCAAATTCAATACATACATGGCAGGTCTTATAGTTTATCCCAAATTCCTCACATTCTGTATTAACATTTCAACCCCTAAATATGTATGTATATACATATATATTTTTTCCCTATATTAAACTTTTGCTTTAGCTTCTGTATTAAAGAGTACCCAAACAAAAGTAGTTTCAACAAGATAGATATTTATTTTTTCATATGTAAAATTTAGGGGAAGGCAGCTCCGTTATCATCAAAAACTTGGACTCCTATCTACTTGCTCTCACATTCTCAATATGCTACTTTTATTTTGTGTTCCAATAAGACTGTTTCAACTTCTACCTTCAAATTGGCCTTCCAGTCAAAAGGGGGGGGGATAAATGGAAAGAAGAACATGGTTCTTTTCTTTAGAGGACATAATCTGGATATTGCACACATAACTTCTGAACATATTCCATTGGATACAGCTAGGTCACAGAGTCACCTATCTGTAAAGGAGGCTGAGAAAGTCTTTATCTAAGAGCCCACGTGCCCATTAAGAAGTTTTTTTTTTTAAGTAAATATATGTAAAATGGAGACTCCTCATTGATCATCAACTGCACACAAGCATTTTCTCTCACTACAGACCACTCACACCCTATCCCTAATGGAGACAACCATAAATTCCATCAGTTATTATATATCACTCAAAGCCTAGGATTTGGGGAGAATGTGTCATTTGCTTCATTAGGTCAGGATATGGCCCTTCATGAATTGACCATCTAGAAATAAAAAGACAAGTTGCATCCTTTATGCTCATACTTAGTAAATAATGATTGAGTCAGAACATGAAAACTGAGAAAAACTCATAATCCTAAAAGGAAGGAAGGCAAATATACAGGAGTCTTTGTGTATAGCAATTATTAAATATTCTTGGGTAGGAACTGAGTATATTTTATGCTCTGGCCATAGACCTTGATTTATACATGTGGCAGCTGCTGGCTTTCTCTCTGGGATAAACCCCCTTTCCCCACTGACCTCTGTGGTTGAGTTGCCAGATAAAATACAGGGTGCTCAGTTGAATTTGAATTTCAGATTAAATTGGGAGATCTGCATTTTTAAATCTGGCAATACTGCTCTGTGGACCTGGCTTTAGCTTTTGGGCAGGCAATTATTATTATTTTTCTATTTCTCATAGTCACATGTAATATCATTTGAGAACAGGCCTTTACTGTAGACTGCAAACTTCTGTATATGGTTTTTCTGCTAGCGTAAGTTTGGGGGCCTGTGAATTGATTTAGGAACTAAGTAATCACATAATTGGCAGGGGGTGGGGGCAATTGTTTTATTTGTAAAGACAAGCTCCTCAAATCTAAGTTGACTTTGTGGTCAGTTTGCTTTAATCATTTCCATGTTCAAAGACTCAAGTCAAAGATCGCATTTAGACATAGTTTAGCCACTGGAAGGTCATTTTCTTTTATTTGTTGCCTATTCTTTTTCTCTCACTTTAATGTAGGTTAGCTTGAGGCCATCTGGGAAAAACAGGTTGATATGGGAAGGCAAAATGTTTTCTGTATAATTAGACAGTCTCCTGACTACCACTGAAGCTATGCTTCCTGTAAGCCCTCTCTCTAATTCTACATTATTGCTCTCTAAGCATTTATAAATTATGATACACACACTGAAATTTTGAATGTTGCATCTTTGCAACTCACCTTCTCTTTACCTAGAAGTCCTTCTGTAATCCTCCAGATTGTCACTTCATAATTAGCTAAAATGTCCCCTCTTCTGTAAAGCCCGATCTGAGTCCTCCAGAAAACATTAGGAAATATAAATATAGCATGTTAAAGTGTCGACTGTAGGCTGTGCAGCCTGGACTTTAATCCCATCTCTAACTCTTATGTAACCAATTTATAATCTCTATATCTCACTTTCCTTATCTATAAAATGTGGTTAATACAGTAATACCTACTTCAGAGGACTGAATTAGATGATCCAGGTAAGTTGCTTAACACAATGTACTGTGCAAATGTGTTGAATATTTTCAAGTATACATATGGTATTGTGGGCTATAGTCATCATGTTGCACATTAGATCCCCAGAATTTATTCATCTTATAACTGGAAGTCTGTATCCTTTCACCACCTTCACCCATTTTTTCAACCCCTGCCCCTGGCAACCTCCAATCTATAAGAGTTTGGGATTTTTAGATTCCACACATAAGTGAGATTATACAGTATTTGTCTTCCTCTGTTTTTCTTATTTCACTTAGCATAATGCCCTCAAGTTTCCATGTTACCACCAATGGCAGTATCTTCATCTTTTTTTTATCGCTGCATAATATTCCATTATATATATATATATATATTCTCTATCCATTCGTCCGTTGACAGACACTTAGGTTGTTTCCATGTCTATACAAATGGCCAACAGTTACATGAAAAGGAGCTCAACATCACTAATCATCTGGGAAATGTAAATCAAAACCACAATGAAATATCATCTCATGCCTGTTAGAATGGCTATTGGCAAATTGTCAAAAAGACAGGCAGTAACAAGTACTGGAGAGGGTGTGGAGAAAGGGAACCCTCCTACACTGTTTGTGGGAATGTAAATTGATACAGCCACTGTGGAGAACAGTGTGGGTTTTCCATAGTGGCTGTACCAATTAAAAATATTTTATATTTAATTAAAAATATTTTTTTAATTAAAAATATTTTATATTTTTAGTATTCATCATAACATATACTTTTTATACTCACCTTATTGTCTGTCTCCTTTACTAGATGGAAAGAAAGGGAGGGTTTTTTGTATTTTGTTCACTCTTTTATCTCAGAAGCCTAGAATTGTGCCTGGTGCTTAGTAGATGTTTAATAAATATTTTCTGAATTAATGCATTTTTCCCATAGTAGTTGTATATACATACAGAATAATGTAAATGTTGTAAAGTGAAAAAAAAAAGGAAAACAGAGAAAAAGCCCTAACATATTACATATTTGTTCTTTATTTAAGCTGATGAAAATATTACCAGATCCCTTGGGCTTTATCCAGGATTGCCATGTGAACAATTTGAAAGTTTTAATTCTCCATTTCACACCACTGCATACACAACATATAACCGTCCAAATTAATATTTGCTGGGACTTGTACTTGAGGATAGCTGAGCATAGGTTTTTACTGTTCTTCCCTCCTGAGAAACAATTAATAGTGAGAGTAAAGTTTTACAAAGAAGACTAAATAAAAAAAATTGTGTAGAGAAAAAGGAGAAATTTATTAGTATGTGAAAACTTTTAGCCTTTTGGAAGACAGACAGTACATGGAAGCATGTTAAGCATGTTGATGAATCAGAGAAAGGAAGCCCCAGTGAAGGATCTCTGTGGAGTTGGACATGAGAGGAGGGGCTCATTCTTCTAGCAGACTCCTGGAGAGGCAAATGTAAGATTATGCATGGAAGGGAGGCCAAGAGTATAAGGATTGCTTAAAATATGTGTGGAACACCTATACCAATACACTTCCTTCCACCACCAGATAAGGAGACTGACCAGTTGACCAGACACTTTGTTTTGCACCCAGACAAAAACAAAACAAAAACAAAAGCAAACTGTGGTTGTTTCTCTATAGAAATTAAACAAATTGAGAGGAATTAAGATTTCTTAAGGCCTGTATCAATGTGTTCTCTTGGAGGCTGCCCATCCTAATAGGCTTCTCTCTATACTCTTTCCCTAAAGAAGACAAGTTCCACTGACCAGTCAACTTGACAGGTGGACAGTACCTGTCTCATAACCAGAACTCTTTGTGAGTATTTCTACCTAGAGGGGAGATCTGTCAAGAGAACATAGCTACATCATGATTGCACAATATTTTTATTCTTCTTGCCAGCAAACTTTTATCACAATATTATTACATTGTCAGAATTAATGGTTTTCAATTTCTGTTGTTAATCAAAATTCACGTGGATATTTTGTCTATATATAACTTAAAACAGTGCTGACTCTGGTCCTTGTTATGGTAGCTACTCTATTCCTAATCAGTCTATTGACGCATCTCTTGATCATTTGAATTTCATTCTTAAGTAATTTCCCACTTCCTTATCACCCAGGAGTGTTCACTGGTATTAATATTCTTTAGATTCTTCCATTAAATATGAGTGTGTCATTATTCCTTGAACTGTAGTGCCAATTCCATATTCTCAACAAGACTGTCGAAACATTTAGATTTCTTTTCCCTCATTTTTCTCCCCTGTTGGAGCCCTCTGTCCTCTAGATCCAATCTGGATCAATTACTCATTATTTGGATTAATGGATTCTTTGATTCTAAAATGTAATCAAGGAAAAGTTTAATCCAAATGCTGAGAGTAATGAAGGAAATTCACAGAATGATAAATGTTTAGGTTCTCTGGGAATTAATTGTTCAACTTAGTTTATTCACTTTGTTCTCTATTTAGTAGTTTAATTCCCTTGTTTTTGGAGCATATCCTTAAATAATTGTATAAGAATAGATGCATAGTAAGTAAAAATTTCTGAGTACTTCCATGGCTGAAAACAACTATATTTGACCCTAACATTAATTGGAAATGCATTTCTAGGTTGAAAATCACCTTTTTTCTTTTTCTTTTTCCTACAGGAAATCAGACAGGTCATTCCATTGTCTTTAAGCATCTTGTTTTGTTTATAAGAAATTTGGTATCAGTCTGATTTTCATCCCTTTATAGGTTACTTTTCCCTCTTATTTTGAAATTCTTAGATTCAGTCTTTTTTATTTTATATTTTGCCGGACATTGAGTGACCCAGCCAATCTCTCCATCTCTCATCCCTATCTGGAACATCTATGTGTCAGACATTAGACAACCTTTTATATGTTTGTTATACTTTTTTCCTCATGTATCCATCTGTTTATCTACTTACAATAATATAAATGTTATTAATTCAATTTTCAATTTTTAGCAACAATCTAGAGAAAGCACAGAGAAAGTGTGAATTAAAAGTACAAGTGTACAATTAAAAGTACAAGTGATTAAAGATAAAATTGTGGAAGGCAATTTAAGAGGCATGTCTCTTCATCTTGTATAAAGAGATGTCAAGGCACCAGGTAAAATGGATGGAACAAGAAATAGAGACTTAAATGCATTATTTATCTCCATAATTGTTCAAAGAAGAAAAAATAACAATGAACTACCAAAACCAGGGTGAGCATGTGAAAGGGAGACCAGGAGAATATAAGCAAACTGAATCATCATCTCATAACAAATTACAAAATCTGATGCCTGACGTTCATAGATTTAAAAAAATTAATTGAATAAGTATATTATTTTAGTATGTTAGATGCAACCATTATATTTCTCTAATGATTAAAGTAATTAAAACCAGAAGTGATTAAAATTATTAAACTTGGGGTGGAAAGGGGGTTGGCTATTATAATAGGTAATATTGGTTTTCATCATAAACACTCCCTACCTCAACATTTTTATAATGTGAAATATAATTTTTTAAATTTAATTGGAAAAATGTATATCCATTTTGAGTTGAATCAAAGTATTAAATTTCCTTTAAATATCAATAAAATAATTTGTATTAAAAAATAAATAATATTAAATGTTCTTATAGGTGAAACATATAATTAAAAATGCAAGACTATTCTAACAGTATATCTTAAAAAATAATCAGAATTTCACACAAATATGTACATACATGATTATTTGTTACAGCAGTACTTATAGTAAGATTCTTGGATACAAAAAATATCCAAGAGGGAGGGGATATGGGGATATGTGTATACGTATGGCTGATTCACTTTGTTATACAGCAGAAGCTAACACACCATTGTAGAGCAATTATACTCCAATAAAAATGTTGAAAAAAAAAAATCTAACAATAAAGAAATGATGAAATATCTTCTAGAATATTATGATGGCATTAAATATCATGCTTTTTAAGAGTACTTAAACACATGAAAAAATTAGCATTACTAACAAGTATTTTAAAAGCTTAATATAAATTTGTGTGTGCATTTAAAACTAACTGATAATTAAGAAAAGTTTATTCATACACAAAACTAAAAAGAGTAATGCCAGGAGGTGGTGGGAATACAGTAATTTTCATTTTTATCTTTAGAGTTATATAAAACCATATATGTAATTATGTATTTTATATAATAGAATATATTACATGTTATAAGTAATTATAATTTTATGTAATATACTTACATATATTAAAGATAATTATCATCTAGTCTTCATAATGAAAAAGTAATAAATGTTATAAACATACAGCACACAGTACATGGTGCCCAGGGCTCAGAATGGTATACCAAATTAGTCAGCATTTCTCATCATCACACCAAGATGCCATTTTTTGCCGAATGCCTACCTCAATTTGATATGACTGAGTGGTTTATGAGCTCACTCTTTTCCAAGTAACTGATTAGTTTTCTTAGAAAACTCTCTGACTTTGTTAAATTTGAGGGTTTAAGTTGCAAAAGAGTTTGTGGCTTAGGCAGACTGTTCTCTAATTCTCCCCTACCAAGAGATAGTATTTGAATTAGATTCAGAGAAAGCTCTGAGGCATGTATAAAAATGAGCTCTTATTGAATTTGAAATATGAAAATAGATTTTCCCCACACATTTGTGTTGAGAAAAGGCTAATATGAAATGGAAGTCTGCATTTAAGTACTGAATTGTTTACATATATATATATGAGGCTCTTTCTAAGAAGAGCAAAACGTGTAAATGATATATATGTATAGAAACTTGAAAACAATTTGTAAACTTGTTATTCTCCATTTTCTAGATTATTCTATAATTTCTATCTTTGATAGCCTAATATCAATCCCTGTACTTTTTTTTTTTTTTTTTTTTTTTATGGCTGTGTTGGTTCTTCGTTTCTGTGCGGGGGCTTTCTCTAGTTGCGGCGAGTGGGGGCCACTCTTCATCGCGGTGCGCGGGCCTCTCACTATCGCGGCCTCTCTTGTTGCGGAGCACAGGCTCCAGACGCGCAGGCTCAGTAATTGTGGCTCACGGGCCCAGTTGCTCCGTGGCATGTGGGATCTTCCCAGACCAGGGCTCGAATCCGTTTCCCCTGAATTGGCAGGCAGATTCTCAACCACTGCGCCACCAGGGAAGCCCCAATCCCTGTACTTTTTTATTTAAGTAAAGCATCATTAGCTATTTTTATACATTCAGAAAACAAATTCTCCAAATTTTTTTTCACTTCAATAACATTAAGTGAAAACATACATTAAAATAGGCTCCATATATTTCTAAGAAAACCCTTGATTTTAACAAAGACCTTAATAATTACTGAGTCTACAATGTGCTATCTAATCATTTAAAAGGATAATATAATTGTTAACAGTTAACACATAACATTTTACTTAACATCTGAGTATTATCTTCTGTACTGTTCAGTGCTAGGTTAACGCAAGCAAAATCGTTTTTTATTTGAAATAACAAGGCAAGGTTTGATACAATTTACTAAGATGAAACACATGTTCACCTTCTTACACTTATATATATTCTTTGAGCATATTAAAATGTATATGTTTCGTACATCACCATTTATTAATAATATTCTCCTAGAATGGGTTAAGAGGAGTGACATAATATGCAGTAGTAGAGAACATGATCTTTGGAAGCAGGCTGACAGGTTCGGTCATTAATCAGTGGTGTGACCTTGAGTAAGTAACTTGATCTTGATCTCTCTGAGCCTCAAATTTGGAAAATAATTTCAGTTCTCAGAATGAGGGTCTGATGAAGTAGATGAAGTATATAAGTGTTCAAATATGATGTCAAATTTCATTCCAGGTATAACTAAATGACAACAGCCACACCAGTGGCTATCAGTTCTCACTTATAAAATTAGCATCTCTTTATTTATGTATTCCTTTGGGACTTGTTACAAAATATATTTTTGGATGATTTAAATCATTTTTTATTGTTAGATTCGAACACTTGAATGCATTCCCAAGATGAACCACTGAGAAGCCCTTATCCCAAATTTTTGAATTTTCAATAAATTATGATGACAGTAGTTAAGTGTTATACCATCTGGATTCTGATCCTACCACAAATACTTACTAGCTGTGAGACTTCAGTCACGTTTCTTAACTCTAATAAGTGCCTCAGACCTTTTATAAATGAGGATAATTAATGATAGCACCTACCTTGTAGAGTTGTTATTGACTAAATGAATTAAGCACGTTAAAATGTTCGGTCTTGTATCTTACATCTTGTTAGAAACCCAAACCTGTTATTTTTATTTATTAGTGATTTCTATGTCTAGAATCTTTCTACCAGCTCAGTTCCCTATAGCCTGATGGATCTTTTGAGAAGATGCAACTTCTTTTTTTACTTTTATTTCTAATTTTAATTCATGCTTGCTTACTAGAAATGGTACCTAGCAGATCAAATTAATTTCTGCATAATGACACCCTTTGTGATCATATCTAGCTCATTAGATTACCATCAACATTTTCTTCTCTTCATTCTTTTAGCCTTAAAATGTAATGTTAGGCTACACTTAAGTTATGCGCAGGTTGATTCTATCTCCCTTTGTACAGTGGGAAAACCCCACTATGTGGAAATAAGCATCATATTTACAAGTGTGACTATGAGTTAAAGGCCATGATCTTCAAACTGATCAGCAGCAGCAAAAAGCAGTCTAATACGGCTGAGGTAAGATTCAATTCCAGGGCCAAAGTCAAATTTCTCTGTACAAGTATAATCTCAAATCCTATTTGCCTCCTTCAAAGCTTTCTAGAGCATTTTTTTCATACTTTACCACTGACCCTAATATTTCCATATGAATCCATGCCTCACTTTCTAGCACATTAGGTTTTAAGGTTTACTCACTCTTAATCAGTACTTCTGTTTCTGATTTTATTATTTTATTTTCTATTACTATTTTATTGCCTTTTCCCTTCTGATTTTGTGAGAATTCACTGTACTCCAGCAGCCCGTCTTTGCAAGCTGCTGATTAGATGATTATTTAGAAGAATGAATTCTAAATCTTCCCTTTGGCAATTTATGTAGCTAAACAGAAATGCAATAAATAAATACATGCATACATATATAATAAGGACAACAAATCTTTAAAAAATTTTACCAAACAAAGGACTAGATGTGTTCTTTCCTTCATAGAATGGGGAGGAAAATAACTATTTGTACATATTTTCTCAAATAACTCAAATGTACTTTAGTATTTGGGTGATTTGGAGAGATAGTATCTGACTAAGATCTTTGGAAAGGAATCAGCTTTCATAGTTTTTAGTGTCATTACTGGGCTTCAAGTTCCTCCCACACTTCACTTTAATGCAAACTCTTTCAAGGCTAATATTCTTAACACACAGTTTCAATAGTATAATTCCCCAAGCCAAAATAGACAGTGGTTCCACATTCAAGAACTTAAATAGTATGATCTCAACCTATCTGTTGTGTCTACAACTACTTTCCTGCAGTTCTCTATACCCCGGACAAGCCTGTCTCACCTACTTCCTTGCCTTCATCCATCCTTGCACTCTCCCTGCAGTACTCTTTCCCCATCTCATATTTATCTGTGCAATACTGCCTGCCTTTGTGAGCTCAGTGCCCTTATTCTCTAAGAGGCCTCTCCTGATCCTAACAATTAGAAACAAACATATCTATATATCTAAGTTTATAAGTGTGATGTGGGCACATATTTATTGCTGTTACCACTTTATTAGTTTATTTTCTAATTTTGATATCAAGCCCAAGTGTAGGCACTTCAAAATTAAGTCAGTATGCTTGAAAAGGCTTTGAGAGGTGAGTAGAAGGTGAATGGCTTCACAGACCTAGTCCATTTTGTTAAGTACACAATATCCTATTTCTCTCTGTACAGCCGTGCTTCCTATTCCTATCAAGAGGAAATAAAAAGTGCTAGATTATGAACATGATAGCTGCAGGGAACTCTTCAGTATCTGTTACCAATTTGCTCTGTGTCTTAGTCAGAAAGTGTTTTTAAAAAAGCAAAGCAACCATGGTTAACAGTATATGTAAGATATCTATCAGTGTTTTTGTAGCTTTAAAAAAAATCAGATAGAGAGATACTACCTAATCTCCAAAAATATTAGTGACATCTGTTGAAATGTAAATGTATTTTAGTCTGGTGAAAAATTTTGGTCAAGTATGGTGTCCTGACTTGCAAAGAAAAATTGTCTCTGCGTTATGTCAACAACAATAAAGCAATAAAGCACCAGCTATAGCATGAAAAAATAAGCTAATCCAGGTATTTTGTATATAGCTTGCATGCTAACATCTGGCTAGGTCTGATGAGTAAATTCTCTGAAGAATTTCCCCTTCCCATTACATTTATTTGCATTTTAATTTGTGGCCATTTATATCTCCATACCATTGCAGATCTTTTCAGGGAACTACTTTAAATGGTTCATGTACTAAATGGGTATGAGCAAAATACCTCAGTTTTACTAATATCATAACTACATAGGCAGCCACAAAAATAATACTTGAGCTGTAGTTATTCTGATGTCAACTTCTAAGATGAAAATTTTACACCCACTCAAAAATGAAAATACATATGCGTAAAACATTTTATGTATGATTTCAGGTGATTTATATGCTTCAAGAAACCCATGGGGTTCCCAACTATGACAGTTTTTAAATTAGGTCACAAGTTTCTTGATATCCTCCCTTTCAGAGATGGGGTCAGTGTCCCTTTTCCTTGATTCTAAGTGGGCTGTGATTCGCTTGCAACCAATAGAATGTGGCAAGTGTGGCAGTGCATGGCTAGGTCATAAAAGTTGATCTATTTTTCACCTTGTTTGCTAGAACACCGGTGATTGAGGCCCTGAGCTGCCATGTAGGACTTCTGTCTAACCCAAGGTGATTATATTGTGAGAAAGCTGATCCACATGGAGAGGTCAGGTATAGTAGCTTCTGTGGTTGGCAGTCCTAGTCTTTGAGTCCTCATAGTTGTGATGCCAGATATATAAAGTAAATAAAAAAGTAAATAAAATAAATACAAATAAATTAAAAAGTAAATAAAAAAGTCTTTACATGACTTCAGCCTCAAGGTATTGAGTCACCTCCAGCTTTGAGCCTTCTCAGAAGAGGAATCTTGGGGTAGAAAAAAGGTGCTTCCTCTTTGCCCTTTCTAAATTCCTAACCAACAGAAGCCAAGAACAAATGCATTTTTTTTTCTTTTACACAGCGAAGCTTGGGATGATTTATTATGCAGAAATGTTATTCAAAACAACAACCTATATTAAAAAGCTTAAGTCTGTAGAGAACAGAAATCCAGAAGCACTGGGCTTCACTGAACTCAGCTAGTCACATAAGGGCTTAAGAACAGGAAAATTTTTGATATTCTGTCTCTTCCTGGAGATGCAGATTCATGAAAATGGCCTAAAATTAGCAAATCCAGTCCACCAAGTTAACATGTGCTAAGTGACAGCCCTCAACTGTGATCTTTATAAAGATAGATAGGTTTTCAAAAGAAAAAGATATAATTAAAAACAACCAAGTTAGTTAAATCTTCAGAGGGCACATCCCCCAAATTTGGCATATTGCCAAAGTATTTCTTCTCTATTGGTCAGGATACATTAGGCTCATGTATGAAAATAAATTAACCATCATTTTTGTGGCTTCACATAAAGAGGTTTATGTATTGTTCATAACAGATATTTAGTTCATGGCTGCTAGTTCTGGGAGGGGGTGGGAAATTTGTCCATATAGTTACTCATAACTAACATTTCACCTTATAGTAGCTCTGTCATTAAGGACACATATCTCTAAATTTTGGTGAGAAATGTAAAGAAAGAACTTAAGAACATGAGGGATGTTTGAAAGGCCAAGTTTGAAAGAAGATAGGTGATTTTTGTCCATATCTTTTTGGAAAACCCAGATAAAATCTTAGATTTAACTACAAAAGAAACATAGCCTCTCTGTGTTCTCAGAAAAAGAAAAATGTAATGGAGTTGGATGAACATCTAACAATGTATTGTCAAACCCTGCTGAAAGCTAGATTTTAATCATTCTATTTATTTTGTTAATTTTTTGTGCCACATATATTCCTTTCAGTGTCTGATATTTCTGATGCTAACCAAAATAGTTATTTTTAGACCTTTCATGGTATGAATGGCCTGCTATACTGAGGATTAGGTGGCAACTAAGTGAAGAGAAAAATAGAATTTATTGAAAATTATAGAAAATAAGTTGAAAAATACTAAAATAACATACTTTGGTTCAAAGTAAAAAAATATCACCCCATTTTGTATTTGTTTGATCAAAGAAGGACATAAAGGAAATAAGTGAATAATTTATTATATTAAAAATGTGATAGATTTTGGCAAACACAAAGTGAAACAATGAGCACAAAAGCAGTTTATTGTCACCTATAATATATAAACTCTGTGCTCTAAGACAGTATGACTCATAATGTTTTAAAGTCATCTTATTTTTAGTATGGGAAGTGGTAATACAAATTCCTCTTCTGGTTCCAAATGCATTTAATTATTTCTAGTAGTAATTTCCCCAGTGAATCAAAGTATTTATTGATTGGTCTGTTTGAAATGACTTAGCAAGCAAACACTCTGGATGAACCTACGGGTCATCCTCTGTATCAAAATCATTAACATCTTCTTTTCCTATAGAAATATTCTTGGCAAAGTCAGGATATTGTTTATTCTACAGAACTATTCTCTTAACAAGTGTGTAATGTCACCTGGTATTTAAATGACTTCAAAACACATGATTAGAAACAGAGAAATAAGTCACTCAATCACCAAAAAAACCTCCTGGCTTTTCTTAAGAGTCGCCCCTATTGAAATAGTCATCACTCAGATAACAATGTAATCTAGGAAAAATGTTAAGGAAGCAACAATTTGAAGGTACTGGAGGGAAACTTAAAGTAGACAGAAAGTAGAGGGAACTTGAGTCTGAAGGAGGGAAATTACACCAGTTTATACTTGTGGTTTAACTTTTGGCCTGAAGACACTTGGCAGTCTAGGATGGAAGGGGTGGGTGGAGTGAGATGAGGTGGTGGCAGCTGTACTCAAAATGAAAAGCTGCAGTCATTTTAGCTTTAGGTATCAGAGGATGGAATTTGCAGCTGCTTGGGTGGCTGGAAACTAACGAAGGGAATAAGATTTGTGGTTATAAGACTTCTCCTCTGAAGGAATGCTCCAGGTTTGGTGATAGGGGTGTTGGGGGTTTGGGGAACAGCTATACCAAGTATATAGAATAACCAATAAATGGTAGTGATTACTGTTATTATTAATATTACGTTATGAGTTCTGTTTATCTCTTAGAAAATGTCAACCAGGCAGCTGTAAACATTGAAGAGAGAAAAAGTATGTACATAAATATTTATAATGCCTTGGGACAGAATGTAATTTTCATTTTTATTTTAAAAAAAATTTATTGTAACTCAGACACAGAAAATCACACAAAAAGTAAATGTATAGCTTAATGAGTATTGAGATGTGTGAACACTCTTGTTACCACCACCCTATAAAGGCTGAACTTTACCAGGTACCACAGAAGCCCTATCAAGTAGATGCATCCCAGTCCTTCCCTCCTCCAGTAAGTAATCATTACCTGACTTTTAAAATCACCACTACCCTGTGTTTTTTTCATAGTTTATTATTATATATTTTAAGTCTCTTTTAATTTACGCAGTCCACGTTCAACCAACTTTCCCTTTAAATTTTATCTGTTGAAGAATCCAGAGCATTTGACCTATGGAATTTTATGGAGAAAGTGCCTCTGTTCTCTACAAATTGGAAGCTGGACCCATAAATTTGACCAGGCTCACATTTGATTCCTTTTGGTACATTATTGTGTTCTTTTATTAGGAGGCATCTAATGTCTGGTTGTCCCTTTTTTAACATTAGCTGCTATTGAAATGCAATGCCTAGATCCATTCTTTTATTTGGGGTTGCTAAGTAGTGGTCTTCTAACTCTTTCTCACTTATTAGGAAATGTAAAGAGAAAATTCTAATCTACTATTTGATTACCCAGTGGTATTGAATTCATGTAGGAAAGGGAAAATAAATGCTTGACTCTGTCATTTATTTACCAGTTTTCAAGATAAATAATTGGGTCTTAATAATCTTTAAAATTAGTTTTAAAAATATCATTATGAACTCATGCATTTAATGCTATTTGATGGGTTTCAATACATTTTAATCATCATCCTTTTTAAAGATTAAATTGTTCCAATTTTACCAGAAGTTTCTTCCTTAAGTTATAAATTCTTTATTGAAAATTGATACATGAATAATACACAGAAGGAGTAAAATTGGCATTTGGATTTTTTTAAAGGACCAAGTTATTCTGTACCCAAATAGCAGTTCCATTTTAGCATTAAAATACCCCGTTCACTGTTTTTAGTGTGATGTATGTATATGTATGTATGTGCATGTGTTTGTGTGTGTCCCTTTCTGCACATACATATGTGTGCCTGTGTTTGTGTAACAGAGAAACTCTGTGACTTCTCTTTACAAAATTTTTTATTACTTAACCTTAGAGGGGCTTTATTACATTTCCTTCTCATGAACGTTTTAAATATTCACTTGATTGTCATCTGACCTACAACATTGCTTCTAAAAAAGACTAATCATAATTTAATTTTCCCTTATAAATAACTAGCTCTTTCAGATAGTGAGCGAAAAAATTTTATTTTACATTCCAATAGTTTGAATTATAGTTAGTATTGATTTTCTATGCTACTGTTGTCAAGTACATGATGTGATCATTCTATATATAGAATTTTTTTAAGAAAACCTTTAAAAATTTTTAGCTTAGTTCTAGTTTGTTTTGTTTTATGGAGTTGTTTTTCTTCTTCAGGAACTCCTATTATCCGTATGTTGGATGTCTTTTTCTATCTTTAATTCTTATCAATTTCTCTCAAACCTTTTAAAAAAAATCTTTTCTTGATTTAATTTTAATTTTGGTTCACCTCGTCCCCTATTTTTCTGAAGTTATTATGTGATATGCTCATGCTTTTATTATTTTTAATATGTCTGTGATTTGTTTTGAAATATAATTGTAATTTTGATGTATACTCTGGGTATGTCTTTCTAGCACGCTGTTATTTTCTGTATTCTTTTTAACTTTTATTTATTTTCTAAAATTTCTTTTCTGCCCCACCCCCCTTCCCTCTGGAAATCACCTGTTTGTTCTCTGTATCTATAACTCAGTTTCTGCTTTGTTATGTTTGCTCATTTGCCTTGTTTTTTAGGTTCCACATATAAGTGAAATCATACAGTATTTGTCCCTTCTCTGTATGACTTATTTCACTTAGCATAATACACTCTGGGTCCATTAATGCTGTTGCAAATGGCAAGATTTCATTCTTTTTCATAGCTGAGTATTATTCCTCTGTGTGTGTGTGTGTGTGTGTGTGTGTGTGTGTGTGTATACACCACATCTTTTGTTTTTTTTTGGAAACCCGGCTAAACTCTTCTTATTGAGATATTACTAAAATAAAATATAACAAAAAGGTAGAAAATAAACAGGTATATTGATATCAAAGTAGAATTTATAAGCAAAAGCAATAATAGGAATAAAAAAGGATCTGAAGTTAAATAGGAAAACCACTTAAGATTTAATAACTTTGGAATATATAAAGCAAAAACCGAGAATTACAAGCAAAAATGTAAAACTCCAAAACCATAGTGAAAGGATTTTAATCTATTTCTAGCAGAAACTCGGCTCAAACCGACGACAATAAGGATAGAGAACGATTGTGTCTAATAGAAATGTAATGTCAGCTCCATATGTAATTAAAATTTTTTCTAGTAGCTACATTTAAAATTATGGAAACAGGAAAACTTAATAATATATTTTATGTAACCCAAACTGCCCTGAATGCTATTTCAAGAGATATAAAATTCATGAGATGTTTTACATTCTTTTCATAGTGAGTCTTAGACATCTAGTTTGTATTTCATACTTACAGTACATCATCTGCCACATTTCAAGTGATCAGTAGCCCCATCTGGTTAGTGGCTACCATGCTGGATAGCCTTGATGCAGAAAATCTAATAGGTAAATATAAAATCCTATACCTGACAGAGTATACATTTTTTTCAAGTACATGTAATATTTACAAAAATTGACCTTATGCTAATTTACAAAAGACTGATCAAATTTTAAAGAATCAATATTATAGAAGTCACTATCTGACAACAGTACATGTGCCAGGAGCCTTCAAAATTTATTAATAAACATCTGTGGTTAAAGAGAATATTGCAGTGGAAATTTAAAACATTTAGAACTGAGCTATAGTAAAAGTTGTCAATATCAAAAACTCGTGAGGTGTTGATACAACAGTTCTTAGAAGTAAATTGATAGCCTTAAGTGCCTTCATGTAAAAACAAAAATAATGGAAAATAAATTCAACTAAGGAATATGGATGAGGAAGCCAAAACTAAATGCAGATAAAACAATATAACTATAAGGAAGGATTTTGAAGGGAATAATAAAGATAAAGATCATAAATTAATGAGATAAGACAGAAAATAGAGGATCATCAAAAAGAACCAAATCTGCATTTTTTAAAATGTCCTTGAATAGCATTTTATTGTATTTAGAAAATGTTTCATAGTTAATTTTTAATTGAAATTTAAGTTTAAGTTTCACAGTTTAATCTTAGTTTTTCATTTCCAGTACAACTACTTTTAGAAATATTTTGTTTTCCACAGACTTAATAAAACCATTCCTTACTAATATCATTTTATATTATATGCTAAACACATACTATGCTATTTTAAATATAACAGCTTTGGAAAGCACTATCCTTAAAATATTCAAGAATATGCACATGAGCATGCGTATCAAAAATTTTTTTAAGTTTTCTAGGTCATTATATTCAGTCTTATTTGGCATATTAAGAGAATTGAAGCAACAACAAAATCAAAATAAAATCAAAGAATTTCCTCCTTAAACTAGTGAAAGACCCACAAAAACAATTGTATCTGGACTCAGATAAAAAGAGTTGCTCTTTTTTTTTTCCTTAAAGGAAATTTAACCTAAATGTCAAAACAAGAAATGGAAATCTCTATATTCAACTTTCTCCTAATGAAAATGTAATCAAAGATAAGCTAATGCCTTCATAATTAGAAAAGAATGAAAAATAGTGTCCTTAAATTAAGGGGCATTAAAATATGACCAAAGGTTGGGGTGGGGGATGAGTACAGTAAATATATAGTGAAGAATACTAGAAGTTGCAACATAAATAAGTACTAAATTGTATAATGGATGATTTCATATTCGGCAGGTACCTAGGTGAGATTCATATTCTGAAAGCAAAATTTTTCTTAGAGTCATGTATTTAAGTAATAATACATATATGCAAATACATTTTTCATGACATCCCCAAATTACTAAATTCCTAATAGGAACAAGTTGCTAATAGAAAGAAAGATAAAGTCAGAAACAAACTGAGAAGCTTCTGTAAGAATGCTGAGTCCTAAATGGAAAATCTATGCGATTGTAAGCAAAGGGAGCATTTTTTACATATTCATTCAATTGAAAGGGCATATTTAATGACTAACTTGAGAGATGATATTAAACAGTAAGATTTATCTTTGAGGCCTCTGTTGAATAATTAATAACTATAATAATATAATAATATATAAGTATATAATATAGTTACATATTATGTATGCATTATATAATGTAAATAATATACAAATATAATAATATATGTCATTAGTAGCATTCATCAAATCCCTATGGCTTTCTGCCCTCTGTGCATATGGTAAAATTTTACTTCCAAACCATCTGAAAAAGTTAGGCATTGCCATGTTACTTCTTTTTTTTTTTTAAATCAGTCATCAATTTTATACACATCACTGTATACATGTCAATCCCAATCGCCCAATTCAGCACACCACCATCCCCACCCCACCGCAGTTTCCCCCTTTGGTGTCCATACGTTTGTTCTCTATATCTGTGTCTCAGCTTCTGCCCTGCAACCTGGTTCATCTGTACCATTTTTCTAGGTTCCACATACATGCGTTAATATACGATATTTGTTTTTCTCTTTCTGACTTACTTCACTCTGTCTGACAGTCTCTAGATCCATCCACGTCTCAACAAATGACTCAATTTCGTTCCTTTTTATGGCTGAGTAATATTCCATTGTATATATGTACCACAACTTCTTTATCCATTCGTCTGTCGATGGGCATTTATGTTGCTTCCATGACCTGGCTATTGTAAATAGTGCTGCAATGAACATTGGGGTGCATGTGTCTTTTTGAATTATGGTTTTCTCTAGGTATATGTCCAGTAGTGGGATTGCTGGGTCATATGGTAATTCTATTTTTAGTTTTTTCAGGAAACTCGATACTGTTCTCCATAGTGGCTGTATCAATTTACATTCCCACCAACAGTGCAAGAGGGTTCCCTTTTCTCCACACCCTCTCCAGCATTTGTTGTTTGTAGATTTTCTCATGATGCCCATTCTAACTGGTGTGAGGTGATACCTCATTGTAGCTTTGATTTGCATTTCTCTAATAATTAGTGATGTTGAGCAGTTTTTCATGTGCTTCTTGGCCATCTGTATGTCTTCTTTGGAGAAATGTCTATTTAGGTCTTCTGCCCATTTTTGGTTTGGGTTGTTTGTTTCTTTAATATTGAGCTGAATGAGCTGTTTGTATATGTTGGAGATTAATCCTTTGTCCGTTGATTCATTTGCAAATATTTTCTCCCATTCTGAGGGTTGTCTTTTCGTCTTGTTTATGGTTTCCTTTGCTGTGCAAAAGCTTTGAAGTTTCATTAGGTCCCATTTGTTTATTTTTGTTTTTATTTCCATTACTCTAGGAGGTGGATCAAAAAAGATCTTGCTGTGATTTATGTCAAAGAGTGTTCTTCCTATGTTTCCCTCTAAGAGTATTATAGTGTCCAGTCTTACATTTAGGTCTCTAATCCATTTTGAGTTTATTTTTGTGTATGGTGTTAGGGAGTATTCTAATTTCATTCTTTTACATGTAGCTGTCCAGTTTTCCCAGCACCACTTATTGAAGAGACTGTCTTCTCTCCATTGTATGTCTTTGCCTCCTTTGTCATAGATTAGTTGACCATAGGTGCGTGGGTTTATCTCTGAGCTTTCTATCTTGTTCCATTGATCTATGTTTCTGTTTTTGTGCCAGTACCATATTGTCTTGATTACTGTAGCTTTGTAGTATAGTCTGAAGTCAGGGAGTCTGATTCCTCCAGCTCCGTTTTTTTCCCTCAAGACTGCTTTGGCTATTCGGGGTCTTTTGTGTCTCCATACAAATTTTAAGATTTTTTGTTCTAGTTCCGTAAAAAATGCCATTGGTAATTTGATAGGGATTGCATTGAATCTGTAGATTGCTTTGGGTAGTATAGTCATTTTCACAATATTGATTCTTCCAATCCAAGAACATGGTATATCTCTCCATCTGTTGGTATCATCTTTAATTTCTTTCATCAGTGTCTTATAGTTTTCTGCATACAGGTCTTTTGTCTCCCTAGGTAGGTTTATTCCTAGGTATTTTATTCTTTTTGTTGCAATGGTAAATGGGAGTGTTTCCATAATTTCTCTTTCAGATTTTTCATCATTAGTGTATAGGAATGCAAGAGATTTCTGTGCATTAATTTTGTATCCTGCAACTTTACCAAATTCATTAATTAGCTCTAGTAGTTTTCTGGTGGCAGTTTTAGGATTCTCTATGTATAGTATCATGTCATCTGCAAACAGTGACAGTTTTACTTCTTCTTTTCCAATTTGTATTCTTTTTATTTCTTTTTCTTCTCTGATTGCCGTGGCTAGGACTTCCAAAACTATGTTGAATAATAATGGTGAGAGTGGACATCCTTGTCTCGTTCCTGGTCTTAGAGGAAATGCTTTCAGTTTTTCACCATTGAGAATGATGTTTGCTGTGGGTTTGTCATATATGGCCTTTATTGTGTTGAGGTAGGTTCCCTCTATGTCCACTTTCTGGAGAGTTTTTGTCATAAACAGGTGTTGAATTTTGTCAAAAGCTTTTTCTGCATCTATTGAGATGATCATATGGTTTTTATTCTTCAATTTGTTAATATGGTGTATCACATTGATTGAGTTGCATATATTGAAGAATCCTTGCATCCCTGGGATAAATCCTACTTGATCGTGGTGTATGATCCTTTTAATGTGTTGTTGGATTCTGTTTGCTACTATTTTGTTGAGGATTTTTGCATCTATATTCATCAGTGATACTGGTCTGTAATTTTCTTTTTTTGTAGTATCTTTGTCTGGTTTTGGTATCAGGGTGATGATGGCCTCATAGAATGAGTTTGGGAGTGTTCCTTCCTCTGCAATTTTTTGGAAGAGTTTGAGAAGGATGGGTGTTAGCTCTTCTCTAAATGTTTGATAGAATTCACCTGTGAAGCCATCTGGTCCTGGACTTTTGTTTGTTGGAAGATTTTTAATCACAGTTTCAATTTCATTACTTGTGATTGGTCTGTTCATATTTTCTGTTTCTTCCTGGTTCAGTCTTGGAAGGTTATACCTTTCTAAGAATTTGTCCATTTCTTCCAGGTTGTCCATTTTCTTGGCATAGAGTTGCTTGTAGTAGTCTCTTAGGATGCTTTGTATTTCTGCGTACACCACATCTTCTTAATCTGTTCATCTATTGATGGACACTTAAGGTTGCTTCCATATCTAGGCTATTGTAAATAATGCTGCAATGAACAGAAGTATGCGTATATCTTTTCAAATTAGTGTTTTTGTTTTCTTTGGATAAAAATACCCAGGAGTGGAATTGCTGGATCCTATGGTAGTATTTTTAATTTTTTGAGGAATCTCCATAATGTTTTCATAGTGCCTGAACTAATTTACATTCCCAACAACAGTGCATGAGGGTGTCCTTTTCTCCACATCCTCAGCAACACTTGTTATTTGTTGTCTTTTTGTTTATAGCCATTCTGACAGGTGTGAGGTGATATATCATTTTGGTTTTGAATTGCATTTCCCTGACGATTAGTGATGTTGAGCATCTTTTCATGTGCCTGTTGGCCATCTGTATATCTCCTTTGGAAAAATGTCTATTTGTCCCATACTTTAATCTTTTTTTTAATGTTAAATTGTATGAGTTCTTTGTATATTTTGGATATTAACCCAATATCAGATGTATTGTTTGTAAATATCTTATCCCATTCAGTAGGTGGCCTTTTTGTTTTGTTGATTGCTTCCTTTGCTGTAGTTTGATGTAGTCCCATTTGTTTATTTTTGCTTTTGTTTTGTTTAAGGTCTATTTGAAATTTTTCTTGTTTCCTGAGGTAGGCTTCTATTGCTATAAACTTACCTCTTAGAACTGCTTTTGCTGCATCCCATGGATTTTGGAATGTTATGTTTCCATCTTCATTTGTCTAAAGGTATTTTTTTTTATTTCCTCTGATATCTTCATTGACCCATTGGTTGCTTAGTAGCATATTGTTTAGACTCCAAATGTTTATGGTTTTTTGGAGATCCTTACTTGTAGTTAATTTCTAGTCTTATACTGTTGTGGTTGAAAAAGATGCTTGATATGATGTCAGTCTTCTCAAATTTACTTAAATTTCAATCTTCTTAAATTTGTTTCATGGACTAGCATATGATTTCTCCTAGAGAATGTTCCATGTGCACTTGAAAAGATTGTGTATTCTGCTTTTTTGGATGCAACATTCTGAAGATATTTACTCCATCTAGTCAAACGTGTTGCTTAAGGCCAATATTTTCTTACTGGGTTTCTGTCTGGATGATCTGTCCATTGATATAAATGTGGTATTAAAGTCCCCTACTCTTATTATAATATTATCTATTTCTCTCTTTATGTCTTTTAATATTTGCTGTATCTGTTTAGGTGTTCCTATGTTGGTGCATATATATTTACAAGTATTATATCTTATTTTTGGATTGGTCCCTTTATCAGGGTCTTCCTACTCAGCCATCTTGATTTCCCTCTCAAGTGGTATTTTTAATAGAATATCTTTGAAATCAAAAAGTACGAAACTCAGAGGTGGCAATTTAGGCTAAATATATTTGAAAAAGAGTTAAACTAAAGCTGGGTAGCCTACTGGAAATAAATTAAGTTTAGCATTCAAGAGACTTGGGTTCCAGTTGAGGTTCTACCACTAGTGAGCTGTATAAATTTAGGCATTTAACAAACAATATGCTTTAGTTCCTTGTTCTAAGGTAGGCATGCTAGTTCTTTCTAACCTCCTCAGAGAGATTTTTTAATATCAGCTAAAATCAAAACATGTCATGGGGAAATGCTGACAATAAAATTAATGAGTAAAAAACGTAGGATATAAAATTATATTTATTAAAATAAATTCAATTTTATATAAATAAAAAGGTTTATACATCTGAAAGTATATATCTATTTAAATAAGAGAGCAAATATATGAGTGACTTTCATTTTCTTATTTGTATATTTCAGTATTACTAAAGTTATAGTTTAAATCAATGTTTTAGTTGTAATGCTGCTGGGATTGTATTTTAAAAGTTGAAGGCATTGTGTTAAGGGAAATACATTATTTGATGAGAGGAAGGAAGTAGATTATAGTTAGAAAAGAGAACAAGGCTGAAGGTCACATGAACATTGGTTTTAATTCTATGTCTGCCAAATATTAACTACGTGCCCTGGGGCGGAATGTTTGGCTGCTCTAAACCACAGTTTCATCATCTGTAACATGACAGTAAAAATGAGTTTTAATTTTTATTGTTTACAGTAATAGATTAATAAAGTCCAGCCATTTATAATCCCCAAATACTATTCTTTAGTGGTTTTGTTTGTTAAATTTCCAAAGAAGTTTTCAATTTCAGTGAAACGATTCCAGAACCAATTTAAATTAAATATACTTAAGGAGACAGCTGCTTTACTTCACTTCTTCATTAGTATCTATCATGTTAGTCCCTTTGTCCACATGGGATATTATTTTTAATTTTGATAATTTGATATAATACTTAATTTTGTTATTTTAGATGTGGGTGTAATTACACTTGCCTATGCAGGTATTATGATAACAAAATTAAATGAGACATTATATGCAAAACGTCTGGCTTAGAGAAGAAGCTCCCATTACTAGAGGAAGGATAGTGAGACTTTGGCATTCACTGAAGTTAAGTACCACTGATGGATCACCCAAAACATCCATTTTAGTGTGACTCAGCAATCAGAGGAAGCAAACAGCCATATATAGAGCATTCTTGGAAAAATTGCCAAGTCTCTGCATTGCGTAGAGAAAGAAGATCCTAGATTTTTGTTTTAATGCTACAATGTAGTGTGCACACTAGCTTGTAAACATCCTATAAAATAAAGAAGATAAACCTCCATTAGATATGAAAATTATTTTCTCCTTTTCAGTTTAGTGATGGCATTGGCTTAAGAAATGTACACTACATTATATTTTGAAATATCTAAGCTATATTTCTCTATAATAATAGCTTTATTAAAATTTACCTGAAACTGGAGACCAAATTCTGTAAACTTAAAGCAGTGCGTGAAATAAGGCATTTGCCTAATACTATCTATTGCTATTGTTGTCCTCTAGAGATAAGCATAAAATGACATTGGATAGTCTATTATATGCATATTCAATTATAAATACATTAAAATCAGAAAGTGGAAAATGAGAATGCAATATCTGTTCACCTTACCCAGACATGCCTACCACAGTATGGGTTCATTAAAATTCAACAATTCTCAAAAGTTGTACCTGTTTTGGTTTTTACATTTGCCTTTTTTTTGGTAAAAAAATAAGCAAAACAACAACAACAAAACAACTATGAACATGAAATTTATCTAATATTTTACTTGAGCTTGAGTCTCCTTCCAATAGGACAGTCCTAAAAAAGGGGAAATTTTTTCAGTATATTGATATTAAGTTTTCCTATCAACAGCCACACTTAGAGAATATGTTAGTAGAATAAAAAGAAGAGAATTAATGCTATTATCTGCTCTTCCCTGCATTCAATGAACATTCCTCTGCCTAAGTACATACCATTAAATGACATTTTAACATAATTATTCACAATAAAATGTGCTGATGTCCATTCAAAATTATAACCAGATCAACATCTTTAAAATTAACCTAATGAGTCTGCTACCTGTCCGTGTGTTGGCAAAAGTAAAGGGCATTGACAACAGTTAGAAAAATTCAATCACACTGAAAATCATGCCACTTCCCTTCATTTATTACTCTTGACACACCAGCATACATTGTGATACAGTTTAACTAGAACAGATATTTGATGTGCACATTATATCTACTAGACTCTGTGCCAGCAACTTAAGGGGTTTCAAAGAGATGAGCGGGTCTCATGATTTCACCTCATTGATTTATGAGGATTAGAGTAGAATATAAATATCATAATATTAGCCATTATAAGATAAATGCCATTCAAGTTTATAGGGAGAGCATTCAGGATTCAAAAAAAGAGAAGCTATCCGTTGTAAGAATAGAAAATTTTCATGGAGAGGTTGGGATTTAGAATGGACTTTGAATAGTAGAAAGAGTATAAATTCCTAGAAAAGAGGATATAGTGAAGTTTAGCAGAAAAACATGTAGTAAGCAAAATCATGAAGCTGTGTGGTATGGATGGTATGCTTAAGAACCAACATGCAACCTATAGAAGAGAGTCATGGAATACAGGTAGGAGTGTAGGAGGACAGGGGAAGTGGTATCAAGGACCTTTGTCAAAGTGATGGAAAACAAGAATAAAAAATTCCAACTTAACTCAGAAAAACAAGGGAGGCTTTAAAGTTTTGTTAACAGGGGAACTGATTATAATAACCAACCTCCAAGATAGCCCACAGTGATTCCACTTACTGGTATTTGCACACGTTTGTAGTACCCTTCCATATTGTACGAGTTTGTCTGTGTGACCAACAGAGTAGGTCAGATGGATGTACGCCACTTCGGATTAAGTTATAAAGCATACTGTGTTTTCCATCTTATTCTCTCTTTCTCTCTCTTTCTCTGTCTTCCTTTCCTATCATTCATTCTTGAGGAAGCCATTTCAGGAGTAGCTCTATAAAGGTGATGAAGGACTGAAGCTTCCTGCCAATAACTACATGAGTAAGCTTAGAAGGAGGACTTCCAGTCACAGTCAAATCTTCAGATATTATAGCCCCACTGAACACTTTGACTGCAGCCTCATGAGAGACCTTGAATATAACCACGCAGCAAAAATCCTCACAGATACCTGACCTTCAGAAGATGTGTGAATAATAAATTTTTGTTGTGTTTAAAGTGAAGTTTGGGTACTATTACTTATGCAACAATAGATACCTACTACAATTATGCATGGACTTTGTGACAATATTATTTATACAGCAGTAAAATTCTGAACAAATTAGAAGAGAAAGATATAAGAGGTGAGAGGACAAATTTTAGTAACTTACCACATACTGAGCCTCCTGCCATGTGCTTTGTATGCATTTCCTCATTAAATGACCAGGTATGCTTTGAAGAGAGGTATTATTTGTATTCTTATTTTATAGAAACTTAAATAATTAAGCAACTTGTCCAAGATCATATAGCTACTAAGTGATGAGCCAAAATTCAAACTCTTACTTGTTTATATAAATGTGTTGGTTGAATTAATGAATAAACATATGGGAGGACATTTTATGAGTTACTGTAATGTGCTACTGATACTTTTCCCTTGCTTTCAAGAAAATCTGGAAAGATTCTGAATTAATCCTAAGAACATTTTCGTTGTAGTTCCCAAATAAGTATGATCGAAGAAAAATTTCCAAGAAAATTCATAGCTTAGCATACTTCCCTGGTCCAGATGTAGTTAAAAATTTCATAGTGCAAATCTTTGCAAAAACTCTAAACTACCCTGTCTGGCTTTTTATGTATGAGTGATTTCTAGGAAGTGCTTGCTTTTGACTTCTTTTGAAGTTTCAAGCAAAAAAAAAAAAAAAAACATAGAAAAAATACTCCAGGAAAAATTTGAACTCCTGAAATGGGATTTGCTTCAACACAGTTAAATAAAAAGTTTTCACATGAGATCCAAGCAAGGGTGGAATAAACACTCAAATAGAGGGAAAAGGGGTGGGGGAAGGAGAAGTAGCAAAGTAAAAGCAATATTCACAAAACTCAATTTATAAAACAAACATGCAGCTAAAAATACTGAGATCAACATTAATACCTAGTGTAAAACCCCAACAGATTGTCTTAAAGCTGTATTTTAAGAAGCAATAGAGCATAGATGCCAGCCAGAACTAGCCTGTCTGGATTTACATCATAACTCTCCTTTTTATGGACCACATAACCTTGGGAAGTTACTTACGCTGCGTACCTCATCTTGAAAAGGGGATGATAATTGTGCTTATTAACCCCTAGGGCTGTTGTGAAAATTAAATGAGTCAAAATATGCATATAATTTTGAAGAATGACTAGCACAGATTAACTGCTACATATCCATCCTGAGAGGTATATAAAGTTGGGGGGTATGGAGATGGCATTTTCAGGGTAACTCTGTTAGTTCTTACATTTAGTAACATAAATTTAACCAAAGCTTGAAGAAGATACAGATTTATATCTGTATAAATTAGCCGCCCCCAGAGGAGAGGCCAATATGTCTACCAGTTAGATTTCACCAATGACCATACACACTAAATCAGTCTTAATTCCATAAGACCAGAGGAGGGCCATTTCTCCTTAAATTTTGCACCCTAGGTAACTCACTTGTCTCACCCTGTTCCTGGCGTTTTGAAATGAAAATGCAAAGAAAACACACATTGTATCTCCACGAGACTGTGTATTATAAAAATATCCCTGCTGTTCTCTAAGGGAGCTATGAACCAGTAATTAAGCACACAAAAAATAAATTTTCATGAATAATCGTAGGTCCCTATATTTCCTCTTCACTTTAATCATCATTTTCAACAGATATTTGTCACAATTGTGGTTTAGAAATCTGTAGAAATTGAAAAATGACTCAAAAATAGATTATTTCCAGCTGAGGTCCTCCATGAACTAGGGAATATATGCAGTTGGTGCAAGTTGCTTGCAATTTATTTCTAAAAATCTTCCCTGGTTTTGCTATAAGGGTTCTAAATATAACTGCCTATAAAAGGTGTTAAAATGCAGAGGTAACACATGTATGAACAATATTTCTGCTCTAAGCAGAGTTCACAAAGTCGTCTATAGTTTTCCATCAGTATTTCTCTGCAGATTATTGCTGATGAGAATCTCTATTCTTGACTGGAAGATAAATGTTTATCTTTCGAAAATATCAGAGATCATTGGAGAGAAAACTCTATTTTAATTAGTATAAATAGTATTTTGTTCGTAGTTAAAGCAAAATATATGATGATGTTTGAAAATTTTTATTAGGAAACACTTTTTGAAGAACTATTCAATCTAAAAAGGCATTTAAAACTCAATGGTATTCCATAGGATAACTAGAAAACCAGAGTAGATGCGAGTGATAGGCAACCTTCGGAGACATTTAAGGAGAAACTTTCAGAAAATGCAGCTGATTAGCAATAAGAATAAAATTGGGTAGCTTTTACTAAACATGTACTATGTACCAAATACCGTGTTAAGAGATTTATTATCTCATTCCAAGTATAAAGGATGTACAGGGTAGGTATTAAAATTGTTTTTCTTTTGCATATGAAAAAAATGAGGTGCAAAGGGAGTAAATGTATTTCCAGAGGCTAATTCTTGATGTAGTTATTATTTGAACACAAGACCGTACCAAGGTCACTGAAACAATGTGTAACTCTCTCTCCAAGAGCTTAGACATAATGTGTTAGGCACATGGAGGTGAGGGTATAGGGAGGTCACTGAAAATACTGAAAAAAAAACCAAAAAAACCCTGACAACAAGGAAGTGGAGCTCTGAAAGATCAGTGTGCAGAAATGATGAAAAGAAGAACATCTTAGGATCAGGCTGACCATTCCCAAGGCTGCTGAAAGACGGAAGAATGAAAGATGAATGAAAAATAGTGTAACATCTTTCATATTTTGATTTCTACAACAAAAGTGTTAATAGCCAGTATTGATTGAGAAACTGTGCACATGGCACTGTGCTTAGTATTTTACATGCATTATCTCAAAACATCCTACCCGATCCAGTAGTGTAGGTGCTATTATTATCCTCACTTTACAAGTGAAGAAACTAAGGTTTCAAGACTTTAAGTAACATGCCCAGGCTGTGCAGTTAGTAAGTCAGGAAGTCCCAGGTCAAAGCTGGGCTTAATCTGAATGCAGGGCCACCTGAATGCAGTCAACCACCAGGCTATATCCATCCCATTATTTTATGTTCATGCATTCTTTTGAGTCTCACAACAACCTCGTAAAATACATAGTGACTAATGTAAAAGGTGAAACTCAGAAATGTTAAGGGACAACCCTAAGTCATATACCTCATATTCAAACCCCAGTTTGATCATATTGATGGCTAGAAGTATATGAAACATGCGCTAAAAACGAAGTCTTTCAAAGCAAATGATTTCCCAGAGAAGTGTCTAAACTTCCTGCTTTGCTGAAAGATTATTCTCAATTATGGACCAAATAAAATATTCCTTTGTGATGTTTTCAATACTGAACAATTGTTTGCTTCTCCCTAAGATCATTTTGTATTTATCATTTCAGAGCTTCCAGGTACTCATTGATGAGTTCATTGCGAACAGCATTTATGAAATAAAAGAATTAATCAGCATTTATTTGTTTTTATTCCAAAAGAAAAAGAAAACAATAATCAAAAGATATCCACAGCAAATTTTAATGTATTTTTCAAATAGATTTAATATTAATTTCATTAATGATTTCCATCTAAGAGCCTACAACAGACTGTATTGGCTTTGCATGGGCTTATACTGCTTATCACACACTGAAAAATTGTAAAATATAATAGTTTCACAACAAGACCTAGCATCAGTGCTAATGAGAATGTTCAGGGAGAATGAAAATACAGAAGTGAAAAGATTACTCCCTGAAAGGGAGATGATATGTCTAAGTTGAGATCAGAAGGAGGTAAATCAATAGTAGGAGAAGGCAGATAACCACCCCACCCCTGCCCTGCTGCCACTCTTGTTATTGATGAGGATTTTATGTGCCTGTCAAATGGACATTTCTTTTTTTCTTTTTCTGGACTTGGAGAAACCAGGGAAGTTTGTACATGATATTCTGCTGTCGCTGACAAATGAGACAGGAATCAGCCTCCTTCACTAGGATGATAATTGTCTTTGACACTCTCTGTTGACAGCAGTAAGCATGGCCAGAGACTGATGCAGACACTTGACCCAACATTTCCTTGATTTCGATTTTTCCTAGAAGTATAAGGATTTTTTTTAACCTTTGCTTGTTTTTAATTGTGAAGCTCGAATTTCAAATTACATTACAAGATGAGCATATATAATATATAACTTTAAATTCTGTTAATATAAAAGTGAGGTGTACAACAAAAATTAAGACAAATGGAATTTCTTTATAAGTTAATATTCTCATATATGGAAAGTCTGAGAAATAATAATATATTCAGGTTGTCTTACCTCCTCCTACAACCACGGTACATGGTAAACATAATAATACATTTTTCCACTCCTTTTTCTCTTGAACCCGGGATAGGTAATCACTCCCAAATGTCCAATAGTGGCTCAGTTAATGAACCCCATTTGCTGTCCCTGCTGTAAGCCATGATTAAGTATCTCAAACACATAACTAGCCTGACATAATTACAAAGAAAACTTTGGGCTGTGAAATCATAGAATAGAACACAGATTATCAGTGAAATATAGGAGTAACATAGAATCAGTAGCTTTTCATGTCAATCCAGCAGTTCTTTCCTTTATACCAAACTAACAAATTCTTTCTGCTGCTGAACCACGGAGTCAACAACAAAAAAAATGGGAATTTTAGATAGCTGCAGAAAACATTTTGCAAAGCATGGATATTCTACGTGTTGAAGGCATTTAATGACTAGGTCCTATCCAATGTTTGTGCTGCTGGGGGATGGGGGGATATTTGAGAAGTAATATCTTCCAGAGAAATCAATTTTTAAAATAATCAATATTAAAAACAATATTAAAATTTTACAAAGTTTAAGGCTTTGTAATAATTGTCTGAAGCAAAATAGACTTTCAAAAATCACTAGGCAAGCATTCAAACTATTACTCCTGCTAGACTGCTAGACTAGCTGAGGAAAATTAAGCCTAATGGCAATAAAAATAGGAGCCAATATCAGAAATGTTAAAGTCAAAAAATTATTATTTAGGAATAAAGAGGTAAAATGTGCATACTTCTCCTTCAAAGAGTAAGTTCAGCCTTTAAGCAATTATTTTTTTTCCTTTTCCTTATACTTTCAAGTCATAAAAGGCCCCAGAATGTGATGGCCCCTATCTGGTGCTATCAGAATCAATATTTGGGGGTTCAGGTTGAGTAGGTATGAGTCAACAATTCCTTATAAACAATTCTGCATCTTTGAGTGCTTTATTTTACACAAGTACCAGTAGAGTTAGATTTGGTATAAGCAGCTCATAGGAACTAAATTAGAAAGAGAAATATGAAAAGGGAATGAGAATCTTCCTGAAATCTCAAATTCAAGCAAAAGCAGAGACTGAAGTCTTGCTATAATCCCTAGTAAAAGAAAGTTCATTGATCTCTTCCTTCTTGTTTTATTTTAGGAAATATAACTGGCAGTTATGTAAGTACTGACTCTAGACACACACTGAAAGGATTTGAATCCTAGCTTCTCCTAATAACTCTCTGGTTTTAGGAAAATTATTGAAATTTTCTGACTTTCAGCTCACTCATTTTTAAAATATCAGAAATAATAGTATCCATCAATACTTCGTTAAGGTTGTTATAAGGGTTAAATGAGGTTAAATGTGAAAAGTATTTAGCAAAATATCTAGCACATAGTAAATGCTCAATAAATGTTAGCTGATATTTGCTACTAATAATACTATTGTGTAAAATTTACAGTAGGCTTCCTCATTTCCTCTGGACCCACTTCCTCTCACTCTTCATCCACTTGGAGTTCTGAATCTCTCCCACAGTTGCAATACTTTTTCAATCCCTTCTCTGTGCTTTATTTTCTTTGCTGATTCAGACTCTCTTTGACATCTATTTATTTCATGCCGTTTTTCCATGTTCAGTCTCCCCTACAGTTGCAAACAGATCCCAAGGGAGCAACTCTCCATGTAACCCCAGTCCCTCTCCATCAGCAATAGCCTATTACTTCTCTTTCTCTACCTCATATAGGTATGGATATGGTTCTGGTTATGCTGCTTGGTACCTAGGAATCCAGAATACAGAAAAACTCATGGATAGAACTACCTAAAGGATCCTTGAGATGCAGATAACTAGGATTACAAAAAAAATAATTGTGTATTCAGTTATGCTGTAACAACAGTGACAACAATAAAACTGAAAGCTTAAAGCAGCAAATATCAATTTATTTCCTGTTCAGATTTCATAGCCATCTTGGGTGGCAGAGGGCTCTGCTTGACATTGTTTTTAATCAGGGCCCCAGGTTGATGAAGTGTCCACTTTTGGAACTTCATCTGTTACCACGTGAAGAGTAAAGGAACAGTCTTCACATAGACAAAACACAAGACATTTCAGCTTACATATCATTAGTGCGAGCAAGGCACATGTCCATGCCTAACTGCTAGGGGGCTTAGAAGTTCTGTCCTACTATTTGTCTGGAATATGAGCGAACAGCCCTGATGTTTACAAAATTTTAAACAAATAGAGTAGACTGTGGTTCCTGAGAGCATAAAAAGTATTTCATGAATTTTTATATTTATCCCTTCTGACAAAAACTTACCCATAGTACCTATACACTAAATGCTTTTATAATGAGTAAATAAATGACCTCATATATCATACTGTAAAAATGAATCCAAATGTTGATTATGCTAACAGATGCAGAAACAATGCTAAGAGAATTAAGAGTTTTAGAAGAGGTTATTTACCTTAGAATGTCTATTTACATTAGTTTTGTTTTTAAAGTCCTAAATATTAAAATTCTTCAATTCCAACCTTGAGATTATTAAAGTTTTCTGTGAAGTCTTTTACCACTCAGCGTAATATAAAGCGCTCTTGGGACTTTGCCAAAGCTTGCCATTGAGATCTTCTGAAGTTACTCTAGATTTAAATTACTTAACTTGGTATAGGAGAACACTTACAGACAAAGTTGTTAATCATGCACTGTAGTATTATGAAGGCATATAATGTTTTTTTCCCTGTGGGATATTAGGTGTCATGTTAGCACGCTGTGATCATTACTTTGAGTGCATGTTTTAATTCTCTTCTCTCCCCACCAATGCATACCTCCTTCTAGGCTTGTAAAGTAACCTCTTTTGCCTGTTTCCATTGCTGGGGGAAATTATTGCATAGTAGAAATATTGAATTTCTACTGTGGCTTCATTCCAGTGGGTTTCATATTCATATACTTGACCTGATTGAATGAGTCATGAATGAATGGATACATATTGAAAGCACCGTGAATGGATGTTTCAAACTATTAAGACTGAGCATTGATGAAGAGCAGTTACTGTGCTGTGATGAGAAGCTTCTTGATTTAGGAATCCTGGATATTTATAAGTTATGTGAAAATAAGGAATATAATGAAAGAGAAAGAAAATCAAACACTTTTCTTAAATATTGTATTAGCAAAGCCAGTATTACAATAGAAAATTACAAAGCGAGCACTTTTATAAATGTAGACTTTTCTATGTAGTCTATGCTCCAACACTTTATTTTGTTGACTTAACAGTTATACTTGATATACTGGTCACTTAATTTCTTGTTTTCCCTTCTTAGTGATCAGGCTACCAACAAAGCTGGCTAAAACTTGAAGAATATTTACAGCTTTATTCTCTTTATAAGTCTAGAGGTAAGGAATAGACAATTTAGCACAGGCAAAATTGGAAAATAAAACGTTTCCCTTTTCCTTATCTGGTCCTCTTTTCCATTTATCAAATACACGGTCATTTATTTTTCTTTATGTTGGAGTCTTGCACTCTGCCCACCTCCCATGAAAAATGACACTCTCCCCATTAAAACTTTTATGATCTGTTTTTTTTCTCCCTCTCCCTGCAGTTTGTACTTCCCAAATGTGTCTGAAAATCTAAGTCACATATTGATAGTGCTGTCTTCAGCTGTTATTCTTTCCATAAGTAAATTTTACTAGGAACTTTTGGAATTTTAGTCTAAATATGAGAGGAATAAAAAGATATTCAATTGTGAATGTTTGTAATTCTCTGTTTCTAAGGAGGAGTCTTCTTGCTTGCAGGTTAAGACCCCAAAAGTTTTGCGATTCTGGGGTACCTGGGAACGAGGGGAAAAGAAATACTGAAAAAGGCAGAGGCTACTTGGATCTATATAATAAAGAGCTGAACCAGAGAGGACAGAGGCAAAGGACTCTGGAGAAGCTTAGAGTAGAGCAGAGTAGTTGCCTGTGAAAGATTCAAAAAGAGAGAGAGAGGAAGAGAGAGGGAGGGAGAGGGAGAGGAGAGAAGGGGAGAGAGAGAGAGAGAGAAGAGAGGGGAGGAGAGAGAGAGAGGGAAGGAAGATTATCAGGAATCAAAGAGGGGCCATCACAATAGATCCTTTAGACATTAAAAGATGATAATGAAAAATCGTGAACAACTTTATGCCAATAATTTTGACATATACGTTTTTGTGGATATATGTAGGAGAAATGCTGAGCCATGTTTTTAGCTTTATTAGGGAGCCACAAATAATTTTCCTAAGTTGATATACTTTTTACATGTCCATAAGCTGCATATGATAGTTCTATACATCCTTCCCAAAACTTACTGTTGTTAGTATCTCTAATTGTACCCATTCTGATGGATGTGTACGGGTATAGCATTTTGACTTTCATTTGTGCTTCCCTGATTTTAATGAAGTTGAGCACCCTTTCATACATTTATTGGTGAATTGGATAGCCTTTTCTGTGATGTGCTAATTCTTGTCTTTTGCCCTTTGTCTATTAGGATGCCTGTCTTTTCCTTACTGATTTGTAGAAGTCTTTTTCATATTCTTCATATAAGTCCTTTGGGAGTTATATTCAATATTACAAATATCTTTTCTAACTCTGTATATTGCCTTTTCATTCCCCAAATCCTGTCTTTTGATGAATGAAGTGCCTAACTTTAATGTCATTTTTTAACCAGTGATTTTATTTACAGTTATTACATTTTATATTCTGTTTGGGAAGATTTGCCTATCCCAAGGTCATGAACACCTTTTAGATTTAAAAAATTTTTAGCTCTAAAATCCACATTGAATTGATTTTTGTTTATGATATGAAGAAGGGGCCAATATTAATATTTTATCCATATTGATTAGACTTTCCTTTTCTGACTGCTCTGCAGGGCCATCATCACAACAAATTGCGTGCTGACTTATATATGAGATTATTTCTGGACTCCCTATTCTGTTCCATTGGTCTGTGTTTCTATTCTTGTGCAATTACCATAACATCATATATTTATAATAAAACTTTATATTGGGTAGTTTGTGCTACAATTTCCTATCGTCTTTAAAATTATCTTGACTATTGTTTCCATATTTTTATATAAATCTAAGAACTAGCCTTTCAATTTTTCAAAATAATAAAAAACCAAGATTTTTCTTAGAATTGCATTTCATTAACAGATCAAATTTGGGGAAAGCAAAATCTTTTTGTGATACTAAATCTTCTGATCCTTAAACATTATATTTCCCTCCATTTATTTAGTATTATCTAATTTTAAATGATGTTTCATAATGTTACCTGACACCTCTTTTGGTAGAATTATTCAAGGTATTTGATCAAGGGTTACTACAACTTCCTAGAAGAGCTGAGTTGTTGGGGAGCCATAAAGTATGAGTGAGAGCTAGCTGGATAATGGATGGAGGGGGATGAGGTGATCTATGGGAGGCATTCAAACCACTGATAGGGCTTGAAGAGGACAGAGATCATGGCCAGTCCAGAAATTGGATGTGCTTTAGTATCACTCAAAAGTAATTCAGTATGATTGGTTATGCTATTATACATTATTTGGATACAATTATTCAAATTTCTGTGATTATTTCTTGACATGAAAACTGTTATATTAGAAAGCATTATAATAATCTTTATTTTCCTCAATGTTTAAGTTATTATGTGAAAGATATTTGTTGCTAAGAAATATATTTAGACATTTTCTTGTTATAAAACAAGAAAAGAGGAAAGAATATATTGCTAAATTAAATAGTAACTTTATAAGCCTGGATATACTTAGTGTATTTTTCTAAGTACTTAATTTATTAAGAAAGAGAGATTTGGGTCCTTGTGATAACGGACTCTCTAACTTAATATCACATGATATGTAAATTCAGAGCATTTGCAAAAAATATATATCTAAAGATAAGCTGCATTAATAAAAATGTAAAGCCCTTAAAGACTGTAAAGCCCTCAAAGCCACAGGTCATAAAATATCCTTTGGAATATATTTTAAAATACACAGAATACACTAGGAAGTATGAACTAGATTGAGAAATTGAATTAATAGTAATGGTGAGAAAATGCTAAACTCTCACTCTGAGTTTAAGCTCTAAACTTATGTCACATAACTGCTCATTTCTTCATTACTTTGAAAAAAAGAAAATAATGGTTTTCTGCAAAATAAGAACAATTGATGAAAAAAATAGATGTGGATCCAGGAGGATAAGAATGATGCTCCAAAGGATTTGACATCTTAGAAAATAAAAACAAAAACAAAATCCTGCCTTAGTCTTCAGTGTGAGCACATACATTTGCAGGAACCAAAATCACATATATGAGAAGGGGCATGAGGAGCAGGCCTGGGGCCTTGCTTGGTGATGAAAGATACATGAAGAAGGCAAGGTTGAGATATTTTAGGCTGGAAATACTTTTTAAAAGATAATAAGTAATAAAAATACTTTCCCACGTATATTGAAAATGAAATAGAATATGACTTACTGATATGTTTATGGGGTGTGGACTGCTACTAATAGAAAAGTCACTTATTTTTGGTAAGCATTTGGTATCATGATAGAGGGCTCTATGACTTAATAGCACAGGGTCACTGGTTTGAATTCACACAAGTCAACAGTCATTGAAAGGCATTATGGTTGTTCCAGAGCTTGTGAATTGCTGCAGCATCTGACATTCTCTGTTCATCAAATACTCTAAGCAGGTGGCAGTATTTTTTGATGAAATGAAATGGACCTGGGGTAAGGAGAGGAATTCCAGTGCCAGCTCTGCCACACATAAGCTGTCTGGACTTAGGCAAGTCACATGGATTCACTGGACTTTTCTTAACTGTGAAATGAGGAAGTTTCTTGTAAATTTTCAAGTGTATGATTAAAAAACCCAATTGCAAGGGCTTCCCTGGTGGTGCAGTGGTTGAGAATCCGCCTGCCAAGGCAGGGGACACGGGTTCGAGCCCTGGTCTGGGAAGATCCCACATGCCGCGGAGCAACTGGGCCCGTGAGCCACAATTACTGAGCCTGCGCGTCTGGAGCCTGTGCTCCGCAACAAGAGAGGCCGCGATAGTGAGAGGCCCGCGCACCGCGATGAAGAGTGGCCCCCGCTTGCCACAACTAGAGAAAGCCCTCGCACAGAAACGAAGACCCAACACAGCCATAAATAAAATAAATTAAAAAAAAACACAAAAAACCCAATTGCAAATTGTATTTGTGTACATCGTATAAGTACAATTAGCAGGGCCAAGGAATTAGTTGCAATCTCAGACTACTCTCTTTACAACGCATGTTGGTTGAACACCCTTCCTCTGTTAAGTAGATTGCAGAGGAAGAAACAATAAGAAAACCACACATTTTAGAGCAACAAACTGCCTTGCTGAGAACGATTAAATCGTCACCTGTTTTACCTGACAAGTCTTAGCTGAAGATTGATGAAGCCCTTCTGGTTTCAAAATCCTCTCTCATCAAAAAGCTGGTGTTTTCAGCATTCCATCATTTGAGCCCAGCTCACATTTATAATTGAAAAAGGCTGCAAATTCATGGTCTATCAGAACACCCTCCTCTGCTTATACCAGCCCAGCACATGGGGTGTAGACAAAGGCTCAAGCTCAGCTAGAGTCTGAATCCCGTCATAGGGTATGGAGTGAGACCATCTTCAGTCTGCCAGCCTATCTTTCACAATAGACGTGCTGATTAAATGTTTATCCCCACTTTACTTTTACTCCTTTCTCACCCTGCTGGTTCTGTTTTCCAGTCAAACCAACTTTACTGCCTAGAAATTGTCATTAAGAACTGACCACTAAAATGGATTCTTCTAGAGTGACTTCTTTAATTTTTAGTCTATTCTAGGATGTGAGTGCTAATGGTAGAAAGGACTACCTTTTTCTCATTGTAGAGAGTCACCAATTGTAAATCCTATGTAGGAGAACCACTGACATTGGAAAGGCCTTCAGAAGATAAACCACCGAGAGATTAAATAAAAACAATATTGAGGGCTTCCCTGGTGGCACAGTGGTTAAGAATCTGCCTGCCAATGAAGGGGACACGGGTTCAAGCCCTGGTCCGGGAAGATCCCACAAGCTGCGGAGCAACTAAACCCATGCGCCACAACTACTGAGCCTGCACTCTAGAGCCCGCAAACCACAACTACTGAAGCCCATGCGCCTAGAGGCCATGCTCTGCAACAAGAGAAGCCACCACAATGACAAGCCCATGCACCACAACGAAGAGTAGCCCCCGCTCACCACAACTAGAGGAAGCTTGCGCACAGCAACGAAGACCCAACACAGCCAAAAATAAATAAATTTATTAAAAAAAAATATTGAGAAGAAATAAGAAAAAAAAAGCCATAGAAAGACATTTCACATTATTTCCAGCCAAGGTAAACAGCTGATCTTGATAGCTTATCTCAGAAGTATTAACTCAGGGTCTTCTATAAGATTCAAAAATTGTGTTCATTTCTGCATACAAGATACATATTATTTTCAATCATGCATGTGGGTTTATTAAACATACTGCTGGTGTTATTGAAATGATCCATCTCAGAAAACATAATCAAATATGCTTCAAAGTGGCATTTGTCAAACATTAGCCATCCTTGACACAGCTTTCAACAAATTTCTGAAAATGCCTGTAGATGCCACAAAAAGCCAGTAGAGGAAAAGTAATAAGGAAGACTGGGGTTATATGCAGTTTCTCTTTACCCAGCCATAACTTTTTTTACTTATGAAATACAGCCTTGCTGAGGATGCATATCTCTGTAGTTGTTCTCTATAAAAGAGAAATCTAAGATTCTATTAGTTGTACTTAAATAACTTTCTACACAACTTTGCCCATTTCCTTCTTACCTTTCACATTCTCAGAGCAATGTCAAACAGTGCAGGCTTTGGCAATGTTCCACATAGCTTCTCCAATATAGTGTAATTCTTTGACTTTCTACTCCAAGGAAATAGTAAAAGATGTGGACTCACATTAACAAACCAAAGTATTTATCACAAACTTTTATAATTATCAAAATTTAAAACTAGATGATAAATAGTACTCATTACATAAATTGTATATTATGGAAGAAATGTAATCACTGCATTTTATTTTCAAAGAATTTTTAATGGCATGAGAGAATGTTCATTATGTCTTAAAATAATGGCATAATGTATAAATCTATTTTCATAATACTATAAATATATCATATATTCTTTATGTAATAGGGTCTATATTAGCAAAAATTTAAAAAGTTAATCAAAATATTAATAGTGTTTATATTATGGTTTGATGTTATGAATTATTCGGGATTTTTTTCCTTATTGTGTCTTCCAAGTTTTCTATAATTTTATATACCTATTTTAAAATTTAAAATGGGAAAAAAAATGTTTCTGAGGCATAGGATAGACCAGGTATTTCAGGTCTCTGTCAAGTTTAGTGAGGTTTTGTTTTATCTATATTGACCTTTGGAGAGGTTTTTTAAAAAATACAGATTCCAAAGCCCCACCACAGACCAAGTTTTAGTGATGGATGCTGGCAACTAATAATTTAGCAAAAACATCATAGAGAGTCTGGGGATCAACCAGATATGGGAAGTCAAATCTAAATAAAAAGGCAGATGCTCAGTGCCCCAATCATTGAACAGCATTGCTGGCATGGGCTTTAAATTATCTCTTAGAAGTGTCTTATTTTTAAAAAGATGTAAAATAAGCCCCCAAAATTCACAACTTTTGATGCAGACAGAATGGGAAACCTGGTATCCTGACTTCTAGCCCTCTTCTGGCTCTCCAGTACTCTGCTGCCAAATCCAAAGACCTCAGTGCTCACGATCTCTTACAGATCCTTTAAAATTTGGCTTATTTCTTGCCAACATCTGCATCTTCTTCCTGTTGGAGGATGGATAAAGTCATCAACTCACACAGCATTTTAAGCAGGCACCAGCCTTCAGATAAAGACAACTCAGAATCGCTGCCTACTTGGGTCATATCCATTCACTCAGAACTGCAAAGACTGGAATCTTTTCTCTTGCATTAGAGACCTGTATTTCACAGACTTTTGAGTAGAGTGTAAAATAATTGAAAATTCACTTGTTTTTAATGTATTATTTAGGTATTATAATGCATACTTTGAAAAAAAGTGGATTGAAAGACTGAGTAATTAAATATGTAAGTCTTTGTTTAATTTTTTAAATTATATTTTCCATTTTTAACCAGTATTGATTAGAGCACATAAACATAATGAACCAACAAGCTAAAGGAAAAATAATTTTTAAAGAAGAATTGCTTCGTCATATGGTAGTTCTGTTTTTCAATTTTTGAGGAACTTCCAGTACCGTTTTCCATAGTTTCTGCAGCAATTTACTTCCAACCAACAGTGTATGAGAGTTCCTTTTTTCTCTACATCCTCACCAACACTTGTTATTTCTTGTCTTTTTGATGAAAGCCATTCTGACATGTGTTAAGTGATATCTCATTGTGGTTTTGATTTGCATTTCCTTGGTGATTAGTAATGTTGAGCATCTTTTCATGTGCTTGTTGGCCATATGTATGTCTTCTTTGGAAAAATGTCTATTCAAGTCATCAGCACATTTTTTAATCTGGTTGTTTTTCTTTTTCATATTGAATTGAGTTCTTAATATATTTTGCACATTAATCCCTTATTGGACATACTGTTTACAAATATAGTCTCCCATTCATTAGGGTGCCTTTTTGTTTTGCTGATAGTTTCCTTCTCTGTGCAAAAGCTTTTTGGTTAGATCCCATTAATTGCTTTTGTTGCCCTTGCCTGAGGAGACAGATCCAAAAATATATTGCTAAGACTGATGTCAAAGAGTGTATTGCCTATGTTTTCTTTTAGGAGTTTTATGGTTTCAGGTCTCATATTTAAGTCTTTAATCCATTTTGAGTTTATTTTTGTATACAGTTTGAGAAAATGTTCTAGTTTCATTCTTTTACATACGGCTGTCCAGTTTGTCCAACACCACTTAATGAAGAGACTGTCTTTTCCCCATTGTATAGTCATGACTCCCTGTTGTAAGTTAATTGACCATATAAGCATGGGTTTATTTCTGGGCTCTCTATTCTGTTCCATTGATCTGTGTGTGTGTTTTTGTGCCAGTACCATACTGATTTTATTACTATAGTTTTGCGGTGTAGTCAAAATTTGGGAGTGTGATACTCCAGCTTTGTTCTTCTTTCTTAGGACTGCTTCAGGGTCTTTTGTGGGTCCATACAAATTTTAGGATTATTTATTCTAGTTTGGTGAAGAGAAGACACCCACAATGACTTTTAATGTAAATTTCTTTTAACAACGACAATTTGTTTTGTAGTTTCAATTTGAACTTAATTTCATTGGTCCTAAAAGTAGGCAAGACTTGTGCTTTATGATTTAAGCAGTAGCTCCATTTTGATGTATTATCTTTTTATTAGGCTAAGATGGGGAACACTAGAGCTTAGAGACTCAATTAGACATGGCCTGGTCTAGTCCTCTGGCTTTGTGCAGATATGTGTTTTACTCATTTTGCAGGTGAGAATGTGGAAACTTAGAAAAAGAGGGGGAATCTCTTGATTTAACTAAATTAATTTGTGCGTTGAAGGGACCCAGAAGCCTTCCTTCCTGGCTTCTCCCACTTTATGCTGGTAAATATTTTTATATTTATATAGCTTTAAAAAACAAAAACAGAACCAGAAAGGTAGAGACTGATAGTATTGGGTATATCTTGTCAGGAAACAGAGAGTATTCAGATAAAATTTTAAATGATTCCAATTTCCCTTTCTCCCCCCCACTTTTGTACATGCAGTATATTACGCTGTCCTGCTATATTCTCCTCTGGACTCTGTAGATAATTGGCAGCTATATAGAGGCCATTTATGCAAAGAAGATAACAGATAAAACTTAAATTGAAAACATGTGAGTAGCAGCAAACTAATGTGTCCTCTAGGCTCCCAGTTATAGCCAGGCTGATGGATGAGAGAATCTAATAGAGACAGGATGAGAAAGCTGAGCAAGAATTATACTTGCATAAATATTGCAATATTAAAAAAATCAGTTTCAGAGGTTTAATCAAAATTACTTTATTGGTTCTAACATTATGCAAGGCTTAGTGTTTTCTGTTTAAGGAATATGCCTATTTTACTGCATTATTCCTCCTTTTAACCAGGATATTAAGGTTTCCTAAGGAAACCTTAATGAGGACATGACTGAAAGAGGAAATGGCTAACTGGGAATTGGCAATGTATAATTACATAAACAGAAATTTTAAATTTCTAATAAATTCCAAAGATATCAGTTCCCCTAAAAAAGGGGAAAGAAGAGTGCTAATGGACATATTATATTAAATATAAATATATATACTTATGCAAAATATCTATAACAATTTGATATTTAATTCATCCCCAGATATTGATTGAATACTTTGTACATTCCTTTTACAGTGCCTTACACACATTAACCATCATAAAACAGACACAGTCCTTATGTTCATAGAAATTATAGTCTAATAGGAATGACAGATGTACAAGAAAAAATCCCACAAGTAAATAATGGTGAAATGTAGTGTGCAATGAAGGGAAAACACTATCCATTTTAAAAAATTTTAAGAGATTGACCAAACTTAGATTGAGTTAAAGAAGTTACTTAAATGATGAGTAGAAATTGCTTTTTGAAATCTCATGAATGTGTGTGTGTGTTTGTGTGTGTGTGTGTGTGTTTCAGGAAGGATGATAAATCAGAATATTTCAGCCAGAGAAAATTGCACTGCTTGAATATCCTGTATGGGACTCTCTGTGCTTCCAGGACTTGATTAACTATTTCCTTTCCCATATTAGGGAAGTTTTCAACTATAATCTCTTCAAATATTTTCTCAGTCCCTTTCTTTTTCTCTTCTTCTTCTGGGACCCCTATAATTCGAATGTTGGTGCGTTTAATGTTGTCCCAGAGGTCTCTGAGACTGTCCTCAGTTCTTTTCATTCTTTTTTCTTTATTCTGTTCTGCAGTAGTTATTTCCACCATTTTATCTTCCAGGTCACTTATCCGTTCTTCTGCCTCAGTTATTCTGCTATTGATCCCATCTAGAGTATTTTTAATTTCATTTATTGTGCTTTTCATCGTTGCTTGGTTCCTCTTTAGTTCTTCTACATCCTTGTTAAATGTTTCTTGCATTTTGTCTATTCTATTTCCAAGATTTTGGATCATCCTTACTATCATTATTCTGAATTCTTTTTCAGGTAGACTACCTATTTCCTCTTCATTTGTTAGGTCTGGTGTGTTTTGACCCTGCTCCTTCATCTGCTGTGTGTTTTTCTGTCTTCTCATTTTGCTTATCTTACTGTGTTTGGGGTCTCCTTTTCACAGGCTGCAGGTTCGTAGTTCCCGTTGTTTTTGGTATCTGTCCCCAGTGGCTAAGGTTGGTTCAGTGGGTTGTGTAGGTTTCCTGGTGGAGGGAACTAGTGCCTGTGTTCTGGTGGATGAGGCTGGATGTTGTCTTTCTGGTGGGCTCGTCCACGTCTGGTGGTGTGTTTTGGGGTGTCTGTGGCCTTATTATGATTTTAGGCAGCCTCTCTGTTAATGGATGGGGCTGTGTTCCTGTCTTGCTAGTTGTTTGGCATAGGGTGTCCAGCACTGTAGCTTGCTGGTCATTGAGTGAAGCTGGGTCTTGATGTTGAGATGGAGATCTCTGAGAGATTTTCGCTGTTTGGTATTACGTGGAGCTGGGAGGTCTCTTGTGGACCAGTGTCCTGAAGTTGGCTCTCCCACCTCAGAGGCACAGCCCTGATGTCTGGCTGGAGCACCAAGAGCCTTTCATCCACACGGCTCAGAATAAAAGGGAGAAAAAATGGAAAGAAAGAAAGAAAGAGGATAAAATAAAATAAAATAAAGCAATTATAATAAAAAATAAGAAAAAAATTATTAAGAATAAATTTATTAAGAAAAAAAAATTTTTAATTTTTAAAAATAGATTTATTAATTTTTTATACTAAAAATAAGAAAAAAATTATTAAGAAAAAAAATTTTTTTAATTTTTTAAAATAAAAAATATGAAAAAACTTATTAAAAAATTTTTTTTAATTTTTTAAAAATAGAAAATAAGGAAAAAATTATTAAGAAAACATTTATTAGGGAAAAAAAATTTTTTTTAAGCAAAAAAAAAAAAAAAAACGGACGGACCTAACCCTAGGACTAACGGTGAGAGCAAAGCTATACAGACAAAATCTCACCCAGAAGCATACACATATACACTCACAAAAAAAGGAAAAGGGGAAAAGTTAATATATCCTGCTCCCAAAGTCCACCTCCTAAATTTGGGATGATTCGTTGTCTATTCAGGTATTCAACAGATGCAGGCACATCAAGTTGTTTGTGGAGCTTTAATCCGCTGCTTCTGAGGCTGCTGGGAGAGATTTCCCTTTCTCTTCTTTGTTCGTACAGCTCCCGGGGTTCAGCTTTGGATTTGGACCCGCCTCTGCATGTAGGTCCCCTGAGGGCGTCTGTTCCCCGCCCAGACAGAACGGGGTTAAAGGAGCAGCTGATTCGGGGGCTCTGGCTCAGTCAGGCCGGGGGGAGGGAGCGGTACGGAGGAGGTGGGGCGAGCCTGCGGCGGCAGAAGCCGGCGTGATATTGCAGCAGCCTGAGGCGCGCCGTGCGCTCTCCCGGGGAAGTTGTCCCCAGATTACGGGAGCCTGGCCGTGGCGGGCTGCACAGGCTCCCGGGAGGGGCGGTGTGGAGAATGACCTGTGCTCGCCCACAGGCTTTTTGGTGGCGGCAGCAGCAGCCTTAGCGTCTCATGCCCGTCTCTGGGGTCCGCGCTGATAGCCGCGGCTCGCGCCCTTCTCTGGAGCTCGTTTAGGCGGCGCTTTGAATCCCCTCTCCTTGCACGCCGCGAAACAAAGAGGCAAGAAAAAGTCTCTTGCCTCTTCGGCAGCTGCAGTCTTTTTCCCAGACTCCCTCCCGGCTAGCACCGAAGCCCGAGCCCCAGCTCCCAGCCCCCGCCCGCCCCGGCGGCTGAGCAGACAAGCCTCTCGGGCTGGTGAGTGCTGGTCGGCACCGCTCCTCTGTGCGGGAGTCTCTCCGCTTTGCCCTCCGCACCCCTGTGGCTGCGCTCTCCTCCGTGGCTCCGAAGCTTCCCCCCTCTGCCACCCGCAGTCTCTGCCCGCGAAGGGGCTTCCTAGTGTGTGGAAACCTTTCCTCCTTCACAGCTCCCTCCCACTGGTGCAGGTCCCGTCCCTATTCTTTTGTCTCTGTTGTTTCTTTTTTCTTTTGCCCTACCCAAGTACGTGGGGATTTTCTTGCCTTTTGGGAGGTCTGATGTCTTCTGCCAGCGTTCAGTGGGTGTTCTGTAGGAGCAGTTCCACGTGTAGATGTATTTCTCATGTATCTGTGGGGAGGAAGGTAATCTCCGCGTCTTACTCTTCCGCCATCTTGCCCCTCCCCCTGCTTGAATATCCTGAAGGGAGAATTCAACCATTTGGAGAAGCCAGAAAATAAAATAAAATAAAATAAAATGTGAAGTTGGAACACAGCAAAAATAACAATATAGGCAGCTACTATATTATGTAAAATCTTACGGATTTTTAAATATGTAATGTTGAATGTGATGAGGCCATTGACAATTTTTGTATAAGTATGGTTTAATTTATGTTAGCCTATTATACTAGTACATAGACAGAACTCATTAATAATAAATTATTTAGTGAATCATCCAAACCAATAAAAATCTAATAAACTGTATCAAAACCTCAAAAATACTGCTCTTTATGGTCAGAGACACCGATCCTAACCAGGAGATCAAGGTTTCAGTAATAGCTGTGGTAGTTGGTCCTCTCTTGGCCCAGAAAGCTTTCTGGCTCTGACTTGCCAACTACATCTGTAAATTGCATTGCTGTTGTATTCACTCTCACTCATCTCTCACCCTGGGGAGATTTCTGCAGAAAAGCATACTGTTAGTAAACATACTACAAAACCAACCTTTTCAAAAAGCCTTTTTATAATAACTATCAGTCACAAAAGTCTACTTGGTTGTCATTTCCTTCACTTTCTGTATTCTTTCCTGCTAATGCAGAGGAGACCATGAAATCATCCCTCTCAGAAAATACTAAGAACACTCTTGAACATATCAGAAAAATATAAAGATCTTTGCAAACAAGAAGGTAGATGACACAGTCCCTTCCAGTGAATTTTGTCAGCAGAAAAAATTACACTTCATTTTTTTAAAACTTTGCAAAATAAACATTCTGAATAGCTGCTTCCATCTCACTCAAAGTCCACAACTGAACAACTGTAAAACATAGTTTGTATATGTTTGCAGCTGAATAGTTTTATCAACCCGCTTTGCACCAATAACATTTTGAGGGTCCAACAGGGTCCTGCCCTTTTGTACTCTGTCAATTTCAATTCCATATAGCAGTGTCTCTGTTGAGACAGTTTTCTTAAGAACTTTGGGGGTCTGCAATGTATTTCAAATTTCACTTTGTTGTACAAAGACCACATGCACTTTTTTTAAGAATAATAATCCCTTCTCTATCATTGGCTCCTTTTGAAATGACCAAGGGGCAATGCCCTTAAGATTCCCAGAGACCTTATGGTTTGAGAGGATATGTGAGGCACATGCTTAATCTCCTGAAAGGGTTTCTGTGTGACTGAATACAGTGACCTTTGGATCTTTCTATGGTTTTAGTAAAAGGTTTCATGGATACCCCCTTTTTCTCTAGTCCACATTTTTAGAAGCAATTACTTAATTTTAATAGCTTTTGCCATGTGGAGAGACTGACAGTTTTCTAAACCATCAAACCCTGGTTTCTTTTTGTTTACTAGTTCTTCCCTCAAATAATCTCTCTTCACATTTTATTGTAAGCAGCAAGAAGCAATCAGGGTGGCATTTTTAATACATTGCTTAGGAATCTCCTTAGCTATATAACAAGTTCAGTATTTAAGTTCCTCTTCCCATAAGACTGCAGGAGACAATTTTACTAAGTTTTCTGTCACTATATAACAAAGACTTCCCTTCCTCCAATTTCTGAAAATACGTTCCTCCTTTCCTTTTGAGCCCTTGCCAGCAATATCTTCCAAGTCCATATTTCTAATAACAGTTGTTTAAGGCAGTTTAGGCTTTCTCAGTCATGCTCCTCAAAATTACTTTGGCCTCTACCTCATTTCAAAGCTGCTCTCACATTTTTAGGTATCTGACAAGAACACCCACTTCGAGGCATCAAAATCTGTATTTACTTTTATACTCTTGCACAACAATTACCATAAACTTAACAGCTAAAAACAAAATATACTTATTATCTCACACTTTCTATGGGTTTAGAGTCTGAGCACAGCTTAGGGTCCTCTCCTTCAGCATCTCACAAGTCTGCAATATAACTTTAATATAACATAGATGAGATAAATGCTATAAAAATGCCACAGTTAAAGTGCTAGTGGAGGTCAGAGAAGATGATGTTATTCTGGCTAGAGAATTTCACTAAAAAGATGGTATTTATGCTGTATGTAAAGAATAGGTAAATTATAGCATGTGATGATGTTGAAGGGGATTGGAGATAGAGGGGGCTTATAAGTCATATCTCAGAGGTCAGGAAGGATAAGTTGTGTAGGGACAAAAATAAGTAGTTCAGTTTGACTAGAGCTTAGGTGGTGAGAATAAGAGTTGGAAGATATAAGATGTTAAAAAGGGCATGAATTGCCAGGTTAGGGTACTCAGATCTTAATGTATAGGAAAGAGGGATTCAATTGAGCTTTGTTGTTTGTTTGTTTTGTTTTTAATATGTCTGATGGAATAAAATGTCTGCAATAGGAAGACAGATCTGGCAATGGGGTTCAGAATGTATTGGAGGCTATGACTAGTGACAGAAAAACATATCAACAAAAAAACTTTAATAGTCTATGTGAGAGTTAAAGAGGACCTGAAATAAGAAAACCACAGTGGAAAAGCAAAATGAATAGTGATTTTAGCAGTATCAAAGAGACAGAATAAAGAGGATAAAGAAATAGATATAAATTCGAGAATGATGTCAACCATGCAAACCTGTGTGATTAGTAAATGGGTGATGATCTTATCTGAAATAGTGAAGTCATGATAATAAACTGAGTTAAATTTTGTTTTAATTTTTTTCAGAGGAATGAAGATGTGTGTTCAGTATTGCACTGTACAGTTTAAGTTGCATATCATATTGAGCATTGAGGACATCCCTGGGCTATAGTGTGTGGTAAGGCTGGAATTCTCAGGAGAGGTCTTATTGAGGATATGAATATTATTCATATGAAAGGAAGTTCTAAAGTCATGAGTCTATGATACTGAATGAGATTGAAAGTGATCTTCATGGGAGCAGTGTTAAGAAAGGTAAAATAAAGACAAGGCAAGAAACTTAGAAAATCCCTATATTTAAGAAGTGGTTGAGTGTAGGCAGGCCAGAAATAGAATAAGAGAAGGAAAAAAACCAAATATGAAACAGAAGAAAAACAGAGCTAAGAATGTCTAGGGTGACAGGAATTCAACAAGGATCTGAACACAGTTATTTGTATATAAAATACAAAAAAAGTTATTTTTGTTTGTTCATTTCTGTTTTACTTTACAATGAATTCTATTGATGCACTAAACAGTTCCACAATATAATGAGCCATGAGTGTATTTATATGCAAATATATTCAAGCTATCAACTTTGGAATGGCCTCTAGGGATGTATGATTCTCTTCAATCATACATATATATATAATAAATGGTCTTTAAGCATATACATCTATACTATTTACAAATATTGTCTTCTTACCAAATTTTTGTGTTTCTCAGAGTCATATCATCTTCAAGTAAAGATATATTTGATTCTTTTCTTGCCAGTATTTACATCTTCTTGCTATTGCATTAGCTAGAGCCTTCTAAACAATTTTTTAAAATTTTATTGAAGTATAGTTGATTTACAATGTTGTATTTAATTTCTGCTGTACAGCAAAGTGACTCAGTTATACATATATATATATTCTTTGTCATATTCTTTTCCATTATGGTTTATCACAGGATATTGAATATAGTTCCCTGTGCTGTACAGTAGGACCTTGTTTTTTATCCATCCTATATATAATAGCTTGCATCTGCTAGTCCCAAACTCCTTCCCCCACACCCCCTCCCCCTTGGCAACCACAAGTCTGTTCTCTATATCTGTGAGTCTGTTTTTGTTTTGTAGATATGTTCATTTGTGTCATATTTTATATTCCACATAGAAGTGATATCATATGGTATTTGTCTTTCTCTTTCTGACTTACTTCACTTAGTATGATAATCTCTAGGTCCATCCATGTTGCTGCAAATGGCATTATTTCATTCTTTTTAATGGCTGAGTAATATTCCATTGTATATATATGCCACATTTTCTTTATCCATTCATCTGTCACTGGACATTTAGGTTGTTTACGTGCATTGGCTATTGTAAATAGTGCTGCTGTGTAAACAACTTTAAACAGCAGTGAGGACAGTGACCATCTAAGCCTTCTTTCTACTTTGAAGGGGAATGGTCTAGTAAGTCATCATTAAATGTAATTTGTTTAGAATTTTCTGTGAAAAGTCTTACATTTTAGTAACCTTTCTTCTATAGTTATTCTTTTGAAAGTCATTATTTAGATTCTTTTAATTTTAACAGTGCTTATTTGGAATCACTTACTATTACTTTGTAAAATTATATGATGAGATGAAAATTTGATGCATTTTGATATGCTAATTTTTTCCCTCACTCTTGACATTACTCCATGATACTTCCCCTATTTAAGCAGGATCTAAATTGTTCTATGCTTACCTCCTCAAAGAAAGGAGGACACAGCAAAATATGGAAATCAATAAAGTCAATGCTATGCTCTTGTGTTTCAAAAATCCAAGCCTTGAAGGATTCAGGTCATAAACAATAGATTTGAAAAAAAATAGATGAAGAGGCAAGCTACCTCACTTCCATGTTAAATAAAAATTCTTAGGGATAAAGGAAATCATAAACTTGGGGAAAAAACACAAAATTTTGTCTCTATATCTTGACTTGTCCCCATCCTTGGATCACTTTGTTTATGTGTATGAGGAGGAAGAGGAGGCTAAAGGGCAGCGGGACATTCCAGAGCAGAGGAGATCTATGTTTCTCCTGAGAAAGCAGATCTATGCCTTTCTTGAGGGAAACCAGATTTCCCCTTTGCACAGGCTACAGGCACAGTATATGGGCAGTAGGTGAGTGTGGTAGGCAGCCTCTGAGATGGCCTCCAGAGATCTGCAACACTGAGTGTCAGGCCCTGTGCAATGCTATCACCTTGAGTGTGGGCTGGTCCTAGTAACTTTCTTCTTTTAAATAAAATATGGCATTCCTGAGACTATGGCTTCCATCTTGCCAGATCTCTTCTTTTTTTGGTGCCCTCACTTTGGAGGAAACAAGCTGCCATGTTGTGAGTGGTCCTATGGAGGAATCCACAAGAAATGGAACTTGTCTCTGGTCAACAGGAAGTGAGGGCTTGAGTACTGCCAACAGCCATGTGAGATGGTCTAAGATAACTGCAGCCTTGGACGTTATCTTGCTTGCAGCCTTGTGAGAGACTCTGAGCCAGAGAAACAGCTAAGCCTGGATTCCTGATCCAGTGGTGATATAATATATGTCTGTGGTTTTAATCCACTAAGTTTCAATGTAATTTTCTTTTTTTACAAAGTTATAGAAAACTCATACAGATACCACTATGTGGAGTATTTCTGCAGATAGATTTGAGATTGGCTCTCATCCCAATGCAGATATAGTAGAATGATATCTTCTTTACCTGTGAATAGTACAGAGTCTTTAAAAGCTGCATAAAGTTTAATTTAGACCCAGAGGGGTATAAGAGCAATGGAAGCGACCAAATATTTTCTGTACCCTTGAGAGTGGCATGATATTTACCAAAAGAAAGCTGAAACTTTAGAGACCTTGCAGTGGTAAAAATGGATGATTTACCTGTAAGTTAATTTGATAAAAGACTGAGTATGAAGTGGTAAAATGCATATCTCAAAGGATTCAGTGTGTTCAGATAACAAAGACTAGCTAGTACTCCTCCCTCACAGACACTATAGACACAGAGTCCTCAAATACCCCACCCTTCATCCCCAAGAAACTGATGAGAATTAAAGTGACTCAGATTAAACTCCTACAGTCAGAATTAGATCTCAAAATATAATTCAAGATAATTTCAAACAAGCAAAAAACAAACAAAGGAATAAATAAGTGTTGGTAGGCAAGTTACATTTCACATACATACTAGAATTTGTTGGCTGAAATTCAAACTACAATGATAAAATAATGCTTTTTTCTCCCATAATTTGTAAATGGAATAAACTATATTGCTAATTCAGTGATATTGAATTACCTTTATTTTCCTCAAATAAAGACCATTTTGTCTTTGTCTACCTTTGAGTAATTATCTGGGAAAATAAATGGGAAAAAAATCCCAACAACAATAAATAACACAAATTATAAAATAGCCTTAATTAATTGTAACAGAGAAGATGCAGGGCCCCTATTTTAAAAATACATATTTTAATTAAAGTTCTATTAGTTTAATTTTAAATTCACAGGCTCTTATACTAAATAATACAGAGAGATCCTTTGTGCCCTTTTCTTCTAAATGTAAATTCTTGTAAAACTATAGTATAATATCACAATCAAGATATTGACCTTGATATAATCTACCAAATTTATTCAGATTTCCCCAGTTTTTCTTGTATTCATTTGTATGTGTGTGTGTGTATTTAGCTCTATAAACTTTTATCACATGTGTACATAGGTTAGTGTATCTACTACCACACAGCCAAAATATAGAACAACTCCATAACTACAAGTAAGTGGTAAAGCTCAAGGAGGCTGGAAGTCCCAGATCAAGGAGTAAGCAGGTTTGACTTTTTCTGAGGCCTCTCTTCTTGGCTCGCTCTGCCATCACATGATCTTTGCTTGGAGTATGTGTGTGCCCGGTGTCTCTTTGTGTGACCACATTTCTTCTTCTTACAAGGACACCAGTTAAGATTTAATTAGGGCCTGCCCTAATGGCTTCATTTTAACTTAATTATCTCTTTAAAGGTCTTGCCTCCAAAAACAGTCCCATTCTGAGGTAATCGGGGTTAGGGCTTCAACGTATGAATTTGAGGGGACACAATTCAACCCATAACAGAGTCATTTCAAAAATGTTATATAAATAGAATTATAAGTGAAGTAACCTTTTGGGATTGCCTCTTTTTTTTTTTTTTTTTTTTTTTTTTGTTCAGAATAATTCCCTGGAGTTTCATCCAAGTTGTTGCATGTATCAATAGTTTGTTTCTTTCATTGCTGAGAAATATTTAGATTATTTAACCATTTATTCTTTGAAGAACATCTGGGTTGTTTCCATGTTTTAGGTTATTATAAATAAAGCTACAGTGGACATTTGTGTGCAGGTTTTTTTTTTTTTTAATTTACTTATTTTTATTATTTATTTATTTTTGGCTGTGTTGGGTCTTCGTTTCTGTGCGAGGGCTTTCTCTAGTTGTGGCAAGCGGGGGCCACTCTTCATTGCGGTGCGCGGGCCTCTCACTATCGCAGCCTCTCTTGTTGCGGAGCATAGGCTCCAGACGCGCAGGCTCAATAGTTGTGGCTCACGGGCCTAGTTGCTCCGTGGCATGTGGGATCTTCCCAGACCAGGGCTCGAACCCGTGTCCCCTGCATTAGCAGGCAGATTCTCAACCACCGCGCCACCAGGGAAGCCCCTGTGTGCAGGTTTTTATGTGAACATACATTTTTATTTCTCTGGGATAAATGTCCAAGAGAGCAATTTCTGCTTCATACGGTAGTTACACATTTAGCTTTATAAGAAATCACCTAACTTTTCCTGAGTGACTGTACCATTTTGCATTCCCACCAGTAATGTACAGGTAATTCAGTTTCTCTGCATCCTTACTAAAATTTAGTGTTCCCAGAATTTTTTATTTTTTGCCATTCTGGTAAGTGTACAGTGACATTCCCTTATGGTTACATTTCCTCGATGGCTAATGATACTGAAAATCTTTTAACATGCTTATTTGCCACCTGCATATCCTTCTAAATGAAAGATATGTTCATGTCTTTTACTCATTTTCTAATTAAAATGAATTTTTAAAAATTTGAGTCTTGAGGGTTCTTTATATATTCTAGATACTAATCCTATGTTGGATATATTGTTGGCACATATTTCCCCAAGTCTGAACCTTGTCTTTTCATCCTCTTCACATGGTCTTTCCTGGTGTTGTCAAGGGACTCCCTTTGAGTTGTTACTGGAATTCTAGATTAAGTTGGAAATTCTAAAATGCTATCTGTGTTCTGAAGTTTGACAAATTATCAGGGTCTACAAAGACCCAGCCAAATACCACAATGCAGCAGTTACACCATAGATTTATGAATTATAGATTACAGAAATAATCTTTCTGTTTTCTGAAGATGTTCAGAGAATAGCATAATTTGTTCATTTATAATAACAACAGCGAATATTTATAGTGAACTTAGCAAGTTCTAAATAGAGCTTTACATGCATTTATTCATAATAATCCTCCTAACTATATTATGTAGCTATTCATTATTTATTTTTTCCTCTTAACAGAAGTATAAACTTCTGAGGTTTATGATTGACTTTGCTAAACCTTGAAATATTATCACCAGAATATAAAGGGATTTAGGGGAACCAAGAAAGTACAAGGATTTTTTTTCTGCTATTGGAACTAAAAGCACACTTTTAACTGACCTGGTGAAAATTTAGTGTCTTTTAGTAGGAATTTAAAAAGTTAATGGGATATTTAGCAGATGCTGGATATTTATTTGTACACATGTAAGCATGTGGATTTCTTTTATCATGTGCATAAGCTGTATTTTGGTTTCATTACACAACTCACATATATTTTCAGAGTGACTGTTTCTGTGTTCATTCTTTCTCTACTTTACTGGATGCACAGAATTACCAGAATGGTTCTGGTTCTTAAACATTCCTTGGTAACAGACCCCTTTAAAAATATTAATAAAACTATGGATATCCTCAGTTATATCTCACATGCAAATGTAATCACAGTATTACTCGTGCTGATACAATTTCAGATGGTCTGCTGGTACCCTAATGTTCCTCTACGTTAAATAATTCCATTTTCTTTTCTAGTTTCTAGTTTATATTGGTCAAGTTAAAGCTGAAGTCACCAAACTTGTACATTCCCCACTAAACTCCCTGATGTGGATAAAGTTATGAAAATACTAAATTCCTTATTTGGTTATCTTAACTGAAGTTCTACAATGACCTTGGCAGTCAAGAGTTGAGAGTAACTGTTTCATTAAACGGTTTATTTTATAGACTTTAGTACATGTACCCTCTGCAGTACTGACATGAATGGATAAATTATGATATTTCTGACCAAACCCTTTCAATGCTGTCTTCAAGCAAAAGAGACGTTTTCCACCAAAATGTTTTTAAACAGGACTTCCATGGCTCCAGTGTGTGGAGGATGCTGATCAAGACAGACAAGACCCATGTGCCAATAGAACAGAGAAGTGGCTCAAGGACAAAAAACTAAGCTTCATGCAAACATTCTTGAGATCAGTAGGGAAGCAGGCCGCCAGTATTTTGAAAAATCTATTGAAAGGATAAACATTATTCCTTGGAAATCAATTTTAAAAGGCACTGTACTAAACTCTTATATTTGTCCTTTGACTTACGACAAATTCTCAGTGTCTTCCAGTACCCAGTTAAATTCTGCAATGCAACAGTTACAGTCTGCCTCTAATTAGAACCTAGAAAAAAGAATCCGATGTCTAAGATTAGATTGTATTGAATACAACAATGTGGGGTATGTGAGAGAAAAATAATTCATCCAGTTCAGGTCAGAACTATTTCCTTAGTCATACAGGTTAAAGGTGATCATAAAATTGTTGGTGAGGAGGAACTGAAGACTGATGCCAAAATTTACTACATATCCTTGATGAGTCAGTATGAAAAAGGTCATGTTTTTAATGATATATTATCACCGTGCTCTCCATAACTTATTTTCACATATTCTCAAATGCAAATTAAGGAATTATTTCAAGTACTGTCATGTGTAGATGACAGTATCATGTCACCGTGGAGTCTAGTGTCCAAATATGGCAAAATTAGATAAGCAACCCTCTTTGTGGAATCATCTCTCAACAAGATTTGATTCTCCCTACTCTGCTATATTTAAAGCTTGTCTGTGCAGTGTGTTCAGTGTTATAGATGGTGGATGTTTCCTTTTGTTCACGCTAAGCTTATATCATACAAAATTGCTGGGTATTAAGACATACAAAAACATTTTCAATTTTTCTGTGAGTATATATTTTGTAGAAACACACACATGAAAACACATATATAATTATAATGTGTTTTTTCAGTCCTTGACTTATAGAAATGTGCACTAATTTTCTCCTGCCAATTAAATTATGTTATTATTTACTATAATTATGACAACCAGCCCTCAAACATATATCACAGAACCAGATTTTTGTAATTAGAACCCTGCATTGAGTAGAGCAGAAAAAAAATCAACAATTGACAATGACAAAAGCAAAGCAGAAAACATATTCTGCATACTGAATGGATGTCTCTAAAGGATCAAGACAAATGTTTTCATTTTCTAAGAGAAGTGGTCTTACATCAAGTCAAAGTGATTTTAATGGTCTTATATTTAAAATAATTTCCCTCAGAATTTATTTCTATCTTTCAAAAACTTACTCTTCTCTCTCAAAAAAATTATTGCATTTGCATCATGGCATATTATGGCTAGATTAATGTTTTTAGTAGCTGCATGATTTCAACTCTTTGTATCAAGTAGGTCCCGACAGTGGAAAATCCAATCAACTTTCAGTGAAGTAATCAAGTTCTATTACTGTTGTGGTTTCAGCGCATTCCCAGGTGCACAGTTATTCCAACTGACTCTAGTATGCAGGAGAAAAAAACCTCACATTTTGTACCAATATACTGGTGGTTAATCAAAAACAGAGGTGTCATTTTGTAGGCCTCTTAAAAATTCAATTTATAGATATTTCCTGGCTAAGGTTCTTAAAGATAGCACAATAATGTCAATTAGCAAGTGTCATTTTCCCTAATATCAGACTCTAAGGTACTTATGATTTATATTATTTTTAATTTAAAATAAGTCTGTGTCCTTTTATGCAATGCTTGAACAGATCCACTCTGGGTTACGTATTTTACAACCAGATGGGTTAAATAGTCCAACTAAACCTGTTCTGAGATTGAGAATCAGCTTCTTCTATCATTATGGGTTCTTTGCAGATTGAAAGTATTATAAATAAGAATTTTAACAACAGCCTAACAATAATGAGAATGATGATGATTACAATAAGAACAAAACATATAATACTTATTACGTACCAGGGACTATTCTAAGCACTGCACTAATGCAATTCATTACCAATTTAAGTCCACAACAATTCTGAAACATAATTAATTATAGTATTGTTATTTTACAGAAGAAAAAACTGAGGCACAGAGTCAAAATAATTTGCCCCAAAGCAGACAGCTCATACGAAGCCGAACCAGGAATTAAATCTAGGCAATCTGTCTCTCTTCTCAAATAACATGTATTTGTTCAACTCCTTTTAGCCAATGAGTGTTAATTTCATGTTACTCTGATAATAACACTGCTGTCAATTATAATTTGAGCCATTATATTCATAAGAAATTTTCAAGAAAATATAGTAAGAGAAATAGGCTAGCGAAACTCCTTTGATAGCACCTGTGAAGCTCATTCTGATTTCAGAGACTTTAAAATATTTTTAAATTAGTCAATATGAAGGTACAAATTATTATTATTATTTTTAACATCTTTATTGGCGTATAATTGCTGTACAATGGTGTGTTAGTTTCTGCTTTATAACAAAATGAATCAGTTATACATATACATATATCCCCATATCTCTTCCCTCTTGCGTCTCCCTCCCTCCCACCCTTCCTATCCCACTCCTCTAGGTGGTAACAAAGCACCGAGCTGATCTCCCTGTGCTATGCGGCTACTTCCCACTAGCTATCTATTTTACATTTGGTAGTGTATATATGTCCATGCCACTCTCTCACTTTGTCTCAGCTTACCCTTCCCCCTCCCCATATCCTCAAGTCTATTCTCTAGTAGGTCTGCGTCTTTGTTCCCGTCTTACCCCTAGGTTCTTCATGACCATTTTTTTTTTTTTTTTTTTGGATTCCATATATATGTGTTAGCATACGGTATTTGTTTTTCTCTTTCTGACTTACTTCACTCTGAATGACAGACTCTAGGTCCATCCACCTCACTACAAATAACTCAATTTCGTTCCTTTTTATGGCTGAGTAATATTCCACTGTATATATGTGCCACATCTTCTTTATCCATTCATCTGTCGATGGACACTTAGGTTGCTTCCATGTCCTGGCTGTTGTAAATAGAGCTGCAATGAATATTTTGGTACATGACTCTTTTTGAATTATGGTTTTCTCAGGGTATATGCCCAGTAGTGGGATTGCTGGGTCATATGGTAGTTCTATTTTTAGATTTTTAAGGAACCTCTATACTGTTCTCCATAGTGGCTGTATCAATTTACATTCCCACCAACAGTGCAAGAGGGTTCCCTTTTCTCCACACCCTTTCCAGCATTTATTGTTTGTAAATTTTTCGATGATGGCCGTTCAGACCGGTGTGAGATGATATCTCATTGAAGTTTTGATTTGCATTTCTCTAATGATTAATGATGTTGAGCATGCTTTCATGTGTTTGTCGGCAATTTGTATATCTTCTTAGGATAAATGTCTATTTAGGTCTTCTGCCCATTTTTGGATTGGGTTGTTTGGTTTTTTGATATTGAGCTGCATGAGCTGCTTGTATATTTTGGAGATTAATCCTTTGTCAGTTGCTTCATTTGCAAATATTTTCTCGCATTCTGAGGGTTGTCTTTTCGTCTTGTTTATGGTTTCCTTTGCTGTGCAAAAGCTTTTAAGTTTCATTAGGTCCCATTTGTTTATTTTTGTTTTTATTTCCATTTCTCTAGGCAGTGGGTCAGAAAGGATCTTGCTGTGATTTATGTCATAGAGTGTTCTGCCTATGTTTTCCTCTAAGAGTTTAACAGTGTCTGGCCTTACATTTAGGTCTTTAATCCATTTTGAGATTATTTTTGTGTATGGTGTTAGGGAGTGTTCTAATTTCATTCTTTTACATGTAGCTGTCCAGTATTCCCTGCACCACTTATTGAAGAGGCTGTCTTTTCTCCACTGTATATTCTTGCCTCCTTTATCAAAGATAAGGTGACCATATGTGCATGGGTTTATCTCTGGGCTTTCTATCCTGTTCCATTGATCTATATTTCTGTTTTTGTGCCAGTACCATACTATCTTGATTACTGTAGCTTTGTAGTATAGTCTGAAGTCAGGGAGCCTGATTCCTCCAGCTCGGTTTTTCTTTCTCAAGATTGCTTTGGCTATTCGGGGTCTTTTGTGTTTCCATATAAATTGTGCAATTTTTTTGTTCTACTTCTGTGAAAAATGCCAGTGGTAGTTTGATAGGGATTTCATTGACTCTGTAGATTGCTTTGGGTAGTATAGTCATTTTCACAGTGTTGATTCTTCCAATCCAAGAACATGGTATATCTCTCCATCCCTTTGTATCATCTTTAATTTCTTTCATCAGTGTCTTACAATTTTCTGCATACAGATATTTTGTCTCCTTAGGTAGGTTTATTCCTAGGTATTTCATTCTTTTTGTTGCAATGGTAAATGGGAGTGTTTCCTTAATTTCACTTTCAGATTTTTCATCATTAGTGTATAGGAATGCAAGAGATTTCTGTGCATTAATTTTGTATCCTGCTACTTTACCAAATTCATTGATTAGCTCCAGTAGTTTTCTGGTAGCATCTTTAGGATTCTCTATGTGTAGTATCATGTCATCTGCAAACAATGAGAGCTTTACTTCTTCTTTTCGGATTTGGATTCCTTTTATTTCTTTTTCTTCTCTGATTGCTGTGGCTAAAACTTCCAAAGCTATTTTGAATAACAGTGTTGAGAGTGGACAACCTTGTTTTGTTCCTGATCTTAGAGGAAATGGTTTCAGTTTTTCACCATTGAGAATGATGTTGGCTGTGGGCTTGTCATGTATGCCCTTTATTATGTTGAGGTAAGTACCCTCTATGCCTACTTTCTGGAGGGTTTTTATCATAAATGGGTGTTGAATTTTGTCAAAAGCTTTCTCTGCATCTATGGGGATGATCATATGGTTTTTCTCCTTCAATTTGTTAATATGGTGTATCACATTGATTGATTTGCGTATATTGAAGAATCCTTGCATTCCTGGGATAAACCCCACTTGATCATGGTGTATGATCCTTTTAATGTGCTGCTGGATTCTGTTTGCTAGTATTTTGTTGAGGATTTTTGCATGTGTGTTCATCAGTGATATTGGCCTGTAGTTTTCTTTCTTTGTGACATCTTTGTCTGGTTTTGGTATCAGGGTGATGGTGGCCTCGTAGAATGAGTTTGGGAGTGTTCCTCCCTCTGCTATATTTTGGAAGAGTTTAAGAAGGATAGGTGTTAGCTCTTCTCTAAATGTTTGATAGAATTCGCCTGTGAAGCCATCTGGTCCTGGGCTTTTGTTTGTTGGAAGCTTTTTAATCACAGTTTCAATTTCAGTGCCTGTGATTGGTCTGTTTATATTTTCTATTTCTTCCTGGTTCAGTCTGGGAAGGTTGTGCATTTCTAAGAATTTGTCCATTTCTTCCAGGTTGTGCATTTTATTGGCATATATTTGCTTGTAGTAATCTCTCATGATCGTTTGTATTTCTGCAGTGTCAGTTGTTACCTCTCCTTTTTCATTTCTGATTCTATTGATTTGAGTCTTCTCCCTTTTTTTCTTGATGAATCTGGCTAATGGTTTATCAATTTTGTTTATCTTCTCAAAGAACCAGCTTTTAGTTTTATTGATCTTTGCTATCGTTTCCTTCATTTCTTTTTCATTTATTTCTGATCTGATCTTTATGATCTTTATGATTTCTTTCCTTTTATTGTTCTTCTTTCTCTAATTGTTTTAGGTGTAAGGTTAGGTTGTTTATTTGATATGTTTCTTGTTTCTTAAGGTAGGATTGTATTGCTATAAACTTCCTTCTTAAAACTGCTTTTGCTGCATCCCATAGGTTTTGGGTCATCGTGTTTTCATTGTCATTTATTTCTAGGTATTTTTTGATTTCCACTTTGATTTCTTCAGTGATCTGGTGGTTATTAAGTAGTGTATTGTTTAGCCTCCATGTGTTTGTATTTTTTACAGATTTTTTCCTGTAATTGATATCTGGTCTCGTAGCGTTGTGGTCGGAAAAGATACTTGATATGATTTCAATTTTCTTAAATTTAGCGAGGCTTGATTTGTGACCCAAGATATGGTCTATCCTGGCGAATGTTCCATGAGCACTTGAGAAGAAAGTGTATCTGTTGTTTTTGGATGGAATGTCCTATAAATATCAATTAAGTCCCTCTTGTTTAATGTATCATTTAAAGCTTGTGTTTCCTTATTTATTTTCATTTTGGACAATCTGTCCATTGGTGAAAGTGGGGTGTTAAAGTCCCCTACTATGATTGTGTTACTGTCGATTTCCCCTTTTATGGCTGTTAGTATTTGCCTTACGTATTGAGGTGCTCCTATGTTGGGTGCATAAATATTTACAATTGTTACATCTTCTTCTTGGATTGATCCCTTGATCATTATGTAGTGTCCTTCTTTGTCTCTTGTAATAGTCTTTGTTTTAAAGTCTATTTTGTCTGATATGAGAATTGCTACTCCAGCTTTCTTTTGATTTCCATTTGCATGGAATATCGTTTTCCATCCTCTCACTTTGTCTGTATGTGTCCCTAGGTCTGAAGTGGGTCTCTTGTAGACAGCATATATACAGGTCTTGTTTTTGTATCCCATCAGCCAGTCTGTGTCTTTTGGTTGGAGCATTTAATCCATTTACCTTTAAGGTAATTATTGATATGTATATTCCTGTTACCATTTTCTTAATTTTTATGAGTTTGTTATTGTAGGCCTTTTCCTTCCCTTGTGTTTCCTGTCCAGAGAAGTTCCTTTAGCATTTGTTGTAAAGCTGGTTTGGTGGTGCTGAATTCTCTTAGCTTTTCCTTGTCTGTAAAGGTTTTAATTTCTCTGATGAATCTGAATGAGATCCTTGCTGGGTAGAGTAATCTTGGTTGTAGATTTTTCCCCTTCATCACTTTAAATATGTCCTGCCACTCCCTTCTGGCTTGCAGAGTTTTTGCTGAAAGATCAGCTGTTAACCTTATGGGGATCCCCTTGTATGTTATTTGTTTTTTTTCCCTTGCTGCTTTTAATATTTTTTCTTTGTATTTAATTTTTGAGAGTTTGATTAATATGTGTCTTGGTGTGTTTCTCCTTGGATTTATCCTGTATGGGACTCTCTGTGCTTCCTGGACTTGATTAACTATTTCCTTTCCCATGTTAGGGACATTTTCAACTATAATCTCTTCAAATATTTTCTCAGTCCATTTCTGTTTCTCTTCTTCTTCTGGGACCTCTATAATTCGAATGTTGGTGCGTTTAATATTGTCCCAGAGGTCTCTGAGACTGTACTCAATTCTTTTCATTTTTTTTCTTTATTCTGCTTTGCAGTAGTTATTTCCTCTATTTTATCTTCCAGACTCACTTATCCCTTCTTCTGCCTCAGTTATTCTGCTTTTGATCCCTCCTAGAGAATTTTTAATTTCATTTATTGTGTGGTTCATCACTGTTTGTTTGCTCTTTAGTTCTTCTAGTTCCTTGTTACACGTTTCTTGTATTTTCTCCATTCTATTTCCAAGATTTTGGATCATCTTTACTATCATTAATCTGAATTCTTTTTCAGGTAGTGTTCCTATTTCCTCTTCATTTGTTAGGTCTGGTGGGTTTTTACTTTGCTCCTTCATCTGCTGTGTGTTTCTTTGTCTTCTCATTTTGCTTAACTTACTGTGTTTGGGGTCTCCTTTTTGCAGGCTGCAGGTTTGTAGTTCCCATTGTTTTTGGTGTCACTGCCCCCAGTGGCTAAGGTTGATTCAGTGGGTTGTGTAGGATTCCTGGTGGAAGGGACTAGTTCCTGTGTTCTGGTGGATGAGGCTGGATCTTGTCTTTCTGGTGGGCAGGTCTACATCTGGTGGTGTGTTTTGGGGTGTCTGTGACCTTATTATGATTTTAGGCAGCCTCTCTGCTAATGGGTGGGGTTGTGTTCCTCTCTTGCTAGTTGTTTGGCATAGGGTGTCCAGCACTGTAGCTTGCTGGTCGTTGAGTGGAGATGGGTCTTGGCATTGAGATGGAGATCTCTGGGAGATTTTTGCTGTTTGATATTACGTGGAGCTGGGAGGTTTCTTGTGGACCAATGTCCTGAACTTGGCTCTCCCACCTCAGAGGCACAGCCCTGATGCCTGGCTGGAGTACCAAGAGCCTGTCATCCACACGGCTCAGAGTAAAAGAGAGAAAAAAAAGAAAGAAAAAGGAAGATAAAATAAAATAAAGTTACTAAAATAAAAAATAAATAATTATTAAAAAATTTTTTTAAAAACTAATAAAAAAAGGAAAAAAAAAGGAAAGAAAGAAGAGAGCAACCAAACCGAAAAACAAATCCATGAATGATAACAAATGCTAAAAACTATACTAAAAAACCCCAGAAAACAAGCAAAAAAACAAAAAAAAAGGACATATAGAACCCTAGGACAAACGGTAAAACCAAAGCTATACAGACAAAATGACACACAGAAGTATACACATACACACTCAGAAAAAGAGAAAAAGGGAAAAATATATATATATCGTTGCTCCCAAAGTCCACCTTCTCAATTTGGGATGATTCTTTGTCTATTCAGGTATTCCACAGATGCAGGGTACATCAAGTTGTTTGTGGAGATTTAATCCGCTTCTTCTGAGGCTGCTGGGATAGATTTCCCTTTCTCTTCTTTGTTCGCACAGCTCCTGGGTTTCAGCTTTGGATTTGGCCCCGCCTCTGCGTGTAGGTCGCCTGAGGGCGTCTGTTCTTTGCTCAGACAGGACGGGGTTAAAGGAGCAGCTGATTCGCGGGCTCTGGCTCACTCAGGCTGGGGGGAGGGAGGGGTACCGATGCGGGGTGAGCCTGCAGCGGCACATGCCGGAGTGACGTTGCACCAGCCTGAGGCGCGCCGTGTGTTCTTCCGGGGAAGTTGTCCCTGGATCACTGGACCCTGTCAGTAGCGGGCTGCACAGGCTCCGGGAGTGGAGGTGTGGATAGTGACCTGTGCTTGTACACAGGCTTCTTGGTGGCTGCAGCAGCAGCCTTAGCTTCTCATGCCCGTCTCTGGGGTCCATGCTGATAGCTGCGGCTTGCGCCTGTCTCTGGAGCTCCTTTAAGGGGCGCTCTTAATCCCGTCTCCTCCTGCAGCAGGAAACAAAGAGGTAAGAAAAAGTCTGTTGCCTCTTCGGCAGCTCCAGACTTTTTCCCAGACTCCTTCCCGGGTAGCTGTTGTGCACTAGCCCCCTTCAGGCTGTGTTAACGCAGCCGACCCCAATCCTCTCCCTGGCATCCAACCTCTGAAGCCCGAGCCTCAGCTCCCAGCCCACACCTGTCCTGGCGGGTGAGCAGACAAGCCTCTCGGGCTGCTGAGTGGTGGTCGGCACCGATCCTCATGTGGGAATCTCTCCGCTTTGCCCTCCGCACCCCTGTTGCTGCGCTCTCCTCCGTGGCTCCGAAGCTTCCCCCCTCCGCCACCCACAGTCTCTGCCCGCGAAGGGGCTTCCTAGTGTGTGGAAACCTTTCCTCTTTCACAGCTCCCTCCCACTGGTGCAGGTCCCATCCCTATTCTTTTGTGTCTGTTTGTTCTTTTTTCTTTTGCCCTACCCAGGTACGTGGGGCGTTTCTTGCCTTTTGGGAGGTCTGAGGTCTTCTGCCAGCGTTCAGTAGGTGTGCTGTAGGAGTTGTTCCACATGTAGATGTATTTCTGATGTATCTGTGGGGAGGAAGGTCATCTCCACGTCTTATTCTTCCGCCATCTTGAAGCTCCTCACAAATTATTTTTATGTCATGTTCCTTAGTGGAAAAATGTGACAGAAATCATGTTCTACTTGCTATTTGAGAAAGATTAAATTTCTTTATATGTACTGAAGAGGACAGGTTTTTAAAAACGAAGGAGGAAGAGAAGAAAGAAGAGAAAAATTAAGAGAAGGAAGCTTCATCGAGATCATTTTATAACGTATGGAAATATTGAATCACTTTGTTGTGCACCAGGAACTAACACAGTGTTGTAGGTCAATTATATCTCAAAAACAAACAAACAAACAAACTCATTGAAAAAAAGATCGGATTTGTGGTTACCAGAGGTGGGAGGTAGTGGTGGCAGTGGTTGGGGGGGATTGGATGAAGGTGGTCAAAAGGTACAAACTTTCAGTTATAAGATAAATTAGTACTAGGGTTATAAAATACAACATGATTCATATAATTAACACTGCTGTATGTTATATATGAAAGTCGTTAAGAGAGTAAATCCTGGGTTCTCATCACAAGAAACAATTTTTTGTTTTATTTTGTGTCTATATGAGATGATGAATACTCACTAAACTTTCATGATGTATGTAAGTCAAATCATCATACTGTACACCTTAAACTTATACAGTGTTGTATGTCAATTATATCTCAATGAAACTTGAAGGAAAAAAAAGAGAGAAAAGGAAGCTTCACATTACTAGGAGTTTTCCATTCAGGTAATGGACTATTGTGACAGAGTTGGGCAGCATGATAAGGGCATTAAACCATATATTTTAGATCAAAAACAAGCAATGATAGCATTAACATCATTTGGGGCTATGTTGGTGAGAAATGGAAAACTGTAATAAAAACAAACCCCTTGGAGATACTCTTAACACAAATAAATGAAATATTAGATTTCTGTATTTTATTGTCCATAAGATCTTTTCTTAAAAATAATATTAAACCAATATTTTCCTGTGAATTCTGTAGGCATTCTAAAATACCACCCCAGAGAACAAAATTTTTGCTGAGGAATCCTACCTTCTGTGTCTAAACTTAGTGTGAAGACACATTCTTTATTTGGACTATTAGTACTGAAAGTATGTGCAGTAGGCATCTGTGGATTTACTATACTCAACACCTATTTCTCCTTCTTCTGTTTGAGCAACTCCAGTATCAACTCTTCCCCAACACACACACACACATGCACATTTCTTTAGGGGAACTGCTTCTCCTCATTATACCTACCATGCCATCTGGTAGAGCTTCTAATCATAGTATTGTAGGGATTGGCCATCATGAATGTTCCCAGGGATTGAGTTTATGACACAAACTAGGTTGATCAGATCCCCGTTCTCAGGTTTATGTATCCTAAATTGGGAAAAGAAGAGTTTCTCTTCTCTGAGATTGCTAAACTGTAATAATGAAAACTTGAAGTTGACTGTGGCCATTTTATCCCCTCCTCCCACTTCATACAGAGTTAAGGAGCCTACATATAGAGTTATGGAAACAGAAACAAAGAACATTATTTGCTTCCCTTAATCCCGGTTGTTCTGAGTTACATGAATTAATAAATTCCCATTTTGTCTCAGTTGGGTTTCTTCAGCTTTTAGATAATAAGGAGAAAAAGGAGAAGGAGGAGATCTGAATTCCAATTACAGATGTTTGTAACTTCCCTGGACAATAGTGATATTTTAATGACTTTTCACAATAATTTCTTGCCTGACGTCCAGTAGGCCATACAAATAATAGCATTTGAGAAACATATTAGATTCAAGTTTAAAACTGCAACAAAAATGTACTCCATGAATTAACTCTCAATGTAACAAAATAGAAGAATTAACTACCACTCTTATTTATCTGCCCAGTTTTGTATATTTTATTTCCACAAAGCCAATACTCCATAAATCCTGGGGAATCTCTGACAGCTTCTACTACTCTGTCAACAATAGGAATGAAATGGAATGGAAAGTTTACTGAAGTATCTTTAACCTCTGTTTGCAACATTACTCAAGGAGTGCATGTTTAAGTAGAATACCTCACTACTTACTCAAAGTTGTGGTATTGGAAAAGGTTCAAGGGATCTTGGACCCATTCTGTCTGGAACACCTTCAAATATAATATCCAGACTTAATCAGTCATGTCTTCCAAAAATCACTTGAGAAGAAACTTAGAAGTCTGTACCACTCAAGTCTCATTCCAGACTGTCTCAACCTTTGGGGAGCACATGCAGGCATGTGCATTTGATAAAGTTCCCTAATTCTGATATTCATCTCTGATTAAAAACATATGCTATGCATAAATTAGTTTTCTCTGACCATGTGCCTTAGCAAACAGACTATGCTCTGACTAGGGACTCTTTGCAGTTAACTATAGTGAATATGGGTCTGGCATAATGGAGGCACTCAATAAGTTATTGTATCACAAATAAATCAAGCTGATTTGAGTTCTTTATTAATTTGTCAAACTGGAAAAAAAAATCTGAATTCCTTGTGCTATGATGTTTTCTACTGTAAAATGAAACACCATTCCTAGGATAATGCATCTTCTTTTCAATCACTTGTTTTATAAAGAGAACATGCTAAAATCTAAGAATAGATAAGTATTGTTCAGCAAGCTTGTAATATTCACTGTTTGCCTACAGTGGGTGATGCACTGTTCAGGAAGCTGATAGAGCAGGGTACAGGTCAAGACAAGGATGAGAAAAGGCCCAGCTTTTAGTAAACATGAGGTCTTGAATTTGCCATCATTACTGGTGTCCTACATAAGCAGATATGGCCTGGTGTAGATATATCCCATAAAACAAAGCAGAAAAGGACTATTTTTTAACCACAGCCTCAGTGCTTAGAGGCAGAGAATAATGATAGAATTAGTCCAAAAAAGAACACCAAGTATGTCCAAAGATATTTAGCACCTTTCCTGTGGGACAGAAAAGGTATAGCCATGCGCTGAAGAAGCACAGAAATACCTGTTTTTTTTTGTTTTGTTTTTTTCTAAAATATAACTGTACTGGACATTAATTTGTTTCATTTGTGGAAAAATAACACTTTTCTAATTACATAAGCTCCACCCCCACTTAATGCATGTATAATTTATAACAAGCAAAAAAGCAAAATTGTGCATAGCTGGGTGTTTAATTTTCCAGCACCCATTTCCCCTTAATCATCCTTATTTCCTTCAGGGAAGCACCATCCTCCCACTCTCTATCAATGTCTTTGGCTTAGAAATAATATCACTTTGTAAATCCAAGGATGAACACTTGATTGTGACAGTGGCAAACTAGAATTTTCTCTACTCCTGACCATAGTGACTGGTTCCTAAATGAGCATGTGACCCAAGTCATCTCAATAAGAATCAGCCCTCTACCTTTTGCTAGTACTGTTGTTGGTGAAGAGAGGTCCATTCGTATAATGTAAGCCTGGAGTTGCTTGTGACTTGTTTGTAAACACAGTAAACAAGACTACTTGAGAAAAATGAAGGTCATACAGAGAAAAGAGCAGGCAACTAATGGAGGGAGAGAGAGAAAGGGGGAGAATATGTGCTAATGACTTTGTTAAGGCTCTGGATCCAAAGGTGCCCCATCAGACCACTTCCTTTGAGCTTCTCAGTTATGTGATTAGTTAAATTACTTTTTTGGTTTAAGTGAAGTTGAGACAAGATTTTGTGACTTGCAACAACAAAAATTTTACCTAAAATAGATGGACCAGGTGCTTTAAGATTAAGATCAAGACAGCATGAAGAGAGTTTAGGGGTTAGACTGGATCTAGGAGGGGCTCTTTGTGTTTTGAGATCATGGCAATACTCACAAATCCTACAAGGAGGATGTGCATGTGTATGTACAGACACAGTGTCTGAATTTCCTTTACAGAAAGAAAAGTATTCCACTCAGAGAATTTCAAATTAATACCTGGTGGAGAATGGGGAGGGGAGACTTAATGGCTTACACTTGGTTTATAGGCTCCAAGGAAGATGACTTTATCATTCAAACTGAGACACTTGATAGTCAAAGAACACACTAATAGTAATCACAACAGGACAACAGGTATAAATCAGGACTATCCCAGGGAAATCAAGACATATTTATTTTACACAAAAGGAGTGAAATTGGAGAGTGAAAACAATTATTTTTTAGTTCAAGAGTCTCAAGTTTAAATCTTTTCTGTCATTAATGGGTTAATTATTTTATTGCAAATGATTGTTTCAAAACTCATGTGTTATAATGGACATGTATACAGTTAAAAACTACCAAATTTTCTTTTTGTTTTATTGAAGTTCAATTTTCATAGAAGAAGAGGACCAGAAACACATTATAAGAGCTGAAGTGAGACAGAAAAGGGTCAAAAGGATGAAAGTGGCCAAGAGTGTCTGTGTACACCTAGCATTGGATATTTATTTATTGGTGGGTGTGGTGGCTTAGCTGAGGACTTTCTCGAAGGCTGAGGGCACCATCTGGAGGTAACAGGGGTGCATTAGCGCAAATTGGTATAGGTTCTATGAGTCTGTAATAAGAGCAATTTTGTAAGAATTTCCATCAAGAGAATTGATCATTGAGGATCTGGCAGCCTGCCCAGCGCATTATCCAGAGTAAACTCTGGCCCTACTCTGATCCATTTAAACATTATGTCACCTTCTAAAAAAATCCTTGCAAGTAAACTGTCAGTGTTTCTTACATCTGCTTTACTCATTAGAAACAGTTTGGTATGGACCGTGATTCAGGAATCTTATACACTAGTCTCAGGTCAATAGACATGGAGCTGTGTGCTCATGAGTCAATCAACTTATTTCTCAAAGGTTTCCTTAAAATGAGGGACCAGGATGGTGTAGCAGAACTATTAAGAGTAATCACTCAGAACTCAAATATGAATTCAAAGTGTAAATCCACCATATACCTGTGGAAAATTATTTACCTTACTTAATCTTTGTTTTCTAATCTACAAAATGATAAAAACTTTAGAAAGGGTCTCATAAAGTTGAGAAGATAACATGAGATGCTGTGCTTAATGTATTTATTGCAGCACCTAATATTTGCTAAGGGATCAGTAACTTTTTTTTTTAATTCCCATGAACTCTTAGAACATCATAATATTAAACCTAGTAATATTACTAGGTTAACTCTAAAGTAAGCTTAATCATTTATGGAGAGATTGTATTTTCCAAATATTGCCGTACCAATATACATCCCATGTTAAACATTCTTATTGAAATATGACATTAAAGGTCTTCCATTGAGAGCTAGAGGTCTAAGTTTTCTCCCCTCGGGTAAATGTTATAGCTGTGTTGACCAATATAGTACAGCAGAACTAATGCTACCTGACTCCCAAGGGTCTAAACAGGCCTCATGGCTTCTACGTGGCTCTCTCTCACAGAACAAGCACTACTGGATCCCTGAGCCAACACGTAAGAAGTCTGGTTCCCTGAAACTCCTGTGCTGGAGATATCACATGGGGAGACCGCATAAAGATGGAGTTGTCCAAGAAGGCCCAGTTTTTTTCAGTCTCCAGCTATTTGGGCCATCCCAACATCAACTGTCAGACATGCAGTGAGTAAGCTTTCAGGTGACTTTATCCTCAGCATTTGAGCCACTCTGCAGAGCAGAGGCAAGCTGTCCATGCCAAGTACTTCCCAAATTAGAGATTCGTGAGCACATTAAATTATTGGTGTTTTAGACTACTAACATTGGAAGTTTGGTTTGTTACATAGCCATAGTAACTGGAATAATATCTAGTGTTTAAAATGTATTACTTACATGGCCATTGACCTTACAAAAAATAAGTTCAGCCTCCTCAATTTTGAGTTCTAATTCAAATGTTTAATCAAAGATCCCAAACTTATTTTTTTTCAAATGCAGCTGTTTTAATTTGCTGATGAATGAAATTTTGATATGGTAAAACTTGAATTCATCAGGAGCTATCATTTCTAATATATAGATGGACTATTTGGGTTGTGTTATCTCTATTATTAATATTGAAAATTATTTGAAACCAAGTGCAAATGTAATATCTTATAATCCTGGGTCAAAGCGTCAAACCAAATTCAGGTACTTGGAACTTTTGTTCTGTGGTTCTTACCCACTGGCTTTATTGATTCAACATTGATTGTGTAAGTGTCAAGTGCAGAGTCTTAGAGCCTGTGCATGTATGACTCTCCTCTGCATATTGACCTCATTTCAAAGGGGAAGATTGAAAATATACATTGATACAGAATATATGTTTTTCCTCTCTTATTGAGTATATCAGAAGATCACAAATTAATAAGTATTTGAAGAACTGAAATTTAAAGTTGGAAGGAAAATGCAATAATTTTTAAAAAAATCAAAGTAGAACTTGTCTCTTGGAAAAGTAGAGGAGGGGGCTAATCAAATTTACTATAGTATTCATTTAAAAATATATAACTTCCAAAAAATTCATATCTTAAAGAGATAGAGACACATTCTCAATATTACAATCTAAGTAATATCAAGTAGGCTTTTTCAGCTCCCCCACCCTCAGTTTGATTCTTCTTATCATTTTTTTTTCCTTTTAAAGCTACATGTTTTTAAATATATAATGCAGATTGTTGAAAATAGTTTTCATCTGTATCCTTCTGCTTGTGCATTACTGGACTGAACCCAGATCTCACGTAAACCTAGGAAAATGGAATATGGTGGTCAGAGTAGAAAAACCAAAATGATCAAGAAAATGGAGGAAGCATTCTCTAAGGAGAGGCCATGGAGTTAGGGCTTTGCACAAAAGGAACAAATGCTGAGAAATAGTTTCACTCCAAGTCTATGAAGTCATCAAATATAAATTAAATTCTGTCAGTTTTGTGGCTCTGTGAGGACTTTAAAGTAAGAAAGTTGATATTTAAAATTATTGTTGATGGTGGTGGTATTAGAAAGTGCACATTTTTGGAATCAGGAACCAGACTCTCAGTCTTAACTCAGAGACTTATTAAAAGTCCAATATAAAAAATTATTCAATTTTTTTCAATCTTGTGATCCATATCAATCCAAGGGGGGTGTATTAAGAATCTTTTCCTGGGATAAAAGTAGGTGTTGTAGGAGAGATCTGAATCTCCTAATGTTTAGTGGACATGTAGTTTGATAGTGAAGCGAGTCTATAACTTGGTTATGTTCTCAGGGGATCTGTTATTCCCTCAAGTTTAAGAACAATCCCATAATCTCTTTGAGAATCTATCAGGTAATTTTAGGCTACATAAATAAAGCATATTTACATTTTCAGCTAAATTATGCTGTTAAATTCATTGATAATGCATACAGCAAGTCATAAAGAAAAACCAGAGGTACTTGGAGCTTATCGATAACTACCTGACTGATGTAAAAGAAAGGAAATATACTATTACAGTCCAACCAATGGTATTATACAATGGAATGTTTTAGTCCAGATATTTGTACACTCTGATTATAAAAGATAATGAATACTATATGCATGGATGAGAATAATTTGAAATAGGCAAATAGTTGGCACACTGTAATAATCTCACTAGATGTTTAGTGAAATTTTAATCAGGAAGTTTACAATCTATGCTCACCAGAATTTGTTGAGTCACTGTGCTGGCACTGTTCTCATTTTAAACACCGATCCTTTTGTGACTATTGAGATACACGTTCTCTTTGAGAGCATTTTTGATTCTTTGGATGAGGCCCTAATTTCTGGTATGTCTCCAATCTGCTACCCAGCAATCAGTCTTAAAGGTAAGAAATGCTGCACAATTATTGCCAAGCCACTAGCTGATATAAAACACAAATTTGCCAGTTTTCTGATTTATATAAGAATTTATGTTGCAGTATTTCAACATATTTCTAAAGATATTCTCTGATGCTGTCAAAGGCAAAGAAGACTATGCAACCTTCTTGAAAATAGAAGAGAGAGACAAGAACTCAGTTTGAGTTCAACTTGGCTGAAACATAGGCCAAGAGATCCTTTTAAAGCTGAAGCTGGGGGATGGGGGACGGGGAATCACAGGTCATTTGTGTTTGCTAATTGACCTTCCTAGAGAAAAAGTAAAACTTTCTCCCATCTTCAGGTAGGTAGTTTTACAACTTGGTACAAGTTAACCTCCAAAGTTAGGCTTCTCCCCTTCCACAGAGACTGAGAAATAGGAGTTCTATCTTCCTTGATGATTACAATACAAAGGGATGACTCCCAGGTCCTTGCGAAAGACATTCCTAAGTTGTAAAACTAGCAAGAGGCTTTTAAGAAGATTTACATCTCAAAGGGGCAGAGAAAGAATTGACAATGAAAAGTTTTCTAATGTAAATGCTCTTAGAAAAGGAAGGCCATGATCTAGAGTCAGGAAGAAGCCTAGCTAAAATTATAGTCAAGCTGGGGGAAATGTTAAGGCTGCCTTGGGCACTGTCAGACTTTCAAAATGCATCTTACTCTTTTCATATGTCACATGATATCTATCAATTACAGAATCACTGACTGCACTAAGATGGTAAAAAGAAGTTACTATATCAGCTTAAGCTATTCAAAAAGTGATGAACAATAAGAGTATTATTTTTTTCACAGAAGGCAATATGAAATTTGTATTCTGCCATTTATAATAGATTTTCTTTTTGCCCAGGAGTTTATGTTAGAGTATTCTACGGGTACTTATGTGAACTTTTAGTTGCTGTGCATTTTTTATGATTTCTCAAGCACATTTGAAATAAGCACATTAATGCAGCCTATTTATTATTTTAGTATATCTGATTAATAACAAAAAGGATAGTCATTTCTCTTGACATCTTGTACAGAGCATCTATATGCTTATATGTATTTTGTTTTAATCATAGTGTATGATCTGCTCATTCAACAAAATGCTCAGAATTGTCCATGCCTCATTTTGGAGACCATCCTCTTCTTGCATGTATTGTTTCTGGGGCTTTCTGATTCATTAGTTATCCACATTACTCACGTTGTGCCAAGGGCAATTACGAACCATGTTCTCTTGCCAAGGACCTTGGTGCAGAAGTAACCCCTTGACAGTGAATCTCTACATTAGTGACAATAAGAAGGTGACTTATCCCATTTCGACAATTAAAGGGACTGTATAACAGGCCACACTTTCTCCTTGATGTACTGAACAAGGGCACTGAAAGATAAAGTTTAGTAAGATAAAATAAAGCATGAAATATGACGCTCCACCCACAAAGGGGATAATGTGCAAGTCCACTTCTTTATAGCTCTGTACTTCAGATTGTACTGTTACCACTCCTAAGCAAAGAAAGAGGCTCTCACTGTTCAAATGACCTTCAGAGATGCCCTGGATTGAGGCAAGGGGACCTGGGCTTTGTGCTCCTACATTAATCATCATTGGATGTTAACTACCGTGGGTGGGGTACCCTTGAACAAGGTAGCTCCTGTCTCAGGGAAATTTGTGAGAGGGACTAAGCTGTGAGCAGCAGCACCTACCATGCCCAGCTGCTGTGGGAATAAATGCCTCCACACTGCAAGAGGATCTGAGTGACACAGTACAGCATCCACTTTAGTTCACTCTTTGTGTAGCTTTGGTTGACTTGCTTTATATAGTTAATCCATCCAGAAGGGAACAGTTTTGCTAGAATTCTGATTGGTTTTTATCCTGGGACAACATGTAAGTGGAAGGTAAGTAGGGCAAAGTAGTCTCAGACACTGCAGCTGATATTCATCATCTCCCTCCTCTAATACCCATTCTAGTTCCCTTCATCCTCAGCTAGTACTTGCACTTACATAGTGTTTTACCTTATAATCCCTAAGGGGTCTGAATCCCTGATCTCCATGACCTTCATATCTTCAATGTTAGTGAAGATATTGCCAAAAGATACCCTACTGTATAAAGCCAAATGTACATTCCCCATCCCCACCATCCATCAACAGCCTTATCTCCTCCTAATGTTCTGCTCTCTTGGCACAAGGAACACAGAGTGACTAAGTGGCAGTGCCTATAGTTTAATGGGACTTTGCTGTACCCCGGGTGTAATGATTTCATCTCTTGAACTGGGACCGCAAGACATTGAGTCTTGAGTGAGAGAAATACAGTTGTACTGAGTGCATCACTGAGAGTGATTCTACTCCTACTTTTACACTGGATTACTGAACTCAGTTGGGTATTCTATCTACGGATACAAACACCGTATTATTACCATTGTTCTAGGATATATTATGTGCTGGAGAATGACACTTAATCCTTCCAGGATATCATCTCCAATCTGACACTCCAGCTGGATATTTAAAAAGTTGTTCCATCACTCTATCAGGCTACTTGTTTCTGGTTCATACAGTATGTTATAAGACAAGTGGATCTTATGAATATGTGCCTTCTTTTCTACATACTTTGCTGGAAAGTGGGTACTTTGGTCTGAAACAATATTTTGTAGAATCTAGGGCTATTGGAGCAAATACTCTGAGGATCCTCAGATAGTGGTGTTTACAGAGACCTACAATCAGGAAAAGTAAATCCCTCTTCAGAATATGTCAGTTCTAGTCAAGGTGTACTTATTGCCTCTTCCACCAATTGGATAGCTGGTCTTCCATCAATTGGATAGCTGGTCCCCACAATATCATATCAGAGGCATAGTCTAGCTGACAGCTGCTGGCCGAAATATTAATTGCATAAGGTTTGGTGAGTGGTAACTCATGCTGTTGGGTTTATACATAGCTTCCATCCTTGCCACCATGGCTGTTCCATTCAAGAGCCCATTGTTCCAGACTGGGTGCTGGCAATTGTCATCTGAATGAATCATTCTGCCAGCTTCATTGTTAGTGCCTCTTCTGTGATGGATCTTCTCTTTTGAGTATTAATATGCAAAACAATGATTTTCATTGTTTTTGCTCACATCTACATGCCTCTCCCCAGACCTCTTTGTCCCTGATTTTCCAACTTTTAATTTAATTTCAAGTATCTTTTGGTGGCTGAAGAAGAGCAGATGAGAAACCATTTTATTTTCCAATCCAACAAGTCTTGTCAAGTTATATGTTCTCTAATTTTTGGCTATGTAATGAATCATTTTCTTTTTTTCTTGTATATTAGAAATACGGAACTGAATAAATTAAAACAAAACAAACAAAAACTAGTACTTTCAAAGTTTTCTATAGAAATCTTAGATCCATAATTTGTTAGGCATATCTTCAAACTACCAAGTTACTTGCAGGCAGTTATCTCTCCATTTGTTCTGCCCTACATAAACATGGGTCACCCTTTCTCCAGCCTCATATAGCAGTTTCCTCATTGCCCTTTTAGTCTCCAATAACAGTTTTTTTCTTAACACTCTTCAGATCTCCACTCACTGCCTTGTCCCAAAGCCAATACCTTATGTTTTAGTATTATTAGTATACATTTATATATATTATCTATTACTGTCTAACAAATGACTCCAAAACTTAGAGGCATAAATATAAATGATATATTATTTCTCATGATTCTATGGGTAGTCTGGGTGCTTCCTCTGTTGCTTTTGTCTTGGCACATACATGCAACTATTTTCAGCTGACAGGTAGGTTGGGAAAGTTGAGACAGCTTTCTCTCTCTCTCTTTTTGTCTCTTTCCAGAAGATCTTTCATCCTGGGCTCCTTTAAAACATGGTGATCTTGGTATGATGTTCCAAGAGGATGAAGGCAGAAGTTGTAAGGTCTCTTGAGGTGTGGATTTTGGACACCTGGGACAAAATTCCGCCATGTTCTTAGTCAAAGCCTGCCACAAAGTCATCGCATATTCAACGGGACATAAGATAGATGCCACCTCTTGGTGATGAGAGAAGTAGTAAGGTCACATTGTGAGGGAGCACGGAAGGAATTGTAGCCATCTTTTAAACAATATATCACACTTATTCTTTCAGATGATACTATTGAATTGAAGTGAGGACCTTTGTACTATATCTTCCAGTCATTGGGTGTGAGCTGCTGCCAGCAATGGGACATAATCGTGATAGAAGTAGCTCCTTTTGGCTAAAAGGAATTTCCATAGAGAGACTCAGCTTTGATCTATCAGAAGCCAAAAGTTCTGGCAGCCTTCGTAAGGAAGGTCTCAGTCCTAAGGTAGAGATCTTGGAATCACAGAATTCACTGTACAGAAAACACTGCACATCCTGACTTGTGCATTGTACACATATTTTACAAGTTTAAGTATAATCACTACACTAGTGAAAGAGTGATCAAACTCTTTTTTGTTCTGATACACAATGATATGCCATCTTACATATCTTGAAGTTTCTTGATCCACTCCTTAAATCTACTTGCCTATCTTGTCTATGAGCAAGACTTCAAGATCCAGCACAGGTGTTCCGTTTTCTAAGAACCCTATTCACTTCTGTTTCCAGCTAGAATGGAACCACTCATTCATATCCCTTCTATCATGGTACCAGTAATCCTTAAGAACGTGTGTGTATGCTTAGTTGTGTCTCCAGCTATATTATAAACTCTTGGAAAAGTGTATTGTTTTACTCACATTTTTTTAATCCTAGGGTTTAGTGCAGTGCTTGTTATAGAGCTAGTGTGATGGTCATACCCTAAAGAAACTACCATGATTCTTGCCACCTAGTATTTATGTCTGTGTGTAATTTCTTTCCCTAGAGTGTGGGCAGGACCTGTGATCTGCATCTAACAAATAAAATATGGCAAGGTTGATGGTATATCACCCCTGGGATTTTGTTGATATATGGCAAAAGCAAAGGGATTTTGCATATGTAATTAAGGTTGACTTTTAATTAATTGACTTTGAGTTAGTCAAAAGAGAGAATTTCTTGGGTGGGCCTGATATAATTTGGTGAGCTTATAAAAGAGGGCCTAGGCCTTTGCTGAAGCTAGAGACTTGAAGAAGTGGAAAACTTTCCCTTTCCATTGCTGACTTTGAAGATGCAAACTGTCATGGATTCTATAGCCATAAGGAAATGCATTTTGCCAGCAACCTGAGGGAGTTTAGAAATGAACCCTTCCCTAGTTGAGTGTCCAGATAAGAACACAGCCCAGCAGACACCTGATTTCAGCTTTGTGAGACCCTAAGCGGAGAATCCAACTAAGTCAGGCCCAGACTCTTGACCCATGGAAAGTGTGCGATAATAAATATGCATTGGTTTATGCCACTAAGTTTATGGTAATTTGTTATGCAGTAGTTTATGTGTAGGATACATATATGTAATATATATATGCAATAAATTAATTGCAGTGGACAGTATAATTTTCAATATGAATATTATCTTGGGATATTGATAGATCAATGAAACTGGAAAGAGGGTACAAATTATCTAGTTCAGCATCTTCCCCTCCACCCCACATAAAGCAATTGTGCCAAGAAAATTTGAGTGAACTCACTATGGACAAATTATTGATAAAATTGGAATTTAAGCACAGGTTTATTAATGATTATTTCAGCTCAGCCTATAACATCATGTTCCCTCTCCATGTGAGAATATATGTGAATTATCTTTAAAATGATAAGGCTATGAAAATTACTGTATTATCTCTTTTTTTCAGAACTTTTCATTGATTTGGTATTCACTAAGCAATCAACTTGTTTGAGTGCTTACTGAGAGCAAGGCATGGAATGAATTCCACTAAAATAAAAGATATATGTCATAGTGTCTTACTTCAGAGAAGGTGTAATTTAACTTGTGTTGGGTAAGAATGCTGCCTTATGACCTGTATTCTATTTTCTTTTTCTAGCCATCACTAAAAGGATTGTGAAAGATAATTTGGTTATCTCTTCTACTAAGGGAATAGGTCATGAGCACTCTAAGTCAGTCTCATTGTAATTGCTTGTTGGAAATGGCGTATCATCTATCATTGCATCTTATGCTGATTTCTACTGATGGAAATGTAGTTTCCTTCCTTAAGCAAATAGAAATACCTGACAAGAACATTTTTTTATTTTCTGAGTTTTTCTGTATCTCTTTTTTTATTTTCTTACCGTATAAATTTCTCACTCTCCCTACATTATTTTTTCTGATAGAGTTAATGGGTAAATTTGCCATTCTAAATACCATTAAAATTACTGACATTTTACCCTCTAATTTTGAAAATTTGGTATAGAAATATTTACAAGATCATATTTATGATAGGACTGTGATGTAATTAAATTTACATGCACATTTTCTACATTAATTTTCTTGTCTTTTTTGTTTTATGAGCTCACAGAATCAGATACTATTAATTATAGCTATTTTAAAAAAGAAACTTGTTTTATTCATGCCATTAAAATATACCAAAGATATAAACCTTGATTTTCATAATTAAAAGGCACAAGGGCACAAAGGGGAGAAAAGGGTTATCAAACTCATTTAAAAGAACATGGTGGAAGTGAGAAAAATAATTGCAATATCTGTAGTTTTTACAAAATCAACTTAGTAAAGTCAGTGAGGCAGGTAAAATTTTTTTTTCATTTTAGTGTAAAATATAATTAAAAATGAGAAGAAAATTCTAAACTAAATCAAATGAAATTACAAACATTAATTACATCCTACCAGGCCTATCCTTACTATATGTAATGAACTAAATTGTCCCTTATTGGAAAAATACCAAATATTGTCACTTTTTAAAGAAACTGTACTTAATTAAAGCCAGATTCAATATCCTGTAGTCATACATCAGGTATTTAAAATATCACCTTCCAGATTATATTCTGGAATACTAGATAAGGTAAATAAATATACTGAAAATTATTAGTATAATTAAATTCTAAACAAATCCTGAGAAGCTTATTCCAATAATTAATTTTAATCCAATGAGATGCATATAGTGATACCAGAAGGTATAGAATTTTAGCAGGGTAAAAAAAATCAGTATTAACTTCATTAAAGTGGGGAAAGTGAGCAAGGACAAACTTCACAGAAGAAATGAGAAGAAAAATGTAAAAAGATATCAGAGGTTCCAGCCCAGTACTGTCTCCTTTCTTCAGAAAACCCCCACTCCACCCATCTCAACCAGGAACAGACCAGAACAGACCATGGGAACAACCGCAGTGTTAGAAAGAACCCTTTTTCTGATGGATAGGCTTGGGTGAGGACAGCTCCCATAATGCAGGTCATGAGGAATGGTAGACTGGGCTGTTCTATATCCATGGTAGATACCCCTTTTTCAGGCATAAAGGACCTTCCTTTGACATGAGGAACTTGGAAACATACTTGAATTATGCCAATAAGTAAAACAACATAACTACAATAAAATCTTTTATTGTCAGAGCTTGTTACCATGGAAACACAACAGTGTGAGTGGACACTGCTTTACCTTTTTGTATGAAACCACTCTCAAGGTGAAATATGATATAAAAATTAATAAACATGATTAGATATTTTCCTGCCATCAGGGTTGTTTATAATACATGAGGACTGTACATTTTATCTTTTATTTTTTAAAGCTGTTTAACAATGTCAGATTGGGGAAAACAGTCTTCATAAAAACAAGTAACTAAGATGTTTTCATTATGTTATCTAGGATAAAATTAACACCACAAATGGAAAATTATAGCAATATTTTTTACTTTGAATTATTAGTTTCCATTCCATTAAGCAATAATATTTGTCAAATTTGATTGAATTCTATTTCTGCTTATTCTCAGTGGGTAGTGTTTTCAAATATATTCTTCATCCTATTTGAACCAGAGAGAGAAGCAGCAAGATTCTCTTAGATACATGGCAATTAGTGTGCAAAAATATACTACCATACTTTGAACCTGTTTCCTTACCTATAATATGAACATTCAGGTTAGAAATTATTTAGTCATTTTTTGCACTAATATTATATGAATCTACTTAAGTTGTAATGCTCCATTTTAATATTTATCAAAATTATACATTTCACCAAGAGTTATAATCCTCAGGCATTTGATTGGTCTTTTTTTTTAATTGAAATATATTTGACATATAACTTTGTGTAATTCAATGTCTACAACATGTTGATTTGATACACTCCTATATTGTAATATGATTGCAATTGCAGTGATAATTAGCACTTCTATCACATCACATAATTATAATTTCTTTTTAGTAGTTGGAAAAATTAAGATCTAGTCTTTTAGTAAGTTTGATGAGTATAATACAATATTGTTGTCTATCTTCAGTACACTGTGCATTAGCTCTCTAGGGCTTATTTACTACTTGTTGCAAATTTGTACCCTTATACAACATCTGGTTGGTCTTAAAAAACACAGTAGAATAAAGGACCTTTCCTTAAAATTACAACCAATTGATTTAAAATTTTTTAAAGTGTTAATATTATATAGGAAATATACTCTGAAATTGTCAGTATGAGGCCACAATGTTCTTCAAAGAAATTAAAGAGATTTCCTAAATATTTTCCAAATAGGTCAACCATGGAAACATTTGTAAACATACAATACAGGACTGTTGATGTTTCCATGTGTTGAAAAATTTCTTGGTCAATAATCATTGGAAAAAAATAATTTCTCATAAATTATGAAAAGTGTCAGATCTCAAAAGGTTCTTGTACACTTGAAACTAATTAGTAAACTAAAATATCAGCTGGGACCTGCATGCTCACTCACTGAGTGATCTTAAAGAAGTCTTTCAGTGATTAATTTGCTCTACTTCTAAAATGTTTCTAATATTGCTAGTGGAGCCTATGGGGCAAGTGTGCAGTGTTAGTGAGTAAGGCAGCACAATATGCTATTGTCTCTTGCATTGAGAGAAAATATCCTGAAAAAAAATATTTATAGTCATTAATACAACTCCATTAATAACGATTTGGAAACCATTGGTGTTTACATTGGAAAAAGGAAATTCCTTTCCATCTATTACCATCATCCATGGGAAAAGCAAACTAAATCGTGAAGTAGGTAAAATAAGCTTTCCAACTCCAGATTATGCACAGAGTGTGCCTATTTCCTATTCTGCTACCCATCACGTGACCCTCCCCACCCATCTCAAGTGTCTTGTCTTTTGTTGTCTTTTCACTCTTCCAAATCTGTTTATTCCTTCATTGTAGCATGATATGGAAGTATCATTATATAAACATTTACTCTCATTAGTTTTAAATTTATTTTAGCTTTTTCAGGGCAGAAGTCATATCTTTTTAAAACTATATAAGCCAGCTTAGTGACTAGAATTTAATGAGTTATATGTCAATATTATCAAATTTACTGAGAAAACAGTGACTTCTTTCTATGGTGCATTTTACCTGATGTCATAGCCTTATAATAAGTGCATGAAGATTTTGCCAGTAGAATAGCAGAAAATGCAACAAGTGTTGACCTAAAGATAAAACCATTTCCACTAAAGGCCTAAGGGTAGAATTAACCAAATGATTCTCTTTGGTATTATAATTGTATTTCAGCAAATATTTGCACTTTGTTGATGCCACACCATTGACCTTTTTCAGTAGATACAAGTTAATTATTATGAGGTATATAATATTTGGGTTGCATTTGCTTTCGCAAGAGTAGTGATGTAATTACTTCATAGAAAGGCTCATTCCTAACATGAATCACATAGTAGAAAGTTTTCTTAAAATGGGTAGAGTTTCAATTATAATTTCGTAAGTTTTCCACCTTTTTTGATAGAATTACAGTACAAGACCACTGGGTAATCTTCTCATAGTATAACTTGTTTTATAACCTGTTTATAAAATTCTATGAAATTTATAAAAAATATTTGAGTGACACAAACATACTGATGCCTTATTAATTTGCTTTTGCTATAATTTATTTTTATCTTTTTTCTGAACATCTATTTTTATATTTAAGAACTATAAATTGTACAGGTATCTCTTCTAACATGAGTAAAGAATTTTGCCTACTCAATATTTTCCAGCTGTATTCTGGGTGATAGCTTGATGTAGGTGAATAGGAAACTCTTTTGTATTTTTCTCAAACTTCTTTTAGCATCTGTATATATATCATATTAAGGACAAACTTCACAATATATCAGTTCTGTCACAAGAAACATAAATAAATACAGCAAAAAATGTTTGCCTGTCCAATTGTATTCTAAGTGTCTCTAGGGTATCTATGGACTTTAGCACTGTGATTAACTGAAAATGAGGGCAGTTCACCTGAATAATTTTCAGACCTATTAGCCATGAATATAAGAAAGAGCATATTTAGGGAAGTCTTACTGATTTGCCAATATTTAAGTAATATCCAAACCATATATATAACAGGTCCACTGTTCCCTATTTTATACTGTGATTGCATTCCTTTTTTCAAATGTGCCGACCATGTAAAAATTGTGGTGTCTTAGTAAAGTTGTAGTGGTTACTGTGATAAAAATTATATTCTGTATATATGTGTGTATATCTCTCTGCCCATATATTTATATTAAAAAAAACGGGTCCATCCAACAATATTTTCTGAAACATCTCATCAAATTCATTTTAAATATAGTAACTAGCCTACATTAATCAAGTAGCCACTTGTGCCAAGCAAATAAGAATAAACGTTACTGTCATATTTAATTCCATATTGAAATGTTTACTATTAATATATTTCCTCAACAAATAATGAGTTACATCGTGGGTTAGGAGTGGGGTGCAAGCTGAAGATGTGGCATTACTTGTTTATGAGGGTGTGGGAAATAAAATAGGGTGAAAAAATAATCTGGCTTTGTACAAACGCCTAGCACCCCACAGACTGCTTTACATCCCATTTCTTTTGTAACCTGTCAAAGTTCATCACTAAGCTCATGGAAAACAAGGAGGCATTTTTCTAAGCCTCTTTTCTAGTGACATGAACAGTACTATAAAAATTTAATACTGTGTTACAATTTTCTTTAACAGCCACCCATATTTAGGTTGTAAATAAGAATAGTTTCAAGTGCACTGCAACAGTGGAAGATAATTTTCCTAAACACATTTTGTTTAATTGTAATTGTGTTCAAGAGCATAAGTTAAATGAAGAACTTGCTCCTTCCCTACTAAATAAGGATTATGTAGTTTAGACCAGTGTATGTGTGTGTGTGGATGTGTGTATCTTGATAATATGTAGTAAAAATAGGATATTGCTTGAGAAATCATTATACATGAATCCAGTTGCCTGCTAATTGTGAGACTTATGAACATATCATTCATGCAGGTTTTGTTTCTAACTTTGATTGCAGTTCCTGACTCTACAACCCCACCCCCTCCTCTTTCTTTCCTTTTCTTTTCCTTTTACCTCAGTTTTCCATTTAACATTAACTCTGACATATGACCTGGAACATCAAAGTAAAGATGGTCTGAGGGGTTTCTGGATAAACAATGTCAAGTAAAGAAATTCGTTTCTCAATAGGCCAAATCTTTGGAACGTGTCCTTTTTAAAATAGGTTAAAAAAAAATCACCTCAGAAATCCCCAATCAACTAATGTTTGTGGATAATTTGAGGGAACTAAATATTTTAAATAGGAAATCAATATAACATAGTAATAAAAAATACGGACTTTGGAGTCAGATATGTTTTGGGGTTCTGGTTCTTCTTGCTAATGACAATTTAACATCAGTCTTGCTACTTTACCTCTCAAAATCTCAGTTCTATTCCTGTAAAATGAAAATCCATTCCCTTATTCAGTAAACAATTGTAAATATTAAACAGTCAAAGCAAGGTAGAATCTGTGTTAACCAATTTCTACTTCACCCAAGAGAGATTACACCATACAATTAATACCTACTCATGGTTGATGCCTTAGCCAATAGGCTAATCTCTAGTAATTGCTTATAAATCTGCTTCCATCAGTCATTCTCATCTTTTCTCAAATCTCTTTAGACTAATTGTACTAACTGTACTTTTGCTTATAATTACATTTTAAGTAAGTGTAACTGTATCTGTTATCTATTGCCATGATAATGTTGCGTAACATATAACTCAAAACATTAGTGGCATAAAATAATTAATCTTTATTTGGTTCATGAATTTGTGGGGTTCAGCTGTAAGCTTGGGTGAGTTTTCTGGCTTAATTATGTGCTTGCCATTTGCCTTTCAATCCCACCCACCAATGCTTTTATTGAGATTTTTAATTTGATTTTCATTTATTCTTGCATATTTTTGTTTCCAAGACCATGTTCTTTATTCTTTTTATATAGCAGCCCATTCTTATTTAATGGATGCTTTTTTCTCTAAAAATATTATTGAAATGTATTTTTTAAAGTTTCTTCTCTTTCCTCCAATTTTTTTTTCTAATTATGTTTAGTTTCTAATGCTGATATGGTGGCTTAATCTAGTGTATGGTGCTCTTTATCTGCCTACTCTAGTTTAAAGGAGGATCAGTTACATGCTGATTGGAGGTTCACTATCCATGGATGGGTTTGTCGACTATGGGATTCACTGGAATTGTTTGTTCATTGGGGAAATCTTATCTTAGTACATTTAAGTTTTTTTCCTTTTGGATGGTGACACTCCACCTGCACCCTCAATCCACAATATGATATTCTCTTACGTGGGTGCTATGTCCGGCTGTCATCATTCCAGAAACCATCATTCCTGGGAGAAGAAGGTGGGGACTCAATATTCACAGAGAATATTTCAATCAGTGCCCCTGTTTTCATTATAGTACTTCTGCTTCAACGGTGCCTTCTGTTCCCCATGCTGCTTTATGCTTTCTAGAAAATATACTTTCAATATTCTGTTAGACTGAGAGAGGAAAACCATCCAGATTCTCAAAGTAAAGAAAATATATGGGGGTTTAGCTTCTTAAAAAGAAGTTAAACATTCAGTTTTAACCCTAATTTTGCCCATTACTTTGTCCTAAATACAACAAATTTCTGAGCCTTTTGGGAATGTAGTAGGGTAAATCATCCAGCTTTATCCACTGCTAACTTTGGATTCAGAACTGTTGGGTTAATCACCACTAGTCATCTGTTTCCAGTCTCTAAAATAATTTTATCTCTTCTGTTCTCTTTTTTCATCAAAGGATATGTCTTTTGAAAAGTCACTTCCTGTCACTGGTAGGATTTGGTAGAAACAGAGGTAAAAGTGCCTATTCAATCCACCACATTTATTCAGAAATCTGACACTGACAAGGACAAGACACATAGCATTAAAGAAGAAATTCAAGGGCTTAAACTCTTGATATTATAACAAGGTGCCTCAGAAAGAAATTAGAACTACACCCGTACACACCACAGTGCTAAGTTACAAAATAAAATGAGAAAATTTGATCAGTGCAAGAGGTGTACCTTCCACTGAAACTCTATTAATAGGATCTATCTGTTAATCTGTAAGATTTTCAAGAATCCCTGGTGAAAGCAAATAGTATGTAGGTCTTTTCTTACCAAAACAAGTAAGCTCAGCAGAGGAGAAAGCTTGAGGAACGGTGATTAAGTCCCATACCATTTGTATCACTGCCTTGAAAATGGAACTTATGAGGCACCAGCTGTTGACTCCAATCTTATTTCTCCTAAACAGAAGAGTGTACATTAATATCCCTGCCATAGAAAATGCTTCCAAAAGTAGAGCAGAACCATCAGTGAATAAATTTACATGAGTTTTGGATATTTTTTATTCATTGTATTCAAACACTTTCTGTGAATTATGTTTTGCACATATTTTTGAAATAACTTGATGTCTTGGTCAATATAAGTGCTTTGAAGGTTTGCATTCTAGATTCTAAAATATTGTACAGGTAAATTTTCTAACCACAGAAAGGAAAATGTAAAACTGACTTTTAGTTGTTTGGCATTTAAACCAAAACTATTTTGTTTTTTCCTTTAAGTTGCTTGCTCTGATTTTAAGACAGCATAACTCACTTGTCCAATCTCTAGACTACATGTGTCAGATATTTCAAATTACACTTTTCCCTACTGTCTGTTATAATAACCAAAAATATTCCAAATAAAGAAAGTGAAACATTAGAGGTGTGCCACCTTTCTTACTCTAATTTGTGATAGGTTCTACACTGTTATAGATGACTATTTGTGAAAATAAAGAATAGAAATAAAAGTGTTGCTGAACAAAACTATTTCTACTTCTTTAATAAGTTAGACACAGTTTCAAAAGTGGAAAGTCTCCATAAATGGAGAGCCTGAAGCTTGTCATTGGCATTAATAACTCTGACATTAAATTCTATGTAAATGGAATTGTAATCCAAGGATACTAAATGTGACTGTAGAAGCTAATAATGAAATAGTTTCTCTAGGATGCCTCTTTCTTTTCCTTGGAACACAAATGTAACATAAATGCATTTTTATTTCACTTAACAGGTAAATGAATTGAATAATAACAGTTTTATGAGCAGTACATATTATAAAACATGCTCTGTAAAAATCATATAATCTATTACAACTGCAAAAATGAGCAGGCTTTTCAAAATTTTAGAATATCAGCTCTACTGAACTTATCCTTAGTCAAGATGTAAACTTTTATGCATTTTATTTCTAATTTTTTTACTTTGCTATCTCCGAATATTGCTAAGCGTTATTTCTAATGTTTCTCATCCAAGTACGTATACCAAGCTAGCACCTGTCCCCTAGAAAATTGCATATGATATACCCAGTTTCTAGTAACAATACAATATCATTTTTAATAGTAAAAAGACTAAAAAGTTTGTGCTTATAGGAATACCAGACCACAAAATAGTATGTGCAAAAAGGTTAATATTGCTAAAAAGAGCTTCATAAAATTCTAGCAGCTGTTTTACCATAATTATTTAGAGTCAGCTGATTCCTTTCTTTCATGTAAATATAATGCTGACATAATTTTTCTTCTTTATTTTTCTTTTTCACATTTAAATTATTTCTGATTTTATTATAACTGTGCCCCTTTATGAAACTATATCCCTTCTTTAACTGATTAAGATCTGAAGGATTCTTCTTGTTCTGTGTTGCATCATTTCATTATCTTTTTCAAATTTCTACATGTCAAAAAAAGTATCTCCTAAGCTTCATAAAACTGAATTTACATTTAAATGCAATCCATTCTGCTGAAAAAAAAATAAAAAGGCTTAAATAAAGAGTGGTTTTATCCTAGCTGTAAATGTGGAGCTACAGGATTATGTCAACTACATAAATTGAAGGATTTAAGTGAAATGAAATATAATTCTATATAATACTCTCCATGTACTCATTAGAGAGAGATTACTTTTAATATATGATTTACCAAAGTAAGCCCAATTAGTGTTCTAAACTGTCTCAGTGCCAAAAATCTGGGGGAAAAAATGAAAAGAATATAGTCTTCCAGAATAGACTATATTTCATAGCTGTCCAAAAAATGCTGAATATGGATTTTATAGAGAATGATAAATCTTGTGCTCTTAATAATGCAAATTCCTTATATCAACTTTGACTTTGTGTTTAAATAAACAATTAAAAAACAACATATTGCCCTGATGTAAATTTAATTGATCTAATTCTACTTCCTTACAACAAATTATATGAATTACAAATGATAACATTTATTTAATTTGGCATGGAAATTAAATCACAGACAATGAGCCTCAAAACAAGGATTAAGATCAGTTTCATGCATCATACATTTATTATGTTAATTTGACCCTGATAGTAAAAACATCTGCAAGCAACTGACAATACAAATAAGCAGAAAAATTCAAGAATAATAAATAATCCTGAAATGATTTTTGGTCAAGTTTTCTTATTTTTCCTTAAATAGTAATTGTCTTGTAAAAACTAAGTTACCTTAGTTGCAAAGAAAGAATATTCATACAAATACTTTTATACATGGGACGTGTGATGAGGATCCTTTGAGACATGAGTGGTTAGGAAACTATCCCAGCAACTATACAGTTAGGTTTGTAGAATAATAGAAATGTTATTTAGGACACAACAATATTTAAAGGTCTCTAGTCTGCCAGTAGCTCTGATTATTCAACAGTTTTAGCAGTATTCCCTTCAGCAGGAAATATCCATTGCTCACTAATATGGTGACCCACCATTCTTCTGGTGATTAGGTTACTTCTGTCTCTGATTTATATACATGTTTGATGGATAAAATTTTGGTATAAATAGTGAGGATTTAGTATTTTCTCATTCTCCTGGAATTCTTTTTTTTTTTTTTTAATAAATTTATTTATTTATTTATTTTTTGGGTGTGTTGGGTCTTCGTTTCTGTGCGAGGGCTTTCTCTAGTTGTGGCAAGTGGGGGCCACTCTTCATCGCGGTGCGCGGGGCTCTCACTGTCGCGGCCTCTCTTGTTGTGCAGCACAGGCTCCAGACGCGCAGGCTCAGTAATTGTGGCTCACGGGCCTAGTTGCTCCGCGGCATGTGGGATCCTCCCAGACCAGGGCTCGAACCCGTGTCCCCTGCATTGGCAGGCAGATTCTCAACCGCTGCGCCACCAGGGAAGCCCTCATGGAATTCTTTAAAGCCGTTGAACTGGAACCTGTGGAATGCCATCCCAAACTAATATTTTAGATACATACTCCCCCAGCTTCAGAGTATACTGGGAAATAACAATGATAAGCTGAGTTCCTTTCAGGAACTGTCATTAACCAGGAAAAGCCACTTACCCCAGGTCACTCCCTTCCTATTCCACATCCAATTATTGGTCCATGCAGCCATGTAAAGGACTGGCTCTTTCTCAGGACAGGATGATTATGAAGGGCCATTCCAAGTCCAGGGCTCTCTGTAGGATTGATTGAGGCCTTTTGTCATACTGCATCCCAGTTCAACATCTCACTGTACACAATTATACTTCCTTACCACAGGTGTTGATCCAACACAAAGATCTCCATCTTAGAGTCTGTTTCCAAGGGAATTCAAATAAGACCATTGATATTAGGCATGCTCTAAGGAAGTAGGCTCTAAAGTAAGACACTGGACATGGATCACCCACCAGCAGGCTGATAATGAGAACATCATTACTGCTTGTAAGTGGAACAATGATAGCCCTTATAATGTTGTGGCTGCACAATTATTAGAACTTATTTATGTTAAACTAAGGTAAGATAGTTGAGGCAGGAAATGTATTGGTAGTTGTAATGCTCTAATTGAGAAATATAAATAATAATGACTAAGGAATTGAATGATATTGTTGGGGTAATTGATATCAGTGAAAAGTTGAAGATAATCACAAATTTAAGGTGAAGTGTGAAAGCCACAGGGACTATATTATGAAAGAGTTACAAAGTGTGGTTAATATAATAAAAGCAATGATAAATATGTATGGAAATAGGTACTGAGAGTGCTGAACCAAAGGGAATGTAACATGAAAGATGGGATTAAATCATGCCTTCAGTTATAAAGTAATTTACCACTGAATCTGACAAATGTGCTATTTTCCATTCTTATGAAGGAGGACCAGATGCATTTCACAATCTCATGGGACAGAAAACAATGCATATGTGTGTTATTGATCCAGAGCTGAGTAACTCTCTTGCCTTCTGTCATACTATAGTCTGAATGGACCTGGAAAATCTATACAGTCCTCCGAACATCACATTAGTCATTCTGTCAATGATATCTTGTTAATTGAAGTAGATGACTAAGAATGAACAAGTACATTGGAGGTCTTGACAAGACATATGTATTCTAGAACATGGAGATTTAAAAAAATTCAAAGCCTTACCATATCAGTGAATTTTTTAGGGATCCAGCTGTCTGAGGGATGTTGGGACACTTTTTAAAGTAAAGGATGTGGATGGACCTAGAGTCTGTCATACAGAGTGAAGCAAGCCAGAAAGAGAAAAACAAATATTGTATATTAATGCATGTATGTGGAATCTAGAAAAATGGTACAGATGAACCTATTTGTAGGGCAGGAATAGAGACGTAGATGTAGAAAATGGACATGTGGACATGGGGGGGAAGGGGAGGGTGGGGCGAATTGGGAGATTAAGTTTGACATAAATACACTACCATGTGTAGAATAGATAGCTAGTGGGAACCTGCTGTATAGCACAGGGAGCTCAGCTCGGTGCTCTGTGATGACCTAGCTGGATGGGATAGGGTGGGGGGGCGGTGGGAGGGAGGTCCAAGTGGGAGAGGATAGAGGTATACAAATAGCTGATTCATTTCATTGTACAGCAGAAACTAACACAACATTGTAAAGCAATTTTACTCCAATAAAATTAAAAAAACAAAGGATAAATCATTGCATCTTATATGTCATACTGCTAAGAAAGAAGCACCATACCTGATAGTTTTTTTACTGGTTCTGGAGGCAGCAGCATATTCTAAACTTGTAAATAATGTTGTGCCACTTTTACCAAGTGACATTACTATGGACTGAATTGTGTCTCCCCTCTCTTCCAAATTAATATGTTAAAGTCGCTAACCCTCAAAGTGATGACATTTGGAGATGGGACCTTTGAGAGATAATTAGGTTTAGAGGAGATCATGAGACTGGGCCCTCCTGATGGGACTAGTTCCCTTATAAAAACAGGAAGAGACACCAGAGCTCTTTCTGTCTTCATGCTCACAAAGAAGAGGTCATGTGAGTTCACAGAGAGATGGTGGACATCTGCAAGCCAGGAAGTGTGCTCTCACGAGGAACTGAATTGGCCAACACCTTGATCCTGGATTTCCCAGCTTCCAGAATTGTGAGAAATAAATAGCTACCAGTCTATGGAATTTTGTTATAGCAGCCTAAGTAGACTGAGACAGACATAAAAGACTATCAGATTTGAGCAGAATTCAGAATATGAAAGGACTCTGAAGTCCAGGTGGCAATTCAAGCAGTCCTGTCATTTGAACAATACAAGTCAACAGACATTAGAGGTCTATATGCTGTTGGAAAATACCCTATGTGGAGCTCATGGCAACCTCAATATGAAAATCACAACTTAGAACTCTAAGCTAATGGGCCCAGTTTTTGACATCTGCAGCATATAATTGTACAGTATACAAAAATAGTTCTGATGTGCTATGGGCCTTGTAGAGACAGAGAATCTGATATCAAGATTTGTCACTTGACACATCAAGTAACCATGTGATCAGAACTTCTCCTTCATAATCCAGTTTCTGTCAGAACCAACAAGGCAAAAGCATAGGTGGCCCAGCATAAATCCGTCATTAGGTAGAAGAGGTACATTCAAGATCAATCACAAGCAGAACCAAAGAACACAAATACATGAGTAGGTAACCTCCCTGTCATCCATTACGGTCACACTGTGACTTCCTCCTCAGCGCAAACCTATGTCCACATTGGGTTACCTTATGACTAACTAATGAAGGAGGAAAAAGGCAAAGCTTGCTTAATAGAAGTGTTTCTTAGTATGGGATGCACACCAATAAAGGATGATTGCTGTGCTAAAGCCAAAATCAGGAGCAGTCCTGAAACTAGCAGGTAGGAAAAAAAGTCCTCCCAGTGGATACTATTTCGTCCATCCACTTTGTGTGGAAAGGATAAGAGCCCAAGGTAGGAATATAGTTTGACTCATGGGAATGGAGAATAGCTTGGCTGGTTGGTCAGTGGATCAAAAAGACTGGACTATCAGAGATAAGGGAAACTGCATCCTCATAAGTTGTTTGATATAATGAAATACTGTATATGTGGTAGATGCTGGTAGAGTGATAAAATTTAAGATATTTAATTCTCAATTGGACAGAACACCAAATGTGTGCATGTGTGTGTGTGTGTAATGAACCACTAGTAAGTATAATGATTCAATATTTTCTGTCTCAAATTTCTATCTCTTCACTTCAAACTGGAAAAAAAAAACTTACAGATTCCGGCTAGAGATTAAAAAGAATATGTGATACTTTTCAAAAGCTGCTTCCATTTCTTGAGGGGAATAAATATAAATCACTTAGGACACTATCATATTCCATTGAGGAAAATCCAGATAAGTTGTTTATTATACCTTTTTTTTCAAGTTTATATGGTAGAACAAATGCTGAAACATCTGATGGAAAAAATGAAAATTCAGTCTTCATTGTCCAGTGTCACTAAAAATTCAGTCTTCGTTGTCTAGTGTCACTAAAGTTGTTTTGATTTCCCATCAGTAGAAAGATCATAAGGAAAATAAAAGAAGTGTGATATACATACTGAGGAAATTAAGGTGCTGAATTAGTACTCATCTCCTTGGTTCCAAGACCCTGCACTGAGAAACCCTCTCTAGTTTCTCTGAATCATAACATTGAGCAGGGCAGGGTTTCTCAGCCACTTAAAGTGAATCATTATACTGTGTAGTCAATTCTTTGATATAGTGGGAAAGGAATTTTTAGCATTTGACAGAATTTGGTTCAATCTTAGCTCTGCCACTTACAGTTTGATCTTAGACAAGTTACTCAAACTTTTTGAGATTAAGTTTCCTTATATTCACCCCAAATCATACTTACATGATAGGAGTACTGTAATGTCCAAATAGGGCAATCATTTTTAAGACGTCAAGACCATTATGAGCTATGAACTTCAAGACCATTACGAACTAATAATAATCATTATTAACTTTCATTTTTCAAGATTTATATCCAACTGCTAAGACCAGAAAGAATTAAAGGTGATTACAAAGTAACGTGAACAATATCAGGTGTTCATACTAATCAGTAAAAGTATAGAGGGAAGAAAACTCTCTATTTATGAGTCACTCCAATGCAGATGCTGAGGGATCCAGAACAGATTCATGGCCCGTTCCAGTATGTAAATAATGAGAAACATACCAGGAACAAGAAAATGAATCCAAGACAAGCTTGAGGACAAGCTATAGACTTGCAAGGAATTTATGCTTCAAAAACACTGAAGCAGTCACTATTCAGGCCCACTCAAAATCTGTCTGTTCACTCTGATAGTTGTATACAGTACCCTCTGATCTATAAATTGGAGCTAATGATGCTGCCATGGAAAATTAGTTTGAAAGACACTATGAAATGCAAAGCATCATTTTGCTATTACACATGACTCACTGCTCTGATTATTGATACATACAGTGTCAAAAACAGTGTTTTTATTATGCTGGTAAATGAAAAACAAATATGTTGGAATTATCATTCTCTATCAGTTTTGTGGATGTCACATTTAACTGAGTCAACATTTCATCATTAGACCTACTTAAATCCTTTATCAAACATGTGACCGATGTTACAGAAACTGCTTGTATTTTAAGATTCTCTCATAAAAGAGACAATTAAATAGGCAATTACTATTTTAGCCCTGCTGTTCTGATAAATCTTACTTAAAGGAATGTATATTGTGTTCTTTTCTGAGTTTTATAAACATAGAATATTTTTCACGTGTTTCTGTCACGTTTAGCTCATCATAAATGTGTCAAGTTTTTGAAGTATGACTTACTCTTCTCCATGCATGCCTCATTTCTTTTTCTAATTCAGAGCCTCTATTCAAATGTTTCCCTCCTTGATCCTGTACATTAAACCAGTCAGGCCCATTGACATACGTTGTGGGTGAGGTGACTACAATAAAGATAATTTCATATAGAATCTCCTCAATTTGCACACAACCTACACTCATGTTCAACTTTTTTCCTTGCTCCAGATCTGTATTTTCTATTGTTTTTGGAGTTGGTCATGATATTTTTGTCTTCTCCAATTCTTTAGACTTATCAACTGATCTTGGTTTTCTCAGACTGACCCTCAATGTTCTCAAAAATATTTTTCTGTCTCACTGTTTCTGCCTTTATCTGGTAAAGTTCCCTCTCCTAAATTTAAGTATTAGAACATAAACCATAGGATAGCCCCCACTGCTTAGCACCCTTCCCCATGGATTGAGAGGAAGATGGAAGAATCTAAACAGCTCTTTTCTTTGTCTCAGATATTCCTTTTCCCTATATTTACATATACGAAGTGAAGCTAGTTATTCCCAACCTCAGTACCACTGTGATGTGGTCCTTCCATAACATTAACTATTTGACATTCTGCCCTGCCTAAAATTTTACATAGAGCTTTCAGGCTAAGTCCAAACTCTTTAACATGTCGTATCAACTTTTTGTGGTCTACCTCCTGTTTACCTTACCAGATGACCATGAGTTCTTGGGGCGTAAAACATTATACTCTTTATGCAGTTACCCAAATGTATTACATTCTTTCATACTGTTGTATCTTTTCAGGTAATTCAAAGGCATAATAAAGTTAGCCCTATTGATTGTTTTATTTACTTATTTTATTGGCTGTGTTGGGTCTTCGTTGCTGCGCATGGGCTTTCTCTAGTTGCGACGAGCGGGGGCTACTCTTCGTTGTGGTATGCGGGCTTCTCATTGTGGTGGCTTCTTTTGTTGCGGAGCACGGGATCTAGGCGCATGGGCTTCAGTAGTCACAGCACGCGGGCTCAGTAGTTTTGGCCCACAGGCTTAGTTGCTCCGCAGCATGTGGGATCTTCCCGGACCAGGAATCGAACCCGTGTCCCCTGCATTGGCAAGCGGATTCTTAACCACTGCACCACCAGTGAAGTCCCAGCCCTGTTGATTACTAATTAATTATTCTGTGCTTGGGGAATGGTGCTTGACACTGGGGATAAAAAGATCACTACGAGAAACCTTTCCTCCAGAGGCAGAAACTACAGTTATGTTATAAATGGATAGTATCTGAACTAAATAATTAAAAAATAGGGAAGAATTTGTTAAGTGGACAAGAGGGAAAAGGTCATTGCTAGGAAAGTAAAAACCAATATGAGCCCTGCTTCCAGGTTTTCTGATTCAGTTGTTCTGGGTTGAGAATTTGCATTTCTAACAAGTTCCCAGGTGATGCTGATGTTTCTGGTCAGAGAGAACCATGGGTTATAAGGAGAAAATATAGAATCGCCATGTTGAGTTGGAAGAAATAATAAATAGGTAATATTCTTTAAAAAATAAAAAAGTAAAGAGACAGACTATGAAGAATCCAAGGAATGAAAAACAGGTCTGAAAGGAAAGAAGGTATAGCTCCCCAGTCCAGTAAGCTAGATTCAAGATTAGCTAAAATCTGTTTAAATTTATGACTTCTTCCATAATTGAGGAGGACTCAAACTATTTGGGAATTTTTTAAAAAATGTGTATGTTTAGTTTATAACTTTCCAAGTTTCAAGAGAAACTTGAAGTTAATTTGGCATAATAATGTTAATATTTTTAACTTTTAAGTGAAATAATTTAAAACGGAAGGCACATGATCACAAAATCCATCAATTTATGGAGAGAAAAATAAAGGGCAACAGGTCTGTATTATCTAACCAGATCACTTGGCTATACGAAGAAATCAGTTTTGTGTTTCTTTTTTGATTCCTAGCCCAGTATTAACTTGACTATATGATGATCTATAAACCATTTGTGATCTAAGATAATTTTATCTGTCTCCACTGGCTAACACTGAGACTCCCAATAATTGTACACATTTTTCAATCCACCTACCTAAAATTTGAAGTTTCTTTTTTTTCATTACCTTTCTTTTCTAAAACTATTTATCAAATTAGTTATTGCATACCAAGTCCAGCTTCACTATGATTAGGACCATTTACATTGATCAAATAAAGATCACAAAATGTAACCTATAAACTATCATAACTATAGGAAATTTTACTATTTTCCTTTTTGTTCTTGTAAAATACATGAGTAGAGTATGCAAGCACACTCATTACTTTGTGATTTTTCAGTTATATTACATGCATGCTTCATTAATATCATGGATGAATACCTACTGAAAGTTTACACAGATGTGATTTTTTAAATGTCATTCTTTCATCAGTGATTCAAAAAATGTAATAATGATATCCCCTGGTAACTTCCCATTTAAATCTGAAGTATATAGAATTGTTAATTTTTTCAGGATATAAAATCAGTGTTAAGTGACCTTGAAAAATGAGAGAAAGTCCTTTAAAATACTGATAAGACTTTAGTAGAGTTCTTTAATTAGAAGGTATCCAAGATGCTGTGGGACCAATACCCAGCTTTTAGATAGATGAGTATTTAAATTTTACAATGAAATTAACCCTGCAATGCACATCCAATACAGTCTATGAATACACTGATGGCATGATTTTAATTACTATATGAATATCCAATTTATTAAGACAGTGGTTCTCCAAAAATTTTTAAGTTACCCATTTGTTCTGGATAATTTCACTTGTTTTTCCAGATTCACTCTCTACCCTTCTTCATAATCCTCTGTACCCTGGAAAGATGACCATTATGGATTACATAGTGGGCCCCCTTGCCTTCAGGCCTGAGTTAGCATAACAAGAAGCACTTTTAGGAGATGGACACCAGTCAGAATGAGGTTAAGGTATTTATTCTCCCAGCTTTCTCCCTACTGATTTGCTATCCCTCTATCAAGCTTCTGTTCCTGGAAGGAAGTCATTTCCATACAGTTGTCCTCTCTGGATTCCGATAACCGTATTAGCCCATGTTCCAAGTCATTGTAAGTGCTTCCACTGTTGCTAGTAGTACACCTGTACTATATCCTGTGCTTTTCCTAAATAGGCCTTTAGTGAACTCTACTACAACTGCCTAAACTGAAGGTGCTATTTCCTTTCAGGACATTGTGTCTTTAAACATCCTCCATATCCCATGATAAAATAATTTCATAACAGTATAAATACAAATATAACATTTTTGTACCAACGTAAATGAATTATTTAATAAATATTTAATAAGGGATATAAACTTAATGCATGATCTTATATTACTAAATGACACCCCCATAAATTAAAAAAATACCCAAATAATTTGAATACTGTTCCTTTGATATTACATTACAACTTCTAGAGACACTACAAATTCATAGATACTATATCACTAGTGATGTTTCACTGTTCAAGAATTTAAAAAATATTTTTATTTATATCAACTTTAATATTGATAATATAGTAAAAATCTAGTTAATGAAATGTATAGTTTAAAAACTCTGTTGCTGAAAATATGCATCTTTACACGCAGTAGGAATAAGCCAAAAACCACAACAAGGAAGTTGTATTATGTAAATATAACAATTATTCATATTAAACCAGGAAAACAGCAATTGAAATGATAATCAACTCAAGTCAACTTTCAGGATGCAGTGAAAACAGAACACTGAAGCCAAAAATGTAGAGGTTGCAGATACACCCATGAGTAGAAGTCTAACAACGTATTATAGAAACCAGACTTCTTACTGAGCTAGTACCACAAGAATTCTAAGCAAAAAGAAAATATAATTTATTCATATCATATTTTAATTATTCTTACTAATTCACTTACTAAGTTACTAAATAGCTTTGAACATTGTTTCAATGAAATTCTATAATGGTACATGTTATTCATTAGAAATTAGAGGTATGACCTAGTGCTATGCATTTTCAAGAATTATTTTCATATACTAAACAGGTGATTTTCATATATACTAAAATTTTAAAAACAATTATTATTTTATTTCTAATTTGATACTTAAGTATTTCCTGTGTGATATTTAATATAATGAGCTTTCATCATATGCATCACATTAATCATATTCATTAGTCATAAAAAGTTAGCTTTACAGTCAATATAATAAGAATCAGTGTTTTTGACATATGTGCAAGTGTTTTAAAAAGTTAATCTAGTGAGAGCCCTCAATATTCTCAGCAAAACCCACTCTTTTTTTTATCAAAATAGTGAAATTAGCCTGAGTTTTTTTAGACAAAAATACATCCAACATGTTGTATTCAGTACACAGCCAAAGAGCATATTGTAAAGCCATTTTGGCATATGCAAATCATTGTGTCCAGTTTTACACACACACACACACACACAATTAGTGTCTCTGTATGGACCTGTAGTGAAGTAATTAAAACTAAGACAACTGGCAGGCAGAATTTTAGGAAATTATAAGGAATATCCCTTTCAAGATTAACTGAGAGAGAGAGAAAGAAATGAGGGGCCAGGTGGTGAGTGAAGAAGGGAAGAGAGAGAGAGAGAGAGAAAGAAACTGACTCTCACAAGGATTTTAAGAACTAAAAATTTATAACATCCTGTCTGCCCATAATTTCTTACTTTCTCAAGCCAACATAGTAACTACTTCATGAAATGTGGAGGGGGCCTGTTAGAGGGGATCTTATTTGAGAAACACATTCTAATTTATTCAGTGTGACTCCTGATCCTGTTTTGTCCAATTAATATATCTCATTATTTTATCCTTGAAGTGGATGAACACCAGACTCCAGTTGCCTGCATCAAAGCTCAAAGGTCTAAATCCATATACCGTATACCACATGGATGAGGATAAGGGTAAGGGTAGGGAGTGGGGAGATATTTAGTTTTTGCCATTTCTACATGTTCTAATTATTTATTACTAAATAATAACACCCCCCCCCCACAAAAAAAACTATGACTCTCAAATGACTGCCATTTTATTTTTACTTTATTTCTTCAGATCTCCTTGCCAGTGGATTTTCATGAGGTTGCATTCAGCTGATAGGTCTATTAGGGGCTGAGCTCTACTGGGTCTCTTAGATGGCTGAGCTTCTTCCTCTCTTCATTGTAGCCTCAGAACCTCCCTTCCTCATGGAGTCTCTCTTCACATTGTATCTCCAGTAGGGTATCCAAGTGCAAAAATGGATGCTCCCAGGCCTTCTTTTGTCTTAGACAGAACCTGGACAGTTGCTTTCCCCATATTCTAAGAGTCCAAACAAGTTACAGGCCCAGCTCAGCTTCAAGGGGAGGGGATAAACAGGTCATGAGTGCTAAGAGATATGATTCATTGGGAGCATCAGTGTAATGGGCTTCTAAACTGTCTAATTAGTTAGATACCAAATTTTACAAATGAACCCAAAATGTGAAGATATTTTGGTTTAATACACCCATTCTAACACAGCCAACTGGAGATAAAAGAACACATTGCTGTTATGTAGCCATATATCTATTCAATGCCACCATCCATTAATGAACTTGAGTAGTGATCAGAGGGAAGATAGCAGATATTAACTTTTATGCCAGAGTTAATTTCCCATTCTATTTTAAAATTAGACTACTATATGACTATCAATATTTAATAACACTCCAAACGTAACTGCATGCATCTGAATTGACACTCTTCTTAATAGAAAAGTATCTAAATTTACTGTGATGATCAAGTAATAAGAGTTCTATTCTCAGAATACACATGGTAATTAGAATCATTACAATAGAGTAATTGACTAACATAGCTATCTATGAAGCAAAATAAATAAAGTAATAGAAAACTTAGGAAGGGGGTCCTTTAATTTGTTTAACTGAGGTGACAGGATGTGGAATCTTGTTAGAAGTCAAATACCAAAATAACATTTTTCTTTTCACTTATAGAAGAAAAGATTAACACAGGGATTGCTGATATTCCATTCCCTAAGAAGTAAATTGTGATTTTTCTCCTTAAATTGTTTTGATATCAACTAGCTTTAAATGTGGTGGACTTTACACTGAAATACTTGAAAACTAAGTCCAGTCATGTGCACTAGTCAATTTCTTGAGGAAAAAAATCATCTATAAAGCCTCAAGCTTCCATGACAGATCTGGCAAGGGTGACCTCTAAGAACAAAGTTAGAGACAGATTGGACAAGCCAGTGAAGTAATTCCTAACTAAATAATGAGAAGAAGAGAAATATTGTCCTTAGTCAGAGGAGTTTCGCTTGGAATCCAGAAAGCAACATGGTGAGGTGAAGGGGAAAAACAAAGGTCTATCAATGCTCTGTGGGAAATGGTCTTGACTATAATTATTCGACACCTGCCAAAGACCTTCTGTTCCCTTTTAAGCTTGACATACTGCAGTTCAAACCGCCTATTGCCTAGCCCTCCATGCTTGACCAGCCTTTCTACATAAAGAACCAAACATCTACATTTAAAGAACCAACTGTCCTATGAGTCTTTTCTTTTAATATTTTGGCTCTAGCATTAATCTAGGCAAGTGACAAAACCTAGGAAGGCCACTGTGTAGTCCTGTGTGCCCTGTTGTCCTGCGTATCCAGTGACTTATGACAGCGAGTCCTCATTTCCACTAGAGATTTTTAAGATGAAATAATGTAGTATATAGCAAGATCAGGAAATTTCATTAGGGGAGAGAGTGAAAAAAAATCTGCTTTTATAAAATCTCCAGGGATCAGTACTTACTTATACGATGACTACTTACTGGCCTGAGAGACTAGATTCCTTGCCTCTGATGATGATTGATGCCTCTTAAGCAATCAGTCAATCAATCAATGCTAAATAATGACGGAAGGAGTGAAAAGGAGATGTGTCGCATTTTCAGGGCTTAGGCCAAGGTTTTATTCTCTGTTTATTTCTTTACCAAACATCATAATCCCATTGTACATATAAGTGGGTCTTATTGATGAATTACTTCTGAGAAAGACCAAAAAAAAAAAAAAAAAAAGACAAAGTAACTTAGTAACTTAAAGTCTGTTAGCTAGAGTTTTCACTCTCAAATAGATCAATAAACTCCCAAGCCTTAGGAATAACTGTCCGTAATAAAAATGTACATGGTGTTCATCATCACATAATCAATACAGTAAATAAACTGGTCGACAAATTTGTTTCTGCCTATTTCCCTTCTTCCTACTCTAACTCCAGCAAAGGTCCCATTTCAGCCAGCTCAATCATTGATCTTTTCTTTCTCTCTCCCACTTCCCATGTTCTAAATCAGTCGTTGAATGAATATAAGTTCAAAGTAAATATAGACATGCACCATTTACAGAGGATAAAAGACAAGTATGTACAGTCATCCCTTTGTATCCATGGGGGATTGGTTTCAGGACCCCCTTGGATACCAAAATCCACAGATGCTCAAGTCCCTAATATAAAGTGGCAGAGTGCAGTTGGCCCTCCGTATCCACAGATGCATAACCCACAGATATTGAAGGCCAACTATATATAGAGAGGTATATATAGATATATACACATACATACATACATACATAATTGTGGTCTCCTACCTAACATGAGATTTGTTACTTAAAGAAGTGTGAATACAATTACAGTTTGTAGAAATATTGCCTCTTTCCTCACAGAAATTTTAAACACAGGAATTTTCTGCCCTTTCTCCTCATGCAGGGAAGTAATGTGGGGAGAAATTTTACTTCTCTCCTCATTCCTTTTTGAAGTCTTCCACAAGAGAGAAGGGATAATCTGTTTTGTTGGTTCCTGATCAGCATAAATGGACAGGTCACCATCCTGTAAATCAGCCCTCCTTCAGAGTGCTTTCTCTTTCTTTCTGACTCCTCTTATACTTCCTGCTGCCACCTAAGGTAGGCTGGCTCTCCTCATCCCTCTACTGAGACAGGTAAACTGAGTTGGATGCTCTCCATGGACCTGGTCCTATTTCTCTCATTCTCTCTCAGGCATACCCAAATATGTCTTCCCAAAGATTTAGAATGGGAAAGAGAGAATAGGAATAATTTAGTCTCAAATATAAACTGTGAGTTTTAATTTAACCTTAAGAGTATTCATTGAAATATCAAGCATTTGATCAACAACCAGCATTTCATAACTGTTTGGTTTCCTATAAGGAAGAAGGAGTGAGTTACATATTTAAGCTTTAACGATGATGACTTCAGTTAAATTTTATCTTCCAGTCAAATAAAAAAAATAGCAATAGAATAATTAAAAGATAACAATAAAGGGATGGACGTGTGACAGATAGTCTAGGTTACATTCCCAGTAAGCACTCCTCTACTTCTTGATATCCAGTAGCCCCCAAATTATGTTAGTTATCCATTTGACTCCATTCCAAATTCCAAAAGCAGAGGACATACCAGTTAGAGCGTTCCAGTATCCTGGCCAAGTGCGACATTTCCAGGGTAGAAATGAGTCTAAGCTGTTATAATAAAAGTGAATAAGAGGACTTTTGGTGGGAATGCTGGTACAAAGATATCTGTGTCAAAGAGCTTATAGCAATCATCCTGCAATCACAAGCACAGCCCTCCTTTGGCTCAAGCTGCATTGCAGAGGCAGAGCAGAGGGACATAAAGTAACTGAGCTCTTAGAAACATTATTGAATTGTTGGATTATACCAAGTATACCTCTGGGTTTTTCATGTATGTTTTCTCTGTCTATCTCTATATACATTGTTTAACCCAGTTTGAGTCAATTTTTCTGTTATCTTAACCAATACTGTGTAACTGATATGTCTTCAGAGAAGAATGCTTATTGTTATTCAGATGAGATGAAAACAATCAATATCTTTGGTATAGTTGATTTAGTATCTTTGTCTTTTATCCAAAAATCACCCTCCACCCACTCACATCTGTATTGCTATATTGGGAACTGCAAATGTATTATGTGTTCCTATCACTGGCCACAGATAATTGGTCCTGCGGAGAGTTCCTGACCAAAACCAAACCATCTGAGTCATTTTTTCCCTTACTGGAAATAGAGAAAGAAACTTAATGGTAATGGAAGCCAAAAGTTATGAAGCTCAAGAGCTCTTGATGACTATTTTTCCTACCATGTAGATGAAAGTGCTCAGTAGTGCAACAAAGTGAAACTGATACAAAGATAAGTGCAAAGCTGAGAGTGGAATGAGAGTCCTGGCAGAATCAAGCCCACGTTTTCACTGATCCCTGAGGTCTAGTGACATCCTCATTCTTCCCAGTGATGGGAGTAAATGATTTTCATTTTGGAATTAACTTTTCATCATTTGAAACCACAGTGACATTGTAAACTACTTAAAAGATAATTTTCTTCATAGTTCCTCATTTCAAGTCACAGAAATCTAAAATCCACATTAGAAACTCTTTTCCTTTCTTTTAATACAAATATTTAAATATTTAAATGACAACTTTTATATATCTATACAGAATTTTAATTTTCACATTTGGGGAAACAAGTACATGTATGTAAAGTAAATATTCCAGTGCTCTAAATTTGGCTTCAGGATTTTAAAGCACTCAAAAAATGTTCTTGTTATTTATAAAGTCAGCAGAAAACTCTGAAGTGAATAACAGTCTTGTGGGCACAATAAGACCATCAATTACTATTCTGTACGTAAACATCAAGTGTTTACCAAGTAACAGGTAAAAGCTTTTTTATAAAGCGATGTGTATTTTAGAATGTTTTGCTGTGAGCATTACAACAAAAGTATGAATAGCTTGGTCGAAATCACATAACACTAGGCTAACTACTTGCAAAAAAGAAAAGTTTGGAGAATGGATATTTATTTACTTAGTTCAGTTCCAACTTACTTGGCCAGACTGAAAATAAAACGTGGAAATAACATCTGGAATATCAAGTTGGACAATTGATTCTTATTCTTTCCTTTCGCTTGCATATAGTAGTTCATCATATTTTATGATTTCTTTTTTCCAAAAAATGCTGAGTGCATGCTTGTGGCCAAATATTTGTAGCATAATATACACCTTCTTTACATCCAGATTTATCAGCTCTCACTGAGTGGATGTTTTAATAGACTGATATTTCAATAAACAATTTACCATAAAAATTGTTAAACAATGCAATAATAAAAATAAAAATTATCCTAGGATTCAGTAAATGTATATAATGTATATAATAGTTTATTCCTCATAAAAAATGCTTAACATTAAGAGAATTTGTAGGATGAAAAACCTGACCTTAAAATAAAAGTTTACCCTTATGCCACTTGAAAACTGAAGTCAACATAATTTCTTGTCTCTATGTTGGACAGTACTCGGACTGGGCATACTTTCCTATCTATATGTTAAATAATATTGAGAATAAGCAAAATCACCTTAGTTACTTGACCAGAAAATACTTGCTCCTGAAAGATAAGACTGTGAACCAACTGAAATAGCTTACTTATCAGGACTAATTGGTTGCTTATCAAGAATTACTTCAAGGCATTTGCTCACTGTGCCAACTAATCCAAAGCTATTATGCTATAATTACACAATCCTAACAAATTCTCTTTCTTGAAACACCTTCCTTAAAATCACTAAGCTCAGGCTCTGAAATTTTATAAATATCCTAACCTCACGTTCCCTTTCTGGGACACTACTAAGACTCTATCAAGGTAATTTTATCCTACTGCAGTAATACAATAAGATTAATAAATTTAGCTTTGGTTGTTCAAAGGTTTTTTTTTTCTTGTAGTTGTCGGATGGCAGTTTCTTTCTTTCTTTCAGTCTGTCTGTCTTTCTTTTTGTTGGACTTCTGAGATGTTCCAAGTTGACAAACCCGCAGATTTCACTGATAGTCAACACAGAACCCCTTGCTGCCATAGTTAAAATTTTTCAAACTAATTGTAAAAATGTGTGTTAATATAAAAATGTAGCTTGATAGTTCTTTGGTTTCCTGTGTTCTAGTTTTGTGTTATGCTGAAGGTGGGGTGGAGAGGTGTTAATTTATTTAAAGTAGTAATTAATATGAGTGGTGTCCCCAAGGAGGGACAGAGGAAAGGGATTACAGAACTGTCATTACTACTATTCTTCCAGGTAATTTAGATAAACTAGAATGCCTTTAGAATTGGTTCACAAGGAAGAAGACTTTTTGGCTTTTCAGGTGATGGATTTTACTAATAATTCCTATTTATTTCCTTATTTCTACTAAATCAATAAAATAAAAATGGATATAGTTAAACATCTTCTCCCTGAATCTACTCTACAAATTAACTTTTAGATGTTTAAATAGTCATGGTGCTACTACATTAGAAGAACTCTTCTTGTCGATAAACGGGTGGTTTCTAATTATCAGTCTATGATCCAGTTGACCTACCAGTATATTGTATTTGGTTACAAAATGTTTTAACATTTTGAAAATTTTCTTAAAACATTAAAATTCTTGGTTCTTTTAAATATTCTGCCTGTGGCCCAGCCAGAGGTGGTAGGCAAGTGACCCACCCCCTGTGCCACACCTGCAGCCCCATGAGAGCTGGCAGGCATGAACAGTCCATACAGGGGATGCTCCTTGAATGCCAGATGTTGGTGGCCAGGGGGATTGCACTTCTGGGCCCCACAGGTCTGAAACAGGTCTGAACTGGAGAGACAGTTCAAGAGACAACCAAGCCAGGACAAGATTAAACAATAAGGTTTATCACCTATACAAGGCCAAGTGGGGAAGATAGCTATCTTGCCCAATACATAGAAATAAACACAGAGAGTCAAACAAAATGAGGAAACTGAGAAATATGTCCCAAACAAAAGAACAACATAAAACCCCAGAAATAAAGAAACCTAAATGAAATGGAGATAAGTAATTAACCTGATAGAGGTTTAAAATTTATGGTCATAAAGAGACTTGAACTTGGGAGAAGAATGGATGATCACAGAGAGAACTTCAACAAAGAGATAGAAAATATAAGAATGTACAGCAGAAGTCAAAGAGCTGAAGAATACAATAACTGAATTAAGAAATACACTGGAGGGGTTCAACAGCAGACCAGATGGAGAACAGAAAGAATATGTGATTTGGAAGACAAGACAGTGAAACTCATCCAAAAAGAGCAGCAAAAAGAAAAAAGAATTTTAAAAAGTGAAGATTGCTTAAGGGACCTATGGGACAATATCAAGCAGGATAACATTCACATATAAGGGTCCCAAAGGAGAAGAGTGAGAGAAAGGGGCAGAAACTTATTTGAAGAAATAAATGGCTGAAAACTTTCCTGACCTGCAGAAGGAAACAGATATCCAGATCCAGAAAGCACAGAGAGTTCCAAACGAGATGCACCCAAAGAGACTCAAACCAAAACACGTTATAATTAAAATGACAGAAGTTGAAAATAAAGAGAGGATCTTAAAAGCAGCAAGAGAAAAACAATTTGTTACATACAAGGGAAGCCCCATAAAACTATCAGAATATTTCTCAGCAAAAACTTTGCAGCCCGTAAGGGAGTGGTATGATATATTTTAAGTGCTGAAAGGAAAAATATTTCAAAAAAGAATACTCTACCTGGTAAGATTATAATTAGGAATTGAAGGAAAAATAAAGAGCTTTCCAGACAAGCAAAAAAATAAGGCAGTTCATCACCACTAACCCAGCCTTACAAGAAATGTTAAAGAGACTTCTTTAACCTGAAAAGAAAACGCACTAATTGGTAACAAGAAAACATTATAAAAGTAAAAATCTCACTGGTGAAAGTAAATGTACAGTAAAGGTAGTGGATTAATCACTTGTAAAGCTAGTATAAAGGTTAAATGACAAAAGTAGTTAAAATAACTGTAACTACAAGAATTAGTTAAGGTATATCCAAAATAAAAAGATGTAAAATTTGACAACAAAAACATAAAATATGTGAGTGTTGAGGGAGAGGGCAAAAATGCTGAGTTTTAAAATGCATTCAAACATAACTTGCTATCAACTTAAGATAGACTGTTATATGCAAGCCTCATGGGAACCACAAAGCAAAAAACCTATAATAGATACACAAAAGATAAAGAGAAAAGAATAAAACTTATCCAAGAATAAAACTACAGAAATTCATGAAACTACAAGAGAAGAAAGGAACACAGAGAAATTGCAAAATAGCCAGAAAACAATGAACAAAATAGCAATAAGTACAAACCTATCAACAATTTAAAAACATGGAGTGGCTGAATGGGTACAAAAACAAGACCCATCTATATGCTGCCTATAAGAGTCTCACTTCACTTCAGATCTAAAAACACACACAAACTGAAAGTGAGGAGAGGAAAAAAGATATTCATTGCAAATGAAAAAGAAAAGAAAGCTGAGGTACAAATGCTTTCATCAGACAAATAGATTTTAAAACAAAGACTGTAACGAGACAAAGAAGGACATTACATAATGATAATGGAATCAATTCAACAAGAAGATATAACATTTGGAAATATATATATACACCCAACATAGACTTACCTATGTATATAAAGCAAATATCAGCAAAAATAAAGGGAGAAATTGACAACAACACAATAATAGTAGGGGACGTTAACACCCACTTACATCAATAGACAAATCATCTAGACAGAAAGTCAATAAGGAAACACCAGCCTTAAACCAGATGGACTTAATAGACATACATAGAGCATTCCATCCAAAAGCAGCAGAATACACATTCTTTTCAAGTGTACATGGAATATCCTCCAAGATAGATCATATACTAGTTACAAAATAAGTATCAATACATTTAAGAAGATTGAAATATCAAGCATCTTTTCTGCCCACAATGGTATGAAACCAGAACTCAATTACAAGAAGAAAACTGGAAAAATGACAAATACGTGGAGATTAAACAACATACTCCTGAACAACCAATGGGTCAAAAAAGAAACCAATATAAAAATCAAAAAATATCTTGAGAAATATGAAAATGAAAATGCAGCATAACAAAATCTGAAAAAAAAAAAAACTATTACATGGTGGGTGTATACTATGAGTCAAGCACAAATCTGAGTACTTTACATAGAATTTAATTTTTACAGTTTTGTGAAATTAATATAATAACCACAACTGACAGATTGGGAAACTAACACATAGAACAGATTGTATTAGAAACTTGCCCAAGTACGTGCCAGGATTAAACTGAGCAAATCTGACTGCAGAATTCATCCTCTTAATCACTCTGCTATACAGCTTCCTTTAGTTGTGTAAATTTATTTCACGTTGCTTGTTTTTCCTGCTGACTGTAAGGCAATCAGCCCCTCTCTATTCCTGTAGGTGTTTAAGTTTCTGATTCATGATCAACTTTGAATTCTGTTTTATAAAATCATGAAACATATCCATAAAAAAAGGGAATTATATACTTCCTAAAACACAGAATCACTCACTTTAATGGAGAAAAATTTTAAAGACTATAGTGAAATAAGTTTTTATTCCTATAGTACTTTTTAAGAAATGTCCAGTGAGGTCCTATTTATGATAGGAAATTCTAGCTTAATGCAGTTTAGAATTGCTGTGTATAATCTATTTATCTTATTTTTTTAGCCAGACCTAACTTGTAAATTTCACGTTATCTATGAGATTGGTTTATTTTTTAGATTCCACATGTAAGTCCTACAGAGAAAGACATTTCATTAAATCTTACCTCTCCCTACTGTCTATTCTTCTCGAGGTAATGGGCTTTAAAAAAATATATTTAATGCAATATTTGGCAGAATTGTTCATTGATGCTTTTACATGGTACAGTGTTCTCTATGTTCCTAGATTCTTCTAGTTTCCTCCATCTCAGATAACCTCTGTTCCAGTTACTTTCTGTTTCCATCCTCTGCCCTCACATTTCTACATTTCTGAAATTGTATTCATTCAGTCCAACTGAAAATCCAAATAAAAATGTTGTCACTAGTGTTCCCCCAAACCACCCTCAGTTTGAGACTCACTATACAAACTCACAGAACTCAGAAAAACTGTTTTATTCATGGCTATAGTTTATTTGAATGAAAGGGTACAGATTAAAATCAGCACAAGAGGGACTTCCCTGGTGGCGCAGTGGTTAAGAATCCGCCTGCCAATGCAGGGGACATGAGTGAGTTCAAGCCCTGGTCCGGGAAGATCCCACATGCCTTGGAGCAACTAAGCCCGTGCGGCACAACTACTGAGCCTGCGCTCTAGAGCCCGCGTGCCACAACTACTGAAGCCCGTGTGCCTAGAGCCTGTGCTCCGCAACAAGAGAAGCCACCGCAATGAGAAGCCCGTGCACTGCAACGAAGAGTAGCCCCTGCTCGCCGCAACTAGAGAAAGCCTGTGTGCAGCAACAAAGACCCAACGCAGCCAAAAATAAATAAATAAATTAATTAATTAATTAATTAAAAAATAAAATAAAATCAGCACAAGAAAATAGCACATAGTATAGGGTCCAGGAGAGACCAGGTATTTGTTTCTACTTGTTCTCTCCCAGTGGATTCATATAGATAGCACTGTATTCTCTCAGCAATGATGCATGACAACATATACACAATATTGCCAACCAGAGAAGTTTACCAAGTCTTGGTGTCCAGTGGGACCAGTCACATAGGCATGGAGTGCCCACATGGCTGATCTACTTACTCAGTCTCCAGCCTCTCTTGAGGTCAAACTGACACTGCATGGCTTAAGGCCTTCACCATAAATCACAATGTTTGCATAAAACTGGTTAACAATCTGGCGTAACTCAAAGTCCCAGGTAAACAACAACTCTTATCTGGCAGGATATCCCAAGGACTTGGAGGTTATCTCCCAGAGGCTGGTCCAGTCTTTGGAACGTGCAGGGTTCTAACAACCCAAGTCTGCTGAGTTAGTCCTTTACTGCACAAATGTAGTTTACTCCATGAAACACCACCCCCATCAGCTTTAGCTGAAATAAATTATTTCCCTTCTGAAGTCTCATAACACTTTATTTCTTGTTGTATATGTATGCTTTGATAAGCTGAGGCCATTATGTGTCAAACTTGGGGAATAAGGGAAAGTAGCTTACTAATTGCAGAGATTTTGATTTGCTGAGCAGGTCTGCAAGCTGAGAAAAATCGCTCCAGTTTAGACTATGGGAAGGAGGGAGTTTGAATGACTATGAGAGAAGGGAATAGAGGTTAAAGCCTTAGTGTGTGATTAAGGGGAGAATCTTGGAGAGAGGACAAATGGCTATTGAGGAAGTTTAAGTTGTCTTGCCTCCCATGTAAATTTTAACAAAATCCATATAAATTACAATTCCTTGGAGAGGGAGAAGGAAGAAGTAGAGGAACATTCTGAAAAAGGTGGGGTTCAGGCAAAACTGTAAGACAGCCAACCATGTTGATGCTACATATAATGGTTCAAGTAAGCTCATCATTTTTTTTTAAACTCTTAATGCTTGAGAGTAGACATCATATTTGAAGGAACTTTTGAACCCTCACATACCTAGCATATTCTTTGGTACATAACTTAATAACTAGCTTTCATCTTATAATTAGCATGTGTTAGAAACTATCCTAAATACTTTATATGCATTGTATAATTTAATCCTGTGAGATAGGATTTTTTACATAGTAAAAAACTGAGGCAATTTAATAAGCTACTCAAAGTCCAAAGCTAGCAAACGGCAGAGCAGGTTATTTAGACTTGTGATTTGGCACCAGTGTCCATAACCTTAACTGCTAAATAATACTGAGCTTCATAGTATATAGATCACTAGTTGCTGAATTGATACACTGAATTAATATGTTGTGTTTATCAAAAATCTGCTTAAAGTTTGATGTTTGAGTTAATTCCTGACCATTTCTGGTCAGATCATAATGGAAATTTAGACTTTCATTTCAGAACACTTTCTTGTTAAAAACACAATATTGGGCTAGAATGCATGACAGGTTTGACTTAGAGTCAGAACAGATATTGTCTTTATTAGAATTTGAATTTCAGCTTCAACAAATAAAACATATTCACCCTCATATTGTCATCATTAAGAGGACAAAGTGAGCAATGAAAAGTAAGTCACGATTTACTGTTCAGCCCAAAAAACAGACCTTCAGCAAGACCACCATTTTCCTGAATACTGACTGTCAGTACTAACCAAGAAGTCAAAGTGAATAATTTGACTGATTGATGCAGTGGGAGAACAGTTGGTGGTAAACTCTGAAACATAGGAAATAGGTATAAATTATCTTCTTCCTTTTACAGTTGTCACCTACTTAACTATTTCTGAGAAATAAAAGATCAGAGCAGAATGTACACACAGACAAAAGAAATCAATTCAAGAATGTAATTAAGCAAATAGAAGGAAAGCAAAACAATTAGTAGCAACTAAAGAAGATTTGTTTTCGGTCTCCAGGACCAAAATAATCAAAAAGAAAATAGCCCAGCTGAGAACAAAGCCATGTTGTTCCCCCAGTTGAATTCTCCTGTCAATAATAGATGTAGAAAAAAGAAAGTAGAGTGACCAAAACATCTTATTTTGTCCTACTTTGGTAAGGTGTGTATAAATATGAAAAATACAGCTTACTAACAAGATATGAGAATATAAAGAAAATAATGCAGTCCTAAATCCCAAAATCTTAGAATATTGAACTCAAAGAAAACTAAGAACCAATCCAGTCCAGGCTCTTTGGGTAGCTCTTAGTCTCCTGGCCAAATGTTTTTCCACACTTCCACTCTTATAAATGATTGTAGTCCAAAAGAATAGTTTTGTTTTATGGTTTAAGGTAAAGGTAGTAATGATTTCCATATAATGGAAATAAGTCTCACATGTTCAGAGAAGAGGCTAACTTTAGAGAATTATATCTGTGTCATATAGAAAAAGAGCTCACAGGAGATATTATTAGTTATTGACTAGGAATTATATTACTGCTCTGCTTCCTAAAAATGCGAATCTCCTGCTAAATATTGGCCTGTACAAAATTTACACTACTGAGGGTATAAGAGTAGAAGCTAGAGGTTTGGAGATAATGCCAAATGATCTGCTTAACTCTGAGGATCTGCCAGAAAAAGTAGACTTGCAGGACAATTCTCTTCACCCAGAGATCCCTACCTTATTGGAGAGAATAAAGCAAGCTAATTAGGTCTTCTCCAACCACATGCTATGGTTGCTTAAAGCCAGGGAGGAAGATAGGCAGTCTTTGCTCTAGGATCAAGAGCCACCTGCCAGTTTTAGTACTCAGTGACCCAGTTGCCCATTCCAAGTCTTGAATATTCTGTTTCTCTCATTTAATCTGACCACAAAACTGATTTGTGTTGTGTGACTGAAACTGACTTCCCATGTGGCTTGAACTTCTGGACCTTTAATCCTAGAATGTAACCATAACCATTCTCTATTCATGATTCCTGCCCAGTGTGAATAGTAGGTACATGAATACAAAAACCAACTTGCCAGTGGGACTGCAAAATTTGCCCCTGTCCAAAAGTATGGTCTAAAAACCTTGCCATCCTTAACCTGAGACCACTCACCCTTAACATGAAGCAACTCATAACCTGGTTCTCACAAGGTTTATGAGCAAATGGAATGCTTTTCCCTTAGTAATAGTGATGATTAGGTAATTCAATAAATGATAGCTGTGGTTCAGAACTGAAGTGTTGGAAGCCCACAGAACTTTTGAGGTACCAAGTGTAAGCACAATTATGCATAGTACTTATTTAAGATGCAGATATATGGGCCCTGGCCTGGATTTACTGAATCCAATTTTTCATAGTCATCTTTGAGAATTCACTTTCAGGGGCAACAATTTACTTTTTTAAATTCCCACTGTAAGCAGGACATAGCAGATTGTGAGATGCTTTAATGGAAAAAATTGACTTTGATGAGTTCAACCAATTAAATCAATATACACATAGTAAAGAGGGAACAGCTATGTGTAAGAATAGTTGTATGTCAATCTATGATAACTCATTTATCTAAAGAAAGACTGTATGTACTGAAGGAGTTCAACAGCATAGAAAAGGCAGCAGTGATTAGGCTGGATGTTGAATATGGTGCATATGATCAAATTGGTCACCAGAGTATGTTATCACATATATGGCATTTTTATTTCTTTAGGTTTCCCCATGACCTGAGTTAAGTATCTCTCCAGCTATCTATTTTTCTCTATTGTCACTCCAGTCACACCAGTTAACTTCCTGATTACTGATAGATGTCATAGCTATCTTGATTTTTAGGTAGGATTGGTTCTAGGAAGCATTATAATATTCTACCCACTTAAAGCATATGTTCTTCTCTGTAAATAATTGAACCAAAATGATTGTAAACTAGCATTATGCATAAATCTAGTGTGAACCCAACACTGAGAGTCTGATTGTCCCTGGGTGAATTGGTTTCTGACATAAAAGGTTGAGGATCTGATCTTGATCTATGAAAAATGTCACCTTGTGGAGTCCATGGCAGTCAACTGTCAGACTTCCCTCTTGTCACACAGTGTGTGACTCAAATCTATGGGGAAAGGATGAACTGTCAATAATCAGTGTTGGGATAAATGAAGAAACACAAGGAAATGACATTATTAAGCCCATTTTTCTCTCATGAACTAGAATGAATTCCAAATGGATTTAGAGATTTACATTAAAAAATAACTGCAATAGGACTATAATAGAATGAAAACCACACAAAGTAGAAGAAAAACATGAAGGAAGGCTTATATAAACTAGGAATGGTGAAACACTTATAAGTATGCCTAAAAATAAAGATATACAGAAGGAAAGACTGACGAATTTAATCATAAGCCCAATTTAGGATTGTAATTCTAAAAAACAGACAGGTAGTGGGAGCCAATGTTCAGGGGTAAACCCAAGAGGAAAAAGTTTAGAAATTAAGATTTTTGAAGAAATTCTAAGATAAGTAATAATGAGGAATAAAATTAGATGGAGACTTAATAAGCTCTAATAAATAATTAGAAGGAATAAGACTTGAAGTAGTATTGTAGAAATGTGTGGCAGATTTTATGCAATTTAGGCCCCATTGTATATATTTATATATTATATAAAGAGAGGAGAGTCAGCCAGATGAACAAAAACCTGTTAAAATATGACTTTCAAAAAGTAAAGAGCATGACTCTCTTAAAAATATAAGCATGTGTCAGAGATTTATTTAAGTCATTAATGAGGCAGCCAGCTAGAAGGAAATGTTGGTTCAAAGGCGTGTAGGAGAAATAAAGTTATTTATAGGCACTGAAAGAAAGAACACTGGAATAAGACTAATAAATAGATTCAAAGCTGGTTAATGTTTGACAGTAATAAACCTGTAACTTTGGAATTACCTTTTCTTTGGGCATAAATCATTTGCATCTCTATAGGACAAAATCCATTTGATGTGCTACTGTACAAAGATCATTTGTGTTACTATCATTTTTATAAAAGTTAATATCAACCTTTAAAGAGTTGCAAAATTTCCTATCCACTAGTAAATAGTAAGTCAAAGAAAAGTGAATACTGCTAAAGAGTTAAATTAAATAATCTTCAAATGAGACTACTAGACCCACGCAGCTAACACTGCCTAATATAAAGTATCTATTTTCCTATACTGCAAGTTATGAGGTCTTTTCAAGAAGCAGTTCTTTAATCTATTTAAATTTTAAGATAGTAACACTCTAGTCATTGCACTTGGGTATTTAGGCTCCTCCAAAAAATTCTTATTTTACAGGATAATTTAAAATTGTGGCAATAGATAAGTCATTTAAAAGAGATATTTACACATCTTTAGCATTTATTGCCTTCAGTTTTCTACTAAGAACATGTATTTTTTTAGTGTCTTCTTCAGAAGATCATAAAAAAATGTAATAGCATTTTGGAAAAAACACAAAGCACACCAAAGTCATAGTGCAGGATTTATTGCCTTTAATTAAAGCATTAATTACACTAATAGAATCGTATTATCAGTGACTTAATGCATCTCTTATGAGTATCACACTGAAATACTTTATACTCAGTGGAATGTTTAAATGCGTTAAGCTCAGGCAAGATATTCAAAATTGTAACAGCTCTTGTGAAAGTCAACTTACAATGGTAGAGAAGTGTTATGGTTGAATATATGCTATAATTTAGAATTTTCAACTTTTAGTAAGAACATGATGATAGAGAAGACATAGTGACTTTTTAACAAATATGTGGAAGTTAAGACTGACAAAGTGTTCTGTAGCCCTAATGAGCCAAGAAGAAAGAGAATTAAGATTTAATTGTGACTACAACAACTGTTCATGTGTTGAAATCCTAGATAAAAGAATGAATGCATATTAGTGTTGTGTTAAAATTTCTTTGCCAAGCAAAATTTAAAACAACAAAGATGACCAAGTCCAAAATAGTCTTATCCTTCACAGCTTCTGAAGAGTCAAGGAATAGGATCAAACTATTGAAAATGGATCTTCGTTGAGAGGAGGAATATAAATAATTGTTTGGAAGCAAAATATTTCCTTTATCCTTGGAGACCTGGCTTTCCAAGTATCTTGAAAACAACATCTCACCTTTAGAATAAAATTGTCTCTGGGTCAAGATTAGAGAATGGGCCTATGGAAAAAGGAGTACTACTTTCTGTCTAACATTTAAGTGAGAGAGGCAAAAGGTGTTCCTGTGCCTCCATGACATCCTTTTCAGACCACCAAGATTAGGGGTTTCCACACATAGACTTACAGCTCAGACTTTATAGTAATATATGTAATTTCAGTGCTTTAAGTTTACAATTAGAAAGGATTGGTTTGCTTCATCATTAACAACGTTACTATTAGCTAAAGGAGTGTGCGCATGCACACACACACACACACACACAGAGCTTAGGAAAATGTGCAAAATAGGTCTTTGTGGTGGTAGGTTTGTTCATATTTTCAAAACCATACTAAATTCACATTGAACTGAGGGTTTAGTAGTAGAATCTCTATTCCATTCTTCTCCTTCCCCAGCCCTTCAGTTATTACATGAATTGTCAGCCATTCATCTTTATTAGGTTTTAGTCTGGATAGATCTGCTACTAAGATATGTGGGTTTGGTATTGTATAGTTATATATATATATATATATATATGTATATGTATGTATGATTACACACGTGTGGTTGTGTGTGGGCATGGGGGATGGTATTGGGGAGTGGGTGTGTGCAGAGTATGGGAGAATCTATAGATGTTCCACTATAGGTTGGTAATTCATTTGGAACTTTTCCTTTGCTTCTCTCTCCTAGAAACATTCAACAGTCAGATAATCAAAAATGTGGATATTAAGGTACTCACTAAAATTCTTTCTGTGCCATCAAAACTAGCACATAGCTTCTTTTGTGATGGAATATATTTGTGTGTTTCAAAAACTTCAGCTATGGTCCCAATAGTTAGACCTTATCCTACTATTCCTGTCCTGCACAGTCTTTACAATATCCACCTCCAGCTCTCAGAATCTGTACTGTTTCTAAATCATTTCCATTTTACCCTCAAGTTTTCTTGGTAAATGTGTTAGTCAAGTTGGGCATATAACAGCAGACCTACAGAGTAAACAAGGAACAGCAAATGTAAGATTGGATGATGATCTCTCTGCAGGGATGGAGTTTGAATATGTTCTAAAACTCATCCAAAAGTACACCCACTAAGTGAACCAATGTAGCCCATTATCCCTTCCATATGAGCCATAGTGGGGAAAGAATTGGGCTTAGGCCACTGATATCAACTTCATTTCAAGCTGCCTGATTTTAAAGCATTTTAGAGCTCATGTCCTAAAGATTTGGAAAAATGAACAGAGTGCCTGGCTTGGAAAATGTATCAAACAGAAATTGGCAAAAGGAAAGTATGTCTCCTCTCCCTGCAGTTGTTCTGCCCTTCCTAGGTGACCTTACCCTGTGAAGACTTTATCTTTTTTTATGTACTTTTATGGTGTAAGTCTATAAAGTAACTTGTGCCAAGATGTTAGAAACTCTCAACATCAAGCATAATATAACCAGTGGAATTTTGGTGCCTTCATTTATGCTATTTTTTACATATACATATATATGTACATACATGTCATATTTGCCATGTATGAGACTGCCTATGTATAAGGTTCAATTTAAAAATTATAACATTCCTATCCCTGTGGCATAGGAAAATAAAATTATTTTGAATTTAATTCATTTTTTAAATGAAAAGTTTGGAACTTTTCAAATAGAATTTTTCTATGATCTTGTTCCTATGCTGGACAAACATGGACTCTAGAGCTGCTCTGTCTTGGTTTGAATCTGGCTCCTTCACCTGCCATCTCTGTTACCTTGGGCACAAAGTTATTTAACAAGTTGTTTAAACTCTGTGTTCCTCAGTTTCTTTAAATGTAAAATGAGGATAATAATAAGTCCTACAACATAGAGTTAGGAGAATTAAATGAGACAACATTTGCAAAGAGGTTAAAACAGTGCCAAGCATACAGTTAAAGACATGAAAAGGATTAATAAATAAAATTTTCAAATGATTGACTTGGGGCTGGTTAATAAAATTGTCAAAACTTTTATTAAATTTTGATGGTAAAAGTATTAACATCTCAATATAAAACCCAAGGAAATTGGTTATAACCTGGGAGACAGTCTTTCAGAAAGCTCTGAGGACTGTTCCACCCATTAGAGGTCAAAGCACAGTTATATAAGTTTTTGAGACAAAGGGTTGTAAGTCAAATAATGTGTTGACAGTTTATACAATTCAGATCTGCATGTACAAAGCGGGTGGGTGGGTCATTGTGACCCCCTGCAAGATTAAGGAAGGTTATCTCTTAAGGAGGTGTGGTTAATGCAGATGCACAACACACACTAAAGGGAAAGGGGGAGGCCCAAACAGAAAAAAGAATTTACGTTTAAATTTTTCTTGTCTTGCCATATGAATTTTATTTCATCAATACAGTGATTTTCCTGAGGAAGACTCACATTTTCTAACATCCATTCAAGGAAAAGAATTTCGAAATAATTGACTGGAAGAGCGTTTACAAGATGGAAATAAAAATGGGTTGCTGCATGTATACCAAAAAGGAAAAAAAAAATTCTGAGATTATAGCATGGAATTAGATTAGTAAGATTTACATTCAAATGAAGGTAGCAGCGTTCTCCTCAATGCCCTCATTACTTTCTCACCAACTTAAGGTATAGTACAGATGCACACTGCTGGATATTAAGGAGTTTCTTATAGCCTCAAATTGCCTGTCATCAAGTCAAAGCAGTTGGTACATAAACAGTTGCCTTACAACAAATGGAAATTTAAAGCACTACATTATATATAAATAACATAGTAGGTGAGCTATTTTTAAATGATAATTTTTCAAATGGTCGATGGAAAAAAAAAACACAACAAAAGAGCAGTGAGTTTCAGTTTTATTCAGGGACTTTACTTAGGACTATAGCCTGGGAAATAGCCTCTCAGTAGCTCTAAGGGGACTGCTCCGAAGAAATAGGGAAAGAGCCAGTATATATTTTTTCCTGGGAAATACACGTAGTCAAGCATACATCTTGGTTAAGATTACTGCTAATCACAAAAAAACAGATATCTCAAGTTAATTTTCTCAGCGTTTTTCTATGTATGGGAAGATGCAAGAATCTAGGGTCATTGAGATTCTTCCTTGGATGTGCATCTTAATTACCTAGGGGCCCATAATTCCCAAACAAAGAATGCTTCATCCTATTTTCCTCCACCCTCAGTTCCCCTCAGGGCACACTGTCAGTGGGCTATTGCACTGGGTTGGAATTAATCCTCTGTTTTACAGGATGATGAGGGAGACTCTTTGTTCTTTTTGTTTACAATACAATAAATAAATGTGTTTTTAAAGTATATGTTTAAGGCAAGGAGAGATAGAAAAAGAGTGAGGGATCTGCACTGAGTAAATGTTATAAAAAGCTATATCTAATCTAGTCTTCTAGTCTTTTAATTTCATATTTCACTGTAGATAAAAATTGTACATTTGCTTAAAATATTGCTTTTATCTTTGATAAATTAATCAAGACATATTGAGCAAGAATAGATTGATGTATTATGTGGTTAAACAAGTGGATTATAGAGTCAGTCTGCCTGGGTTCAGATTCTGTTTTCATAATTTACTAGTTCTATGCCCTTGAATAAGTCACTTATCCTGTGTCTGTCACAATTTTCTCATATTAAAAATGGGAATATTTTTGAAAATATTACAAGAGATATTGCATGCATATGAAGTGCCCAGGAAAAACTGTACCAAATATGTTGTGGCACTCAATAAATATACAATTTTTATATATACATTATAATTTTGTCATAAAAAAATGCCAGTACCTCCAAGGAAATTAGGATATAACCATTAATTTAATTTAATTTAATTTTTTAAATGTCTTTTTTTTCTTTAATTAATTTATTTAATTTATTTATTTTTGGCTGCGTTGGGTCTTCGTTGCAGCACGCGGGCTTTCTCTAGTTGCGGCGCAGGGGGGCTACTCTTCCTTGCGATGCGTGGGCTTCTCATTGCAGTGGCTTCTCTTGTTGCAGAGCATGGGCTTCAGTAGTTGTGGCACGCAGGCTCAGTAGTTGTGGCCCACGGGCTTAGTTGCTCCGCGGCATGTGGGATCTTCCCGGACCAGGGCTCGAACCCATGTCACCTGCATGGGCAGGCAGATTCTTAAACACTGCACCACCAGGGAAGCCCTAACCATTAATTTTAAATTGTGTCCTACATTACTATCAGATTTTCTTTTCTATAAATTCTAAGAATTTGCTTTTTTTTTGTTGGGTCCAGTTATTTATGATTCAGATTCCAACATCTGATTCATGACTAGCCTGCTTATAATTACCATTCTGACAGATGAATACAGTGTTGGGTGTATTTTTTTTCCTATTTAACTCTGGAATGAATTAAATACCTGTTGATCATATCTATGCATACGCTTTCTTGATTGTGATTCCCCTATCATTCAGGTGTATTTTGCCCTTGTAGCATATACTTCTGACAGTGTCAGCTACTCTTAGATATGCAGCCCAGAGTACCTGGTCTTCTGATGGGCTGCTGAATGAGGGTATAAAGGGGAGAAATCTTTGCAGGTGTGAAATGGTGGTGTCATTGGCTTCATCATCACGCACAGAAGCCAGTATCTTTCATCCCATTATCAGTGAGATCATGAGTCAAGTAAATGATTCATATGATTGCGAAACTGCCACCTAACCCACCACCATCACCTGGGCCACCACCTGGGCACTTTTATGTATGCATATGTCCATGTGTGCACGTGCATGCACGCACACACACACACATACACTGGAGTGTAACACTCTGTCGTGAACAACTAAGGGAAATTAAATTTTTTCTACCTGAACACACTGTTAAGTCAGGAAAGACTACAACACATTTAAGACATTAAAGAGTCACGATATCCTATTTCCCTTTCTTCTGTTAACTCAAGTGATCAGACAGTAGTCATATTTGATACAACAGCAGAGCTAGAATATGACTTTTAAGCAGGGTCAGCTTTAAAGGCAATAGGATAAAAAGCTATGTATGTGGTATAACTTGAAAAACACAATGAGGAACTGCTTCTCCCAATTTGTTCAACATTGTAACTGAAATTTCATCATCAGAGCTTCATTCTCTGAGTTTCTAGGGATAATAAAAATGCATAAAGTTCTTTAAATGTTAAAATATAACACCATTCATCATGTTTTTACTGTGGACAAGTATAAGAAAACATTTTACAATGAGATCAAGCTGTGTAGCAATGATATGCAAGATAGGGACTTTTGAAAAATAAATGTACCACCAAAGTCAAAGTCAGTCACATTTAGATTATTTATGAAGGATAGTTTCACAGGAGTCATAATGAGAAGTGCTGAGAATCTAGAAGGCATGAAGAGGGGCTTGTAGGAAGGAGGGAATTTCTGAAAAGGGAGGGAGAACAATGTCCATAGGCCAACTTTGCCATCTATATAATTTTGCCTGTATATATAAGCTATTGCCTTTATATATAGACCTATATATAAGCTAAGCAAATAAGCATGGTGAATATATGGTTCCCATCCTTCCAGCAAACATAGAGTCAGATGTGTGGGTTTTGATAAAACTCTAGTACAAGTGTAGAGAAAAATTGCTTTTACCATAACAGTAAAGTGTTATTACTACATTCACCCTGAAAGGCAAAACAACTTTAACAAACCATGTTATGTCTTCTTTAAGGGTTATTTCAGATACCTCTTGAAACATTTACAATGTAAATAAAGGCAATAAATGTCTGTGTTGGGAACTGAGAAGACTCAGGAAGCTATTATTTTTAGAAACGTTAACATATCTTCTTAGCAAGACTCAATGTTTCACTGGTCTTAGCCACATCACTGAGACTTTGGAAAACATTTGTATATTCACTAAAAATGGATGACTTTAGCTCCATTGTTTTCAGCTTCTTTTCACTTCCTTAGTGCCACTCCACTCACACTAGTAATTAAAACTTGAGTTCTGGAGGCTTTATTTCTGAGACAGCCTAAGAAAAGTAAAAGGAAAATGAAATTTAAGGCTTACAATCAAGGAAACAAAGTATGTTCCATAACAAAAGTTGAATTATTATTTTCACGCATATATTTTTGAAGAAAAAATGAACTTAAAACTTTTCTGCTTTATATTAAAGAAGAAAACATCCTTTAAAAACATAGTACACATTTATTTGTCTTATAAAGATTAATCTGGTTTTAAGAACTACAAATGTGACTAAATGAGAACACTGAAAGGACAGGCTGGCAGTAGGGAATTCCCTCCCGATTGTATGACACTATGCCTGGGGTAGGATTTATGGTGAGAGTGTGTCTCAGCCTTTCTTATGCATTTCAGTGTGTGTATTTTCTTGTTTGCCTGATGTGTAGGAATCATACAGCTAGTGTCTAGATTTCTTTCAAAGGAAATTGCTCTGGGTGTAGCTATAGATTTGATGTGTCCATGGGAGGAGGTGAGTTCAGGAAGTTCCTATGTTGCCACCTTGGAACAGAACCTCTTTCATAGCATGGATAAGTCTTAGGACCACCTCCTATACAGCAGGAACTCAAGACATGCTAACTCTTAAGGTCCACTGCCACAGAAGAAGCTTAAACCATGGTGAGTAGAGGCCAGAGCTTCCCATCTCCTGAGATTATTGCTCATCTTGCGGAGCTCATCAGCTCAGGATCCTTAGAGGCTGCTATCAAACCTTGCATCAAAATTTTGTCACTGACTTAAACTTTGAACTGTAATTGGTAGCCACATCTTGGAAGCCACTCGTGTCTGTATCATTTTCTCACTGTGACTTCTTGCCAAAACATTTCCAAGGGGAGATTGACGTGTATGACAGCAATCTATGAGTGATCCAGAATTTGCATATTGTCTGCAAAAAATTAATCAATAGTCAATCTGAGAAAGAAATGGAAAATTTTATTCGAGACAACCTGAGGATTATAACCCTGGAGATAGTCTTTCAGAAAGCTTTGAGGACTGTTCTGCCAGTTAAAGGTCAAAGCACAGTTATATATGTTTTTGAGACAAAGGGTTATACGTCAAATGATGTATTGACAGTTTACACAATCCAGATCTGCATGTACAAAGTGAGTAGTGGGTCATCATGACTGCTTACAGGATTAAGAAGGAAGGTTATCTCCTAGGGAGGTCTGGTTAATGCAGATGCACAATACACACTAAAGGGGAAAGAGGAAGCTCAAACACAGAGAAAAAAAATTTTATGCTTAAATTTTTCTTGTCTTGCCATAAAATATGAATTTTATTTCATCAGTATCTTTGCCAGCATTGGAAAAAAATCAGGCAAATTTGACTAGAGAAGCACCCTATAAAATATCTGACTATCAATGTCTCTACTGAAAAAGGAGTCAATTAAATAATCCTTTAAAAAATGTAAAATTGTAACTTATTTGGAAATGAAATTGTCAGAGACTAATATTGGGGAAGGGGTTTGATTAGGTCTTTGAAGGGAGAACAAGTGTGGGGAAAAGAAGCCCTGGAAATAAGAAGATATGGGTCAGAGATGAAAGATTGAGAGCATCAAAGATAAAACATCAACTAATTTATCACCTATCTGGGTCCCATCTTGGCTAAACCTCTCCTTTCTTTACTATTTTGGTTGGAGAGGCTTTTCCTAGGGACCCACATTCTGTAATGATGATAAATAGAGGTACATTATGATAGTCACAAAAGATAAAAAGGAGAACCTCTCAAATGCCTATTTTGTGAGTGAAGGTTTTTATCTAAATTTGTTTTTAACAGTAAAGTATTAGTCTAAATGTGAAATTTTTATACTACAGAAATTTTAATACAGCATAACTTAACCAAATAAACTTTGTTGTTTTAAAGCAGTCTACATGGGAGACTTCACACAAATTTTTAACCATTTAATTTGATTTTTATATTTTTAAAATTTGATTTTGATATAAAACAAAAAAATCATGTGAGTAGTCTTTCCACATTTCAGAATCCTACTGTTACTTTAAAGTGCAGCTCCTCCATAGATCCATCATTGACTGAGGCTTCTTCTCTGATTTTCAATTTCCTCTCTCTCTCTCTCTCTCTCTCTCTCTCTCTCTCTCTCTCACCCATGTATATCTGTAGCACACACTACTTATAGTAAAATGAAATGACTCTATAGTGCATTGTTATCTTGAAGCAAGACATCTTGTGTCCAGATTTTGAATCTACTGTATATTATCTTTGTGGCATTTAGCAGGGGGCTTCACTTCTTTGTGCCTCAAGTTATTCCTTTGTAAACTGGGAATTGTAATACTATAACTTCCATAAAAGATTGTAGTGAAAAATTAAGTGAGCTAGTACATAAAAATTACTGAAAATAGTATCTAAAATATTATAAACACTCAATAAATGTTAGCCATTATTATTACTATATTATTAGGTATAGTACCATTTTTTAAAAACATCTTTATTGGAGTATAATTGCTTTACACTAGTGTGTTAGTTTCTGCTTTATAACAAAGTGAATCAGCTATACATATACATATATCCCAATATCTCTTCGCTTTTGTGTCTCCCTCCCACCCTCCCTATGCCACCCCTCTACGTGGTCAAAAAGCACCGAGCTGATCTCCCTGTGCTATGTGGCTGCTTCCCACTAGCTATCTATTTTACATTTGGTAGTATATATAAGTCCATGCTACTCTCTCACTTCATCCCAGCTTACCCTTCCCCCTCCCCATGTCCTCAAGTCCATTCTCTACATCTGCGTCTTTATTCCTGTCCTGCCCCTAGGTTCTTCAGAACCATTTTTTTTTTAAGATTCCATATATATGTATTAGCATACGGTATTTGTTTTTCTCTTTCTGACTTACTTCCCTCTGTGTGACAGACTCTAGGTCCATCCACCTCATTACAAATAACTCAATTTCGTTTCTTTTTATGGCTGAGTAATATTCCATTGTATATATGTGCCACATCTTCTTTATCCATTCATCTGTCGATGGACACTTAGGTTGCTTCCATGTCGTGGCTATTGTAAACAGAGCTGCAATGAACATTGTGGTACATGACTCTTTTTTGAATTATGGTTTTCTCAGGGTATATGCCCAGTAGTGGGATTGCTGGGTCGTACGGTAGTTCTGTTTTTAGTTTTTTAAGGAACCTCCATACTGTTCTCCATAGTGGTTGTATCAGTTTACATTCCCACCAACAGTGCAAGAGGGCTCCTTTTTCTCCACACCCTCTCCAGCATTTATTGTTAGTAGATTTTTTGATGATGGCCATTCTGACTGGTATGAGGTGATACCTCATTGTAGTTTTGATTTGCATTTCTCTAATGATTAGTGATGTTGAGCATTCTTTCATGTGTTTGTTGGCAATCTGTATATCTTCTTTGGAGAAATGTCTATTTAAGTCTTCTGCCTATTTTTTTTGATTGGGTTTTTTTTTTTTTTGATATTGAGCTGCATGAGCTGCTTGTAAATTTTGGAGATTAATCCTTTGTCAGTAGCTTCATTTGCAAACATTTTCTCTCATTCTGAGGGTTGTCTTTTTGTCTTATTTATGGTTTCCTTTGCTGTGCAAAAGCTTTTAAGTTTCATTAGGTCCCATTTGTTTATTTTTGGTTTTATTTCCATTTCTCTAGGAGGTGGGTCAAAAAGGATCTTGCTGTGATTTATGTCATAGAGTGTTCTGCCTATGTTTTCCTCTAAGAGTTTGGTCGTGTCTGGCCTTACATTTAGGTCTTTAATCCATTTTGAGTTTATTTTTTGTGTATGGTGTTAGGGAGTGTTCTAATTTCATTCTTTTACATGTAGCTGTCCAGTTTTCCCAGCACCACTTATTGAAGAGGCTCTCTTTTCTCCATTGTATATTCTTGCCTCCTTTATAAAAAATATGGTGATCATATGTGCATGAGTTTATCTCTGGGATTTCTATCCTGTTCCATTGATCTCTATGTCTGTTTTTGTGCCAGTGCCATACTGTCTTGATTACTGTAGCTTTGTAGTATAGTCTGAAGTCAGGGAGCCTGATTCCTCCAGCTCCGTTTTTCTTTCTCAAGATTGCTTTGGCTAATCGGGGTCTTTTGTGTTTCCATACAAATTGTGAAATTATTTGTTCTAGTTCTGTGAAAAATGCCATTGGTAGTTTGATAGGGATTGCATTGAATCTGTAGATTGCTTTGGGCAGTATAATCACTTTCACAATGTTGATTCTTCCAATCCAAGAACATGGTATATCTCTCCATCTGTTTGTATCATCTTTAATTTCTTTCATCAGTGTCTTATAGCTTTCTGCGTACAGGTCTTTTGTCTCCTTAAGTAGGTATATTCCTAAGTATTTTATTCTTTTTGTTGCAGTGGTAAATGGGAGTGTTTCCTTAATTTCTCTTTCATATTTTTCATCTTTAGTGTATAGGAATGCAAGAGTTTTCTGTGCATTAATTTTGTATCCTGCTACTTTACCAAATTCATTTATTAACTCTAGCAGTTTTCTGGTAGCATCTTTAGGATTCTCTATGTATAGTATCATGTCACCTGCAAACAGTGACAGCTTTACTTCTTCTTTTCCGAATTGGATTCCTTTTATTTTTTTTTTCTTTTCTGATTGCTGTGGCTAAAATTTCCAAAACTATGTTGAATAATAGTGGTGAGAGTGGGCAACCTTGTCTTGTTCCTGATCTTAGTGGAAATGGTTTCAGTTTTTCACCACTGAGAACGATGTTGGCTGTGGGTTTGTCATATATGGCCTTTATTATGTTGAGATAAGTTCCCTCTATGCCTACTTTCTGGAGGGTTTTTATCATAAATGGGTGTTGAATTTTGTCAAAAGCTTTTTCTACATCTATTGAGATGATCATAGGGCTTTTCTCCTTCAATTTGTTAATATGGTGTATCACATTGATTGATTTGATTTGCATATATTGAAGTATCCTTGCATTACTGGGATAAACCCCACTTGATCATGGTGTATGATCCTTTTAATGTGCTGTTGGATTCTGTTTGCTAATATTTTGTTGAGGATTTTTGCATCTGTGTTCATCAGTGATATTGACATGTAGTTTTCTTTCTTTGTGACATCTTTGTTTGGTTTTAGTATCAGGGTGATGGTTACCTCATAGAATGAGTTTGGGAGTGTTCCTCCCTCTGCTATATTTTGGAAGAGTTTGAGAAGGATAGGTGTAATCTCTTCTCTAAATGTTTGATAGAGTTCGCCTGTGAAGCCATCTTGTCCTGGGCTTTTGTTTGTTGGAAGATTTTTAGTCACAGTCTCAATTTCAGTGCTTGTGATTGGTCTGTTTATATTTTCTATTTCTTTCTGGTTCAGTCTCAGAAGGTTGTGCTTTTCTAAGAATTTGTCCATTTCTTCCAGGTTGTCCATTTTATTGGCATATAATTGCTTGTAGTAATTTCTCATGATCCTCTGTATTTCTGCAGTGTCAGTTGTTACTTCTCCTTTTTCATTTCTAATTCTGTTGATTTGAGTCTTCTCCCTTTTTTTCTTGATGAGTCTGGCTAATGGTTTATCAATTTTGTTTATCTTCTCAAAGAACCAGCTTTTAGTTTTATTGATCTTTGCTATTGTTTCCTTCATTTCTTTTTCATTTATTTCTGATCTGATCTTTATGATTTCTTTCCTTCTGCTAACTTTGGGGTTTTTTTGTTCTTCTTTCTCTAATTGCTTTCGGTGTAATGTTAGGTTGTTTATTTGAGATGTTTCTTGTTTCTTGAGGTAGGATTCTATTGCTATAAACTTCCCTCTTAGAACTGCTTTTGCTGCATCCCATAGGTTTTGGGTCATCGTGTTTTCATTGTCATTTGTTTCTAGGTATTTTTTGATTTCCTCTTTGATTTCTTCAGTGATCTCTTGGTTATTAAGTAGTATATTGTTTAGCCTCCATGTGTTTGTATTTTTTACAGATTTTTTCCTGTAGTTGATATCTAGTCTCACAGCGTTGTGGTCAAAAAAGGTACTTGATACGATTTCAATTTTCTTAAATTTATCAAGGCTTGATTTGTGACCCAAGATATGATCTATCCTGGAGAATGTTCCATGAGCACTTGAGAAGAAAGTGTATCTGTTGTTTTTGGATGGAATGTCCTATAAGTATCAATTAATTCCGTCTTGTTTAATGCATCATTTAAAGCTTGTGTTTCCTTATTTATTTTCATTTTGGATGATCTGTCCATTGGTGAAAGTCGTGTGTTAACTATCTTCATTTTTATGGCTTTTGTGAATTATACCACTGCATAGCCAAGGAGGAAGTGGACACTTTTCCTCTTTGCCAAAGATTAACCTCATTCCATCTTCATACCCTCCATCCGAAAGTGGCATTGCTCATATGACAGATGGTGATTTCTGAACGTCAGACACTGTGGGATGTTTGAATTATTACTCAGATAAGACATTCCTTTATCCTCTGGTGTGACCATAAATAAATATTAGCCCTTAGAAATTTTGTCTGAAATTTAAGGAAAACAGGGAATTTCCAGTATCTGAATGTTCTTCTCAATGAAATGCTCTTTATACCATCACTTCTGGTTCCTAGAGTAAAATGCCCATCACTATCTGGCCCCAGAACCGTATTTTCATGATGAGCAGTCACAAAGCAGTGTCATAACGATTAAAGCAATGTTTTTCAGATCTCCAACAAGAATCTTGGTTTATAATATGAATATATTTTGTCTCAAACACTGGACATATTGCTGCTTTATCTCTCTTTCTCCCAAACACTTGCTGTTTCATTAAGGTAGATAATAAAAACAAAAAAATAATATTTTTAGCTGGTATCTCCTCACATTTCTCGTGGACCAACTACTTTGCCAATTCCCCAGGGAGTAAGATGAAGTCATATAGATTTTACTAGTTCTGTTTATCCCGTTATTTGCCTCAGAGGCTTCACTACCTCAAAGCATAGCTGGCCCTAAAGCATCAACTTCTGTTCATACCCTCCCATCACTGTCTCTTCTCCTGCACTACTTTTAAATGCAGATATCTGAGAATCTACATATACATATGTGGAATCATTGAAATTACACAATTTAGTTTGAAGCTCACTATATGCATACTGATTGGTACTATACAATCAACAGTCTGAAAGCCAAGCCTTATTTCCTATAAGAACAATGGGAATGTTACACAAAACTAATTCAAACTTTTTATTTCATTCCTTGATTTGTGCACATTCTGCCACTCAGGAATGTGAAAGGACTGAAAGAAAAATGAAGTGTAGGTTGATTTGCCTTTCTCTTTCCTTCTATATTATTAGTTTCAGCATAAGTTGGTTAATGCAGGAAAGTAATATGAGTCAGAAAGAAATGATAGTGTTCTTTGGTCATTCATGTTTCTTAGAATATTATGACCTTCTTTCTGCGTTCAAAGGAAGTACTGGTTTGAATTGAAAGCATGACTTATAAGGGCTGTCAGCACCCTCATTTAGTCAGTCATAGATGTAACATACTGCTATGGACCTTATAGTATCTTGCCAAAATTCATATGTATAAGCTTTAACCCCCAATGTGATGCTATTTGGTGATGCAGCCTTTGAGAAGCAATTGGAGTTAAATGAAATCATGAAGATGTGGCCCTCATGATGGGATTAGTACCCTTAAGAAAAGGAAAAGATGGGGGAGTTCTGTGTGTCTCTCTGCCACCGAAGGACACAGTAAGCAGGCAAAAGTCTGCAAGCCAGAGAGTTCTCTCTAGAACCTGATCCTGCTGGCATCCTGATTTCAGAATTACAGCCTCCAGAACTGTTAAAAAAATAAATTTCTATTGTTTAAGCCACCCAGTCTATACTACTTTGTTATAGCAGCCCTAACTGAATAAGATACATGCTTACCTTGTACTCAGTTGAGTGCTCTAAGCATTGTGGTACACTGGGACGCTGAGCCCATGGAGCACTGCCAACACTATATGCAAATGGAAGAGCAGGGAACAGAGGATACCTGTATTGCATACATCTACTCTGCTCACACAAAGCTCCCTTGTCCCATCAAACTTTGTTTATAAAACATAAATTCAAAGTAAAATTATTAAGAATTTCAAGGCACTGAGTTCAGACCATTAAATCAAATTTAGAACCCTGCTAAGTGTGGGGCCTTATGTGACTGCACAGCTTGCACACTCATGAAGCTGGCCCTGAGTGTTATCACTTGTATATGGAACTGGAGAATATCACAAACTGTCTCTAAGGAAAGATTGATACTAACCTACAACATAAATATTAAATGGCAGGATAGAAATTGTCCCATAATAAATAAGGGTAAAAATTGGAGACATCTTAAGAGAAAGTATCTTTTGAATCATATTTTAAAAGAGAAGTGTGAGCTAGGTCATTCTACAAAAGGTGGAAATATATACAGTATTTGAGAAAATAAGTTTTTTAATATTTTGTGTATTAAATGTACTGTATAGTGAAGTACTGAGATCCATTTATTTCTAATAACTATTCCTATTATACATTTTCCACCCAGGCGCCTTCTGTAATTCCTTGTCATTAGCTGATTTCATTCAACTTTAAGGTGACCTGAAAATAATGTGTTTTGGGGGGGAAAAAGTCTCAATTTAATATAATAAACAAATAAGGTACACGATATAAACATTATATGTGTTTTAATATTCATCTAAAGCACTAATTCAGCTAACATGTTTTATGAAACAATGTAATGTATTTTATGCATCCATTTAAGACTCACTTTTACCTTTTTCTGCTCCTCTAATAACAAAGTGAACGCCTTACCATCAGAAGTTTAATTGTTTACCTCTGTGGTCAGGTGCCTTATCACTGTCCTTAGTTTAATTTAGGTTCTAAATAAATGCCTGTTGATTCAATTAATTATTTTTGTTTTGTAACATTTGAAGCCTAGTCATATGACCTTTAACCATTATTTTAAGATAGCCATCTTTTATCCATTAAATTAACTTTCTGCAATTTCATTTGCATCTGTTAATCATTATACACTGTTGCATTTATGAGATCATCTTTTCTAGGTATAAAATTATAATGACAAAAATATCAAAAACAATAATCCCAGCATTAAATAGATGACAGATTGTTTTCTGATCATTTGACATATTTGGGATTGGTTATAACTAACTTACCTAATTTAAAAAGCTGAACAAAGTTTAATATAAAATAATAGATGTTGTTTACATGAGCAACAATGTCTAGGAATTGATATTTCTCAGAGATAAAGAGGTGAAACTTGTAACTAATCTTTGTTCTATCAAAATTAAGTATCACTGCCTTGTCCACAGGAAGTTTCAAAGGATTGATCAAAAAAAAAAAGGAGAGAGGGGAAAATAGAGATTAAAAAATCATATATGATCCCAAATAAAGCTAATAAGAGGGAAAATTGAAAATAAAAGTCAGCGCTAGAAGAATCAAATAAATGGAGATTGACAATTGAGATATAAACCTGGAAAAAGAAAATAACTTCACAGCTTTTATGCCTTGATGAGAAGGGAAGTATTCAGCCCAGAAGCAGGCAGAATTTTAATCAGTCTTTTGAAAATGAGCTCAAAAATAAGTGCAAGAGCAATAACAAAAGGAACCTAAAAATGAAATAACATAACTCATACAAAACTGGTTTATGAAATGCACTCAAAATTCCCTTTTCTGCCAATATTCTGTGATACTAGAAATGTTTTAGTTCACATTCTCCAGTTTGAAAATATTTTTGATCATTCATACATACTACCCAGTTAATGATCATGACTGTTCATTTCATGTCACTTACTACAGGAGTAAGAATACTTGTTTCTTAAGGGCTCTCTTCAATACAGTGTTGAGTCATTTTTTTTTTAACAGAGCTATTCTACAAGGATGCCAAGGAAGTATCTGAAAAGAACCCTTTTGTTACTTCCAAATGGTTTGGCAGTGATTCTAGCATAATTTAGACATCTCTCAAAAGGTAGTCTTGGACCATATGAATAACTGTTACTTGTCTGCTGTAACACCCATCCCTAGCCTCCCGCCTAGACAGACTCTTGTCTACATTAAAGTCATCACTACTCAATGGTTCTCAGTATCCGATATTCAGTTTGAGTCTCAAGTGAGTTCACCTCAACTCCTGTGTGGCTCTGCTAGTCTAGCTTATCTTTCACTTCCTCATTACAGCTCTAGTGTCATTTGCCAACAATTGATCAACAGGACCTGACAACCAACAATACCAGAACCCATCCAGTACCTCCCTTGCAGATCAAGCCACTTAGCCAGCAGAGTGCCATTGATCTTTAATAACATGCACTACCATTGCACCCAGTTTCGATTTCCAAGTGAATCATCCAGTGGCAGAAATGTTTGTCTTTAGTGTAGTAAGAAACAGAGAATTCTCTGCTTCTGCTTTTAGTGTCTAGGAGTTTATTCTCAATTGTGGCTAGAGTTATCTTTTTATCTTTTTAAAATCTAAAGCCACTCTTCTATTCCCAATTCACTTAGAGTTTTATTAAAGCTTAAATCCTTATTATGATTGATAAGATTCTGCATTATATTGTCCTCTATCACCAATCTGAAACTGTTTCCCACTGCTTTTCTTCAGTCCAACTAAAAAAGATTCTTTGATGTCCCTTGTACACATAAGACACACTCTTATATTATGACCTTTATATTTAATGTTTCCTTTGCCTGGAATGCTTCTTTCACAGATGTCTCACAGATGGCTCCCAGTCTCAAGTCGTTTAGGACTTTCATCAAAAACCATCTCTGTGTGGCTTTCTGTGGTCCCCTAATCTCTGACCTGCAATAATTCCTATCTCCCTTTCCTGTTTTTGTGGTTATACTATTTATAACCAGGTAACATACTATACATTGTATTTACTTATCTTGTTTATCATCTGTCTTTCCCTGCTACAGTGTTAACTCCATGAAGATTGAGATGTTTTCTGTTTTCTGTATTATGTACTATTAGCACCTAGAATATGTCTGGATCATAGTAGGCAGTCAGTAATCATTTGATGAAAGACTGGATTTTGAGGACTATTAAAGTTCTTATGTAAATTAATTAATCCCACCCCACCCCCAAATGCCTGAAGTCTGTTCTGCTGACAGCCACAGGGATCTGCAAACATGTGATCTTGACTTATTTATTAGCTTTATAAGGGGTTTGCTTTGTGGCCTTGAAGAAACAACACCTTCAAAGTCATTGATAAATAATTTAAATTATATTTAAATATCTTTTAAATCATTTAATCAATGTGAAATACCAAATTGAATCTGTTAGAATGTGACTAAATTATAGCAGGCTTATAAATGGGATAACTATGGTTGTCCTTTTTAATAAGAGACAGCACTGTTAAGCAGAACAACAAGAGACACTAAGGATTCAGTAATATTAGTTTCTTTTGCCATTGACTGTCTGTGTAATCTGAGTTGACTCACTTAACCTCTCTGTGTCCCACATTTTCTTATCAGCAAAATGAAGAATAATAAGACTAGCCTACAGTTATTTTAATAAGGTGATGGTCAAAAACAGTATAAATGTTAAGGGCTAATGCAATATTATATTTTTCTACTTACAGTATCACTTTAATTTAAATTAAGGCAATTTCTTTTCACATGATAAGATAAAAAATAATTTAAAAGAGTGGACGTCCATCTATTAGTTGTACATAAAGCTCCTAGAAATATTTCAGTAATAGACAATGTGGTCTGGTTTATAATTTAGTAATGTCTGTTCTGTAGGAATTTCACACAATGATGTCCCAAGCTTTGTAACTATAGCATAGTCAGATATATGCAGTATTTTTTCTGATAATAGACTTGGCTTATCATTGAATTAATTGAAGTAAAGAAAGATATTAAAACTCAATTTCCAAAACAGTCTTGCTATTAGTTTTCTTTTTTTTTCCACGATGGGTTGAGGAGTCCTATAGAAACCACTAGATTCACTGGGACTAAAGACTAGCCCTCCAGAAAATAAACCTCTAATTCATAAATTAATAAGGGCTACCATTTACCCTGCATCCCCCCAAAAAAGGTGTATCCGCTAAAGCAGGAACTTGCTGGGAGGAGGACTTGATGTAGAGATTGTGAAAAAGGGTCGAAAGAGAGCAACAATTTTGAGTACAATCTTGTATGTGTTACTCAGGTTGTCTTCTGGCCCAGTTATAATGACTCGTAACACAGTCCTGGGTGTAAGAAGATAGAGGAAAGAGGTATCAAAGAACTGCGTCTTTAGTTCTCTATAAAATAGTAGAAAAAGCACATGGAGGGACACACATGATAGGGGAAGATACTTCCCTTTTTAGCAACATCATGTTTAAAACTGGGGCAAAAGAATTGTTCTTCCAAACTCAGAAACAGCAAAGCCTTATATTGCCCTAGTAGTGGAGTCAATATGAGTGATGCCAACATTACCTGGGTAGAAATTTCTTGCCAGACAATGAGTGTATAATGGTCTGAGTACAGGGAAGAAGTGGTAAACAATGAACAGAGAAAAAATGAGTCAATCTTTATTCCTGTCCTGCCCCTAGGTTCTTCAGAACCTTTTTTTTAGATTCTGTATATATGTGTTAGCATATGATATTTGCTTTTCTCTTTCTGACTTACTTCATTCTGTATGACAGACTCTATGTCCATCCACCTCACTACAAATAACTCAATTTCGTTTCTTTTTATGGCTGAGTAATATTCCATTGTATATATGTGCCACATCTTCTTTATCCATTCATCTGTCGATGGACACTTAGGTTGCCTCCATGTCCTGGCTATTGTAAATAGAGCTGCAATGAACATTGTGGTACATGACTCTTTTTGAATTATGGTTTTCTCAGGGTATATGCCCAGTAGTGGGATTGCTGGGTTGTATGGTAGTTCTATTTTTAGTTTTTTAAGGAACCTCCATACTGTTCTCCATAGTGGCTGTATCAATTTACATTCCCACCAACAGTGCAAGAGGCTTCCCTTTCCTCCACACCCTCTCCAGCATTTATTGTTTGTAGATTTTTTGATGATGGCCATTCTGACTGGTATGAGGTGATACCTCATTGTAGTTTTGATTTGCATTTCTCTAATGATTAGTGATGTTGAGCATCCTTTCATGTGTTTGTTGGCAATCTATATCTTCTTTGGAGGAATGTCTGTTGGGGGAAGGGTAAGCTGGGACGAAGTGAGAGAGTGGCATGGACATATATACACTACCAAATTAAGAATAGATAGCTAGTGGGAAGCAGCCGCATAGCACAGGGAGATCAGCTCGGTGCTTTGTGACCGCCTAGAAGGGTGGGATAGAGAGGGTGGGAGGGAGACGCAAGAGGGAGGAGATATGGGGATATATGTATATGTATAGCTGATTCAGTTTGTTATAAAGCAGAAACTAACACACCATTGTAAAGCAATTATACTCCAATAAACATGTTAAAATAATTAATTAATTAATTAATTAAAAAAATGAATCAAAGCCATTTGCAAGTACACATGAGGTATTTCAGTTACTGTCTTGAATTTGGAAGGATGAATGTGATTCTGATATTTCTAGCTAATTTTGTTTGAGAATGGTGAGTTGGGGACTTACAATATTACAAACTATTATTCTAACCCTCTTGTAAGGAGCATCCAGGGGACAGAAAAATGGCATGGAATCACAGGGAAATATGACGATGACCAGGAAAGGGAGCAGGAGAAAAACAAAAGCAAACTTCTCTTAGCTTGTTTGCTGAGTAATTTGTTTATCTTCTAGGTGGCATATCAATTCACACTGTGATTCTGAGGCTCCATAACTTAAAAGTAAGGATTTTACAACAAAGTTTTAGTAAATCTAGCTGACTTTTTTTTTTCAGCATCTGCCTTGACTGCTGAATCTGAATATAAAATGAACTTAGTTCTAAGTTCTTGTCACAGATCTATTTAGTTGTACCCTCCAGTCCTCCAAACTAATTATCATAAACCGTAAAATTCAGCTTTTATCATGTGTGATGATTTAGCATGTATTATGATTAATTTTTTGCATTTAGTAAATTATCTCATCCTTTGAGAAGAAACAATTTAGTATAAGAGACAGAGACTTTTCTCCAGTGGCTCTTTTAATACCTGTGTCTGGATGACTCGTACTTATAATTTCCACTAGAATAGTCAAATATCTGCAGAAATCTGGTTTATTTTATGCATTTTACATGGGTAGAGACTGAAAAATAAATCAGTTTGACATATGTATCTTTATTGAATATTGTGATGGTATCTATTACTATTCAGGAGACACTCTTCAGGAGATAGGTGAAGTAAGCAAAGCATAAATATACAGTAAATTTCAAAGTGCTGGATTTTGAGTAAATGTAAGTTGTGAAGTAGAATGATAGGAGTGAAAAGACAAGAAAATATTTGTGATCTTTTTTTTAAACTTAGTGAAAAAACAAGAATTTAGAAAATTACGGTTATAGATGTTTAAAGTTCCTTTTTTTTCTCCCGTACTGATTTCTGATTTAAATTAAGTGAAATGAGAATGGGTTACCTTATACTTATATTCTCAAACTCAAAACTAATGGAGAATGATATTTAAAGAGATGATAAAAAATATATGCATTAAGTATAGTTAGGCATGTAAGGCACTTCAAAGTTCAAAGAAGAAATATGGACAATATATATATGAATAGTCAAGGTCCAATACTATGGAGAACATCTTCTATTCCTGGCCATAGACTTGCCTTACCATTGGATTAGTCAATAAATGGAAGAAAAGAATCTTCAAATTTGCCCTCTATTTCCCTAGTGCCATTAATTTTTAAAAGTCCCACCTCAAACGTTTACATGAGTTGAAACTCCCTGATTTCTACATCATCACCCCTAGCTCCTTCAGTTTAAATTATATTTTACAACCACTGTATTAACTTCCTTAAAATTATGAGACTACACACAACCTTTAAGTCAGATAACCTGAAGAATGTGTACTCTAAATTTATAAAAATCCTCTGTCCATTTGACATTATAGAACAGTTTTAAAAATCTCTGAAAAGCAAATTTTACATTGATGCTATCACAGACTGACTGTTGAACTTCCTGTTCATTTCTCAGTGTTTAATCCCACTTGGAAAGAGACAATAGATAAATCTGAATAATTACTTAAATATTTGTGGAAAATACACATTTTTATTCTTTCTTTAGTTTTAACAAGTTTGTGTTTTTAAGTAACCTTCAGTCAATAAATAAGTTAATAATATTTTCAAGTATAATCATCTCTCCATTATACAGAAACATATATACAACCTCTAAACTAAGTTATTTTGGTTTAATTAAAAAAAAAAACTATTTGGCAATGTGGTAAATATACAAGTTAGCAGAAGGCAAGTCTGAATTTCTGACATATCAAGTGTTAACTCATGTGCTAATAATAGACTTCTGGAAAAGAGAAAAATGGAGCAATTGTTAGACTGCTTCACATTTGAATGCTGTCACTTCTTAACAGCCAGTGCACCCTTTCAGAAGCAGAACTTGCATCTATAGAGTTATAGTTGTCATCACAGTCCAAACTGTGATCAAATTCTGATTTTAAATTTCTCTTGCTCTGACCAACAGCTGCTGCTTTCTGGTGGTCTTGGTACCGCTGGATAACTGAGCATTGTCACTTCTGCATCAGGATTTTCTCTTGCAAGCTGACGAGAAACAATCTTTTTAAGTAGAAAAGATTTTGCTTTTAACTAAGCTTTAAACCATCTGTGTCCCTGCTGGGATTTACAAGGTGGCTGTCAGACAGTTCTTATGATTCTGTAGCACACATGAATTTCATTTGTATCCACGATCCCATCATATGGTCTCCTTAAGAACTTGGCCCCATGTTATTTAATTCAATGAACTAATTTTTCTATGTTAATGCATATTTCAAGATTGTAAATAAGTATGCAAAATGACAAATATTATTGCTATGTCTAGTTCCTTTTCTGTAGCAGGATTTTATTCTGTAGTTTTCTAGGAACCTGATATACAGTCAAAGGAAAATAAAATTTCACTCCTTTGAAAGTTGGTAGGAAAACTTTTAGCTTTACTGTCTAAAGTTGCAGAAAGCAGGCCAATTCTCTTTGAGCTAATTGGCCAAAAGCCAATTATTCCAGTGGCTAGATTATCAAGAAGACAATTTTCTGAGTGAACTCTCCTTAGTTTTTCCTCCAGATGAAAACTTTCTCTCTTCTTCCTTCAGCTCCCACTGGATTTAGCTGTAAGGACATGGTGGAGAAACATGTTGAAAAAATCTTTAAAAGCTATCTGTAAGCCAACATGAAAGTTAGACAACTAAAACATAATAGAAATCTCAAAAGCTGTTAAAACCATATGATCTAATTTGAATTTCTGTAAATCATATGAATAACTGACAAAATAAGCATATTTAGCTAATTTGGCCTTTTGGAAAATTTGTCCAATCAGTGAAGTGGATTTTGTTGGAATGAATTTGGTGAATAAAACTAGATAGAGTCTGAGTCGCAAGGAATAATGAGATAAAGTTGAGGAGTTGGAGAAGGCAGGTGGTAGTGGGCTGGCAGTGGGGTAAATTGGAAAGTTTCAGGAGTAGTAAAAGTGAAGACAAAGTTAAATTAAGTAGCATTTCAATATAACAGTCACATATCTCCCAGATTTCCTGGTACACAGACGACAAACTTATAAACTCTTCTTTGCCTCTGGAAAAGGGCTCCTCTAAGATCAAGTGGAATGAGATAGAAGCATGGACTCCTCACATGTGAAGCAGAAAACCTCAGAATCAATTGCACAACTTAGTTCCTTTACCCTGAGCTATGAGCCTCCTCTTAACTGTACCTGACTCTATGTTTATTTCACAATTCCCATCTTCACACTTCATTTCTATTTATCCTACTGTTAGAATATTATCATTGTTGATTGTATATTAATCAACAATGTGATTTACAGGGCCCTTACTACTGTGAATCTTACCCACCTGTTGCCCTTGATTTTGCATAACTCACCATAGCTTCCCAACCTGAACTCTTCCCATGCTTTCAGTTTGGGTCAACTGGGAGCACATGGCTATTATTTATACGCCATGGTTCCCGGATTACTATTTCATAATATAAGAGAAAACACGGATAAAAAAGAGCAATTACTATGATGGATTAGATAGGAGGAGGTGGCAATTTAAATATATATATATCTTTCTGATTATCTCAAGTGAGCATATGACTCATGGGAATGAGTAGCTTCTGCACCATCTCCTTATGGGATTAGGATTGTTACCCTCCCAGCACATCAACGTGTTCATCAACCAGGAAGCTCTACTAAACTTTGATATCCAGAGTTTTTATTGGGATTTCATTACATAGGTGAGATGAATTGATTAAATCATTGGCCACATGATTTAACTCAATCTCCAGCTCCTTATCCTCCCAGGAGGCTGGCCTGGCTCAAAATCCAGACCCTATAATCACACAGTTGGTCTTTCTGGTCACCAGCCCCCACTGCAAAGCTGTCTAGGGATCTCCAGTGAGTCATTCATTAATATAACGTAAAGACTTTCCTATCACTTAAGAAATTCCAAGGATTTTAGAAGCTCCATGCCAGGAACCCAGGACAAAGGCCAGAGAAATTCTTTATTGTACAGTAGATTATATTTGTTGTTTTGAGTTAAATATTTTTGCTTTCTCAGCCAGACCACCTATTCACATCGTTTCCCTACTTTTATTCTCCTGGATAATTTGATAGAAATATGGGAACAGTCAGAATTATTGGGAGATTTACATGTATTAGCTAGCAGTTTTTATTATAGTCTTATGAGATAGGCATTTTTAAAAATTAATTAATTAATTTTATTTTTGGCTGCGTTGGGTCTTCGTTGCTGCGCGTGGGCTTTCTCTAGTTACGGCGAGTGGGGGCTACTCTTTGTTGCGGTGTGCGGGCTTCTCATTGCTGTGGCTTCCCTTGTTGCAGAGCACAGGCTCTAGGAGCACGGGCTTCAGTAGTTGTGGCTTGTGGGCTCTAGAGAGCTGGCTCAGTAGTTGTGGTTTATGGGCTGTAGAGCGCAGGCTCAGTAGTTGTGGCGTAAGGGCTTAGTTGCTCCACGGCATGTGGGATCTTCCTGGACCAAGGCTCGAACCCGTGTCCCCTGCCTTAGCAGATGGATTCTTAACCACTGAGCCACCAGGGAAGTTCTGAGATAGACATTTTATCCTTATTTTTCAGGGACGAAAATTAAAGCATTGGAAGCATGGGTAGCTTGCCCAGGTCATACATTGAGTAAGGGACAGACTTGTTGAAATGAGGACTAGCTGAGCCCAAATCCTAGACAGAGTAAGGGCTAGGATTAGTGTGGTCCATGCCTCCCTGGACTCTTAATGGGACGCTGCTTTAGTATTTACATAAAAACTGAAAACAAAAAGTTTTCAAAACAAAATTTTCCAATTGGAATATAATTTATTTTTTTTAACAGCGATCCACCTCCAGCTAAAGGTCAGTGGTCCAGTGTATGCTGCTGCCTAGAGACATAGCCTGTGGTCAAAGATGGGTTGCATCCAAGTACTTTAGTTTCCCAGGAAACAAAAGTAATTACCTAATGGCTGCAACTGTGCTTATGATAGGGACACTGTTTTGATGCTTAGAGACTGTCCCTTAGCTTCTTTGTTGCTACAAAACAATAGAACATAACGCAGAGCACAATGGCCCAAAAAGAAAAAGTGCTTATTTGACTTAAATCTATGTCAAGAAGGTGGCAGACTCAGAGATAGTGCATTTAAAACATGTTATTTTCTGATACGTTCCCAGGCATGTCTAAAATGGACTTCTATTAAAACTTTCAATTTTTTCCATGTCTACATGTTTCAAAATTGCCATGTACTTTCTGAGACAATAATCTGAAATGTTACAGAGGTGCTATATGTTTTGAGCCATTAAAACACATTCAAATCTCAGAGTCTCAGTTTCAGGTTATTACTGAGTGAATTCTGGTCTTTTAATAACCTGTGTTCTTGAAAGGACAATAGTCTATGACTTGTATTATTTCTGCTCTCTTCAAACAGTGATGATGCTAGTTGGAGTCAATAGCTGTTATTTAACAAGTATCAAAATGCTGCCCACATACATTTATACTTACTCTGTCCAACTGGGAACCTGATTATCCTTATTAGTGGTGCTCACTGACTGTGAGGTTAGCAAGCAGTGGCATCAGCAGTACCCAGAAATCTGCTAGAAATGCAAATACTTGAGGTTCACCCCAGACTAACTGAAACAGAACCTCTAGGGTTGGAGCTCAAAAATCAGTGTTTTCTGCAAATGTTTCTGATGTAAGCTAAAGTTTGAGCACCATTGCCTTAGTTTATTTTTTTGAGATCAAACACTGAATACACCTTCTAAGCCACAAACTTACCTGGGTTAAATATCAGTAACATCACCAATCATGAACACAGTCATACGGACAATATCACATCAGCAGGAATACCTTTCTGATAGTCATGGTCATCTTGCAAATACCTACAGTAGCAAAGCAGGAAATAGGTAAATTCTTATGCTAAAAGGAAACCAAAAAATGTACAGAGAATAAAGAAAAACTTTACTTGTCAGGTGTGGAAGGTACACAGCTGAATAGAAATACTGAAAGAAAAAGAAGATGGAAAATGTATGGATAAGAGAGAGAATGATCTTGTTTCAGAATTTTTTTTTAATGGGCTCTTTATATACGGAAGAGTAAAAGAAATGTTCCAGAAGCTTTTTGAGGAAGAGGAGAACTTTCTTACTTGTATTCTCCTTTACAGAGCGGGTTATATCTGTGATAAGACAGCAAACTAAGTTTAATATTAGTAATTAAGACAAACCTCATCTTTTATAAATTTATCTTCTCCACCACCTTCCTATCTTAGCTGATAGACTTTACTTAAATGTTTCCATTAAAAAATAAATGCAACTAAACAAATCACTTTTTTCCACTGTGATATCTCTTCCAATTACTAGCTCTCTGACCCTCCCATCAACTAAACATCTTGAAAAATACAAGACTACACTCACATTCCCAGATCCTCACCTCCTGCTCCTCCTCCTCCCAGCTACTGCTATCAGCTTCTTTTCCATTATAGTCTACTGACCCTGCATTCTTCAAGGAGATTTTATTTGCCAAATCCAATGACTACTTTTGACCATTATCTTTTTTACCTTCTCCAAAGAGTTTCACATTTTGGAATACTTCTTCCTTCTTTAAACTCTATTCCTTTGGCTTCTCCTTAATTCCACTTTATTATGGATTTGTGATGGTTTTTTTTAATGGTTTTCAATAAATATGTTTCCCTCTATTCACTTCTTAATTTTTTAGGTTGCTTGGATTTTTTCCCCTTGACCTGTTATTATTTTCTCATTGATTGAGTGAACTTATTCGTTTTTCAATTACCATTATGTACTCAGAATTTCTCAGTCGTTCTCTCTGGCCCAGACCTGCCTTTCTAGTTATAGACCCTTGTCTTCAGTTGCTTACTGTAGAAATTCTGATTCTCAGGTATAATTCATTGTATTCCATAATTGTCTTATTGTCTACCCCCTACCCAACAAATCCAATTCTCCTCATGTATACCTGTCTTGTCTTGTCTGCTTTTACAATTAAATCTAAAAGCCTTACTAGATTATACTCTTTTCATCGTCACTTACTTTCAATGAATCATTGAATTCATCCATCTTCTATGTAATACATACTTCAATTTTTTGTACTTCATTATACCCCATCTCAACTACCTTCATGTATTTTCGGTCCCCATCACAGACAGCTTATATTATTACTTTACCTTCCTCACTGGCTGTTTCACAAGGGTATTTGACACAACCTTATCATATTTTCCTCTGCTTAAGATACTCAATAGCTTGCTATTGTTCAAAGTATTATTATTCAGACTTTTAACTAAACATACAGATATCTTCATAACTCAACATCTAGCTATTTTCTGTCCTAAACTTTGCCATTATCCCTCAGATACTACTCTTTGGCTTTAAAATACGGCATTTCCCCATGTATACAATGCCTTCTTTCTGTGCTTTTACCAATGATATCTTTTTTTCAAATTTCTCACCCTTACTTCCTTTTTTTTCCTGATTAATTGTAACATTTTTAACACACAGCTCAAAAGTAATTCTATTGCTGAGATTCTTTTCAATCTTCTTAGACAGTGGGAAAACGTCCTTTTATTGGAAATTACAAAACACATTTTATATACTTTCACTTGAAACACATCCCTGAGTTCAAACTTCTTATTTACATTTCTGCCTCCTTCAGATTCTGAACTGTTCAGGATCTGTGACCATGTCTTATTCACCATTGTGTCTCTATCACAGTACATAATTCCTAACGTAAAACAAGCACTCACAGTGTAGTAGAAGAGGTACACCTGTAAGTAAGAAACCACTACAGAAAGCACAAGTGCTATAATATAGGTGTATACAAGATTCATTAGTGGCAAAAAGAAGAAAATAATCCACTAGTCTTGAGAAGGTCAAGTTCAGTCCTATAGAGAATAAGAAAGTTGAGACTGTATTGAAGGATACATAGGATTTAAGCTGGCAAAAGAAACATGGAAAAGCTTTCCAAGAAGAAATAGCAGACACAGAGACATGGAGTCATGAAACCATACCACAAATTAGAAACATTTATGCGTTTTGTACGGTTGGAACAAAGGCTACGAGGAAGAGAGGAGCAAGAGAAAAGTCTGGAGAGGTAAATAAGACCAAGATTTCTGACATTGCACTAGGGGGTGAGAGATTCATCCAAGAGGCAATGAGGAGTTACTGAGGGCCTTTAAGCCGGATGGAATCATGTGCTAGGATTTGGAGTTTGGAAGGATCACCTGGTAGCAGTGTGGGGAATGAAGCTGAGATGCATAAGACTAGAGGTAGAAAAATCAGAAGATTATAGCCTGATGAAGTCTTGAACCAAGGCACTAGAAGGGTAAATAATAGTAATGAAAAGAAAAATAGATAAGATTCTAGATGTTTTACATGCATAATCTCAATTAATTAACAGCTACACTAACCCACCAAGGGAGGTGGCAGTGTTATCCTCATTTAACAGATTGGGAATCAGGGAACATGGAGAAGTTTAAGTAAGTTTTCTAACATCAGACAGTTAATAAATCACTTAATCTGGAGTTATATCTAGTCCAATTCCAGATCTAGATATTGCTAAAATCAAGGAGTGTTAGTACTTAATAAGATTCAGAGAGTAATCAATGGAAAAAGTCCAAGATGCCTCCTAGGTTTCTGATTTGTGTGAATGGTGGTGGCATTAACTCAGATAGGAAACATAGGATAAAGGATAGCTGTGTGTATGTATGCATGTGTGTGTGCATGTCCATGAACACTTGGTCATAGTGGTGGTAGGGGTCATGTAGTGGTAAAACATGATTAATACCTTTGGTTTTAATTAAATCAAACTTAAAATATTTGTGTGCTATCCTGATGAACATTTCAACTTAGGCAGTTGGATATATGATTCATACTGAAGAGAAAGTAATGGATTAAATAGATATATGTGGGCGTTATCAGGATAGAGGTACATAACTGAAAGCCATGCATATGGATGCTATGAATTTAATTTGGGCTCCCACATCTCTGAAATTGCTCTTCTCACGGAGAGTAATAACTTCATAATTGCCAAATCAAATGATCACTTCCCATACCTTATATTGTTTGACTTATTTGTAAACTGTATTGTCTGATTAATCAAATTAATTCAGATTCAGACAATGTTCTCTAGAGAAGATGAAATACAGATTAAGGTAATAATAACCAGTTACAGCCTTATACGAAGCTAGCTATTTTGGAATAATCTGCCATGTCTAGGTACCTTCACAGGTAAAGAGATAGGTAAAGGAATTCAAAACAGGAGCTTGGTGTCTATTCTATGGCAAGCCTGAGGACTAGTCTGTCAGAAGTCATGTAAGGGTTACAGTAGAAAACAAAGAGTTAAGCGATAGCTGGGACTGAGTAGGAAAAAGACTGGAAAAACTGAATGAAGTGTAGCACTGAACCTCCAACAACAATCATCCAAAGAGATGGTAAATACAGATTTGGTGCAAATAAATATAGATATCTGAAGAGACATAGTCCAGGAAATGCAGGGGTCTGGGTGGCAAAACTTAAATTATTTAGTCACTCCTCAGTTTTATTTACTGCCAGCTGTATTGCAGATACAATGCTAGCCTTAGCAATAAAATGGTAAGCAAGAAAGACTTTTTCCCAGACTCCATCAAATTTATTATCTTTGAAGGAGATGAAATTAATCAAATAATTATCAAAATTACTTAATAACATCCTGATTCATACTATAAAGGAAAAGAAGAGGGTACTGTGAGACAATATAATAGGATAGCCTAATCTCTGTGCGTGTGTGTGTGTGTGTGTGTGTGTGTGTGTGTAAGAGAAAGAGAGAGAGACTGAAAATCAGTGTGCTTGAGAAGGAAGTGTTGCATAAAAGCTTCACTAAGTAAGAGACGTATAACCTGGAACCTGAAGAATGATATGTTAGAAAGCTAAAGGATAGGAAAAGTGAATTCAAGGGAAAATATATAAAAGTGGAATACAGCACTAAATTCCATGTGGTCTTTGTACTGAAGCTATCCAAGTTCTCTGTACTATCACTTTTTTTTATCATGGTTGCTGCTAGGTCAGTTTTCTGACACCACCACCGCAGGTTGGTTGTACTTAGATAAATACAATAAACCATTATGGGAATGAGTGTTGTCAGGAACTAGTATAAGAGCCAAGGATACAGAGCCAGGCTCCAGTACCCAACAGAAAATGCTAAGCTCTGAAATTAAGACAGAAGCTCAGGTTTTTGGACTGGTAATAGTAATCATCCTAAAATAATCCTTGTCTTGATGAGAACCACCTCAATGTTTGCTATATCCAAGCTAAAGCTTAGAGGCATCAGTGACTCTCGCTAAGAGGTTCTAGAGACCCAGGAATTGACCACTGAGATGTGACCTAAAATTATTTTGAAGAACTAGCTGAAGAAGCAGAAAGTTCTTCTCATATGCTTACATAAAGAAGAAAAAAATTAGAGCCAATAAATCTTTTATCTGACTATCTTAATAAGAGAATCTAATCTGTTTAAGGCTTTGGGATTTATGACTAGACCTTTCCTGATTTCTTTCATTATTTTTAGGCTAAGTTGTTCTGCTCAGCCTTTTTTGTTTTTATTCTATACTCTTCCGTAGTAGATATGTGATATGAGATTTGAACCCTTAAAAATGTCCTCTCAACCAAAAAATAAAACAAAAAGACTTCAAATGGCCTGTAAAGTACTCTTTAAAGGAATACATTTGGAAAAATCTGATGTTACCTATTAATTGGTGAAAATTCTGTTTGCATTGCTTTATGAGATTGGAAGCTAGACTTTGTCTTACTGGATTATCTGAAGTAAACAAGAATGTAGCTTTGAAAGAAGGAATGAAGAATGGGTTCCACAAACCTTCCATGTTAGGAGTGCCCAGGTCCACCTTCCTGTTCAATTAAATTTTTTTAATTGCACAGTTATGATTTCATCAACCTAAGTCTTTCCAAATACCTAAAAGACTATGTACAATTCCTGCTATATTGCCATGCCTTATTGCTAATGCTCCTTTGATGTGTAAGTTGGGTTCAGGTAAGAGGATTTCGTCTTAAGCAGCTTATATAGAAAAGAACAGAGGGATTCTATTGATTCTGTGTGAGGTAGGAAAACGCACCGTTTTCAAAGGTTTTAATTTTAGGTAGACCTGAGTTTTATTCCCTGCATTCCCTCTTTTTGGGTGCGTGACCTGGAAAAGTTGCTTTAAGTTCGTTTTCTTTTTTTCTTAACTGGTAAAATGGGAATAATTATATTATATACTGCAAGAAGTTGTAGTAAGAATTAATGAAATAATGCACATACAGAGCTTCAAGATGGCAGAAGAGTAAGACGTGGAGATCACCTTCCTCCCCACAAATACATCAGAAATACATCTACATATGGAACAACTCCTACAGAACACCTACTGAACGCTGGCAGAAGACCTCAGACTTCCCAAAAGGCAAGAAACTCCCCATGTACCTGGGTAGGGCAAAAGAAAAACGAAAAAACAGAGACAAAAGAATAGGGACGGGACCTGCACCAGTGGGAGGGAGCTGTGAAGGAGGAAAGGTTTCCACACACTAGGAAGCGCCTTTGCGGGCGGAGACTGCGGGTGGGCTGGAGGAAGCTTCAGAGCCACAGAGGAGAGCACAGCAACAGGAGTGTGGAGGGCAAAGCGGAGAGGTTCCCGCACAGAGGATCGGTGCCGACCAGCACTCACCAGCCCAAGAGGCTTGTCTGCTCACCTGCCATGACGGGTGGGGGCTGGGAGCTGAGGCTCTGGCTTCGGAGGTCGGATCCCAGGGAGAGGACTGGGGTTGGCTGCGTGCACACAGCCTGAAGGGGGCTAGTGCACCACCACTAGCTGGGAGGGAGTCCGGGAAAAAGTCTGGACCTGCCAAAGAGGCAAGAGACTTTTTCTTGCCTCTTTGTTTCCTCGTGCGCGAGGAGAAGGGATTAAGAGCACTGCTTAAAGGAGCTCCAGAGACGGGTGTGAGCCGCGGCTATCAGCACGGACCCCAGAGACGGGCATGAGATGCTAAGGTTGCTGCTGCAGCCACCAGGAGGCCTGTGAGCAAGCACAGGTCACTATCCACACCTCCCCTCCTGGGAGACTGTGCAGCCCGCCACTGCCAGGGTCCAGTGATCCAGGGACAACTTCCCCGGGAGAACACACAGCGCCTCAGGCTGTTGCAATGCCAGCTTCTGCCACCGCAGGCTCATCCTGCATTCCGTACGCCCCCCTCCCCTCGGCCTGAGTGAGCCAGAGCCCCAGAATGAGCTGCTTCTTTAACCCTGACCTTTCTGAGCAAACAACAGACGCCCTCAGGCGACCTACACGCAGAGACGACCCCAGATCCAAAGCTGAACCCCAGGAACTGTGCGAACTAAGAAGAGAAAGGGAAATATCTCCCAGCAGCCTCAGGAGCAGCTGATTAAATCTCCACAGTCAACTTGATGTACCCTGCTTCTCTGGATTACCTGAATAGACAATGAATCATCCCAAATAGAGGAGGTGGACTTTGGGAGCAATGATATATATATTTTTTTCCCTTTTTCTCTTTTTGTGAGTGTGTATGTGTATGCTTCTGTGTGTGATTTTGTCTGTATAGCTTTGTTTTTACCATTTGTCCTAGGGTTCTGTCTGTCCATTTTTTCTTTTTTCTTTCTTTTTTTTTTAGTATAGTTTTCATCACTTGTTATCATTGGTGGATTTGTTTTTTGGTTTGGTTGTGCTTTCTTTCTTTCTTTTTTTTAAATTACTTAAAAAAATTTTTTTAATAATTATTTTTTGTTTTAATAATTTTTTATTTTATTTTATCTTTCTCTTTTTTTCTTTCTTTTTTTCTCCCTTTTATTCTGAGCCATGTGGATGACAGGCTCTTGGTGCTTCAGCCAGGCTTCAGGGCTGTGCCTCTGAGGTGGAGGACCCAAGTTCAGGAAATTGGTCCACCAGAGACCTCCCAGGTCCACGTAATATCAAACGGCGAAAATCTTCCAGAGATCTCCATCTCAACGCCAAGACCCAGCTCCACTCAACGACCAGCAACCTACAGTGCTGGACACCCTATACCAAACAACTAGCAAGAGAGGAACACAACCCCACCCATTAGCAGAGAGGCTGCCTAAAATCATAATAAGGTCACAGACACCCCAAAACACACCACTAGATGTAGACCTGCCCACCAGAAAGACAAGATCCAGCCTCATCCACCAGAACACAGGCACCAGTCCCCTCCACCAGGAAGCCTACACAACCCACTGAACCAACCTTAGCCACTGGGGGCAGACATCAAAAACAATGGGAACTACGAACCTGCAGCCTGCAGAAAGGAGACCCCAAACACAGTAAGTTAAGCAAAATGAGAAGACAAAGAAACACACAGCAGATGAAGGAGCAAGGTAAAAACCACCAGACCTAACAAATGAAGAGGAAATAGGCAGTCTACCTGAAAAAGAATTCAGAATAATGATAGTAAAGATGATCCAAAATCTTGGAAATAGAATGGAGAAAATACAAGAAACGTTTAACAAGGAACTAGAAGAACTAAAGAGCAAACAAACAATCATAAAAACACAATAAATGAAATTTAAAATTCTCTAGGCGGGATGAAAAGCAGAATAACTGAGGCAGAAGAACGGATAAGTGACCTGCAAGATAAAATAGTGGAAATAACTACTGCAGAGCAGAATAAAGAAAAAAGAATGAAAAGAATTGAGGACAGTCTCAGAGACCTCTGGGACAATATTAAACGCACCAACATTCGAATTATAGGGGTCCCAGAAGAAGAAGAGAAAAAGAAAGGGACTGAGAAAATACTTGAAGAGATTATAGTTGAAAACTTCCCTAATACGGGAAAGGAAATAGTTAATCAAGTCCAGGAAGCACAGAGAGTCCCATACAGGATAAATCCAAGGAGAAACACACCAAGACACATATTAATCAAACTCTCAAAAATTAAATACAAAGAAAAAATATTAAAAGCATCAAGGGAAAAACAACAAATAACATACAAGGGAATCCCCATAAGTTTAACAGCTGCTCCTGCAGCAGAAACTCTGCAAGCCAGAAGGGAGTGGCAGGACATATTTAAAGTGATGAAAGGGAAAAACCTACAACCAAGATTACTCTACCCGGCAAGGCTCTCATTCAGATTTGATGGAGAAATTAAAACCTTTACAGACAAGCGAAAGCTAAGAGAATTCAGCACCACCAAACCAGCTTTACAACAAATGCTAAAGGAACTTCTCTAGGCAGGAAACACAAGAGAAGGAAAAGACCTACAATAACAAACCCATAACAATTAAGAAAATGGTAATAGGAATATACATATTGATAATTACCTTAAATATAAATGGATTAAATGCTCCAACCAAAAGACATAGACTGGCTGAATGGATACAGAAACAAGACCCGTATATATGTTGTCTACAAGAGACCCACTTCAGACCTAGGGACACATACAGACTGAAAGTGAGGAGATGGAAAAAGACATTCCATGCAAATGGAAATCAAAAGAAAGCTGCAGTAGCAATTCTCATATCAGACAAAATAGACTTTAAAACAAAGACTATTATAAGAGACAAAGAAGGACACTACATAATGATCAAGGGGTCAATCCAAGAAGAAGATATAACAATTGTAAATATTTATGCACCCAACATAGGAGCACCTCAATACATAAGACAAATACTAACAACCATAAAAGGGGAAATTGACAGTAACACAATCATAGTAGGGGACTTTAACACCCCACTTTCACCACTGGACAGATCATCCAAAATGAAAATAAATAAGGAAACACAAGCTTTAAATGATACATTAAACAAGATGGACTTAGTTGATATTTATTGGACATTGCATCCCAAAACAACAGAATGCACATTCTTCTCAAGTGCTCATGGAACATTCTCCAGGATAGATCATATCTTGGGTCACAAATAAAGCCTTGGTAAATTTAAGAAAACTGAAATCGTATCAAGTATCTTTTCTAACCACAATGCTATGAGACTAGATATCAATTACAGGAAAAAATCTGTAAAAAATACAAACACATGGAGGCTAAACAATACACTACTTAATAACCAAGAGATCACTGAAGAAATCAAAGAGGAAATCAAAAAATACCTAGAAACAAATGACAATGAAAACACAATGACCCAAAACCTATGGGATGCAGCAAAAGCAGTTTTAAGAGGGAAGTTTATACCAATACAATCCTACTTCAAGAAACAAGAAACATCTCAAATAAGCCAGCTAACCTTACACCTAAAGCAATTAGAGAAAGAAGAACAAAAAAACCCTAAAGTTAGCAGAAGGAAAGAAATCATAAAGATCAGATCAGAAATAAATGAAAAAGAAATGAAGGAAACGATAGCAAAGATCAATAAAATTAAAAGCTGGTTCTTTGAGAAGATAAACAAAATTGATAAACCATTAGCCAGACTCATCAAGAAAAAAAGGGAGAAGACTCAAATCAATAGAATTAGAAATGAAAAAGAAGTAACAACTGACACTGCAGAAATACAAAGGATCATGAGAGATTACTACAAGCAACTATATGCCAATAAAATGGACAACCTGGAAGAAATGGACAAATTCTTAGAAATGCACAACCTTCTGAGACTGAACCAGGAAGAAATAGAAAATATGAACAGACCAATCACAAGCCCAGAAATTGAAAGTGTGACTAAAAATCTTCCAACAAACAAAAGCCCAGGACCAGATGGCTTCACAGGTGAATTCTGTCAAACATTTAGAGAAGAGCTAACACCTATCCTTCTCAAACTCTTCCAAAATATAGCAGAGGGAGGAACACTCCCAAATACATTCTACGAGGCCACCATCACCCTGATACCAAAACCAGATAAAGATGTCACAAAGAAAGAAAACTACATACCAATATCACTGATGAACATAAATGCAAAAATCCTCAACAAAATACTAGCAAACAGAATCCAACAGCACATTAAAAGGATCATACACCATGATCAAGTGGGGTTTATCCCAGGAATGCAAGGATTCTTCAATATACGCAAATCAATCAATGTGATGCACCATATTAACAAATTGAAGGAGAAAAACCATATGATCATCTCAATTGATGCACAGAAAGCTTTTGACAAAATTCAACACCCATTTATGATAAAAACCCTCCAGAAAGTAGGCATAGAGGGAACTTACCTCAACATAATAAAGGCCATATATGACAAACCCACAGCCTACATCGTCCTCAATGGTGAAAAATTGAAACCATTGCCACTAAGATCAGGAACAAGACAAAGTTGCCCACTCTCACCGCTATTATTCAACACAGTTTTGCATGTTTTAGCCACAGCAATCAGAGAAGAAAAAGAAATAAAAGCAATCCAAATCGGAAAAGAAGAGGTAAAGCTGTCACTGTTTGCAGATGACATGATAGTATACACAGAGAATCCTAAAGTTGCTACCAGAAAACTACTAGAGCTAATCAATGAATTTGGTAAAGTAGCAAGATACAAAATTAATGCACAGGAATCTCTTGCATTCCTGTACACTAATGATGAAAAATATGAAAGTGAAATTAAGAAAACACTCGCACTTACCACTGCAACAAAAAGAATAAAATACCCAGGAATAAACCTACCTAAGGAGACAAAAGACCTCTATGCAGAAAATTATAAGACACTGATAAAAGAAATTAAAGATGATAAAAGCAGATGGAGAGATATACCATGTTTTTGGATTGTAAGAATCAACATTGTGAAAATGATTATACTGCCCAAAGCAATCTACAGATTCATTGCAATCCCTATCAAACTACCAATGGCATTCCTCACAGAACTAGAGCAAAAAAATTTCACAATTTGTATGGAAACACAAAAGACCCCGATTAGCCAAAGCAATCTTGAGAAAGAAAAACGGCGCTGGAGGAATCAGGCTCCCTGACTTCAGACTATACTACAAAGCTACAGTAATCAAGACAGTATGGCACTGGCACAAAAACAGACATATAGATCAATGGAACAGGATAGAAATCCCAGAGAAAAACCCATGCACATATGATCACCATATTTTTTATAAAGGAGGCAAGAATATACAATGGAGAAAAGAGAGCCTCTTCAATAAGTGGTGCTGGGAAAACTGGACAGCTACATGTAAAAGAATGAAATTAGAACACTCCCTAACACCATACACAAAAATAAACTCAAAATGGATTAAAGATCTAAATGTAAGGCCATCAAACTCTTAGAGGAAGACATAGGCAGAACACCCTATGACATAAATCACAGCAAGATCCTTTTTGACCCACCTCCTAGAGTAATGGAAATAAAAACAAAAATAAACAAATGGGACCTAATGAAACTTAGAAGCTTTTGTACAGCAAAGGAAACTATAAACAAGACAAAAAGACAACTCTCAGAATGGGAGAAAATATTTGCAAATGAAGCAACTGACAAAGGATTAATCTCC